>NC_141695.1:434981158-435582551 GCF_964263255.1 Lissotriton vulgaris
ACATAACATAACATAACATAACATAACATAACAGATCATACGTTTCTCTAGACGAGGTTAAATGCACAGTTGTTTGTAAAAGAATAGACTTCATTCTGCTTAAAGTATCAATTCGAATAGCAGAGATATTCAAAGAAGGGCATATTGCCGCCTCCATGTCTGGTTTGCTGTTTGGATACAATACTTGCATACAGCAAGTGACCCTGGAAGTAACGCTCACGAGATAGGCCGTTCCTGGCACCATGCCACAGCAGCTGTGGTCACTTATTATAACATAGCTACCGTTGGAAAGCTGCCTGAAAAAAGGCTCTATCTGTGTAGCAGGGGTGCCGTGCAGGTGACATGAAAGGTTATTTGATGAACCTTTGCAGGCTCCATGCAAGTTAATTCCTTGACGCACAAGTGTACCACTTAGTGAATTTTTACAGTTGTTACCACTAAGAAATACTTCTTTCTTGCCCCCACTCCAACATCTATGTGTATAAGGCAAATTCCAGGTTGACTGATGTACCCTTTACCCAACCTTTCATACAGGCCTGCTGGTATATACTTTTGGCAGTATTGAAACTGAAAAGTCGTTATCGGAATTGTAATGGTGCCATGTATTATCCATTCAATGACAACTTTTTCAGAGACTGTAAATAGCAATCTTTCTAGTTTTTCAATGATCAGCACCGTATAGTCTGCCCCTCTTTGTGCCAAAGAGATTTGTTTATCAGTAAGGTTAAAGATAGAAAATAATGACGTTGTGTTGATTAGACGCCATGGCACGTAGCCTGAACGCAGATTTTGTAACGTCCAGCCTAACTGTACAATAGAACGTAATTGGGACTGGCCATGTTGTAACATTAGCATATCCCGTTCTATTATATCAATAGCAGATGATACAATGCTTTCCAGTGAATAAATTCTGGAGGACAGAGTCGTTAACCCATTGTCCACTACAGAGAATGAGTTTTCCAAATTAATACGATCAATTTCTCGTATCTTTTCAGCAGTTTCAATTTGTGTTACTTTCCAAGCTTCGTTGTAAGCTGCGTATATACCGGCGTATATGAAACGTTTTTGACGCTGTTTGCGAGGTCCCAGTAAGAAATCTCGCAAGTCAGCACCTTCTTTAAGTAAAGTCAAGTGTTGCTTAATTTTGGGTAGTGTGGATTTCTGTATCCATTCGAGGCATAGTTTTCCTACACTGTATGTTGTTATTATCCCTGGATGTTGTCTCTGGGAATATCTTGGGTCTGGCCTGTTCTGTTTGAACCCCTGTATTTTGTTCAGGAATCTGTCTTGACAGTTATTAGTGTCTGTGGGCCAGATCAACCATTTTTTCCAATCAGGATTAGTTCTGTTTTGTTCTAAAATATAGGACACATCTAACCCCTCATCTGTAGTGTTATTTCTATCAGGCATAGGCTTTGGTATAGACGGGTTGTTTAAATCTTTTATCTTGGCTAGACCAAGACAGGTTGTTTGTTGAATGGTGTCATTCAGGAACATTATTTGTTCTGGGATCATGCAGGCTCTGAATAATGAATCTAAACCTTGTACCTGCCATTGTTTTGGACCCCAGACAGTTTTTGTCTCAATGTTATTTTTCCAAAATTCAAAACCAAATGTAGACATTTTTTCATAAAACTTTTCAGAATAAATCAGTTTAGTGTTTGTCAACATGTTTTTCATTCCTGTCTTATTCATAATTTTAAAATAAAATGTTTCTGGATCAGTGATATTAAACCCTGAGAAGTATGGGAATTTCACATAAAATGTTTTCGAGCTGCCTTTTGGCGGAGTTGGACAATGTTCCGATTGATTATAATTGAAAACATTTCTAGGATTAGCAGATTTATGCAAATAATGATGCCCAAATGATTAAAGCCATACATTTCTTCATAATTTGATGAACCTTGTAAATAATCATGTTCTGTAATTTTTGCTGAACATTTCTAAATCTGACATCATATTATTAATATTTTCAAAGTCCCAATCATCAGAGAAAGTACTAGGTGATACAAAGTCACTTAAAGAAATCTTGAACTGATGTGGATATTTCAAGAGCTCAACCGGGCCATAGATTTCGTAATCAGTATTGTCCCATGCTACACCACCAGGTATAGGAATGGCTGTGATGTTCACTGATGATAGTTCTCTTTTTTCAATGTGAGAGGATCTGTGAGGTTTTAGAACCAAGTTGATGTTCTGACTTGCTGTGTCCATTGTACTGTATTTTCCATCAATCATTCTTCCCAAGCTTCAAACTAAGATTAGCCAGAGCAGGAGGAAAAGTCCACCTAACACAATCCACTGTTCAATCCAGGGTGAAATCAGATATGTTTCTCCAAGTTGATGAAAGAGTTCTGTAATTTTGTCTTTGAAAGTTTTGTTCGCTGGCTTGTCTTCATGTTCACTTGGATCATCAGAAAGGTCATTGAAATTGATAAAGTAGCCAGATACAGTTCTGTCAATTGTTGGAATTGCTTCAGGATTCGCATTAATCTTTGGATTTGCTTCTTCCTTTGCCATATTAGTATAGTCAGACCCTACATCATTGTAGACAGGTGTTTCATGACGAACTGTTGCAATTTGGGTTTCAAGAGGCACAAGTTCCATGGCTTTGTTGCATAGTCCTTTTTATTCACTGCAGGTTTATCAAATGTGATTAGTCTTTCAGTTTGAACCTCTTGTATTGTAGCAAGGTTTGGTCTTCTGCTACATCTTGGGAGTCCACTGGGCCTACTACTTATTATTGGCCACATGGTTGTGGTTTTACCAGGTCGATTGATACAACTCGGTTCTCATTTTTACCAGCAAGGGGCAGTACTGCTACTGATCTTGTTCCGTTGATAGCTAAGACAGGTACTGCTTTTCTGTAAGAAGGCCCAAATTCCTTCTTCACCACGATCTTTTCTCTGACCAGATCCCCAATCTTCGGAATCCAGACAGATCTTGCTGGGACAGGTGGTTTTTTTCAGTGGCCGTTGGCTTTAGTTTTGTGTTACTTAGACTTCTTCTTGTTACATTCAAGTCCTGTAAAACAGCCAAACGATCTTTCATATCAAATGCAAAGCTTTTTGTTCCACCACTGAAGTCTGACAATCGAGGTCTTCGATTATCATTCTTGTACCAAACAAAAGTTCATACGGAGTGATTCCATCCAGAGAATTTCTTGGCCGATTATTAAGACAACGTTGGACACTTATTAGATGTTTGACCCACCCATCACCCGAACCTAATACCCTCGCTGTTATAGATTGTTTTATGTCACGTTTTTTTCTCTTCACTACCACATTTCCCTCAGGATGGAATGGACTAGAGTACTGCAATGTAATGCCCAAGCTGGCCATGGGCTCATTGTAAGCTCGAGAGCTAAACGCAGGACCCTAGTCAGAATGTAGCATTCCAATTGCGTATGTGCCGATAAAGACTCACAAATCTTTTATAACAGTTCTGGCGTCAGCCGAGCGCTGAAGCCACATCCAAATGAATCTCGTCTTAATATTTATGGGATCGCATTTGTCCGGTCGGACGCCTGCGTGTAGATAGTCTAATGTTGTCTAATAGAGGTGTCTGGGCTGGTCTTATTGTGCTCGAATCAGATATCTGGTCCGGTTCATAACTGTGATCTCTATTGCAGTCTTGACAATCCATTGCAAAGTTATAAACTTGCACGCTCATTCCCGGCCACCAGTATTTTGATTG
This sequence comes from Lissotriton vulgaris, assembly GCF_964263255.1. Taxonomy (NCBI): domain Eukaryota; kingdom Metazoa; phylum Chordata; class Amphibia; order Caudata; family Salamandridae; genus Lissotriton; species Lissotriton vulgaris. The sequence goes on from NC_141695.1 coordinate 434,984,855, forward strand.
CAATTCTATTAGAGATTTCAGGATCTCTTGGTGCCTCAGACCCATTCCCATGTGTGCTTCTTGAATCAAGTAAGCCCTCCGGTTCGTGTTTGGAATTACTCTATCCCACACTCCAGGGATTTGAGCAAATGGAACGGAGTTCGCATCAATTATGTATGTATTTTCGAGTGGATAGTTTAGAGGTAACGCCGCCTAATTGCCTTCCATTGAGGCTTTTACTGCTAGTAGTGTTTCTCCATCTATTTGTTTTTTAAAACACTTTTTTGTAGCTACGGAAGCCGGTTTACCAGCTGCCGCTGTGGCTCTGTTAGCCAATGAATTCCCTGCAATGTGAACGCCATCACGTTGAAGACTCTGCGTATGTATCACGTGAGTCTTTTGTAGTTCTTTCTGCAAAAGAACTACCTGTTCCCATAGTTTTTTATGTTTTATTGTGCCACCTGTCTCATCTTTGTAACCGTTTTTAATCCAGGTCTGCATGGAAATATTTTAAGATTTGACGCAGAAATGCGAATTGCACACTATTAGTGTGGGGAATTCGCGATCAGCATTTTCAAACGCCATCTTCAAAGTTCGTAGTTCAGCTCACTGAGCTGTACAGTTTCTGAGTGATTCAGTTTTAGTGACCATTGGTCTGAATTTACCTAAGCGCCAGCTACCTTTAACAATCGCGCAAGCTGCATTGTAAACTTTTTCATCCACAACGTAGTGTTGTGCAAATCTGTCTGTGTAGATTACATAGGTGTACTGTTCTATAGGTAGAATTTCGATCGACAGAGGACATTCTCTTTCGTATCCTAGATGTTCTAGCTTTTTCATTTTGGGATCAAATGCGTGTATCACGTCAGTTGCAGTAAGAGAATTAACCCATTGTATCCATTTTGGTTCTAATGCCATAGCATTTGTAATGTTCGGTCTTGTTACTGCTTCAAGGGATGATACTGCTGTTAAAACAGATATCCTCTTCCCATGAGCTAGGGCTTTTTCTTTTGCTACAGCCGTTTGAACCGCAGTTAGAATTTTTTCAGTAGAACTGAATTTCATTTCAGCTTGTGTGTTCAAGTGTGATTTGTAAGCTATTGGTACCGTTTCTCCCTCATTAGAGGTCAGGTATGTAAATCCGCATCTTCCTGGGATGACCCGGATTACAAGGTTGCGTTTGTTTGCGCGTGTTTGCAGTTTTGTTTTAGTTAACATGTCTGTTTGTAATGATCTTAACATTTCTGTGTGTTTCTGAGTCCAATTAATTGGTTTGAAATCAGGTTTTATTAATTTGTAGAGTGGTGTAACCCTCTCTGCATAATTTAGAATGTAAGTTCTTCCGAAGTTCAGGAAACCTAGAATTGATTGTAAGTTCTTCAGCGTTTTTGGAGCTTGGAGTACTGCACACTTCTCTAAGAAGTTGTCTGCTAGGCTTTTGCCTTCACTTGATAATTCATATCCTAAAAATAGGACAGTCTGGTGGGCAATTCGTGACTTTTTAAAGTTAAATTTGTACCTTTCAGATTCTTTTCAAGTGTGTCTCCAGGTCATTATCTGTAAGATAGATGTCATCGACATAAGATAATGCCTCATCATCATATATTTGTAGTAACTCTGTTACCCTGGCTGAAAATAATCCTGGGTTGTTCTTGAATACCTGTGGGAGACAACAAAGTTTCTTTTGGGCCCCCATGCTCTAGAAAGCGGTTAAATGACTGCTTTCTGGTGCAATGTTTTGACAGAAAAAAACATTTGAAATATCTATTGTTGTTTTATATTTTTTGCGCACGATATAATTCATTAGTGCTACACTGTGTGAGTTTTGTACTTCAAATTTTTTGCAACAAGAGTTTAGGTGTCTGTAGTCCAAAACTAGACGATATGAATTGTCTGGTTTGGAGACAGGAAAGAAAGGATTGTTCATTTGTGAGGTGCATGTTTCAATCACCCCCTAATATTTAATTTGATTTAAGGTCTCTCTGACTTGTTTTTTAGCTTCTTTCTTAACAGGATACTGCCTCTGTGCAGTAGGTTGATTTTTTAACTGGATTTTATGGTGAGGAGAATCCTCAACCCATCCTACATGATTTTTATATAATGCAGGGGTTTGGGCCACTGCCCATTTTCTTGCATATGTGTATTTTGTAATGAGTTGGAATGTGATTTGAGAAGGCAGGCATAATCATTTCTTCGCCATATGGGCACTCCCTTACAAACTCTGGTGGCCAGTCTTTCTCTGCTAGAAGGATATCTTAGCCTTTGTATAGATTCTACCAAAAGAGACCTTTTATTTTCCTAGTTTTGTCCTCCTCTATACGTAATGTTATTTCATATAGTTTATGGGGCACGCTAGCTCTGGTGTCTGCAGTTTCCACCTGAATGTATTCATGTATTAGCGCCTGGACGCCTCAGGGCAACTGTTGCGCTCTATAAAACTGCTTTTCATTTCATTTCATTTCATTTCATGTCCACTGTCTCCAGAAGATTCATCAGGATCTTGCGAGCTATGGTCACTTCTGCTGCGCTGTCTAGCATTGTTTGGGCCCACTCTCCGTTCTTGAGTTGTGTCCTCAGGATCCTCGGCATGTTTTATCCTTATGCTTGCTACCTTCTTTTTGGGAAATTTTAATTTTTTTACTTTGATGAGCAGGTTCTTTGTCTTTGGACTTGACGCGCTCTTCTTTATGTTCTGACCGCCCTCTTCTTTCCGATTTCTGCGAGAAAGTATAAAAAGATCGAGAGGGACGTGTATCAATATCTTCATATCTGTCAGGTTTTCTCAAATAGTCCCTATTTCTAATGTTATATCTTTTTTCAGAGGGCTCCCGTTGTGGAGACTTGCCCCCCCGTTCTGGAGATCTATCTCTTCGTTGGGGCGACCTTCCTCTGATCTGAAAATGTTTTTCTCTGGGAGCGGTTTGCTTATTACCCTCCCACTTCTTTTTTGAAGAAATTAGATTATTTTTAATAAATGTTTTTTCAGGATTTTCAGTTAGTTCTCCCTCCCCTCAACTCTCTATGCCTGCCTCTAGGCCTGGACTTGCTGTTAGTGTGTGTGTATGAGCATTTTCAGGAGCGAACTGTGGTGATCAGAGGTTGTGCCCCTGGTGTGTTAGTGGGACCTTCCATTTCAGAGTTGGAGTGTTCTTCTCCTTCCTCTAGTGTACTATCTCGTAGTGCTTGCACTAGCGCCTCCCATGCTGCTGCCGCTTCCAGTGCTCTGTCGTCAGCTCTGCGGCAGGCTAATTGGTATCTAAGGGTGCTTCCGCTCGACGCCCATTGGAGATATTCATTGAGCCATCTTTGGTGCGTAGGTCCCTTTTTTGATTTCCAATTTCTTGTTATTTCCCTCTTAGCAAGTAGTAATCCCATATCTATAAACTTGCTTGTAATTCTGTTCTTGGGTGTGTGCGGGAACCAATGCAGCACTCCTACCGCTTTACTGTATTGTAGCTCTCTACCCGTCGCCTCGTTCAATGTCTCACCGATCTCCTGCCAATAGTCCTGTAACTGTGGGCAGTCCCATAACATGTGCCCCAAATCTGCCCCTGCTGTATTGCATCTAGGGCAGGCCGCATCTCCCACCCCAAAATATTTCCCAATTTTCCCTGGTGTGCGATAGGCTCTGTGAAGAATATAAAAATGTATCAACTGAAAGCATGCGTTCCTCGTACTCTTCCTTGCCCGCCTTACAAGGTGTATCCATGTCGTGTCAGGGATCTCTATCTGGAGATCTAGTTCCCATTTGGCCTTCAGTGTTGTTAGGGGTTGTAGTGTCTCTCGCACCATTCTAGAATAAAGGCACGTCACTGCCTTGTATGTACTAGCTGCCATCATGGCGTATTGACAGGCCATGGATGTGGTGGGCTCTAGCAGTCCCTCCCCCCAGTGTGTACCCATAGCTCTAGTCACAGCCGCGTGCATGAGGTAGTCACCTCTCGGGAGATCAAAGCGTTCTTGTAAGATCTGATATGGGAGTAATGTCCCGTCGTCGTACAGGTCACCCAGCATTTGTAGCCCTGCATCCTCCCACCCCTGCAACCGTGACCAGTCGCCGCCATGTGGGAGTGCGGTCACCATCCCTAGGGGTATTTCGGGTGCGTACATACGCTGCACTCTTGCTCTACGTCTTGCTCGGTTCCAGCAGAGTCTGAACGTCTGGTCTTCTAGGGACAAATCTTTATGGGTGAGCCTCTGCTGCAGAGTGATATATGCAAGCACATGTCGCGGGGTACCCGGTATACACCTGTTACAACGCATTCGTTACTCCGCACTACCATTACAACGCGACTTTTACAACGCATACCATTACAACGCATTGCGCTGGGGGGCGCTCTAGGATAGGGAATAAGTATAATTTACTATCCAACACCTGCCCTAGGGTCCACGGGGACTGGAGTTAGAATAGTAAATTATACTTACCACTATCCAGCACCTCAAAGCGCTATGCGTTGTAATGGTATGCGTTGTAATGGTCGCGTTGTAACGGTAGGTAGTTGTAATAGTATGCGTTGTAACATGGTACATCCGGGGTACCCCCATCTCTCTCCTGCTCCGGGCCTCGATATACCCTCGCCACCTCCTGCGTAAAAACTTGTAATTGAGCTGCAAGGTAGTAAAGCTCAAAGTCCGGTACCGCCATGCCCCCTTCATCTTTAGGTCGGATCAATGTATCTAACGCTATTCTGCGTCTGCCAGTACCCCATAGGAACGATATTAGCAACGATCGCAACTGTTGAAATAGAGAACCAGGAATCCACACCAGTAACGTGCGGAAGGTGTATAGTAAGCGTGGTAGAACTATCATCTTCACCAATGAGATGTGGCCCGTTACCGAGAGAGGAAGAGTGGCCCAAAAGGACATGCTTCCTTTCAATGCTCGGATACAACGGCCCACATTGCCCTCTAGCATATCAGTTGCCTTGTGATATATATATATATACTCCTAAGTATTTTAAGCAGGTGGGTTCCCAATTGAGAGACGGGCGATTAGCCGGTCGCTCTTCTCCTCTTCTCAATGGGAATAAGCAGGATTTAGTCCAGTTTACTTTTAGACCTGATAATTGCCCAAATAGTTCAAGGAGCCATTCTGCGCCCTCTAGTGCCTCGTCCGAAATCTTCTAGAAATAGCAAGAGGTCATACGCATATAACGAGATGGTCTGCGGAATTCCCCTATACGTCAGGCCCTTATAATGGCGACCCGTCCGTGCTTCCGCCGCAAAGGGTTCTATCGCTAAGACAAACAGCAAGGGGGACAACTAACACCCCTGCCCAGTTCCGCGACATACTTGATATTGGTGCGATATTAGGGAGCCTATCCGGACTCGTGCTGTTGCGGATGTGTGAATAGTACTTTGGTCCATCCGATATAATTATCGCCAAGGCCAAAGCGCTTCATTACCCTATAAAGATAGCCCCATTCCAAGCTGTCGAACGCCTTTTTCAATATCAACAGATAGCACTAAGGGTAGTCGCGCCTCTGGCAACGGATCATCCATCAGCCGTATCAGTCGGCGTATATTGATGGTAGTGTTTAGCGTGGGTATGAAACCGGATAGGTCACTGTGAATCAGCTCCGTCATGTGGCTCAACAGTCTAGTGGCTAAAATCGTACTCAGGATTTTGTAATCCGTTGTCAACATGGATAGAGGGCGATAGGAGGCTGGTCTGGTCTTTTCCCTCCCTGGTTTCAATAGGGGGATCATCAAGGCCTCGCACATAGATTGGGGAAACCTCCCTCTAGATTTAGCTTCATTGTAAACCACCTGGAGCCGTGGAGCCAATTGCTCCAGGTACTTGCTATAAAATTCTATGGGTAGTCCGTCCACGCCTGGGGTCTTATTTCGGGCCATCTTCTTCACCGCACTCCCTATCTCCCCGAGTGTTATGTCTCTGTCCAGGTCATCTGATTGTTCTTGGTCCAACTGCGGCAATTGCAGTCCCTCCAAAAAGGTGTCAATCTCATCGTCTCGGCCTTCCAGTCCGCTTTCATAAAGCGTTTCGTAATATGACCGGAAATCCAGGATCCCTGTTTTGGTATCACAAATGCGGCCTCTTTCTCCTTCAATGGCCAAGATCGGGTGACTACGCCTAGTTGGATTAGCTAGCCAAGCGAGCATCGTCCCTGCCTTGTCCCCCTCAGCGTGCGCCCTCGTTAGGTAAGGTTTGTGATCAAAGCTTCGAAGCCGTTCCATTTCTACCGCCACTGCCTCCTTGACCTCACTAACAGCTTCCTGCAGCTCAGGGTGGTTTGGGCGTGCCAACTCTACGGTCCGTAATGATCCCTCTGCCTTATCTAAGTCCTCTAACAGCGTCTTGCGGGCTCCTGCGTACTTCCCGATACAGTGGCCCCTAACCACCACCTTAAAGGCATTCCACTCCATCGCTCTGTTGGCCGTGGAGCCATTGTTCTCCTCGAAGTATTGTGTTATTCTCTCTCCTAGTGCTTCCTTAAACAACAGGTCATCTAGAGTGTCTGGCCGTAGTTGCCATGTCGGGATCTTTGAGTTCTCAGTCACCCAGTTTAACGTCAATAATAGAGGATTATGGTCGGACAGCGTACGGGTTAAGTACTCAGCGTGTGCTACCGTGGATATCACGAGTGGGGAACACAAAACCGTGTCAAATCGGACATGGAGGTCATGCAGACTAGAGTAAAACGAGTAATTTCTCATGGTAGGATGTTGTGTTCGCCAAGCGTCTACTAATTCCCATCTTTCCCGCCAGTCGAGCCTCCGCTTCGCCAATCGATGCACTGGTGACGTCCCCAGCGGCGGGTGGAATCTGTCCAGAACAGTGTCTTCCACTGAGTTGAAGTCACCTCCCATAATTATAGGGCCTGCTAAGTAGCTCGCCAGCGCGCCAGAGAGCCTCGTCAGGAAGGCCGCCTGGTCCACGTTGGGTGCGTATACGCTGCAAAGCACTATGCCCCGACCTCTAAGTTTCCCCTCTACGGCTACAAACCTGCCTTCTGGGTCTACTACCTGCCTAGTCATCTGGAAAGGAACCCCCGCTCGAATCCATATCAGCGCGCCCCTAGCAAATGCAGAGTACGTGGTGTTGAACAATTGCCCTCTCCACCTACGCTGTAGCGCAATACCCTCTTGTTTTGTTAGGTGTGTTTCCTGCAGCAGCGCGATTTGCACTCCTCTACGAACCAAATAAGCATGCACCTTGTGCCTCCTAGCCATAGTGTGCAGTCCCCGCACATTCCAGGTCACACATTTCATTGCACCGGAGTTAGCCATAGTCCCACAGTGAACTGCAAGTCCTCATCCAGGCATATGTAGCAGCATTTCCCCCCCTCCCTCGAACCCCAACTCAAAACAATTGACTTTCTCCTCCCATGGTCTTCAACTGGAATCGCCCCAACTATTCTTGGTTCCCTCCCCCCCAGAACAGGACCTAACTTTGCCAAAGTAGTTCCCATCCAAACTGTATACAAAAACTAGCAAATCCCCCCGCAACTGGTAAGTTAGTGGAATTTCAACTTCCTCGAAAGGGGCGTATTCCTCTATTTTGTAGTAGTGGAACCCGCATGTCACAGCATTTGCTACTGGAAAAGTTATCCATGAATAGAATACCTTTGTTTGCCGATATTCATGTGCCTCGACAACAAATATGACTGTACCACCTCTTGATGATACTCCATTTTCTATAAGTTTTATAGTTAAGGTTTTTCTTACATTTACCGGGATGAGTAGTGCATTCATTCATTTTCTCGGAGACTGGTGTCTTCCGCCAAAAGTTGAGTTGCTAGTCTAGCTCTCTCCCTTTCTTCGTCACTTTCCTCCATTTTACTGACACAAAGTTTGCAGATCAAGTTTCAAGGAAACAAAGATTAGGTGCACAATATTTTGGAACACTGTATCCTTCAACGTTGACTAAACCAAAAACTTATACATAGGAATCTCTTCCTACTTAGTTTTTGCGGATATTAACCTTTTACCCACTCCAGACGTCTATTGGAGTTTTTACGGGAAAAAGGGTTCTGTGTGAAAAGCACGACTGAGTTACTTTAGTATCTAGCGTTAAATTATCGCCTTACCAAACGTTGGGCGCCATGTAGTGTAGTTCCTATATTCCCAATAGGCTCTGCGCATTGGAATAACATAAACGATAGTGTAGACGTAGGACTGAGGTCGACTAGGTCTCTATTGAATATGTTAGACTTAATTGTGTGTGCCAGCTAGCTCAGAGGTCACTAGAAACTTCCTTGAATACACAAGAAGGGATTAGCTTCTGACAACCATATAACATGACAACTTTGTTCCCCCTGAAATAAGGAATATCTCCACAGTCGCGGAAGCAATAGATAGCTATTTCACCCCAGTCAATCGTGCATGCTTTGTTTCACCAGAAGTGCAGAGAAATAGAGAGAGGGGCATTTTCAATAAAAGGGTTATTTATTGAGCAATCTTCTTTCTCATGCAAGAGAAATTAATTGCCACAATTGCAATACTTGTCATAAAGTAAAGTGCGTACAGTAAAATGAGTATTATGAAATAATACTGTAAAAGCATTTATATGGTTTCTAAGCCATAAGATACTTAAAATTGATAAAATACATACAATGATAAAATAATGACCAAACGTACTCAACTGTTGTTTCTAAGATACGCCTACCCCGGTGTACCTAACCTAAGCCTACTACGTGGGAAGGAGTAGATGAGTTACAGTTTTTGCCAAGAATCTGAATCAAGAATTCTCTTAGGGTCTAATCAGGCCCGTACCTTGGGTATAGAATGAAGGAGGTCTTGTATCTCTCTCTCAGGACTCGATCTCCCAGCAACCAGCAAGGGTGTCAGGGAAACACTGGAGCTGGATTTCTCGGCAGGAGAAAAGACAGCGTCTCTCTTAGTGCGTCAGCAGGGAGGGTCGGCTTCCTTCGGCACTCGCATCAGCAGTGCGTCGGGCAAGTAGATAGCCGATCTTCTCCAAACCACGGTGTGTTGCTTAAGGCAGATGTTGGTATATGTATACCTGGAAGGTGCTGAGTTTGACGTAAGGTTGGACATAAGACGTCACTAAGAACTCGCAGTTCTTTCAGGACTCAAGGAGTTCTAGGACAAAACAATACAGAAGCAGGGGGAATTCCCGGGCTGCTGGAGGCTTTGTTTGTTTAAGAACGTGTTGTGCTTTCTAGGAGTCTATGGGAGTAGCCTTGCCGTATTTGGACTGCATTGGCTATGACTTAATATGGATACGATTCTTATGCCTTTATAAGGATATGATTTGATATAACCACATAAGGGCATACATCGGGAATGTTTTAATTAGGGTCCTAGATACATTCACAACACTGGCTAGACCAACGACCAAGAGGGAGTACAACGGAATTACTTTCTTCACAAGGCCCGACTTTGCTCATGCCAATGTCCAGAGTAGATGGAAGCTGAGACAACTCTTTTACCCCTTTCAACAAACTGGGGCCGATGTGTATTTACAGAACCCAGCTCGGCTAAAGGTTGTATATAAGGGTACTACGCGTCGTTTTATCTCCGAAATACAGGCCCAGGCATATCTACAAAATCACTGGCCGAAATGGGGTCAAAATGTAACGGTCAACTGTCTAAAATAACTTTTACTTTATGAAGTCTCACTTCCGCAAAGTTTTTATCCTATATCTTCTGTTCTTTCGATCTCTCCTTTCTTTTTCTTCGAAGGCTCATGCTAGCTTAAGAATCTTATAAAAGATTGCAATGATCAATCTTGGGAATTATTAATGGCTGGCAAGAAACTTGAGTCAGAATATGTAAAATGTCTTAATTTGTTCATTTTTTGTTAGTTTTCTTACTGAGGGTGTCTCAAATGAGGGGGGGAAGACCGGCGGGGAAGCGGGGTTCTGATCACTCAGATGCCATTACCCTGGCTCGGGCCATGCCAGGTAACCTCAGCTATAGGTAGTGGGAGTTGGGAGCGTAAGGGTGAGGGAGCGGCAGCTCACGGGGGGAAGTGGTTGGCACAACTGGAAGAACATTTGCAGTTCTTTGTTTTTCTTTAGTCGCAGCCTTTTATCTATCAAAAATGAGTAAACTACACATAGCTACAATTAATATCTGTGGTCTCAAATGACTTCAAAAAAGGCAGAATACAGCATCTGGACTTCGGTTTTTGAAGACCGTTGTGATTTGTATGCAGGAAACACATATCGAAAGCGCTCAGATACACTTGTTGGGAACGCTCGGGTACCCATTGGTGGGGGCCACAACACTAAACTCACGGATACGCGGGGTGGCGATTCTGACATCTAATCGTTCACTACAATTCAGACATACATTAGTGGACCAGCTCGGGAGGTGGGTAATCACTGAATGCCGCAAGAATAATGGAGACCTACTTACTATATGCTCAATTTATGGCAGCACCTTAGACGACCCAGCAGTGTTTCTTCATATTAATAATGAATTAGCTGCCTGGCCACTCCCTATTATTATTTGCGGGGTTTATAACATAAACTTGCCTGCTGACAAGAATATAAACTTAGAAACTGGTTGGGTATATAGTGGTCATAAACCAAAGGTGTATCTGGCATTAAGGGCATTATGTCTAGAACATGCGCTTATCGATCTTTAAAATTGGCAGATTCCTACAGACCCCGGCTTTACTTATTTGTCATTCCCACACAGCAAACATGCAAGATTAGATTTTATATTAGTCTCTTACACTCTTCTGCATGACTCCTCGATGGGGAAAACCCCTTGTATACTGGCCGATCACAACCCCCTAATCGTACAGCTTAAGAAAAAAGGGCCTAAGGGCGGGGCGCTTTCACATGGGGCTTTGAACGTGCTCTACTTGTCAATGAAGAATTCTGTGATATATGAGGGAGTGGATTCCCCAATTTCCTAAGAAGAATATAGGAAGTGCCGGAATCAAAGTTTTTTGGGATATGCTGAAAGAAGGAATATGGGGGAAACACTCAGATTCTCACTATACCTGAATAAAAAAGAGCTCTGCGATAAATGATTCGCAAGGCAGATTGGTTGCTGAGGAAGAGGAATTGATCACAGTGCTCCTGACTGAGGGCGACCCTGAAGAAGCACAGGCAAAAGTGATGGTCGTTAGGTCAGCAATTATGGAGATAATAGCTAAAGGTACTGCAGACAAACTTGCTGTTTGGTGGGAGGAAGCATATGAGTGTAGCGAGCAGGTGGGTCATCACCTAGCAACTAGAGCCAGACAGAAAGCAACTCAGAATAGAATTGTAGAAATTAAAGATCCCATGAAAGGGATGATCACAGACCCAGCGGGAATTGGAAATGTATTCTACTTATACTAGCAAGAGCTGTATCGTGAGGATACATCAGGCAACTTCGAAGAAGTGGTGGTATATCTTAATTTGATTCCAACTGAACAATTTTCTCAGGCGGACCAGCTACAGCTGGAGGATCTCCCGCAATTCATAGAGATATTATTATGCATCAACAGTCTCCCTTGCGGCAAGGCCACTGGTTTATACAGCAAATTCCTTGAGTTCAACAAGAAATTTTTGTCTGTTCTTACCGCCCTATAACATTAATCAATAGAGACAGCAAGATTTATTCAAAAATTCTTGCTACTAGTTTGACCTCTGTAATTCATAAGGTTATTTCTACCCGACAACATGGGTTCATACCTGGACAGGGGACGACCGATCATATTAGAAGGGTCATCTCTCTTCTGGATGCTGCAAACATTTCTAGAGACCAATCGCACTAATTTTGCTAGATGCAGAAAAAGCCTTTGACAGGGTCTCCTAGCCTTTTTTAAGGGAGACCCTGTTAAGGGTTGGAATAGGAAAGGGAATTCTACAGGTTTTTAAAATGCTTTACTTTCCGCCTACTGCAAGACATTTGTTAATAGAGCACTTACAGACACTTTTAAAATAACGAGGGGTACCCGGCAGGGATGTCCAAGCTCGCTGATACTATTTGCAATCTATATAGACCACTTCATACGCCAATTGGAGAACAATAGGCTATTAGACCTTTCGTAACCCATAATAGGGAGCCAACCTTTTGGCATACGCTGATGATATTGCTTTAGTGACTCCCAAACCTGAAACGGCTATAGTCGAAATCAAAGTAGTGGCAGCGAGATTTGGGACACTCTCCGGGTACTTCTTTAATCATAGCAAAACACAAATCATCTGTAATGAGAATATAATGATTAATGATGCTAGGGGGGCGGAGCTAGCTCGCGACCGAGATGGCCGCTTGAGCCAAGAGCTCCCTCGCTTCAAGTAACTATCCTAGATTAATCTGATGAAGACAGATCGGACGGCCCAGACAGACACCACTCAGCCTCCGCCAGGGCTTTAGAGACGTCGATGTTGAGGCTGGATCTATGTGATGTATGGAGACACAGGCACCCACAACAAGGTGGTTACACACACTACCCCGCACCACATAATGTTCACACTCGAATTGACTACTGGTTGGCCTCCAAACCCCTACTCCAACATGTCCGAGCTTGCACGATATAACCTCATACCTATTCAGATCACTCGCCACTTCTTCTGACTATTGTCTCGCCCAAGAAGCGCATTCCCCCCTTTTTGTAGCATTTTCCACCCTATTCACTGCTTGACAGTGTATTTAAAGAAGAATTGGCCACGCCCATCGAGACTTTCTTCGAGTCTAATGTGGGATCGGTGGATTTGTTCCAGACTCTTTGGGAGGCCTTCAAGGCGTATGTTAGAGGGGTCACTATATCTAAACATGTAGAGGTACTGAGATCGATTAGGCACAGACTAGAGACTCTCGAGAAAAAGATGAAAGAGTTAGAGGCACTGCGCATTACTGACCGGAGTGAAGCACTTACTTGCGACCTAGAGCAGACGTTGCGTGTAAATTATGAGGAAGCAGATGCGGAAATAAAACACTTTGGGAAGTATGCCACTGCCAGAGTCTACGGCGAGAGGGAATGCCCGGGAATGACAGAGACAGAACTGCGATCCCGGATATGAGGGCACTCCCAATGGACCCGCCACTCACTGAGACACAGGTGGCGGAGAAGTTCCGGGAATATTATTCAGCCTTGTATGCTTCCAGCGGGCCGGCTCCGGAGGAACGTATCCTGGATTACCTAACACACATTGAATTACCGTGGTTATCTAATTTGCACCGGGAATTCTTAATGCAACCGATAGAACACCAGGAGAAAGTTTGGGCTCTGTCTGGGATGAAGGCTGGGGGCTCGCCGGGTAGTGATGGCCTTACAGTTGCCTTTTATAAGGCACGCTGGGTAGTGATGGCCTTACAGTTGCCTTTTATAAGGCATTCTTGGATCTGCTGATTCTGCAGCTACTCGCGTTGTTTGAGGATATTTGTTCCTCTGGGGTGATGCCGCCGACCATGCGTGAGGCAATACTGGTTGCTATACTGAAACCTGTGAAACCACCAGAGGATTGTGCTTCCTACAGGAACTTATCGCTCATGAATGTCGAAGCGAAGATTTTTGCGAAGATACTAGCCAACCGTCTCAGCCTTTTGGTCACTATGATGGTTGCTCCGGAGCAGGCGGGCTCTGTGCTTAGTCGCAATTTGACCTATAACCTTCGGGCATTTTTTGCTGCCATGCTGCACACACGCCCGGATGTTCCTGCGGTGGCGGTCTTCCTCGACATGGCAAAGGCCTTTGACTCGGTCGAGTGCCCTTTCATGAGGCAAATCCTCGCCCGAATGGGAGTGGGGGCGGTCTTCCTCCAATTACTGGCGACGTTGTATTCTGTCCCAACGAACCGAATCAAGATTGGTTCTTTGGTTACTGACCCTATACAAATTTGCAGCCGCACGAGACAGGGCTGCGCCCTGTCTCCTAAACTCTATGCTCTGAAGGCTCAGCCATTGACTTGTGCACTACGTGAATATCACAGGCAGAGGGGTATACAGTTCCTGAACTATCACCTAATTGTAGCCACATATGCGGATGATACCCTGCTATATGTTCGGGAGCCCGAACTTAATCTCTCCCCAGTTTTGCGGGAGGTGGTGCTGTTCGGTTCCCTCTCCGGCATTAATGTCATCTGTCATAAGTCCACCCTGTTCCCACTCACGCCTGCCACAGTGGACCTGGAATGCCCACTGCTTTGGACCACGGACGCGGTTCGCTATCTCGGAGTTAGACTACATACAGATTCTGAGGCGGTACTGAGGGAAAACTACAGAGTTGCCGTCTCCAAACTAGGAGATGACATTGAGAGATGGATTGGCCTACAGCTGTCGCTGATGGGGAGGGTCTCCCTCATGAAAATGATTGTATTGCCACGTTTCTTCTTCCTATTCACTAATATCCCCATGGTCTTGTCAAAATCTTTTTTTCAACAACTGCACTCACTGATGATTAGACTGGCATGGGAGGGCAAGGAGCCACGGTTGACTTGGAAAATACTCACTCGACCGTACACGATGGGTGGGCTGGGCGCCCTTAGAATTGGAACTCTATTACAGAGCGGCGCAAAGCTCTCATGCTTATCATTGGATTCACGGGCCTGCAGAGGTTCCACACATTCGAATCGAAATCATTGTCGCTGACCCTACACCCTCACCGGTGCTTCTGTTTTTGCCCCGAGATCAGCGCACTGGCATATTAGACTTGTTAAAGTTGGTCATGCATGCGTGGCATCATATGCTGGAAGCCCAAGCTTGCAACTTGCTCTATGCCCCGTTAGCTCTGCTCGAATGGTGCTATTGGCTCGCCCCCTGCAGAGACAAAGGGGTAACAGCGGCACTGAGAATGCTAGAACTACACAATATGGGGGACCTATTCGCTAATGGCACTGCACGCACCTGGGGAGAGGTGGTAGAGGAGGGAGTGTCGTACTCGCTGATGACGCGTTTTCAGTTTTATCGGGTGCGCCATGCACACAAAGATCTATTGGGAGAGGATATGGCAAAACCCCCGGAGGTTACGGCCCTAACTACCATTATTAAAGCTAAGTCGCCCCCTAAAATGGTTTCCAGGTTGTACCGCATAGCCATTTCGGAAAGGGACATAGAATATGCTAAACCGCGAATGGAGTGGCAGAGAGACCTTGGGGTGGATCTGACGGACGATAAGTGGCTGTACTGTTGTTCGAGTACTAAATGAATATTGCTCAACGGGTGCCACAGACTAGTCCATTTCAAATTCCTGAATAGAGTGTACTATACGCCGGAACGACTACATAGATATGGTCTCCGAGAGACCCCACAATGTGAGAGATGCGGGACAATGGTCGCTGTTTTTCTCCATGTGTCATGGGCCTGACCAGAAATTGCGACTTTCTGGTGCAGGGTATATGCTGAGGTTAACCACATCACTGATTTGACATTGACTTCAGACCCACTCCTGGCCATCCTAGGTTATTCCAAACCACTCCCCAAGGACCTTAGACGACTGGTAGATCTGGCCTTTCTCCTTGCCAGAAGATGTGTGGCCCTCTGCTGGCTGCGTGGCCCTACACCTACATTAGCATAGTGGACTAAGGAAATGCTCTATTGCAGCACTCAAACAGAATTATATAGCGAATTGTTACTTCCACGCAACAGACTTAAGAACTTTTGGTCCCTTTTCCTGACTCGGGGTCACTCACACGAGACGCCAGATGGGGAGACTGCTGCCACGGGTACGGGGGAGGATGATCCTACAGTTCACATATAAACACCCTACTATATACCTTTTGCCCTTTGACCATCACAGCTGCTGATTAGACAATACACCGGATGCACGAAGGGGTGAGTCCTAGTATGGTGTACCGAGTCGACTGAGGAGCAGGGGATTCCGGAGGGGGACACTGCCACAAGACTACCTAATTAGGTACGACGTATTTGCTCTATTGGGGTGTAGTCTTTAAAATGTTCCAATGGATATGTATCATTTATAGCCGTTTGCCTTTGACTCTGCACTTTGTGTGTGCATGCTGATGCCTTGAACTGCTGTTTTTTCCTTTTTTTGTCTTTTTAAATGCCAATAAACAAATTAATTTAAAAACAAAATGATTAATGATTCTCCAGCAGTTAAAAATGCAACATATGAGGAGCCAAGATGGCGACCGGGACGGAAGCGTAGGCTCCCGGCTCTACAAACCTCCGAGCCCTGCACGGATATCCGGCATACAATCCTGAGACTGCGCTATGGTTTTAGGCTGGTGAATGCAACCTGATACCGATCGTGCGATCCCGAGGTCTCTGCCAGCCCCACAGCCGGAGAAACGTGCGCCGAAAAGTTGTGGCCCTAGTGACCCTGGTACCGGGACCTCAAGTGAGCTACATCAACAACAGCGCCCATCTTTGCCTGGGTGGAGTCGGTCTGCCGGAGCGCAGTGGCTGACGGCCTGAATTTCGCTGCAAACGCTCTCCATGCTAAATGATGCGGTCGGAGTGCGTCCCTGATTTGCTGGACCGAAGGCAAGCCTGAAAACAATCGGCTTCTCGAGGGTGAGCTGCTCCGACACGGTCTGCAAACCTGCCCGGTTTTCGCGGACCGCTCCCGAATTTCCCGTTGACGCTGAGTCGAAGCGAGGATGGCCATAAACAGAGATCGCTTCTTGGGTGACGGCCCCTACTGTCACCGTGCATCAGATGGTGGTCCGACCGGATTGTAATCGTCCATGGCTGACTCCCAACCTCCCCTCACGGTGGGAACGCCCGATGGCCGCCTGGAAGGGATGGAATGTGCCGTCTCGACTATCACGGTACAGCGAGGTGGGGAGTGTGCGATATCAAGCGGAGCGGTGGCACAGGAGACGGGGGCTACGCTATCGTATGGTGATATTCTCACCGCTCTTGTTGACTTTCGGTCTGCCTGTGAGCATGGTTCCCTAGTGTTGGGGAGAAAGCTCGATGAGGTTGTGCTCACGCTGGAGACATCACGATCGGATGGGTCCCGGGTGCACGCAGTCCTGCCCCACACTATCTTCGCGGGTGGTGTTGTGGACGCTAATGTGTACGGAGGGGAGCTGGTGTTCCCGGATTCTGCCGTGGCCCGTGGACAGACTTCTGTGTGTTTGGACTACTCCGGCGGATCCCTTTCTCAGCAACTGACGGCGGCTTGGTCTATTGCACCGTCACAGACTCCTCAGGCAGTGTTTAACCAATGGTTGGCTCATTTACCAGCCCTCTCCTTTCTTGTCCTTGCCTCCCTGATGTGGAGTACAAGTCCCGGGACTGTTATTGGACAGATGGTCGCAAGTGGAGATGACTCTGTTGGTGGCCGGCGACGTCCATCTTGTCTTTGTCTGCTGATCTCTGTTACTACTTGGACACGTTGCGTTACTACCTCGGCTGCTGAGCGAATAAATCGGCGGGCAGGCCCAGAGGGACTTGCAAGGACAGGCCAGGGATAATATGTTTCCCCAAATGTTGATACTAATATGGCTGGCGGAGGTGAGGGTTGCGCGTTCTTCTGTTTAGCTAATTGCGCGATACGTGGAAGATTCTCCCCAATTCTTACTGTATTGACTGACCTCAATTGTGCACTGTATTCGGGGGAGGGATCTGGGTTTGTTGCGGGTGGGGGTGGCCGGGAGCCAGTATAGATGGCCCTCCCTCAGTTTTATAAATGTTTTTTTCTCTTTCTTCCTTTCTTTCTTTTTCTTTTCTGTAACTATATTTCGGGTACTCTTTACGGGCGACAGGCACCCTGCTAGGGGGGGGTAAGCTATAGCCTCTGCAGGGGTGCAGGGTGGGGGGTAGGGGGGTGTCCTCTTTTTTGTTTTCTTGTCCTTCCTTAGTTTCTATGGGTCCTCTTTTCCCCTCACTTATCTTTTTCTTTGTTTCCTTTATCTTTTCTTTCCTTTCTTGGGTCAGTATGGAGGTTAGGTACTGGCCTCCGGTCGTATCTGTATTTTGGGATATTGCTAACCTTGTTAAGGTGGTCTTGCGTTCATGGGGTGGGCGATGACTGGTACGAAATGCGATTAGACATTCCTTCATCCTGATATGTGTAATGTAGCACCTGCACTCTGATAATGATTATTAGCTCTGTGGCCATCCTGACGCGTGCATTGCCCACTCTGTGCCCTTAGGTTGATTGTGTGACAACGGATCCTTCTTGTTATGTATTTTAAAATGAACCTTATCTGATCCTTTACCTCAGTGGTCACGACTATTCGAAGTGCTCTTTGTGATATCTGCAGTTTGTTGTAACGGTGGTCTACTGAGGTGCTTTCTGGTTGACGAACGTGCTACAAATTGATTTCGAGGCCGGCCAAGATGGTTGTAGGCCCGTAACTGTATTCATGTGATGCACAATAAAGGTTTAAAAAAAAAAATGCAACATTTCTCGGTGTTGATATCTCTGCAAATATCGACAACATTGCTAAAGATAATGTTGACCCACTAATCGCTAAAACGAAACCAGACCTGGCGAGATTGAAAAATTTACATTTATCCATCATCGGCAGATGTAATATTATCAAAAAGTTATTTTTTCCTGAGTTTTTATATCTGCTGCGTGCAATCCCACTTGAATTTACCACCAATCATCTCAAAGGAATCGAGAATTTATTTTTCCGATGCCCCCACCAAATATTAGACTTTATTACTGGGCCACTACATTATTATATAACCTAGTTCTTGCGCAAGACAATCCAAGAGATAATGCAGAAGAAGTACCGACCCTGCTGGAACTCGAAATGGGCATAGAAGCGTGGGACTAGGTCTGGCGATATTTAACCCCTTCGACGCGGCCTGAATTTCGCCGTGGCTGTGGAGGGGGTGAGGGGTGAGCGCGGCGCTGCTGTGCTCATGATAGAACCACGCTGTCATGAGTCACGGGCGATGTGTGTTCATGACGGCATGGTTCCGTCACGGCCCGCCCACTCATTAATTCGCCCGCACAGGCAATGATGAAACCACATGATGAAACCACGCCGTCATGAGCACACGCCGCCCGTGGCTTATGATGGCGTGGTTCCGTAATGTGCACGTAAGGGGTTAAATGACAACCACTATAAGAAAGTCTGCTTTAAAACGCTACAAGGGGGTGTATAGAATTATGAAGTCAGTCCGGAACCTAATTGGTTTGGGTCATCCGGATTTTTCCACAACACTCTGTAATAACTCCAATTTACCAGAAATTTTTAAAGGCCCAATCATTAAAAGATGGGGCGATGCAGGCTTGACTGGGCGTGGAGCCTTTTTTTTTCAACAGGACTCGTCTCTTTTGAAAAGCCTAGAGAATGGTATGGGCTAGATTGGAGGGATTTGTACACAAATATCTGCAAATTCTGGATTTTCTAAAAAATAAAGGGGGGTCCAATAGGATATCTATATCTATACTAATATAATGAAGAGAGAGCCCAAACCTTTGAGGCGGGTAATCTCAGGAACCACAGCACCAATCACAACACCCAATACAGCATTGGAAAGGGCAGTTGCAGCAGAAGGACATAGGCTATGCAGACGCCCACCATATATATTTAAAAGGTAAAAGAACCGTGCCAGCAAAGTAGTCCCTGTGGGTGTGTCTGCGTTGTGTTGTGGGCGTGACAAACGCTGGGGGCGTGACAAATGCTGGGGACGTGTGGTACGTTCCGCCCTTCATGCCATGTCTCATATCATGTGCTAATCCCACCATGCTCCCTTTAAATACCCCTGCACCCCATAATCATAACCCACTCTTACTCCTTAAAATACCTCTACACCCTTAAACACTAACCCATCTTAACCCTATAAATATACCCTGTACCCCAAAACCCAAACCTATCCCTAAACCCTAAAAATACCCCTGTACTCAAACACCCAAACCTAGCCCTGAACCCTATAAATACCCCTGTACTCCAAAACCCAAACCTAGCCCTGAACCCTAAAAATACCCCTGTACCCCAAAACCCAAACCTAGCTCTGAACCCTAAAAATACCACTGTACCCCAAAACGCAAACCTACCCCTGAACCCTAAAATACCCCTGTACCCCAAAACCCAAACCTAGCCCTGAACCCTTCAAAATACCCCTGTACCCCTGTACCCCAAAACCCAAACCTATCCCTAAACCCTAAAAATACCCCTGTACCCCAAAACCCAAACCTAGCCCTGATCCCTAAAAATACCCCTGTACCCCAAAACCCAAACCTAGCCCTGAACCCTAAAAATACCCCTGTACCCCAAAACCCAAACCTAGCTCTGAACCCTAAAAATACCACTGTACCCTCAAAACCCAAACCTACCCCTGAACCCTAAAATACCCCTGTACCCAAAACCGAAACCTAGCCCTGAACCCTTAAAATGCCCCTGTACCCCAAAACCCAAACCTAACCCTGAACCCTAAAAATACCCCTGTACCCCAAACCTAGCCCTGAACCCTAAAAATAACCCTGTACCCCAAAGCCCAAACCTACCCCTGAACCCTAAAAAACCCCTGTACCCCAAAACCCAAACCTAGCCCTGAACCCTAAAAATACCCCTGTATCCCCAAATTCAGCCCTGAACCCTTAAAATACCCCTGTACCCCAAAACCCAAACCTACCTCTGAACCCTAAAAATACCCCTATACCCCAAAACCCAAACCTAGCCCTGAACCCTAAAAATACCCCTGTACCCCAAAACCCATACCTATCCCTAAACCCTAAAACTACCCCTGTACCCCATAACCCAAAACTATATCTGAACCCTTAAAATACCCAAATACCCCAAAACATATACCTCAGTACCCCAAAACATATACCCCTATACCCATACTTACCGTATCCAAACATTAAAAAAAACATGCTTTTACCATTCATGCATTTACAACGAATTTCGTTGTAAGTGTATGCGTGGTAAAAGCATATAAAATGTAATGCCATGCGTTATAATGGCATTGCGGAGTCATGGTACTTTCGTAATGAAAGTATGTGGAGTGATGGTATGCGGAAAGAAAGTTGAGGAATAATGGGTGTTTACCCTCCATGGTAAGTACATTGGTGGCACGGCGGCCTACATCTGCAGCAACATACTCCTATTTTTTCACCACGCATTTGAAAAATGCACAGGTCTTTCTCATTGATGGCCAGCATCCACATACACTTTTTGACACACCTCCCACCACAAGTTCTAGAATTGCGAACTTTAGAGATGGGGAGCTACGTTCAAATCTCGGCATCAGCTCAACATCCTGTGATTCCAGGTAAATCGATTTGTCTCACCGTGCCTACCACAAATGAATGTGTTCTTCTGTAATGTAAATTTTGCTCATGCCATGTTGTCGAGTTCGCGCTATATAATATTGCAAGGAAAAATAAAGTAGGGAAACTCGAGTTCACACTCTACTGAACGCGCACTCTTATGGCTGGGATGCCCGCCACCCCTCCCAACACCAATTCCCCAAGGGGAGGAGACAGACACTGGTTTGAGCTTTTGGAAGGCGGGGGGGAGTTACCCCCCGGCCGTATTTATTAAAATATGAAAAAAAATTTAAAACATTAAATTAAAAACGTTTCATGAATTATGTACAATTTTACTTTCGTTACATTTTTGATGAAGACATGTTCTTTGGCTAACCTTAACAGCTCTCTAATACAAAGGTTTCCTAGCCGAGTCTAGCATCCTGATTCTAAATTAAAATTGTACATCCTAGCATTAAGGGCCAACGGCAAGGTCTTAACCGGTGTCAGATCCCTACTACCAAACTCCCGCCCTCACGGTGTGAGTGGCGCATGCGCAGAGGACTTTACCCTCGTTGCCAACTGTAACTTCCCTTGTCGTGGGGGCCCCCTCTCACTCGACGCCATCTTAAAGGTCGTCCGAGTCCCCGCGTGAGGTATCTGTAAGAAGGACAGCGTGGACTCCCCCCCTTCCCCACACTCTCTTCCTTCGTCGCAGATATCCGGCCCCCGGGAAATTCGTAGGAGGGGCATCTAGCCGTCTCCCCCTGGGAGGGGCCTATGGCCGTCTCCCCCTAGGCGACCCATCCGTAGTGGGTGCCGCCTACCCGTGGGAGGGGCCAATGGCCCCCCCCCCCGGGCGCTCCCATCCATTCTGGGTGGCGCCCCCCCTAGGGACCTTGAAATTACTGCTCACCGATCATGACCTTACCGCCCGACCAAAAAATAAATACGACAGTTCACCTACTAAGGGAAGAAAAATTCACCTAACCTGAAACAGCTTGATGATTCATCAACTTTTCGTTTCTACAAAGGGAAAAAGGTCCTAAAGCACAAGACAATTACATTACTTGATACATTCCTTTACTTTTCTATAAAGGGAAAAAGGCCTATACACATTTATTCAATGCTGAAACAACTTGACTGCATCACTTTAATACAATCGGATATCATCAACAAATCACTTTATTCAACAAACATTTGCAATAGGGGCTGGTGGGTGGGTCAAAATTGCCGCTTGTTCCGTCGAGGGTTCACGAGCAACGAGTGGTGCAGCCTTCAGAGCACTGGAACAAGAGGACGCATCTTTGGGTTCCCGCTCTTTTATCCGTCTGCGGGAGGGCGGGGACCCTCCTCAGGTACGCCCACGGGGCGCGGTCTTCCGGGTGGGTGTCTAGAACAACCCCTTCCAGGCGGGAAGGGCGTGCTCCGGCTACGCCGCTTTGGGCATACCAGCCGAACCACGCCCCCCGCCCAAAATGGTTTCCCGGGGGGATCGGGGCACCCATCCATACGTTCGGGGGGACCGAGTGGTCTTCCCTTTCCATATGGCCGGGATGCCCGCCACCCCCTCCCTACACCAATTCCCCAAGGGGAGGAGACAGACACTGGTTTGAGCTTTTGGAAGGCGGGGGGGAGTTACCCCCCCGGACGTATTTATTAAAATATGAAACAAAATTTAAAACATTAAATTAAAAACGTTTCATGAATTATGTACAATTTTACTTTCGTTACATTTTTGATGAAGACATGTTCTTTGGCTAACCTTAACAGCTCTCTAATACAAAGGTTTCTTAGCCGAGTCTAGCATCCTGTAAATGTATACATTCTAAATTAAAATTGTACATCCTAGCATTAAGGGCCAACGGCAAGGTCTTAACCGGTGTCAGATCCCTACTACCAAACTCCCGCCCCCACGGTGTGAGTGGCGCATGCGCAGAGGACTTTACCCTCGTTGCCAACTGTAACTTCCCTTGTCGTGGGGTCCCCCTCTCACTCGACGCCATCTTAAAGGTCGTCCGAGTCCCCGTGTGAGGTATCTGTAAGAAGGACAGCGTGGACTCCCCCCCTTCCCCACACTCTCTTCCGCCGTCGCGGATATCCGGCCCCCGGGAAATTCGTAGGAGGGGCATCTAGCCGTCTCCCCCCTGGGAGGGGCCTATGGCCGTCTCCCCCTAGGCGACCCATCCGTAATGGGTGCCGCCTACCCATGGGAGGGGCCAATGGCCGCCTCCCCCCGGGCGCTCCCATCCATTCTGGGTGGCACCCCCCCTAGGGACCTTGAAATTACTGCTCACCGATCATGACCTTACCGCCACAGGCCGGATAGTTGACCGACTATCCGGCCCCCCACACCTCCTAAAGGTCATGCCTCCTCAAACCCCTTAGCCATGCTACGAAGTCTCCTATGAGTAAATCATTCCCTGCCCTGGACAGGTGAACCCCATCATTCAAATAAAAGTGATCACCCCGAATACACCCATGGGGAATGCTATGCAGATGCGCGGAGCGAAACAGTTTCCCAATTTTATTGTTGACCCTCTTAACCGAGTGGTTCAACGCTGACACAGAGAAACCCCCCGCCAAACTTTCCTGGGAATCATGTGGGACCAAGCAATTGTACACCCCGGGAGCCTCTTAGCCAACCAGCTGACTGCCGACAAAAAGTGTTCCACTAACACTCGTCTTCCCAGTCTTACCAAGTCATTGCCCCCCAAGTGTACTATGATTATAGATGGCGGTGACCTTTGCCGCCCTAAAAGTCCCTCCACAAACGATTGAAATTGGTCAAAACAGAGGCCTCCCTTCCCGTGGAAGGTCACTCTGAACCCGTATTCCCCAGATGCGTGAGTCGCATCACCTGCCTTGAATACTTCTCCGGCGCGCCTCACGTATGAGTGGCCCACAACCCATACCACTTGCTCTCCAGTCGGTGATCCTCGACCTCTGGTCCACTGGTAATGGGTTGATCCCAAATTCCGCCCCGCGTCACAGGCTCTCGAAACTGTAAGTCAAGCAAAAGACAACAAGCGTGAGTGCATTTCATCAGTCTTTTACAACATGTGCAGTCGCACATACCTCTTGAAACAGTTCGAGGACCAACGGCCTAGCTGTTTTACTTCTTCTGCACCCAGACCCCGAGCCGTAGCCTCAGTAGCGGCCCCTATTCTGAAGGAGTGGGTCCCAAAATTGCACGGGTCCATGCCCGCCGCAGCGATTGTAAGTGCTAGCACCCTCTGAAACTGAAATCTCGTCAGAGGGGTGCCATGTATTCCTCTAAACACTTTATCGGACAAGTGGGGCACCCTCGAGCGCGCTGCACAACCACACTATCCCCCACTGCTTCCTGGTCTGTCTTGGACATGGCTATCAAGATCAGCATTGAATCACCCCGTATTTGCACGTGATCCCTGCAAAGGCCTCCCCCCATATCTTTCTTGTTCCTCGCCACGAGTTTGCTTACCCGCATGGCCCCATGAAATGCCAAGGCAAAAGCTGCCCGGAACAGAACTGCTTCAGAAGGGGAGGAGCATGTCTCATCCAGCTTTGCTAAAAGCCGAGACAATCTCTTTAAACCAATCCGGTGCCTCGTATCCTGTTTGCGACCCTCCAGGCGTTGCCAGCCGTGAAGCGCCTTTCTGACTAAAAAGGAATCCGTTGGGTCCCTTATACCGTGGAGCTGTGCCATGAATGATATGGCCGTCCTATGTCTGTTGGCAGTTGCGGCTGAACCCCAGGAAGGATTCCTCCTGCCCCCAGCTATGTCTCCCTGCCGGGCCTAAAAAGCCGCAGTAAGAACAAAACGCTCCCTCATAAGCCTTCCTCGTCCTGGGCGCTAAGCTGGCTGCCATGAGGTCTTGTAATCCGGGGCACCGATCAGCCACAGTGCTTCGGGGAACGGTGCTGCTACTAGGTCCGCTGTGGGTAGATAGCCCCTGAAAGCCTGCATGTGTGAACGAGAGAGTGCATCAGCTGCATTATTCAGTACACCCGGCACATGTTTTGCCCTGAACTGTACATTCAATCTCATGCAACGTAACACAATTTCTTTCAACAGTCTCAAGATCCACTTGCAGCGGGCAGCTTGCTGATTGATGCACTCAACCACAGTCATATTGTCCGACCAAAACACTACTGAGCGGTCCCTAAAATCGTCTGGCCATGCCAACAGAGCCACCCAAATGGGGAACAGCTCCAAGAACCCAATGTTACCTGTTAGGCCACTGGAGTGCCACCACGTCGGCCATACTTGTGCCGACCATCGGTTACCAAAGATGGCGCCAAATCCCACGCTCCCGGCTGAATCGGTCCACAAACCCAGTTCATCCGATGAAGCTGGGGGTTTGTTCCAGACTACTCGACCATTGAAGTCTGCCAGAAATGCCAACCAAATGCGCATATCGTGCAGTGGTGTCCCTCCTTGAGGCCGGCCATAGCTTGTGCAATGGAGCGTGAGAATGGGCGAGCCATCGGTATTACTCTCAAGGCAAAGTTAAGCTGACCCACTGTTTGTTGTAACTGGTGCAGGGTCACTTTCTCTTTGCCCAGGCATTGCGTTAAGGATGCCCTGAACTTGGCCACCTTCTCCATTGGCAAACGGAAGCATCCCTCCCCTGAATCGAGCTCAATTCCCAGAAACTCGAGTGAAGTAGATGGCCCCACCGTCTTACCTGGTGCCAATGGGACTCCAAAATCCTGCATGAGATTGCAGAAATCCTGCAGTGCCTGTGCACATTTCGCATTGCCTGCCGGCCCCAAGAACAGGAAGTCATCTAAATAGTGCATCACTTCTCTATGTCCTGTGGCCTTAGTGAATGCCCATTCTAAAAAACAGCTGAACATCTCAAAATAAGCACAAGAAATTGAGCAACCCATGGGCATGCATTTATCCATGTAATATTTCCCTTGGAACGTAAATCCTAGCAAGCGCTGGTCCCGCGGATGTACCGGGAGCAACCTGAATGCCGATTCGATGTCCGATTTCGCCATCCGAGCCCCAGGGCCCAGGTGATTCAGCAGGGTCACAGCATCGTCAAACGATGCGTACCGGACTGAACAGATATCCGGATCAATGGCTTCATTCACCGAAGCGCCCCTCGGGCCGACAGATTGTGAATGAGTCTATACTCCCCTGGGTCTTTCTTCGGGACCAGTCCCAGAGGTGAACACACGAAATCCGCCACCGGCTGGCATGGGAAGGGTCCTGCTACCCGCCCCAGGCTGACTTCTTTGGTAATTTTTCTGGCTGCCACTGCAGGGTTGTGTTGGACGGATAGCTGATTTTTACAAAAGGGGGTCCCCTGAAAATTTCCCGCCGGGATGTTGAAGCCATATAGGAAACCATTCCTCAAAATCCCGGCGGATACATGATCAGGGTATTTGTTCAACCAGGGAGTCAACGCCATGATGTCAACGGGTGAAGGGGATTGTTTTCCAAGCATCACCTCACTCTTGCTTGTACCCCCCCTTTCCTCCCGCCCCACCGTTCTTGGATCTACAGCTACTCTCCGGGTGTGAGGAGTTCCCACAGCCCGCACAAGCATGCCGGAACCTACACGTTCCCTGGGGTCTGTTACAGTTTCCTCTGTTGAAGCCCCAACAGACCCCGCGCTTGCCCCTATTTCCGCCGGTCTTGGGCTGTGACTCCCCACCGGCGCTTGCTCGAAAGGGCTGCGCTGGCCTTTGCTGAACTGTCCCAGGCCCGTTCCCGCCCGGCGAGGACGCACCTGCCGATCCAGGCAAGAGCTGCCTGTGCCACGATACCGTGTCGAGGCAGTCCCATGTCAAAGTTACATCAAATTCTTTAGACTTTCGGAATTGCATGTCATATCCTTTCCACTCATTCCCCCCGTGCATGTTATGAAAATCTATGATCCTATTCTGGTAACAGGATAGCTCGGGCAACACTTCAGGCTTACGCTCCCCCATTACTGCCGTAAATATCGAGAAGGCCTTCACCCAGTTCGCTACGGTCTCGTCGACCCTAAATTCTGCCATCTTGGCCCGCCACACGCTGGGGTGCCATAAATCTTTCTGGGTCTTTGCGTATTCCATCTCGCGATGGTCGGTCAACAAAGAAAACATATTCACATACTTGTCCCCCATATCATTTCCTTAGTGGCCGCTGGGATATGCTGGGCCACCCTCTCACGCCGCGAAGGCACTGAACTTTCCACCACCATTGGCAATGGGTTCTTACCAGGTTCAACCGCCGTGTCCGTTGTCTTTTCCCGGCCAACCGTGGTTGCTCCTTGCGCCATCTGTGGGGAAATAGAAGGAACATTCGCCGTCCCGGCTTCTCTCGATTGCCGCAACTGCTCGATTATCAATCTTTCCTCCTCGGCCGGACCCCCCGCAGCCACTGCCCCCCTGCTTTCTTTTTAAGCCAGGACAACACTGCCGCTAACTGAAGAGCCAGTTCTGGGGGCATCTGATCATCATTAACAGGGGTAATTACAACCGGGATTGGTAGACCTATATCTGGACTTGGTACCGGGCTGTCCGCCGGTGTGATGGGGGCGGCTGGGGGCACCTCAGGAACCGGATCCTCCCCGGAAACCGCCCTCCTCTTAATACGCTCCCCCTACCCTCAGGGACGACTCCCGGCAAGGCCGGGCCTATTACCTTTTTAGGACGGCCTGAGGGGTTGTTCTGGGCCGCTAACTGCTTTTTAACTTCGGCCAAACCTCGACCGATCAAATCAACTTTACCGAGTTTTCGGTCCATAATCGCCATTTGGTTCGACAAGGTGCGCAGTACCTTCTCCAGCTCGGAGCTCTTTCCCGCTTTTTTGCCGGCCATAGCTTCGTTTACTCCGCTCTAGTCGATCAACGAGGTCCCAGATCCTTCGCACTCCAGATAACTGAAAGAGAAACAACAAGATTACAAGTTCTCAAAATTGCCGCTTGTTCCGTCGAGGGCTCACGAGCAACGAGTGGTGCAGCCTTCAGAGCACTGGAACAAGAGGACGCATCTTTGGGTTCCCGCTCTTTTATCCGTCTGCGGGAGGGCGGGGACCCTCCTCAGGTACGCCCACGGGGCGCGGTCTTCCGCGTGGGTGTCTAGGACAACCCCTTCCGGGCGGGAAGGGCGTGCTCCGGCTACGCCGCTTTGGGCATACCAGCCGAACCACGCCCCCCGCCCAAAATGGTTTCCCGGGGGGATCGGGGCACCCATCCATACGTTCGGGGGGACCGAGTGGTCTTCCCTTTCCATAAGTGCATCAGCTATGCACTGTGAATCTGAGCTTTTCACAGGCCTGTCACAGATAAGAAATGCTGTCAAAACTAAATCCTACAAAACAATATACTACTGGCCGGCAGCAATTCATACCCGGACAACGTCGGGACCGGCTGCTAGTAATAGATAAATTAAGGAAGAATAGTGATCTATCTATTGGTGTTGTTTATAATCTTTTTAACTGACTAATGATAGATCGGGCGTTAAAGTGGAAAGCGGAGACTGGAATCCCAGAAAATCTACTCTTTCACTCTATCAAATTAGCATAGAATATGTTAATCCTGGCCCGGCTCAAGGCTCAATACTATAAATCATGCTTCTCGCTGTATTACACCCCGAAAAGGATCGCTTAATGGGTGACGGGGAGAGGAACTGTATGTCCTCGGTGCGCATCATTGAAAGGAATTTGCTAATTATGCATAAGGACATAGTGTATCAAGGGACAAACTCATGGTCATGGCTATGTCAAAAACAACCATTGGATAGAAATATATGAAATCTCGATCACCAGAATGAAATAAATGGAACACGATGAAGTCTGTTTTTGGAAAATAATTTGTATAAAAGCACCCTATATTAGAAGAGAAATTCTTCCTTTTTAAAAAAAAAAATAATTGTAGAGAAAGTAGTAATGATTATGTTATAGGCACAAATGAGAATTCAGAATCATAAAGAATAATTGAAATATTGAATAATAAATTGGATAGGTTTTTTAAATCTGTTTTTATGAAATTTTACACTATGTATAGATTGTTAATATCTGTTTTTTATGTAATTTTTATTTTACTAGATTTTATCGTGGTTTTTTCCTGAAGAAGGCGTGTCAAAATGCCGAAACGCTTGTCGAAAGAATAAAATCAAATTATTGCCACTTTTTAAGTTTGAGACTGTTAAGGAGCATACATGATATATTGATACTTCTCCCCTTTTTGTATAAATGTTATGTATTGATGAATGTATATGATGTATCCTTGTCTAAGGATTTTTAAACAACTCTCCAAAAAAAATTTAAAATTGTAAACCTTTCCTTAAATTTTCTTGAAAATCTGTTTTTGATTATTATAACTGTTATTTTTTATTATTATCTGTCTCTCTACGGTAACTGGGAATTTGTGGTTATACTCATTTTGATGTAGGTTGGTGCTACACTATTTTATTTAATCTGTAGATTGCCTAGGAACGATAAAGCTTACCTCTGTGCACATTATATCAGGCAGATCTCAGTTTTATCTTTGCCTCCTGTGATGCACTTAGTAAATTAAAACAAGACATCACCAGCTTCTTTAATGAGGCTTTAGAAGTTGACTGCTCTCTCACTCCGACCTTGATAGGACTTGGGGTAGCCTAGGACATACAGGGGAAACCTGGAGGAGAATTAGGGGTCTATTATGATGGCGGGCGGAGGCACCACCGTGGTGCTGGCGGTGGCGGATAATGCTTTTGTCCGCACGCCAGCAGCGGCCCTCATGCCCGCTTTATTAGGATGGCCAAACATAGCCCATTTCCCATCCGCCACGGTGCGAGGCGCACCGCCATCAAGTGCGCCCGCCACCACGGCGGGGGAACCAATGGAGATCCATCGCTGTGCAGAATGATGTTCTGTCCACTGTACAAATCCGAATGCCCCAAACATCCAGTCACATCGCAGCGGAGAAACCGCCCAACCCGAGATGGCGGAAGCACGGCAGCGGAGTGCGAAACCATAGTCCCGGTCCCTTCCACCAGGTCCTGACCGCAATGGACCCAGCTCTACACATCTTCCTGGTGCTGTACCTGATACATTAGCAGCAACTCCTGCACCGTGGCGGACTACGGCACAGGTACGCAAACACACAATCTCGCACATAACCACAACACACCCTGGTGGGGACATGAACACATCCACAAGTGCACCCACACATGTCCTACCTGACACAAAAGCACCCCTCCGCATCCGGGACACCCATCCACCGCGATCTTGAAGGAATGTCCTGGTCACGTCACCGAAGCGGTGAAGCTACGTGAAAACACGCGCACAGTGCAGAAGGCACGGCCACCGCTAGGCATGGGCAGTGCACAAAGACCACAGGGTCACCCCTCCACACACTAGCCCCCCCAACATGAAGAGAAATGCCATGTGCCCTCCTGTGCTCCTCCATGCACAATAACTAGCCAGGTGAGCCCGCACCCTGCACCACACACCAAACAACTTGGGAGACAGCCACAGTAGGTGTGGCTGCAGAGGAACACGCAGCACAGAAGCACAGGGTCAGGGCAACCCATGAACGACAACAACACCACACTCATGGCAAGGAAACTGAGTCCAAGCACAAAATGAACACACACACAGATAATGAACACTCACCCAACTAGACACACAGCCTGCCATGCCCCACACTGACACATACACAGACCACATGCCAGAAGCAATGGAGGACAACAAATAGGAAAGCCAAAGTGAGGAGACAACAAATGGAAGGCCAAGGAGCTAACCACCAAGCATGTGTACATCACATGCAAGACAAGGAACATATAGCAACACCCTCAGCTCATCAAATCACTCCTGGCTGGCACAGTGAGTGAAGTCAAACCACAGTCATCTCAGTGCAACAACTCAGGGAGACAGCAAGTCAACCCATGTATAGGCACAGGGATAAAAGGAAGGGAATGAAGTCAAACCGTGGACAGCCACACATCTGAATCCAACAACTTGACAGGAGTGTGTCAGCAGCACAATACACAGGGCCCATTGCAGCACACCATGACTGTCAAACACAAGATTGAACCTTCACGCATACCCCCCCTCTCTCAACTGCAGCACACAACACCAGTGCCAAACACACAGAAGGGTGCCAATAATGTCCAGTCAATATACTGACAAACAATCACACACCCTTGGGGGATCCACAAACATCACACACAGGGAAGCCTGAACACATGTGTGCACAAAACAACTACCAAACACATAACTCAATAAAGACACACACAGAACCACAACAAGACCAGACATGACTTGTGCAGCAAAACTGTGGAAAGGCAATTGGAGCACAGATACAACAGGAGTACAAAACATCATCAGTCAGGAACAATGCACAGACAACCTACCACAACACAGACAAGAAATCCATCAACACAAAACAATCATGGACACAAACTGGGAGAAATGGGCCTACAAAGACACACAGATATACATACCGCACCACACATCAAGTCAACATGGTGTCATAGTGTACCACATGCATGCACATGCACAAGAATGACAAGAGACAGCTCAAATATGAGAGGAGGAAACACCAAGGACGCACCAAACACAACTACAGGAACTTGAATGGACCTAAGTACATGTGACAGACACACAAGTAAGGCACAACACACTGGTAAAACACATTTGAATGAAACACACCAACCAAACACTGACACTGGCATGCAAATACAACACCACACACAGAGCACCTGTCAACTACAAGATACAACACAGCCCAAACACTGCACACCGCCACATCAGACACACAACAGATGCACATACCAAGAAATCACATAGCAAACACAGCAGCACATCAGGGGATGCACATCAGGCAAGGACAAGGCTACATACACTCACAGCACTGCATGCACACCAAGCAGTGTGTGCACAACAAACATACCTGTTCCACACAGATATGAGTGACACACCATGAACACCCACAACAACAATCAAAACAGCACACAGACAACACCACACCCAGGAAGTCAAGCATTCCTTCAGCAAACACACATACAGCTAACCCAACACCCACAGATGCACAAGTCTGGGACCCCAAAGAGGAGAAAACAGGATCAGAGGAACCAAGCCATAGGCAATGTTGAAGTGGCGTATAGTGCATGTTTCACAGTAAACCATAGCCTATTGCCAGTTGCTGTCTGCCCAAGCCGCCACTTTCCTTCACTGTCTGCCCACGCCGCCACTGCTAGTTTGCTGCCTGCTCACGCCGCAAAAACCGGAGTCACCTGGGGAGTGGAGCTGGTCTCACAGACTAGAGACTACAGCTCCCAGCACCCTTAGCTGACCTGCACACCTGAGGAGCAGCAAAGGGAGGCGCACAAAAGGGGGACAGGCTGCCCGCAGCGCGGGACGCCATAGCCTATTGCCAGTTGGTGTCTGCCCACGCCGCCACTATCTTTTACTGCCTGCCCACGCTGCCACCGCTAGTATGCTGCCTGCTCACGCCGCAAAAACCGGAGTCACCTGGGGAGTGGAGCTGGTCTCACGGACTAGAGACTACAGCACCCAGCACCCCTAGTGGACCTGCACACCTGAGGAGCAGCGCCGGGAGGTGCACAAAAGGGGGTACAGGCTTCCCGCAGCCCAGGACGCCCGCGGGCGTGCCCGGGCCAAGGGCGGGCCCGCTTATGCCCGTCAAAGCCTGAAGGAGGCTAAGCAGGGCCACTTTTTTGATCGGGTAAACTGGAGGATCAATGACTGAGTCAAGATAACGACAAGGTACTGCTATTAAATTGCCCTGTTATACAGGGGTACTTGCATTGTCTTGTGGGACCTTAACATGAGTCCAAAATTTACACCTGGGCAGGGAGTTGTGGGGACTTTGGACGCCTTCTTGAAAAGGGCGGAATCAAGTTCAAGTTTAAATACTTTATTCGACAACAATGTCATAAAAGCATATATCCCTAAGCTAAACAAAATAAATACTACTCTAGAATGTTAAAATACATATTAAATTTCATACTTTGTATACTTTGTTGATGAATAACTCAATAAAATTATACATTTGTAAAATCAGGTCACAGCACAAAGTTTAGATAAAATAAATGTGTCATTCAGATAGTTAATTAGAGTTTTAAAGTGCGCGTACGTATTATCCAAGCCCACCCCATATATTTAGCTACAGCAATTGCAAGGTTGGGGGCACAATTTGATTTTAAAATCCTTAGCGCCTCTAAATATTTCCTTGTCCCCAGATTTCTGTAAGCTGGTTTTAACCATCTACTTCTTGGGGCAGCATATAATGGGCATACAAACAGAAAATGTGGGATGTCCTCCACATGTGTTTTACAGTAAAAGCAAGTATTTACATTATCAGGAGACCATTTAACCGTGAAGGCATTGAGGGGTAAAGAGCCAATTCTACACTGAAAATACAATTTCCTGTTTAGAGGCTTAGTGATCAAATCCCAGTACTGTTCAAATTTTGGAGTAGTTTTAAATTCCAAGAACTGGGATGTCAACACAGATGGGTGGTTGGAAATCAATACAGTGTTATTTATCATGTCCCAGTACATTTTTTCCAATGTGGTCTTTGATGGAAAATCATCTGGGTCTACTGCAGTCCACAAATGCTCAAGGTGCAGTTTTTGGAGTAATTTTCTTACTTCTTTGAGCCAGAGTACTTTATGAAACGTGTCAGAGTTAACAACATCCAAAAGGGCAGCTGCGTAGTGGCTCAACTCAGGAGTAGTTTTTACACGCCTCCAATAGAGGAGGGGACGCAGTCTGACCGTATCCTCGATCTTTTTCCTCCCGAGATCATATTGAAGTGGGGTCGAGGGGGTACTCTGGGGGACACCAATTATGCGGCGAAGAAATTTGTTTTCTGCAACTACTAATGAATTCAAATTGGTGAAACCCCATAATTCTGATCCATAAAGACAAGCGCCCAACACTTTCATGCTGTAGATCTCCATTATTGGCTGGATAGGTCTTGTGAATGAAGATTTGTGCTTTTGGGCTATTGCCCCTGCCAGCTGATTAAATTTTAGCACCACAGAGTCCATGTGGGATTTCCAATTCATGTTGGCATTTAGGGAGATGCCTAGGTAGGTAAAAGTGTTCACTTCCTCCAGAAAAAGACCCATTGTAAATCATTTTCCCCTTAAATTTCTTAGCGGGATTCAGATTCATAAATTTAGTCTTTGATGTGTTTATTTCCAAGCCCCGGATCCGACAGAAGTCACCAAAAGCGTTTATTGTCTTTTGTAATCCGCTAGGGGTCCGCGACACCAGCAAGGTGTCATCTGCGAACATTAGTACTGGAACTCGCTCCCCATCTAGTAATGGGGCATCCATCGGAAATTGCTTCAAAAAGCCAACTATGCCATTAATATAGAGGGAGAATAAAGTGGGGGCCAGGACGCAGCCCTGTCTCACTCCTCTATCCACGGGGAAGGATTCCGTGACATCTCCCTGGGCACCCCATCTAATCTGGGCATAGTTGTTCTCGTGCATCCTTACAAGCAAAGTCAGTAATTCAGGGCTTATTCCGAGATCCCGTAAGACAACACATAGCTTTTGCCGGGGAACTAAATCAAACGCTGACTTCAAGTCAACGAAAACAGCAAACAGTGGACCATTTAGCAAGGTTAAGTTTTTCCAGTACATAGTTAAAAAGTGGAATACCTGGTCGACAGAGCTGGTTAAAGGGCGGAAACCACCTTGATACGGGGAGAGGATATCCTTATCATCTATCCAGGCTTGTATTTTGTTTTGTATCATCCTGCCCATCAGTTTTTGTGCACAATCGATAAGGCTGATGGGCCTATAGTTGCTTGGTAAAGCCTTATCCCCTTTTTTGTAGACAGGTATTATTTCCGCTCCTTTCCATGTTGCTGGAATCTTTGCTCCTTGTGCGATGGCATTACCAAGCCAGACAAAGTATTTACACCAGCTGGCCCTGTCCGATAAAAACACATCCGCCGGTATTCCATCAATTCCTGGCGCCCTTCCTCTGGTTACTCCATCCATTGCCTCATTTACATCTTTCAATGTGAATAGTTTATGGGTATAAAATACCCTTGCTGGAGGGGAATCAATTTGTGATATCAAATTATCTGCATATTGAGGTTTAAAAAAGTCCACCCAGGCCTCCTTTGCTACATGAATTTTCGGCCAATCAGCTATTCCCCCAGAGCCTCACTTTAAAATGGCCCAGAACTCTTTCTGATGTTTATCAGCACATGCTTTCTTCAGGTCTAACCATATATTCTCATCCCACAATTTGTTTGCCTTAATTTGTGTTTTTCTGTATTCATCCCTGGCCTTTAGAACTCCTATTTTAGATCTCAGTGCTACACTGAGATTTTGTCTCGCTATTCTACAGGAATGGTCATACCAACCTCTCTTTATAGGAGGTCTAACACCCTTCCTCTTCTTGGTTTTTTTAAAGAATAACTTCTGTATATTAGCAAAAAACTTTGGCTGTGACTCTTCAATCAACTGTTTAAAATTTGTATCATTAATAAGACTCTGTAGTCTGGTTACCTCTTCAATAACTATCCCCCTAGGGCCTGCATATCCCCAGAGTTGTCTACCAAAATTGTCCATTTAATGTGACGGAGATTGTTAGATGTAACAACGTCTAATGACGTAAGATCAATAACCGGGTTTATTGAGTTTACACTTTGTTCCATGTTGAAGAGCAAACACAAGGGATTGTGGTCGCTCTCCAATCTTGGAATCACCTGCATATCGACCACTTTGTGCCAACCTCTGACATCTATAAGAATATAGTCTATCCTGCTACTTGATCTTAAATTATCAAAGGTGGGGGGAGGAGCCAAGATGGCGACCTGAACGGACGTGCAGCCTTCGGCTCCGCCGGCCCCGGAATCCCGCACCACGATCCTGCTTGCCCGGCTACCCAGTTTTTCTTCCAAAAGGTGCGGGTGACGGAGCTGCTGCTGCCGGTGTTCCGCCGGCCTCTCCACCCGCCCGGATTCCGACGCTATGGCCAGACGCGCCCTGGCCTGAGACCCAGCTTGTTCCACAACGCCCTGATACCCTCGCGCCCCCTCCCGCAGTTGCTCTGCGGCGGGGGTGATGCGACTTGACGGCGCTTCCTTCTGGGAACACGACCGGCGCACTGCCTGCCGACGGGGACCGCTGTACACTCCCCGGACCGAATGGTGACAGACGGCTGAGGCGCCTTGCCAGCGGGTCCTTTGTTCTTGGCCGCCATACTTTTGCTCCACTCCACAAGTCCCTCAGGCTTACGACGGCGGGCCCTAACCGGATCTGTGTGCCTCCTCACACACTTGTTGGCCCTCGGGAGATCCATTGAGAAGGGCGGATCATTGCTAGCCTGTGGATGATCGGTAGCCGCCTGATAGCGTCCCGCTGCTTCCCCCTGTCTCCCCCCGCACTGCCGCGCTGGGCAGGAATCAAGATGGTGCAGCAGACGGCTGGCCACTGAAGGACACTCTACACAGCCTCCCTTCAAAGCAGCGAGCTCCCCGGCGCGAAAGGGATCGGAGCAACTCCTCCCCACGGGACTGCGAAAATGGGGTCTCTAAAGCCTGCATTCACCCTTGCAGACGTTGTGGCAGCCCTGGGTGCGTTGCAATTGGAGATGAGGAGCAGCTGTAGTGCGCTGGGGGCACGACTCGATGCCTGTGCCCAAGCTTCCAGCCTGGAGCAGGGGCATTGTCTTTTACAAAATTCCGGACGGGAGTTGTTGCAGCCTGACACCGCAACATTGTCTCAAGGGGACGCAGTGGATGATACTGTAACCATCGCTGGGGCTGGTAGCGGTCCGTTTCCACTTATTAGTACAATCACCGAAACAGTGTTTCCCCCTTGCTCCATGCTTGACTGTGTGCAGCTAATCGAGAGATCGTGGATCTGGCTGACAGTGGTTTGCCCTCCTGTTTCATCGCCAGCATGCTCGCCTTGGAATCGGATTGCTTTGATTTGTGAGTTTAACGGCTGGACCATGCCAGAGAGGACTGGGACCGTGGTAGATTCCTTTCCTGGGACCGGACGCCATTCTTCCTTCGGCTGTGCACCTTCCCCCTCCCCCGAGCGGCCATTTTCCTTTGTTCTCCTGCACTACACTGGACTAGCGAGCGGAGGGGGTGAGAGACTGAGTCCCAGGTCTGGCCAGGGATAGGGGACTTTCTTTGTTTAACACCCGGGCGGGTGGGTGGAGGTAGGGTGGACCTCGAATTTGGCTTGTTTCATCGCTGATTGTGCATTGACTCTCTCCCCAATTGATTGCTTACTGCTGCTCTATTTGATGTTGCTATTGGGGCGGGGAATGCTTATTGGGCCGGCGGAGTTTGCGCGTATGTTTGACTGGCCCTCCTCCCGGATCTTCTCTTAGGGGCGTTTAGGGACGGGTTTTCTGTTCCTACTCCCTATGTCATTTGATTATATTCTTTATTTTTACTTTCACTTTTGCTTTCTCTTCTTCCTCTCTTCTCTTCTCTTACTATATTTCGGGTTTATGGGGCGACAGACACTCTGCTAGGGGGGGGGGGTAGGCCATAGCCTCTGCATGTGTGTAGGGTGGGGGGTTAATTATTAGTTCGGTTTTTATTTTCTATGGTGCCTTTCTTTGCTCTTTTATGATTTTTCCCTTCTTTCTTAGGCCCGTGTTAGGTATGCTGGGGGATGGGTGGCGGCGCAAATGAAGGTGGGTTGTTGAGGCAGCTTTTTGTGGACTGACTATTATGTGGCCATCCTCTGGTCGGGACTTGCATGTTGTGAATTGCTCTGCCAGAAACTGATGTCTCTTGTCAAGTCCCGCCTACATGGACCTTGCTTTTCCCTTTTTTCGTTGTTTAAGTACGGAGTAGCATGACCTGACCTTAATATTCGCACAAAAAAGATTTTAAAATTAACCTACATTGCTCCTGTGCCTGGGTATGGCGGCGCTTTCCAGTCTGTACTCGCACCGTAACCATTGCCATGCCGCATTACCTTGGCGCTGTATTGCTTGCATTAGTGCTACATGTGAGATCGTGGCCGGCCGGATGGTTGTAGGCCCGTATTTGTACTGTCTTTGTGCACAATAAAGGTTTTCAAAAATTTAAAAAAAAAAAAAAAATTATCAAAGGTGTGCTTACCCTGTAGGTCAGAGGAGGTGCGGCCATTGGCTGCCCTCAGTCCTCTGGATAGGCATAAACTTTTAGCCTGTATTGCTACTTCTGTCCACTTTTTTACCAGCGGGAGGTCTAATTGGGGAATTCCCCATTTGGTATCTTCCTCTTGGGCCAGATCGTTATCCTCACAACCTAGAGGTTCAAATGTTGTATTTAGGTCTCCCCCCACCAGGATAGTATACTGCGTAGGTAGCGTCTCTAGATCATTATCTAAAGCCCCTATCACATCAGAAAATGTGCCCCCTTGGGTTCCCCTGGCATAGATATTGTATATTGCCAGATTATGACCATC
This sequence comes from Lissotriton vulgaris, assembly GCF_964263255.1. NCBI lineage: Eukaryota > Metazoa > Chordata > Amphibia > Caudata > Salamandridae > Lissotriton > Lissotriton vulgaris. Next base: position 435,023,266 of record NC_141695.1, read on the forward strand.
AGCCCAGGTGAGCACTATAGAGAGTAGGTCACTATTAATAATATGACTCTGCTTGATAGTGCATTGCAATGATTGGCGTATCCATATGATTAGACCCCCAGAAGGGCGCCCCTTAGTATTCTTTTTCGCAGGTACATAAAAATTTAGAAAGCCCTGACGAAAAACTGGTGCCACTGACCATGTTTCCTGCAACATGATAACATCATGACGGTCAATGAACTCGCCCCATTCGGGAGTCTCTAATTTATGGTGGATACCCGCTATATTCCATGAAATGAGCTTAATGCTACCTTTCGCTTCAATATTCCCCTCATGTGAAGGTATGCTCTGATTAAAGGGGAGCAAGGGGGATGTAGAAGTAGTTTCCTCACCATTAATACTAGTATGAATAACTGGTGAATTGTTCACTACTGTACTAGGGGTATAATCTCTATGGTCGGGGACCTTGCCCTCACAACAATCTGTTTCTGATTTCGTAAGAGTACTATTGTTTCCGTAGTTAACCTCTACAACCTTAGCTTTTCCTAAGCTCCACGATTCTTTCAGTCAATCACATTGGCTTAGACCCGATAGGGCCGAGAACCTATTTTCAATCGAGATACCCCAATTATTTCTATTTTCAGGGATTTTGGCTTTTCTTAGTACAGGGCTCCATTTCGTTTTCAGCATTGTTGGATTTAGGATGTTTCCTTTTTTTATATAAAAGAAATCCAATGTTAGTGGCACTATTTCAGTAGATCTACGCTGAGGGGGGTATATATTAGCTAGAATGTTTGGCAAGACTTCTGGGTCTGAGAAACGTAGCACCACACAATCCCCCTTAAATATTTTGGTACCACCCCCAATCCATTCAACTCTTCTAGCTTTGACTACTTCCTGGGCCAGCTGGTCCCTGCCTCCCGGTTTGAAAGCCATGTTCTTTGATAGCCAGTGGAGTGATTTGTTTATCAAAGAAGGGATGTTCTCTACTTGGCCTGGTTCCAGTTGAGGGACATTTGCTAGGACCAATATTAATGGAGAGGTTTCCACTATTAATTCAACGGGCCCCTTCTCTAGGTTATCAGGATCCTTTGTACCTCTAGAGCTCGGCCCTGCTGAGTCCCCATTATTAATATCTGGATCTGGGTCTCTCGAGCCCTCCCCCCCTTGGGCTGGCCTCCTCGTAGTGTGCCGGGGAATATTTGCAAATAAATCTGACCCAAGAGCAATTTGGGTAGATTTTGGATCAACTGTAGGTGGTTTTAACAAAGCGGTTGTTGATTTTTCTTCTAATGATTTTTGCAAAAGTGCCCCCAGTCTGTTGACCTCTTCTGTGAGCTGGTCTATTATGCTTAGGAGCGGTTTGGTAATAGTTTTGATTTTGTTATCTACGGCATTCAGCAACTTCTTAAATTGGTCTTCATCCAAATGGACCTTTCCTCCTGTATTACTCCTAGTATCATCTCCACTATTTCCCTGTGGGGAAGCATCGGGGCGCTTTTTACTTGATCTAAGACCACCCCGTTTAGGTATATTCTTTCCCCCCCCCTTTGTTACTCTAGGAGCTGGGACCGGTGTAGGGGCCTCCTCTTCTAGAGTGATAATGTCAATATCTGGCCCTCTCTCAGGAGCTGGTTCAGCGATGGCTACTAGAAGCTGGGTCAGTGGGTTGGTATCCGGGGTCTGAAACACCTCGTTACTGATATCAAGAGCTGGAGTAGGTAAAGGCGTGTTATCAATGAGCAAATCTGGCGAGTAACTCAATCCCAGGGATGATCTCCTGTCATGATTAATTTTGGCAACTTTCTGAACCATGTAATTGTCTATGGTATTGATGGGAACTGTTGATACTTTAGTTTTAGACATTTTCCAAACAATTGTACAAGGTTACAACAATTCAGGTCCGTGGGGTTTTCAGTCAATGTGGTATCCCAGGCTCAAACAGGGGTTTGTGGGAGTATGTAACTTACTTGGGTGTTTTTGGGCAGCGTTCTTGGCCCTGCTCCTGCCTCTTCCTGCCGATGAGGGCCGTAGAGGGCCCGCCCTTTGCCCGGGCTTCGCTCCGGGCGTCTCGCTCGCGTCCCGCGAAGCGGGGGTGGCAGGGAATTTATTGCGCCTCCTGGCGCGTTCTCCCCGCATCTGCCGTCAGCTGCTACGCGCCGCCGCGAGGCCTGCCGGGTGTTGTGGTCCCCCGGAGCGGCGGCGCGGTGTTTGTGGATTTCGTGACTCTTGGCGGTGGCGGCTGGTACCTGGGCTGCTCTCCGTGACTCTCGGCGGTGGCGGCGGTAAGTAAATCTCCCCCGCTCCGCCGGGGTGGCAGGGAATTTATTGCGCCTCCTAGCGCGTTCTCCCCGCGTCTGCTGTCAGCTGTAAGCGCCGCCGCGAGGCCTGTCGGGTGTTGTGGTCCCCCGGAGCGGCGGCGCGGTGTTTGTGGATTTCGTGACTCTTGGCGGTGGTGGCTGGTACCTGGGCTGCTCTCCGTGACTCTCGGCGGTGGCGGCGGTAAGTAAATCTCCGCCGGGGTGGCAGGGAATTTATTGCGCCTCCTGGCGCGTTCTCCCCGCGTCTGCCGTCAGCTGCTACGCGCCGCCGCGAGGCCTGCTGGGTGTTGTGGTCCCCCAGAGCGGCGGCGCGGTGTTTGTGGATTTCGTGACTCTTGGCGGTGGCGGCTGGTACCTGGGCTGCTCTCCGTGACTCTCGGCGGTGGCGGCGGTAAGTAAATCTCCCCCGCTCCGCCGGGGTGGCAGGGAATTTATTACGCCTCCTGGCGCGTTCTCCCCGCGTCTGCCGTCAGCTGCTACGCGCCGCTGCGAGGCCTGCCGGGTGTTGTGGTCCCCCGGAGCGGCGGCGCGGTGTTTGTGGATTTCGTGACTCTTGGCGGTGGCGGCTGGTACCTGGGCTGCTCTCCGTGACTCTCGGCGGTGGCGGCGGTAAGTACATCTCCCCGGGCAGAATCAGTTCTAGTACACGAAATTGAACTCACGGAGAGGAGGCTATCCCTAGATCCCCAATGCCATTTGATGCGAAATACCATACCACCTATACTGCCACCTTTGAGTCAGGGGAGAGTGAGTAGATTGTGGAGGTTCCCCCTCCCTTAGGTGACTCAGGTGCTTAGATCAAGGTCCATCAGCCCTGATACAGCCAGCAACTATTGGGAGTACCTCTGGCCCCACTGTTACAACTAGGGGCCAAAAGGCTAAGAGCGCACAGGCCCATGTCTCAGCGCCTCCTTCTAAGAAAAGGAAAGGGCAGGGCAATCAAAAAACAAATCTACCAACACAGAAGTATATAGGTCGAAAACCCTCCCAGCCTCTCACTGACCATGCGTAAGGCAAAACTACAATCATGATTGAGGGGGCGAGGGATGAGGGGGCGATAGCAGAACCCTCGGCAAACTTATTGACTGAGGATCCCCCTTGTCAAATGTAAATAATGCTCTCACGCCTCCTTAACCCCATAATACAAAAACGTTCTCATTTCGAGGTCAGGTTAGCCAACTTGGAAACAATCCTCTCAACCCCTTCACAATCAGTACTGGTCAACCGGGTGAGGATTGATGGGGTTAACCCAGCTAACACCAACTTGGGTGCAGTGGGTATGATAAGGGTCTTCTTGATAAAGGGCCATCAACCCCACTTTATATGCCCCTATAAGGCAGAAGATATGCCCTAGCAACAAGGAGAGTGGAAGCTTAGTGTCCTCAACACCTACCTGTAGCAGTGGTGCTGCACAAAGGCACACCCCTCCATTACAGGGAGCATCTGGTAATTACCCTAGTGGCAACATAAGCAGGGAAAATTCCACACAACCAGGGAGTGCCACACCCCAAGCTCTATGAGAAGTAAGTCCCCTGCTCGTGATGCAATCCAATTCCAGTCACAAACTTACATCTACCCCCTGAGGCAACACCTCTCACTGTGGTAGTGGCAAATATTCCCACATTGCCAACTAATAATAAGGAGCATTGGTCTGCCCTGCGGAATAAATCTCTCTAATTTCTTAGTGCCTGGACTGGGATTAATACAAACCTCTCGCACTCCGACTACAAGCTTGCACGTAGAATTGGTTGGGTGGGTCAATCTCGGAAGCAGCTTAAAGGGGATTGTATTGTGATGTCATTTAGATCGCCAGACCTTATTCATTTATTTCTGGACAGGGCTGGCCATGGGCCAGTTAGACCAGACGAGCTCGCCATACTACCCTTAGGGCACTTTTACCCTCCTTCCTCACAGGCTCTATCGGCTAACCGATGGCTTTCCTCTAGGGAGAAGTTGTCCACCTATGATAACCTCGCTAGATACTCTGTCCCAACTAGTAATCGTTTCGATGTCTTCCGCACGTTGGACGACATAGATTGGCAATCACACTCTAGGAAGTATAACAGTCGTATCGGTGGGCAAGTTAGGCAGTCGGGATAAATAGGTCTTGTATAACAGCAGAAGTCCAAAGCTTTATACCCTATGAACAAGGCACAGCGGCTGAATCACATGACAATGTGTCTATCTTCGGGGCACCGATTGTCCCCCTGGGCTTTCCACCAAAACACACTATTGTGGGCGAGGGCATTTCAAATGGCTTATTTTCCTGGGAACATACACTACCGCAACTTTCAACTAACTTATGCCCCAGTATAGGGCACATGGGAGGCAATGTTACTGTTAATGTTACCAATTTGGGGTTAGCTAGTTCTTCCAATGATATGTATCTTGGGTGTAGCCTTGTATCTTGGAATATAGCTGGTTTGCACACCAAGATTAACAATCCCTTATGGTCTGAATATGTTATAAAACAGGACATTATTTGCCTACAAGAAACTTGGTCAAAGGAACCAATCCACTTGAATGGTTATAGAACATTTGATACCTAAGCAATAGGGGGTTCTCACGGCAGAGCTAAAGGTGGTCTTTGTATATATGTAAGCAACAAGCTATATTTTGTTAGATCTGTCTCTAAATTGGTGTCCCCCTATTACCAACTTTTGACCTCGTACTCATCTGCTTCCAACTCAATAACTCTGGTTATCTTTTATAATGATATTTTACCCGATAGTACCTCCAAGGTGGTTCACACACTCTGTATAGAGCTAAATACTATGTGTAATGCAAAGGGCCTTGAAAATATACTCATTGTAAGTGGGACTTCAACTGTGCCCTGTGCCCCTTTGAGGACGAAAGGATATGTGGTCTTAATGAGTTAGAAGGCACACATAATACACACTTTTGCCATCAGGGTACAGGTGATCTTTTTAACGAACTAGTTTTCAACTTAGACTTAGGCTTTGCCAATGATCTATGTATAAGATCTGTCCCAATGCCGCAGACCTACGGTGGGGGCCACTGCTCCACAATAGACTATATTTTGTTGTCGAACAGTTTATCCCCTAAATTACTTACTTTTAAAGTTGATACAATTTCCCTGAGTGATCACTTCCCTTTATGTATCACGTTGACTCATGTTGTGGCTGGCCAGGGAAGAAAGAACCAGGCGATAGATGATGCCCTGGTACACTTAAAACTACATAAAATAAATTGTTATACACTCCGTTGGGACATGATGGACCCCAAGGTAGTTTATAAAACAATAATCACAAGGTGTAGTGAGGACATTGACTTCTGTCTGAATGAATTAGCATCCCCCAAGAGCATACCGTCCTCATTTCAAAACTTGGCAACTGTGGTTCGGGAAATAACGTTCAAATGTGGGGGTAAAAAGCCTGCCATTCAGCGATGGTTTGATTTAAATTGCTCTCGTGCACATTCCCATCTGAAACAAGAACTGCACAATGTACCAAGGAATATTATTAGTATTAGACAGGCGAGAAAGAACTGTAGTCTGGCTCTCCAAGAAAGGAAGAATGCTCTTAGAAAAGAGGCGTGGGAGAAGCTTTCCGAAGTAGCGCACATAAAAGATAGTGCCGCATTCTGTAAAGCAGTTAAAACACCATTGTTGACCTCGGTTGGGGGCCCAACTTTCGAAGTAGCTAACTCGGAGGGTCAATGGATTGATAATTTTTCCAAAATATACAACGGGGCAAGTACTGGTATTGGTCAAGTTAGTGAAAATTCAGGACCGATTAATCAGTTTTCTAATTTAGATTTTAATATTGACGAAATGAGTAGGGCTCTCTCCGCAAGTGCAGGTGGGAAGGCCTCTGGGCCAGATGAGATTCCTGTGGACCTGTACAAGTCCAATGTCATTCTATGGGCTCCAATAATTACTCAAATAATCAACGCCAGTTGTAAGGCCACTTTGCCACCAACTTGGGTGGAATCCATCATTGTCCCCATATTTTAAAAGGGGGATCGACAAGATTCACTCTGTTATAGGCCCATTTCTTCATTGGACTCCATGGCTAAGGTCGTGGAATGCATAATTTTAGAGCACCTGCAGCTCTGGGCTGAGGAAAACCGAATTTTCTCAGACCTTCAATACGGTTTCCGAGAAGGCCTAGGGGCTGTGGAACAGAGCCTAAATCTAGTGATATTTATGGGAAAGTATACCAGGGCTAAAAAGGGCAATCTATATTTGGCCTTTGTAGATCTCTCTGAAGCTTTTGACTGTGTAAGGCACTCAAAGCTCTGGGAGATCATGTCACAGCTAGGGGTTAATATAAATATTATTAATTTTATCCGTCGCCTTTATAATGGAGCCAAATCAAGGGTGCGATTTCGGATTGAGAGGAGAACGTACTGCTGCTTTCCTAATAGGTAGTGGGGTTAGGCAAGGCTGTGTCCTAGCCCCCTTTCTTTTTAATCTTTATATTAACGGGTTAGGGCAGGATCTCCTTAAAGATGCCAATGATTTTCCACAGATAGGCGTTCGGCCAATCCCAGCATTGTTATATGCGGACGATGCTGTGGTCACGTACCCAGAATGGCCTGCAGAAGACTTTAAATAATTTCCATAACTTTATGAAGGATCTTGACCTCAGAATTAACATCTCAAAAACATTTATAATGGAATGTGTTTATGGTAATAAAAAGCGTAGGGATATCTTTGTGGAGGGAAATCAGATCACTGCCACCAAGAGCTTGTCTTAATCAGGTATCCTATTTAGAAATGACGATACCTGTGCTAAGGCTTTTGAAGCAAGGAAGCTGGCACTACGTCTGCTTTAGCCAGCTTTGCAAAAAAACTAGGACGTAAACCACCTCTAGAGCTTTCAAAAATATATAAAGCTAAGTGTGTACCAACTACCACCTATGGGGTGGGTATTTGGGGCTTTGCAAACTCCATCCAGATTCAATTAGTTGAAAACTATTTTTTAAAGTATGTTTTATCGGTCCCCTCCAGTACCTCCACTTATGTTTCACACTCTGAACTGGGTCTTCCACACATATCATACCTCATTAAAGCAGAGCCCATCCTCTTGTGGCACAGGATCTGGTCATGTGATGAGACCATCCTCAATAGAGAGGTATTACAGGATAGTCTCAGCCTGGATGGTGTACAAAGGATATCCTGGGTTAAGTTTATCCAAGATTTCACAAAAGATATGAGTAAACAAGAATATTTTACTAACCCTGACACTATTACCTTGATCAACAGGAAAAAGCTAAGAAAAGATGTACTCCTATACCTGGAGACCCAAAGATGATCAAGGGAAATAACTAAGCCCAGTGTGATGCAGCATCAGTTGGTCCTCACAACTTTTAGCTTACAGCCATACTTAGCTTTTGTGCCGGGGGTTTATGACAGGTTCCTACTAACAAGATTCAGACTAGGTACAATACATAGGTTTGTCTCCTTTTCCACATTGAATGATTGGGCTAACGAGTTACAAACTTGCCCAGGTGACAACCGGTCGCCCCAATCATCGATACTCATTGTTCTATTTTGCAAATTATACGGGGAGACAAGAAAGCTATGGATCTTACCAATTCTACGGAAATGGGGGCTGAGACAATGTCGTCCTGCTTTTATGAAACTTCAGCTCATGGACAATGAATACGTTGCTTGGAGGCTAGCCATGTTTTTAAAAATAATTTTTAACCAGAGAAAGAGTATTGTTATCTAGAATCAGGATGTATGCTTCTTTTTATATGTATTATTAATTGACTTTTAATATGATTTTTAAGGACACATGATGCATTTTACATTGATTTTATTAATGTTTTTTATCTGTGCTTTTTATGATCTGTTACAATCGAAATAAATCTTTGTTCTGATTCTGATTCAGTAAACCATACCCACACAGATACTGTTTTATTTAGCAAGGACACTGACAAGGCAGACAAATGGAGTAACTTCTTTTTATTCACACATGACACAGATAGGCACCAAAATTAGACAAGAGCAAGTCCAGTGGCCAGGACAAAGTGCAGTTGAGGTACATGAGATCCTGCACAGGCAAGTGGCGAACAGCAGGGAACAATTCCAGTGGTCAGGGCAAAGTGCAGTTGAGGTACATGAGATCCTGCACAGGCAAGTGGTGAACAGCAGGGAACAACACGGCCAGTGTCCAGGGCAAATTGCAGAGTATGTCCATGAGAAGCTGCTCAGGTAAGGGGCACACATCAAGGCCAGTGGTCAGTCCAATGCTCAGAGTAGTTGCATGAGATCCTGTACATATATATATATATATGTGACTGTACCCTGCCATTGTCAGCAACACAGTCAGGGTGGTAACAATGGGCAGTACAGGCACCGCTGTGGGCGAGACAGGTGTGTGAGGGGGATTTCCACTCAGACTTGGCTGTCGGTCTAACTGGGACGTGGCTATGTGTTGGGAAAACTCAGAGGACTAGACCCGGGAGAGAGAGTTCCAGCTGAGGCATCAGTGGCCTAGGAAGCTGAAGGGCTGCTTGGACCAGGTGGTGTAGTGGCACGTGTAGGTGGAGTCATGCTGCCATGAGACACAGTGTGGGTGGGAGATTGTTGAGGGGTGCCTTTCCACTTCTTTGGGATTTGAAATGGCTTCCCTGTCTTGGGATTAATGGAAAGTGGTGTGGACACAACAGGTCCACTCACCACCAAAGCTGCATCTGGTGCAGACAGTGCCTCTCTCTCTGGGGACATGCTGGATCCAGCAGAACGCTTGGCCTGGCCTTGCATTTCCCCCTCCATCCCCTGTTTACCAGGTGTACCCCCTACAGTGTTCTCCTTTCCCTGCTTCATAGGGCTTTGGATGGGAGTAGAAGTTGTGGGTGAATCTGCCTTGGAGCTCTTCTTATGTGTACTCTTAGCAGGCACCACCTTCTCCGCAGGCATGGAAACTGTCTGCTTGTCTCTGCAAGCCGCTTTTGGGACAGGAGAGTCCTGGGCTGGGGATGTTCCTGAGGCATGTGACCCTGAGGCGTGCTTCTTGCCTTTGTGGCCCTTCGTGTCGCCTGATGGGCTTTTGTCTTTGCGCTCTGGGTTGGCTTTAGTTTTCTGTGGGGATGGTGTCTGTGCCCTGGAGCTCTTGGGCTGCTGCTGCTGTGTGCTGTGTGTACTGTACCTAGCCCTTGATGTCTGTGGTGTGTGGTCACTATCGTCAGATGTGGCCACCGGCAGGGGGGTGGACAAAGGGACTGGAGCTGGACGCTGAGATTGTGCCAGTTGAAGGGCTGCTGTCACAGTGGAGGACAAAGACTGGACAGTCCGGTGTAGCCCATCCACGGCTGAATGAATACCCTCCATTGAAAGCAACCACATGTGCCAACATTTTGTCATGGGCTAGAAAGGCATTGAGGAGAGCTGTCTGACCCACACACAGCTGGCGCAAAAGGTCCACAGACTCAGCACTGATGACAGCAGTGGCAAGGGTGAAGGACACTCTTCCTTTCTTACTGGTGCGAACACAGGCAGCACTCATGGATGTTGGTGGGAGGGTTGGCACTGTATACTGTGTGGTGGAAGAGAAGGCTGAGTCCCCGTTCCCTGTGCCCGCCAACACAGATGCCTCACCGCTGGCGTCTGATGACGTTGTGCTCAGCGTCTCTGGCTGTGATTCCTCATGCAGACTCCTGTCCTTCCGTGCCCACGGGGGATGCTGCATGAGAGAGAGAGATGTAGGGTCAGTTCATTGGCATCAACAGAACATTCATATGCAAGCAAAGCAACACTAAAGATGATGACATTTCCCTGTTACACACCACCCTGTGCAAAAACATTGTGCAACTTCAAATTTTGACTTGATCCTTTGCCAGTCAACAAGCTAATTGGGCACATGTCAGACATGTGATGCCCACACAGCACACTATCCTTTCTATGGCTGCATTCAACCAGACACACAAATAGCACTGAGCACACCTAGGGCCCTGACGGGGCAAATGTGTACCCCACCACATGTTGCCACTGCCATATCTGGGTCGAGCAGAAGAGGACAACACAGATGACAACATATTATCATTTGCCATGAGCTTATGCCATACGCCATGTTGTACTGTGGGGCACAACTACTGTTGCACATTGGTGTCAGATGTCTAAACGCCAACATACTGAGGTCAGGCAATGCACGCATTGATGAAAGCGCACTCAGAATCTGCACACTGCCGTGCATTTACATGTAATTTCCCACACTGGCCCAATGCTGACGAGACCTGAAGCCCACGACTATCAATGCAATGTCAATGCCTCTTACTCAAAGGTCATTAGGAAGTACAGGTAGTGCAAATGTATTACAGCTGCACCCAACACAGAGGCCACTTACAAGACCCTCCCTCACACTACCAACCTCACATTGCCCAGCAGTAGTACAGGATGTGAATACATGCAGACACACATAACCAAAGTCACCCTTCTAAGAATACTCACCCATTGCTTGCTGCTGATGCTCCTTCAGACGTGCATCCAGCTCAGGCTGGGTCACGGCCAGGATGCGCGCCATTAGTGGTGTCATGCTCCGCCGCGCCAACCTGCCAGTTCGAGGGAGCAGCCCCAGCGTCATCTCCGCCACGTTCTTGCTCAGTCGGCAGATGTTATCCCACCTTTTGTGACAGTGGGTGCGACGTCGGTGTGAGACACCCAGAGCCTGCACCTTGCATGCAAAGGCCCTCCACACAGCCTTTACGCTGGTGTACTTTGAGCTGCAGCCATGGAAGACAAGAGGTGGAAAACATCAGTGACACAGTGTTATGTACCAAAATCTCTCAGTACAGTAGTATGATACTGACTCATCCCAAATCCACAGATATGTCTTTCAGAGACAAGAATGCATCTCACATGGTACATCATCATGGGAGAAGCACACGTAAATCCATGCAGGTGTGAGGGGGGACACAGTACCTGCCCATCTCATGCACATGCAGGATGCCAGCACAGAAAGCCATGTGTGGTCTGCCCACATCTACTGTCCATTTGTTAGTTAGAGCAAGACATACATTACATATCAACATGTGTTTGGGGCTAGACTCACTGTGTCCAATACTGCGCATACCTCATTGTCCTGGTGTGAGCACCTCGTCCACCAGGACCTCCAGCTCCTCGCTGGTGAAGGGACTGGCACGGATCTTCTCAGTCCTAGACATCACTATGGCCAGGTGACAGCAGCAGCAGCAGTGGGTGGTGAAGGGTCTCCGGCAGTAGTCTCTGGAGGCCGCAGCAGGTGAGGGGTCTCAGGCAGCAGTCTCTGGAGGCAGCAGCAGATGAGGGGTCTCAGGCAGCAGTTCCTGGAGGCAGCAGCAGGTGAGGGGTCTCAGGCAGCAGGCCCTGGAGGCAGCAGCAGGTGTGGGGTCTCAGGCAGCAGGCATTGTGAGCTGTGGAAATGTGGGGCTCTTTCTCACACATATATAGGCCCCCGGGGTCGTTTCAGTGGTTCTAAGCTGCAGCAATTGGTGGTCCAGGTCAGCCTTATTCAAATGCATCAAATGACTGGCTCTGCGGTGGCGGAGCACGCCTAACCCGATTTTCAAAATTGCATTAGTCTACTGCGTTTGCGGTTCCCATTGGCTGTAAGGGCATGGTCCATGGCTGTGACACACCGCAAGGGCCAGGCGGGCGATACCGGAGTGGTGTATCTTTCAATTGCTTCCAATGACTGGCCCGCGGTGGCGTAGCACGCCTACCGCAATTTTGAAAATTGCATTAGTCTATCTCGATTGCGGTTGCCATTGACTGTAAGGGCATGGTCTATGGCGGTGACACACCGCAGGGGCCATGCGGGCGTTACCACTGTGGTAAATCTTTCAATTGCATCCAATGACCGGCCCCGCGGTGGCAGAGCACGCCTACCGCGATTTTCAAAATTGCATTAGTCTATCGCGATTGCGGTTCCCATTGGCTGTATGGGGTCCATGGCGGTGACAGGCAGTAGCTACCGCAAATTGTATGCCATACATTCACATTAGTGACCCCAATTTGGGTGGCGGACCATGCCAACCGCCATTTGGGCATGTGTATATGGCTATCACCACCGCACTTGCATTTTGGGAATTGGTTGTGATACACCGCGGGAAACAACACTTACAACGCAACTTTTACAACGCACTACCTTTACAATGAAACTTTTACAACGCAACATCCATTACAACGCATGCCATTACAAAGCAGCCATCACAACGAATGTCACTACAACGCATACCACTACAACGCATGTCATTACAATGCAGTCATTACAACGCATACCATTAAAACGCATACCTAAACTATCCAACACTTACCCTACTGTTGCACCCCCTGGAGTTAGAATAGTAATTTTTACCCCTACACTATCCAATACTTACCCTACTGTTGCACCCCTTGGAGTTAGAATAGTAATTTTTACCCCTACACCATCCAACACTTACCCTACTGTTGCACCCCCTGGAGTTAGAATAGTAATTTTTACCCCTACACTATCCAATACTTACCATACATGCAATGTAATGGTATGCGTTGTAATGGTATGCGTTGTAAATGTAGTATGCGTTGTAGTGAAATGTGTTGTAAAGGTAGTTTCAAAGAATTAGTTGTAATGGCATGCGTTGTAATGGAATGCGTTGTAATGGATGTTGCGGTGTAAAAAATGCGTTGTAAAGGTATGCGTTGTAAAAGTATGCTTTGTAACGACATACATCCTACACCGCTGGTGCCAGGCGGTAGCTACTGTGATTTGGGTGCCATACATTCACATGGGTGACCGCGATTTGGGTGGCGGAGCATGCCAACCCCCATTTGGGCATGTGTATATGGCTATCACTACTGCACTAGCACTTGCGTTTTGGGGATTGGTGGTGACACACCGCTGGTGCCAAACTGTAGCTACCTCAATTTGTGGGACATACATTCAGATGAGTGACCGCGATTTGGGTGGCAGAGCATGCCAACCTCCATTTGGGCATGTGTATATGGCTATCACTACTGCACTTGCGTTTTGGAGATTGGTCGTGACACACCACTGGTGTCACGCGGTAGCTTCCGCGAGTTGAGTGCCATACATTCACATGAGTGACCGCGATTTGGGTGGCGGAGAATGCCAACCACGATTCAGGCATTTGTATATGGCTATCACTACCGCACTTGCGTTTTGGGGATTGGTGGTGACACACCGCCGGTGCCAGGCGGTAGCTACCGCGATTTGGGTGCCATACATTCTCATGAGTGACCGCAATTTCGGTGGCGGAGCATGACAACTGCCATTTGGGCATGTGCATATGGCTATCACTTCCGCACTTGCGTTTTGGGGATTGGTAGTGACACACCACTGGTGGCAGGCGGTAGCTACCGTTATTTGGGTGCCATATATTCACATGAGTGACCGCGATTTGGCTGGCAGAGCATGCCAACCGCCATTTGGGCATGTGTATATGGCTATCACTACTGCACTTGCGTTTTGGGGATTGGTGGTGACACTTCGTTGGTGCCAGCCAGTAGCTACCACGATTTGGGTGCCATACATTCACATAAGTGACCGCGATTTGGGTGGCGGAGCACTCTGACAGCACCTATGGATACATCATGCTGTGTCAATGGCCAATGGGCAGTTGTCAACAGTGCACAGTGGCCACATGAATAATGGCACATCATTGTGCACACATTGCCTATGTAACATTTATCTCACAGCTGACTACATATGCCATGTTTGTGTATGTGATTTGGGACATTGGCATGTCCTCCCTCACACGTTACTTGTGATATTGATGGGCATGTACAAAGAACAGTGTTGTGATGGACTCTCCAATGGGTACACAAGTCAATGTGTGAAAGTTCTCGGAAAATCTGAGTGCTGTATGTCTCAATGTACAATGTGCAGATTTGACGTCTACCTTTCTTGGCTAATGCACACTTGTTGTTTACGCACAGCCTGTGGTCATTGTGTTGTTGATGTGTGCGATGTTCAACTAACGCATGAATGTGTGGCATGTACAGCAGCTAGGTATGAGATAGTGGTGTAGCAGTTTCACACATATGCTGAATGAGATACTCCCAGGCCAACGCATGAAAGATGTGGCCATATCCCTTTGTGCATTCTGATAGTCAGATGTTGTTTCTGAGGTACTTTCTGTGTAAACGAGGACAAGAGTACAAGTGGTGTAGCTGAAGATGTCCCGACATATTTGCTGGTCTGTAACTCAAATGTGATAACAGTCATTCTTGGCGTTGTGTGGGTCAAAGCTTAAGATGTTGTACACATCTCATGTCAATGTTAATAAGATTTCTAAAGCGCGCAAATACCCTGGGGTCCCTTAGCGCTGAACGAGAACGTAAACCCTGAGAGAGTTTTCAGTTCTTTCCTGAAGGAGAGGAGAGAGCTTGGCCGCGCAGAAGCCAATACTACAGCCTCCCCAACTCGCAGTTCGGATCCTTGGTACCAACATTAATCTGCCATTAGTAGATCTTAACTGTCTGCCTGGGTGGTACCATGAGAAGAGGTTTTTCAAAGGTAAAGTTCCTATCTTATCCACTGCTTTATAGGCAAGGCAGAGTACCTTAAACTTAATAAGTTGCACCACAGTCAACCAATGGAGCTTTTGGATCTCCTCTTTGATTGATTGGTACTTGGGTATGTTCAGTAAAAGTCTGACTGCAGTATTCTGCATCATCTGAAGTTTTTTCCGATGTTGTTTCTGTAGTCCAAGGTAAAGACCAGCGTTCTTCAAACTGTGAGGCGCGCCCCCCTGGGGGGGGGGGCGCGGCACCATCCCAGGGGGGGCGCGCGCTCCACTCCGATCTTCCCTTTGTGCCCGTTCCTTTGTCTGGGTGATTCTCCCAGGAGGGGGCCAATTCATGGAGTCAACAGCTTCGGCTGCAGTGCAGGCAAGGAGTCTCCTCTGCTAAAAACGAAAGCAAACAAACAGACACGCTTTCAGCTTTAGCAGAGGAGACCCCTTGCCTCCCACTGCAGCTGAAGCTGTCGACTCCGTGAATTGGCCCCCTCCAGGGAGAGTTAGCTCTTCCCAGAAGGGAGAGAAGGTTTCCGGAGAGGGTTTGAGGCACGGGCGGGGTGGGCTCTGGCCCAGGGCCCCAGCCTTTCAAGGGGGGTGGGAGTGAGGGGGAGGGGAGGAGTCCTTCAGTTATTATGGGAAGGGAGGGAGAGGTTGCAATCCGGGTTTGGGCCATGAATCGGGACGGTGGGCTCTGGTCTGCGGTCATCAACTCATGAGGATCTTTGTGTGGGGCACCGAAGTGTCTGTGTTCAGGGATGTTGGTCTGCAGATTCGAATTTGAATCATCAAATGTGTGAGGGATGTCGGGTGGAGCCGGCCACCAGACGTCCGTTATGTTGCCATGTGGGTGAATAGATGTATGGGTGGAGTGGTGGATGTATGGGTGGAGTGATGGGTGGAATGGTGGATGTGTGGGTGACATGGTGGATGTATGGGTGGGGGGATGGATGGGAGTGGATGGATGTGTGTATGGTTGGAAGGGTAGATGGATGGGTGGAGGGATGGATGGATGGATCAGTGAAATGGTGGATGGATCGATGGGGGGTGAATGGTGGACGAGTCAGTGGGTGGATGGATGAGAGAGGTGATGGATGTATTGATGGGTGAAGGGGTGAATGGGTGGATGGATGAGTGAAGGGGTGGATGTGGGGATGGATGGGTGATTGAGGAGGGTGGATGGACGGGGGGATGGATGGAGGAGTGAAGGGGTGGGTGAGAGGTTAATGGATGGATTCATGAGTGGATGGATGAGTGGGTGGATGGGTGAAGGGTGGATGGAGGGATGGGTGGCTGGGAGAGGGGGGAATGGAGAGAGAGGGGGAGGATGGATGGATGGATGAGTGAGGACATGGATGAATGATTGGCAGAGTGGATGATCAGGTGTGTGCATGGATGGGTGAGGAGAGGAGCATGGAGATGGATGGGTCAGAGTGCATGCATGAGTGGGGCGAGGGTGGGGAGCGGGAGGGATGGATGGGTGGGTGGATGGATGAGTGGGGGGTTGAGTGGGTGGACGGATGAGTGACTGGGTGGATGGATGAGTGGGTGGGGGGATGGCTGGATGGGTGAGAGGGTGGGTGGTTGGATGGATGAGTGAGTGGATGGATGAATGGAGGAGTGGATGGATGAGTGGGAGGATAGCTTGGGTGAAGGGGTGAGTGGTTGGATGGATGAGTGGATGGATGGGTGGAAGAGTGGATGGATTGGTGAGGGGATGGATTGGGTGAAGGGATGGATGGATGATGGATGGATGGGTGAGGGGGTGGATGGAGGGATGGATGGGTGAGATGATGAATGGAGGGATGGATGGTGGATGGGTTTGCAAGTGGTTTGGATGTGGATGGGGCACAGATGGAGGGACGGAATGAATGGTGGGGAAGTTGGTGGATGACAAGGTGTACATGATGGATGGGGAGGGTTGTTATGACTTCCTTTGCCTTGGAGGATTGTGTTTTGAGCTATGTGGTACGCCTCTGTCGTTTCGCCACACCCACTCACAGGCCTGCAGTTTGCTAGGCACTCTTGTTGTGTTGAGCATTGTTTGCCGGATATGACCCGTGGTGTGCGCGTTGCAGTCGATCATGTGGTGTGCCGGATTCCCGAGGTTTCGGTCGGGTGGTGGGGGGGCCCAACATCTGGGGGAATTCAGCTGGGGGGCTCAACCTGGAAAACATTGAATACCTCTGGTATAGACCATTTCAATAATCTAATTTTGAGAGCAACAAGTTTGTTACAACTGTTTTCCTGAGATCATTGGGAATGTAAGGCATTACCTTCTTCAGTTTCCATATAAGATAGAAAAGGCTGAGACTGTGGCGTTAGTTTGTTGGGAGTAGGTGCGTTTGCTGTCTATCAGCACCCCAAGGTTTTTGGCAATCTCTACTGGATTTGAGGGCTGTCCAATTTTGGCCCGCCACAATAGTCCTTCCCATTTTGGTTGAAGATTACCAAAGATCACCACTTCGGTTTTGTCCGAGTTCAGCTTTAGACAATGTCTGCCCATCCAGTAGCTGATTTCCCTCATGCATTTTTGAAACTGTATTGCAGGGGATAATGTGTTTTTGTATGCCGCGACCACAATCTGGGTGTCGTCGGCATATGATGTCAAATTGAAACCGAACTGTTGTATTAAAGGTGCTAGTTCTGATACATAAACATTAAACAACGATGGACTTAGCGAAGAGCCCTGAAGGACCTCACATGGCAATACGTATGGAGTTGGCTGAAACTGATCTAGGGACACTGTCTGTTTTCTGTTCTACAAGAACAATGATATCAAGGAAAGATCATGGTCCTTTACCCCTATGTGTTCAAGACGTTGAAGCAATGTATCATGGTGCACAGTATCAAAGGCCGCTGACAGATCGAGGAGAATCAGCACATCGGCGCTGCCCTTGTCCATCACTGCTCTAATCTCCTCGATGGCCTTGATAAGAGCGGTCTCTGTGCTATACTCTGGATGGAAACCAAACTGAGAGGGGTCAAGTAGTCCATTTTCTTGAATGAATTGTGCAAGTTAGGTGTTCATTATTTTCTCCACCATTTTTGTGGGGAAGGGCAGCCTAGCAATCTGGCGATAGTTGCTGGTTATGGATGTATCTAGATTTGCTTTATTTAATAAAGGAAGAATGGGTGCATCTTTCCAAACCGCTGAGAAAAAGCCTGATAAAAACATATTATTAGATATGTTTGTTAATATTGGATTTACCTCCCCTGCTATTTTTTTAAAAACTGCCAGGGGTGCAGGGGTCTAATGGGGATCCTGATTTAATTTCCTGAATATGTTTTCCCACCAACTCACTAGATAATTGTAGGAAAGATAAAACCCCGTTCTTTTGGGTCTCAGTGATAGGGAGCACTTCGACTGGCTTATTGGGAGTGGCAGAGAAAATGTTATATATGTTGTTGACTTTATTCCTAAATGCACTGACAATGTCATATAAGGATTGACTGCTCACTGATGTTGAACTATTGGATATGGCCGTGAGCTTACCACCCGAAATAGCTCTTTTGCTGAATTTTTTAAATGTTCTATCTGTTGGGTAAAGAAAATCCATTTTCGGTAGCTAGTAGGGTTTTGTAGTTGGCTAGTGCGTGTTTGTAACAATTTTTTTCTTTTGCCTCGTAATTCAAGTCAAGTCAAGTCAGGATATTTGTATTGCGCACATATCACGTCCAAAAGAGTCTCATGGCGCATTCACTCTCCAGCGCCTTTCCAGTCTGCGACATTTTTGTTTCTCTTGTCGCAGAGCTACCGTAAACCAGGGAGCTGAGGGTTGGTTACGATTACCAGTGTTTTTACAGTTTGGCACTGTCGCAGTAAAGGAATTATTGAGCCAATCTGTGTATTACTCAACAGCCTGATCCACCTGTTTGCTCAAGATTGGTTGTGACTGTTCCAATCAGAGTTCAAGCATGTCAATGTCTATCTTGTTCCATGCTTTGTAGATTTTTTCCTGTGCTTTAGTAGCTCTGGCTTCTGGTGTAGTTTGGGAAGGATAATCAACTATGATTAAGGAGTGGTCTGACCAGACAATTGGATGTGTATTGCATTGACATGTGTCCACTTTGATCTCAACGAGGAGGAGACCAAATCTGCATCGTCCCCTCACAGTGCTGGTAGACATGGAGATTGAGGAGGTCATCCGTAAATTCTGTCTGAATAGAGCCACCCTGCAAAACCCATGTGCTATGTTGGAGCCCTACCTGCAGCCTCGCAGGATATATCCAACTGCTTTCACCCCCACGTCTAAGTTGATGGCGACCCTGTATTTTTTTGCCACTGGATCATTCCAGCACACAGTGTCCAGTGCAGGTGGGATGTTGCATCCTATGTTCAGCATGGTGCTGCGTGATGTCCTGTCTGCTATGATGAAATACATGGACAGATATATCAAATTGGTGGCTGTGAAGGGAGATTTTTATGCCCTTGGACACATCCCCCATGTTGTTGGTGCCATTGATTGCATACAAGTTGGGCTTGTTCCACCACAGGCATGTGAGCACATCTAAAGAAATCGTAAACATTTCCACTCCATAAATGTACAAGTGGGGGTGCCAGGCGGATATGATCATCTCGCACGTGTGTGCAGAATATCCAGGCTCAGCCCATGACTCATACATCATGTGTAACAGCATTGTACCATAGCTGATGGCTAATCTGTTTCCTGAGCGTGCATGGATTGTGGGTGAGTATGCATAGTGAAAAAGCGTGCTGTCTGTGACATGCTGTTCTCTTCCACAGTAACATTACAAGGTTTCTCTATGTTTCTGACACCTAGATGACTCCTCATATCCCAACCGTCCTTGGTGACTGAGCCCACTGCGGAATACCAGGACACCAGCTGGCGTACGCTAGAATGATGCCCATGGGTTCCCGAAGTCACGATTTCGCTGCCTGGACAAGACGGGATGTGCACTGATGTACTCGCCCAGGGAGAAGTGTCAGATTGTGGTGGCATGTTGCGTGCTCCACAACTTGGCCATTCGCAAGGGAATCCCCCTTGCTCCTGGATGCTGATGAGCAGCCAAGGCCCCCACATGCAAACAACCCATGTCCATTGATGAGGATAGTGGAGAGGAGGAAGGTGTCGACCTGTGTCAACAGCTCATCACCCGCTACTTCACTTGAAGGTGAGTGACGATGTACAACGGACCCATTGTATGATGATTTTGCTGTTGTTGTCAGGGTGTATGTGAGCTTTGTGACAGCAGCCGGTTGTTGACCCAGTGGTGGCGGACAATGTTTCTTGGACAGGGTAGTTTGGTACATCTACTGGTTGTGTATGTTGGCACTGTTGCTCATTGTGATGTGTGCATGATGGATTGAATTGATGGTTAGTGTTGTGTGATGTCTGTGATGCCACACCCAGACTAGTGAGTATTGTGCTGTTGTGTGTTCCTAGGTCCCTTCAGCCTCTCCTTGCCTACATACATCCAATACTCCTGATATATTGCAATCATGGTGGAGACTGCACTTCCTGGAATAAACACGGATCAGAAACAACGGCATGTGTGTAAGGATTATTTGTTTACAATGGTGACAGGTGAGGGGGTGAACATTAACATTGAGGTGATTTGTGAAGCAGTGAGTTGACAGTTATGGTAAATGAGAGAATCGAGTAGTCACCACATTGATGTGGTGACCCAGTTCAACAGACAGATGCCATTCACAAGGTAGTGTGGGTAAGGACAGTCCAAAAGAGTCAATGCAGCAATGAAGAGTGTTGTCATCATGACTTGCTCCATGACTGACGTTTGGCAGGTGCTTTGCCACAGGTTACTACCAGGGATTTCTTTGGATGGCCCCTTCGTCACTTGGCAGGGGTGGGTCCTCTGCTGTTGGGCCAGTGGGGTCTGAGGACTCACCCCTCTCTTTGGCCACAGGGGAGGATGTTGAACTGTCATCCTGCGGACCACCAGTGGGAGGGGGAAGTGTTGTTTGTGGCGCAGGCCTGTCCCTCAGTACCGCCACCAGCTGGCCCAATAGGTCCACAATTTGGCCCATGCGGGTGTTCATGAACCTCATCAGCAGGAGGAGCTCGGGGGAATCTTCTTCTGACCGGCCCGTTCGTCCCTGGGCCCGTTCATAGGCCCCAAGGACTCTGTTTATGTTGTCCAGGGCTTAGGTCCGAGGCTCTGGTTGTCTCTGACTGATCCTGCCCCTCCCACCTGCCCTGCTGCCAGGGACCTGTTGCTTCACCGCTGTGTGCCCCGCATCCTCTCCCTGCCCTCCTCAGTTGTTGATGTGGGGTGGTCATTCTCTTTGACAGGGAGAGTAGTGCAGGCAGCACTGGTGGTGGTGGAGGATGCACAGGCCATAACAGCAGGGGTCTGCAGAGAGGTTGGTGTTGCACAGTAGATGTGGTGGGGGGGATGATGGGGTCCTGGGACCTGTTACGCCCTAGCACACCAGATGGGCCGACTTCGAGCTCCTTGTCCAAAGAATCCCGGGAGTCTGGGTAATTTTTTTTTGATTTCTTAAAATCTTACAATGCAATGAGACATTATACGTATAGTATCTCATACAATATAAAACAGCTAAAACTAAAATCAAAATGTGGTATCTAGTTTGTTTTAAGCCAGTTGCGACAGATAACATTTATTTCATGGTATATTTTCTAAAATATTCCTTTTCTGATATTAAAAAAAATGTCATACTGTGCTAATCGATTCTCAATTATGATCTTCTAGTTTGGCTCCTACTCTTAATAAAAACTTTACAAAAGCAGAATTCATGATTATATCATCAGAATGCAGGCACATTATCAAAGCTTGCCTACATGACCTTATTCCTCCAGCATTAAAAAGTGTCTTAAGTATGGTTTTTCTTTCAGTTTGCAGCTCAGGGCAGATACATAATAAGTGAATAATGTTCTCCTCTCCTGTTTTACATAGTCTACATAATGTGATACCTTCCGACTTTATCCATGGATGGAGGTGGCATAGTCCAGGTAATACACCAAATCGTGCCTTTATAAAGATTTGTTTATTTTTTAATGACCATGGTATTTCTAAGTATGGTTGAACCTTCTTTTTTGAAAACCCACTCATTTTTGGCCATGCATGTTTTCTTTTTGCAAATATATCTTTATCTCATATAATTGATAGATGATTTGTTATTTTATTGATTGCTTTTTTAAACGATTCCTTGATTATTGTGGTGTTAGAGATTGGCATTACATCAAATTCTTCCAGCGCTGTGTTTAAATATTTCAGGGTTGTAATTTTTTGTTTTCATTTATTTCTTGTCATAATAAGTGAGACATTTGATTTTCATGATCATTTTTTATCCTGTTCCATACTTTGATAAATTGGCCCTTTCTTGCGGACAACTGGTTATTTTGACCAAACTCCTGCCTTATTTGTGCTGGTGATGCATTAAATGGTAGATGAAAGAGGGATTTAAAAGGGGGGGCGGAGCTAGCCGGCGTCCATGTAAGACGCGCGAGCGCGGAGCTCCCTGCCGATATCCCGCCAAACTCCTGCAAATAATCCTAAATCGACCCTGCCGGCACTGAATCCTGTGGGGGACTCTCAGGCGACCCCTCGGTGGGACGGCGGCCCCTTTGTCTGGCGGAGAACGGACGCGGTGCGACTTTGTGCCGCAGTACACGGAGCGCCGAAGACCCAGGCCGCGATCCCCAGCCTGGCCTAGAGAGCAGCCCGGGTTGCGTCGCAGTGCGTGCGGCGTGAGTGCCCGAGGCGGATCCGACCACCCACAGAGACTCCTGGTCGGCGGTTACACTCGCGCCCGGCGCTGAAACGCTGCGAAGAGGACAGTCCCCTGTCCGGAGGCGACGTGCGGAGGAGGCTGCCAGAGGGTGCACGGAGCCCACACTGCCCGTGGGGAGGCCCTGGGGAGAATCGCTAAGTTGACGGCGAGAGGCACTGTCCGCCGACTCCCAGCATCTAGCACCGCAGGGAGGAAGGATTTCGAAGTAGCGGTGAGCGCCCTGATCCCAAGCACTGAGGCACTTTGCCCACCCTCTGGGCGACCAGACAATACGGGGTACTGCCCAGAGCCACGTTCCGCGGAACGTTTGAATCGACATTCTGGTGCAGGGAGCCGCCATCTTGGGCGCCGGTCCCGCGACGAATCACCCTAACCGGGGGAGGCCCACGATCCTGCGCCCACTGCTGACCCGGATCACAAATCCCGGGTGGTGGTTTCCACACATCTGTCCCTGTCAGATACATGTCCACTAGAGCCACCATGGTGAAAGGAGACAGATCACAGCCCAAGCTATCATTCGACCAGAGGAAGGCGAAAGGGGCCGAGGGGACAACACAAACTTCCCCTCCACGCCCTATGATGTCCGAGACCTCCCTATGTTCTGAAATACGGGACATGCTGGGGACGATGGAGAAAGGTCTGCAAGTCAGCATGACAGAGATTAGCACCAAAATCGACGCGCTGACGTACCGGATGGACCGCATGTCCGAGAGGGTGGACAAACATGCGGAGCGGCTGGACATGGCAGAGAGACGGCTCACAGAGGCGGAGGAGGCTCAAACGGAGTGGGACAAGGACCGCAGACAGTTTAGTCGGCTGCTCCAGGTTATCCAAGATAAGACAGAAGATTTGGAGGCACGCTCAAGGCGCTCCAACCTACGCATTACGGGCGTAGCGGAATCCACTAGCACCGGTAAAATGGAGCTGTTCGTGGAGAAACTCCTACGAGCCCTGTTAGGGGAAGATGTCTTCTCCCCTATGTTTATTGTTGAACGGGCCCACCGCACTCTGGGGCCGAAACCACAACCTGGCCTCCCACCGCGGCCGATCATAGCAAAGCTGCTTAATTATCGGGACAGAGACCTGGCACTGCGGCTAGCCAGGGAAAAGGGGAAACTACAGTTCGAGGGCATGAGCATCTCCCTATTCCCGGACTTCACGGCGAGAGTGCAAGAAGAAAGGAAGCGCTTTGCCCCCTACAAGAAACAGCTGAAGGACCTGGGGCTCGACTACGCCATGCTGTACCCTGCGAGGCTTCGCATCAACAGGCAAGGTCACTCACATTTTTTCACCGACCCAGCGGATCTTAAGAAATCCTTAAAGGAATGGGAGAAGGACAACCGCAACAATCAGGGAAGTAGGCGAGAGGACCCAGACGCCTCCTCCCACTTGAGTGACCAGGAGTAGCCGAGCGCGTGAGGGACGCTGCTGACCTGTTGGCACTGGACGGCGCAAAGACTTACACACAGTCGGTGTGGACCCGCCGAGATATGTCTTTTGGGTGAGATCTACCTGTTTACTTCTGGACTGGTTGGGTAACACCGTGGATTGGGTGGGGGGCTGCTCCACTTGCCGAGGGGGATTGGGGGTAAGCCCCTCTGCACGAGAGACTGGTATTGAGGAACTGAAAAGACTAGAGCTGGCAGGGCTCATTACTTTTGGGCGGGGGGCGGGACGGGAGCACGCGAGAGGTTACTAGTTCTGGTTTCCCAGCTGAGCCGTTTGCTGGCTAGATCCCTCTGCCCCTGCGCTTTTGGCTTCTGGCTCCCTCGGGAGCTATTTGGGGTTCTGTAAAGTTCATAGTTGAGTACGGGGGGATGTTGGGCGGTGATGATTCCTGTCTGACCGGGTTGGGGATGGTCGGCTGTGGGTGGGAGGGAGGCGTTTCTTTGTCTGTTCGTGCATTATTGCTGTCATGCTGTTTGGGGTTCGGGGTTTGCCGGGTGGGGGGTTTGTTTTTGCCGACTACTGCACTGTGTCTGTCACACTGCCTGCTCTGCGACATTCTACTTTCTAAACTGCTATGTCTAATGCTGACTCGCTGAGTGCGGAGAGCTCTCCGAGCGCTTTGCGGTTGCTGTCCTGGAACGTGAGGGGGCTTAACGACTTCCGCAAACTCAGAAAGGTCCTGGCCTATTTGCAACGCCATCACATTGACCTTGCTTTATTGCAGGAGACACATTTGCCGCTTTCCAGCCCTATGTTGCAGGTGAGGGGCCTTGGCCCCGCTTGTGTCGCTGCGGGGTTCACAACGCATGCTAGGGGGGTGCTCACATGGGCCAATCCCAAATCCCGACTGACGCTGACCCGAGTGGCAGGGGACCCGGAGGGGAGGTTTGTGATTGCACGTTGTGTTGGAAAAGATCATGATCTCCTGCTGGTGAATGTGTATGGCCCCAACTACGACTCCCCGGAGTTTTACTCTTCGCTTGCGGACAGCTGCAGGCAGTTTGTGGGCTCTAGAATGCTGTGGGGGGGGGATTTTAATCTAGTGCTGAACCCGGACCTTGACAGATCTGCGGGCCCCCCTAGGTCCCCTGCGCCCTCCGCGTCCCTCCTTTTGTCGGAATGTGTGAAACTTGATTTACTTGATGTGTGGCGGCATAGACACTCGGGGCGGGGTGGGTTCACTCACTACTCGGCCTACCACAACATCCACACACGCATAGATTACTGGCTTGCTTCCCGCAGTTTGCTCGACATGGTTAAGGGCTGCACGGTTCTCCCGCGCACGCTGTCTGATCACTCGCCCTTGCTCCTGTTGCTAGCGGCTCCTCCCAAGAGGATCCCCCCCTTCACGTGGAGGTTCCCCCCATACTCCCTCTTAGATGAGGTCTTCAGAGGGGAACTCGCCGAAGACATAGAGACCTATTTCGCGACCAATGTGGGCTCAGTGGACAGCGTTCAGGTTCTCTGGGACGCATTTAAGGTGTACATCAGGGGGATGACTATGGCGAAGCACTCAGGGGTGCTCAAAGCCATCAGACGACGCCTACAGTTGCTCGAGACGCAGCTAGCGAACCTGGAGGGTCGGGCGGTGGACTCGGGGGACACAGCTGATGCGGTCGCGCGCAAAACCTTGCTAGATGAATTTCAGGAGGAGGCGGACAGGGAAATTCAACATATGGGCAAATACGCGACGGCGCAGGCGTATGGGGAACGGGAGCGGCCTGGCGCCCTCCTGGCTAAACTTATGCGCAACAGTAGACCCCCATTGGTTATCGAGGAGTTGGTGACGGCTGCTGGGGCGGTGGTTACTGAGGAGCAAGATATCTTGGCGGAATTCCACGCCTACTACACTGCCCTTTACTCCTCGAGGGACGCACATCTCGAGGATGAAATCGACGACTATTTGGGCTACCTTCAGATGCCCTTCCTGGCTGACTGGCAAAGGGAGTTTCTCATGGCCCCCATCCAGAAGGAGGAGATAACGGAAGCACTGGAGTGCATGAAGTCCGGCAGCGCCCCTGGTGCGGATGGTCTCACGGTATCATTCTATAAAACCTTCAAGGCGCAACTGGTCCCATACCTGATGCTCTTGTTCGACGATATTTGCCAGCAGGGCAGCATGTCGAAATCCATGAGAGAGGCGCTGCTTATCACCATCCCTAAACCAGGCAAACCCCTTGACCAATGTGGCTCCTACCGGCCGCTATCACTGATAAATGTGGACGCGAAACTGTATGCTAAAGTCCTTGCGACTCGCCTGTCGCTGCTGGTCCCGGATCTGGTTGCCCCGGAGCAGGCTGGGTTTGTTCCCTCACGCAATCTCACGTATAATATCCGCACGGTCCTAGGCACGATCCAGCATGTCAAACACGAAAGCAAAGCGGTGGCCATCTTCTTAGATATGGAGAAGGCCTTCGATTCTGTCGAGTGGCCGTTCATGCTGAAGGTCCTTCGTAAATTCGGCCTCGGGGAGCCGTTTTTGCAAATGCTGGGAGCCCTTTACTACAAACCCACTGCGAGATTGAAGATAGGTAACCTGGTCACTGCTCCCATCGAAATTGGGAGGGGCACGCGTCAAGGTTGTCCCCTCTCTCCGTTGCTGTATGCCATGGTAGCGGAGCCTCTCGCCTGCGCTATACGAGAGTACCACCGGTTTGAGGGGATCAACTTCCCGACGTACCAAATTGGTATCTCCACGTATGCGGATGACACTCTACTATATGTCCGGGACCCGGAGACCAACCTCTCAGCGGTGCTGCGGGAGGTGGTGAGGTTTGGGGCTCTTTCGGGCCTCCGCGTCAACTGGTCTAAATCAGTAGCACTGCCCCTGACACCGGTGACGCTCCCTTTTGACTCGGAGTACCCCTTGCAATGGACCACGGACTCCATTCGCTACTTGGGGATACGCATTCATACAGACCCGGAGGTTCTGGTCCGCGAGAATTACGGAGTGGCCTACACCAGACTGATGGATGACGTCGAGGTGTGGTCTAGGCTCCCGCTTTCACTCATGGGCAGGATTGCACTCATGAAGATGGTGGTGCTCCCCAGATTCCTTTTTCTATTCGTGAATATACCAGTAGTCCTTTCCAAAGCCTTTTTCCGGCAACTTACACAGACCCTTGTCCGTCTGGCGTGGGGAGGCAAACAACCGCGGGTGCAGTGGCAAACGCTCACCCTTCCGTACGAACAGGGAGGCCTTGGGGCTCCAGATCTGGAGCGATACTACAGGCTCGCACAGGGTGCCCACCTTCATACGTGGATTCATGGGGACCCAGACATCCCTCATGTGAAATTGGAGCGGCTCTTTGCAGACCCCGTCCCGCTTCCGGCGACAGTATGCTATCCGCCTGATAGAAGGGTCGGCAATCTGGACTCCATAGCTGCTACGAATCATGCTTGGCATGCTCTGGTCGGCCCCCGTGAGTGCTCCCTGCTGTATTCACCTTTGCTCCGTGTAGAATGGGCGGCCTGGTTGGCTCCACTAACGGAGAAGGGTGTCCTGAAGGCGCTACGTGACCTAGGCATTGTTACCATGGGGGACCTCTTTTCAGAGGGCACTCTGAAAACGCTGCAGCACGTCCTTCAGTCCTGTCCCAGGGCGACACTGCTGCATAGCTTCCAATATCACAGGGTCCGTAGAGCGGCTCTTGCTGTTTTGGGCCCGGACCTTGCTGAACCACCGGTAGTGCCGGAACTCACCTATGTCATCAAAACCCCCTCAGCCCGCAAACTGATCACGGCTCTTAGGTTACTGGGTGATGGTCAACGGCAGTGTCCCCCCTCCAAGGCCCGTTTGGCCTGGCAGACTGACCTCCAATCTCCCATCTCAGACGACATGTGGCGTTATTGTGCCACTAATACTAGGAAGATCTCACTCAACGGCAGGCACCGTCTGGTGCATTTTAAATTCCTACAGCGTGTCTACTACACGCCTGAGAGGTTGCACAGGTATGGCCTTCGAGACTCAGCGGAGTGTGAGCGTTGCCACTTTCACACAGCAGACTTTCTCCATATGGCCTGGACTTGTCCTGCCATACACAAATACTGGGTAGAAGTCTTTGCTGACCTCAGTACTATCCTCGGTGAGGTGATCTTGCCCGACCCGGCGCTCGCCTTACTTGGTTTCTCAAAACCCCTTCCTGTGGCTCTGCGACGACTCGCAGACATGGCATTGCTCATGGCGAAGCGCCTGTTAGCATTATGTTGGATGCGGGGGCCGGTCCCTACCAAAAAAAGATGGGAAACAGACCTGCTTTACTGTTGCACGCAATCGGAGGTGTATAGCGAACTCCTACCGCCAAAGAGTAGACCCAAAAACTTTTGGGGTATGTTTCGGGCGTTCCAGAGTGCGCGGGAGGGTGATGAATCGGACCCAGAGAGTGTGGAGCTTGATGTGCTACAGGAAGAAGGGGCTGCAGCAGCTGTGATTGAGGAGTATGACAGTTGAAGGCCTTCACGTTGTGTCAGGGTGGTGGTCCTCGCCTGACGTTTGAGGTGTTTGTGTTGGATGTGACTTGTGACGGCTGTGCTGACTCGTGGTGACCGCTGTCCCCTTCTTAGAGCGTCATCTCGCCTTCGTGGGCGTCTGTTTATCCCCCCTTAGCCTAGCTGAGGGGTTAATGGTAGTAGTGTAGGGTGGGAGGAGGGTGGTGGACACGGGTTTAGGTAGTCTGGCTAGTTCTTCTTTGGGGGAGGGTGGGTTTGTTCTGGTCCGGATCTGGGTTTCTACGCAGTCCTTCCCGGATGGCTATTTCGATCCTGCCACTCTGACACGCCATGTTGCACCTGGATCTGACTCTGTTGGCATTGCGGTGCGTGCATCCTGCTTACAAGTTATAGTTGTCCAACGGTAGCTGATATGTTCTGTTGCCTCTACACGCTTGTTCCACACCTGCAACCTTGCCACCAGGCCCTCGGGCTGTTGGTTATTACGACTGTGTCATTTACCTTTGCCCAGGGGTTTGAAGGGTGTGTTTTCTTCCCTTTTCCATTTCTGATGCCGCCGGCCTCCGGGTTGTAGGCGATGTTGGCTGTGTATGTGACTTGGGGTTGTAATAAAGTATAAATTTAATTTAAAAAAAAGAAAGAGGGATTTAAAAGTTTTTGTGACTGCACTGTTTATAGTCACAGTATCTTTCCCACTTAGCACCTCACTACCGTATGTTACCGTACAGGAGTTTTGCTGATAATCTGGCACATGCATCAACCAAAATAGCCCTCGGTAAAATGTGAATCGGTAAAACAGGCCGTTAACGAACGCAAAACATCATATCCCAATGCATCAACCCCAATACCGAAAAACTCAAGCATTGCAAATTAACTCAAGCGATAAATCACTGAATTGCAAAATAGCCATATGAAAATAGCGATACATTCCATTGCTCCTGGAAATAGCGAATCGCTAATAAATAATCGCAATGGAATGCATGAAACTTCACAAATACCAAAAATCCCCAAATTCGCTATTTAGCATGAGCAGAATAAGGGGAATCTCAACCAGGAGGTTAAGTTGATGAAAGAAAAAAAAAGAGGAAAAAAAAAAGAATTGTGAAACAGATGGATACAATCAGAAACCCTTCAACAATGGAACTGGAGACCCTGTATGTAATCCAAAATGGCTGCCCTCTACGTGCTTGCAAGAAGGTTGAGAATTTATGCAGCAGCACAGTGCATGAGGAGGATACAGGAGAGGGTATTTAGGGTGCGCATCACATTGCTGGGCCAAAATGATGACAAAATCTATGACAAGTACAGATTAAATTGTGCCATGATCATGCGCCTTATTGCTGACCTAGTACCACTACTGCAGCACCTGACCCGTAGGACCAATGCCATCCACGTCCAGGTCCTATGCAGTCTGCACCTGCTGTCATCTGGAAGTTTCCAGGGGGTTGTAGCGGTTGCCGGAGGCGTATCACAAAGCGCACTTTCACGCTTCTTCAGCAAATTCATGATGCCATGCTGACAATGATACATACCCACATCACCTTCCCCACAACCCCACACCAGTTGAACCGGACCAAAGAAAACTTGTACCAGGTTACACAATTTCCCCATGTCATAGGATGCATTGACTGCACGCATGTCCCCATCTGTCCCCGCTCAACCAACGAGTACATATTCCTCAACTGGAAGTCCTATCACTCGATAAACGTGCAGGTCGTGTGCAATGGCAAGCACATCATTATGGTCATTGGAGCGCAATTCCCGGGAGCACTCACAACCCCTACATATTCAGACACAGTGGCATCCACAGGCATCTGCTCAACGCTGAATTCGGAGTGGGACATCTACTTGGGACATACATATACCTATTTGTTACGCCATCATCACATATGTAATTGTATTTATGCCACTAACCCTTTGCTCCCCTCACTGTAGGTGACAGCGCATACGCCTTGCGTGAATGTCTCCTCACTCCCTACCTAAACCCAGTAACACCTCTGGAGCAGCACTACAACGCTGCACATATCAGTACCAGGAATGAGGTAGAGCAAACATTTGGTATCCTTAAAAGTAGATTCAGGATCCTACATAAGACGGGAGGTGCATGGCAGTACAACCCTGTAACCTGCTGCAGGATAATAGCAGTGTGTGCCATGCTACACAACATTGTGAAAAGAAGGGGGATACCAATGGAGGTGGACGGAGATGACAACTTTCGTGATGACCAACCCCCCGCACAACAGCGACAGGCACATGTGCCAAACACAGCTGAAGGTCAAAGGAGGGGGACATACATCATACAACATCACTTCAGAGCTAGGTAAGAATGAGCCATCACAATATATTCTGGAGTACAAATGTTTAATTCACATGAGCACTTGTCAAAAGAAATATACATAATTGGTAAACATGACGGTGGCTCAACACATCGTGAAAAGATACATATCCGTTGGCATCACGGGAGTACAATAATGATATGTAAGTGGCCCGTGGTTCTACCACCTTACAAATAGGCTGAAGTGCATGTCTATTGCCGCTTTCCACGTATCCCCACCTTCCTATCGTGTGGCTCCTCTACATCACCACAATGTGTGTCGGTGGCTGTAGAGCTGCGCGAACTGCGCCTCCTGTTACTGGTCTCCGGCACAGAGACGCTACTCACACTTAATGCCACCTCACTGCCCTCCTCCCCTCCCAAGTTGCTGGCACTAAATGTGCCTGACTGCAGATGTTCAACTGCAGTGGTCTCCTGGCCTAAGGCCTTCGTTACATCCCTGCAGTAATGACCAAGGTCTATCTGCAGTGACACGGATCTGCGTGACAAAACAGCAGTGCTGTTGCAGAGCTTGGTGATGGCCCTAGTAGATGTAGTAGAACGGAGCAAGTTCTGCCGATGCCTCCTGCACTCACTGTGTTGTCCTGCTAGGACGGCACAGGTGAGCTCCTGTAGGGTCTTGTTGATGTCAAGATTCCCTTCTGATATAACTGTGGTCAGTTGACGCACAGCGTCTGTGATTGTGCACATGTGTTTTGCCTGTTTTGAGAGGTTGAGGTTCATTGTTCCCATATGTCTCCCCTGCAGGCGCTGAACACGCAGCATCTGGGACTCTACCCCACCATAGACATTTGTAGGCTGTTCGGATCCCTCAGCAATACTGCCCATGGACTTGCGCCGCTATCTGACTTGGCCACGTGCTTGTGTTGTTGTTAGCAGAGTGACACGTGACTGGCGGGGATCACTTGTATGTTGCGGGCCGGGCTCCGTATCAATCACCTGCAGGGAGGGGACATGTGCCCTGCGTCTTGGTGGTGTTGGCGGTAGTGGTGGTGATGGTGGTGGTGGCGGTGGTGGCGGTGGTGGTGGTGGTACTGGTGTGGATTGACGTCCCTGCGGAGTCTCTCCATTGCTCTCTGCCTGTGTTTCGGAAATGATGAGGCGTTCACGGTCATCAGAGTCCACTGGATTTGCATCTGTGTGTGGAACAGCGCATTGTTATTTTATTTTGTTACTTTTTCTGTTTATCATTTCGCATACTTTGAACATAATAAATGACATATTTAGACAGACTGTTAGACCTGTACTGCTGGTCTCATTTCTTGCGCATTGATGATCATACATGCACACTTGGCTGACATGACTACAACTCCCATGTTGCAATACTTCTGTGAGGGTATATGTGTTATGCACTTCTTCCTGCACACTGTGATAAGCCATGGGGGATGGGCATGGGTATACAATACTCAGCGTATCAGGGGGAGCATGGCGGCAGCTAGCTGAGCGGCCACTGCACTCCGGCTCCCGCACTGGCTTTTTGCTCCCTGTTATGCCGGCGATGCCGATATTTGTTGTTTTCCTGAGCATTTCCTGAGTGTTGCGGTATGGTTTACTCGCTCAATTATTAATGAGGCAGGCGGTCTAAAAAAAAACCGATTTTCTGCGGTTAGCTGCCGTTTGCGTTGTACGCGCTGCTCGCCTGTACCGCTTCCCTTTCCAAGGTTCGGTTGTTTTTGAATATTGTTTGCTTTTTATCGACCTCTACTAACCTTTTTTCCTGACCCCTGCTGATTTGGGGCTGCCCGTGCTTTTCTCTGGATGTGCCTGTGGGTTACCGCAGCCTCCCCTTACCTGGCTTGTCGCGGTGGAGCGCGGTAACGCTGGAGCTCTGGAGGGGTCTCCGGGTTCGGAGCCTCCTTCTCCAGGGCGCTCGAGGCAGCGGCAGCACTGGTGCTTCCGGAGTCTCCGAGAGTCGAGGCGCTTCGGACGACATGAAGGAGGATTGTAACGGTGTTCGAGGGAGTGGCGAGGACACAGGGGAGCCAAGGCAATCCCGGCCCAAGTAAGGAGAGAGTCTCAGGCACCAGATCAGGTGAGATCAGCCGCTTTGGGTTCGGGAGTCCCGAAGAAGGGAAGGAATCGTGGAGTGAAGATTCAGAACTCCAAGGGGATATCAAGTGGGGCAGTTTTGCCCCCTGCCTGAGTCCAGTAAGGCCTTGAAGAACCAGGGGCCCCCTGCCAGTATCAGAAGAGACAATACCTCCACTTTCTTGTGTGGGGAAGTTAAGGCAAAACGGGCAAAAACACGTAGGCCTACAAAGACTTCTTTAGTCCTTAACACAAAAGTAACGCCCTCATTAAAGTCATATTTTAAAGTTTTGCCGCAAGTCCTGGATTTGGTGAAAGAGGGGACATCTTGTAGAGCAGTACCTGGGTGGGTCCTCCTCCTCTAGGAGTCCCAGAGATGGAAGAGCTGGCAGGGCCTTCATTAGCATGTGATAATACCGGATATATGATGTTACAACGCGGACTTTTACTCCGCATACCGTTACAACGCGGTTTTTACAACGCGGATACTGTAACAACGCATGTATTTACAACGCATTTTTTTACAACGCAGGTACCTTTACAACGCAGACCATTACAACGTAAGTATTGGTAAGTATATATTAATATTAATAATATAATAGTAACTTAATTTTAAAAATATAATTTAATGTAATTTAAAATAATTTAATTTCCGTTAATTATTTTAAATTTAAATTAATATTACTTTATTTTTACCATGTACCCCAGAAACTGAAAACTGACCCTAAACCCCAAAAAAAAATTAAAGTAATTTTATGAAATATAATTTAAATTAATTATTGAAAATTAAAAAAAATATAACTTTATTTTTACCCTGTACCCCTGTACCCCAAAAACTCAAAACTGACCCTCAACCCCAAAAATAATGCAATGTAATTTAATTAAATTTATTTACTATTAAATAATTTAATTTAAAATTAAATTTAATTTATTTTTACCCTGTACCCCAAAAACTGAAAACTGACCCTGAACCCTAAAAATACCCCTTTACCCAAAAACTAAAAACTGACCCTGAACCCTAAAAATACCCCTTTACCCAAAAACTGAAAACTGACCCTGAACCCTAAAAATACCCCTTTACCCAAAAACTGAAAACTGACCCTGAACCCTAAAAATACCCCTTTACCCAAAAACTAAAAACTGACCCTGAACCCTAAAAATACCCCTTTACCCAAAAACTAAAAACTGACCCTGAACCCTAAAAATACCCCTTTACCCAAAAACTGAAAACTGACCCTGAACCCTAAAAATACCCTTTTACCCAAAAACTAAAAACTGACCCTGAACCCTAAAAATACCCCTTTACCCAAAAACTAAAAACTGACCCTGAACCCTAAAAATACCCCTTTACCCAAAAACTGAAAACTGACCCTGAACCCTAAAAATACCCCTTTACCCAAAAACTAAAAACTGACCCTGAACCCTAAAAATACCCCTTTACCCAAAAACTGAAAACTGACCCTGAACCCTAAAAATACCCCTTTACCCAAAAACTGAAAACTGACCCTGAACCCCTAAAATACCCCTTTACCCAAAAACTGAAAACTGACCCTGAACCCTAAAAATACCCCTTTACCCAAAAACTGAAAACTGACCCTGAACCCTAAAAATACCCCTTTACCCAAAAACTGAAAACTGACCCTGAACCCTAAAAATACCCCTTTACCCAAAAACTGAAAACTGACCCTGAACCCTAAAAATACCCCTTTACCCTAAAACCCAAAACTGACCCTAACCCCTAAAAATACCCCTTTTCCCCAAACATATAACATTTAAAAAATAACTATATACTTACCAATACTTACGTTGTAATAGTATGCGTTGTAAAGGTACCTGCGTTGTAAAAAAATGCGTTGTAAAAACATGAGTTGTAACAGTATCCGCGTTGTAATGGATGCGTTGTAACAGTAGTGCGTTGTAAAAAATGCGTTGAAACAGGTGCACACCGATAATACCCACCCCAATAGTGGGGTCCCAGATATCACCTCAGGTGAAGCGAGCCTTACAATGGGGACGGCGGACGGGGTTTCGGGACTGAAGCAGCTAACAGAGGCAACAGCAGTGCCTCAGGAGGACACCACTTTAGTGATAGGTAATTCTCAGAGTGGGGTAGGTCCCTCGGTGGCCTCCTTGGAATCCATGCTTACAGCTCTAACTTTGGATATTAAAATGGGGTTTGAAGTTTCCACAGCCAACCAAACTGAAATTAGAAGCTTCTGCGAGTCATTAGAGAGCAAAATCGACATTTTGAATGCTAGAACGTTGGCCTTGGAAGATACTGTGGCAGGTCTCTCTGTCCATCTTGGGAAAGCAGAATCAGACATTATTAATCTCAAAAAAGAAGATCTTGTCCTCTCTGAGAGATTGAAAGTTTTGGAAAACAATGCACGACAAAATAACCTTCGTATTCTCTACGTTCCCGAGGGGAGCGAGGGAACTGATATCAAACAGTACGTGATTAACCTCCTAAAGAAAGCCCTGGAACTTGACCAATCTGTAGAAGACCTGGGAACAGATATTCAAAGAATACATAGGGACCCCTTTAGGAGGAATCCACAGAGATCTAAACCCAGGAACATCCTGGTTAATTTCCATACCTACTCTCTGAAAGAACAGATTCTTAATCAATCACTAAAACAGAAGACCCTGAGTGCTAAAGGCTTCCCATTCCAAATAAGATCAGACCTGTCCAGGGCAACCTTGGACAGGCAGTGGGAGTTGGGCAGGAGTCTGGAGGACTTCTGGAAACTGGGGGCGGTTGCACAACTAAAGTTTCCGGCTGCCCTAAAAATAATGAATAATAATAAAATGTACAATGTTAGGACTGTACAGGCAGCCCACGAGATGTTGCTGGACCTGGGTAGAGAGGAAGGTCCGTCGGGATAGATTAAGGTTTAGTTCCTAGCAGCCCTATTACTTTTTCCCTTAGGTGAACTTTGCTTTGGTCCATGCAGTTTCCTTGTCTAGCTTGGGTGCAATTTACACTTAGCATAGGGGCATTATTCTAAAAAATGTTAAATGGCTTCTCTCCCTTTTCTAATATAATATTAATCCTTAAATATCGGGTGGCTTAAGAGTTGATATGGAATAGATGTCCAACAAATTCTGATTCTACATGACTTTTATATGTACCAAAAGTCGGCATTTCCGCTTATATCTCTTCTTTTATGGAGCAAGGGCCAGCTGGAGCCTGTGGGGTGCAACCCTCTGGACTTTGTCCGGATAGTTGGGCGAGGGTTCCCCGGGGCGGGGGGTGACGGGGGGTGACGGGGTATTGGGTAGGTTTGGGTATAGGGTACAGAGGTGGTTGTTGCAAGGTAAAAAGAAATAAAAAATTCCTCATTCTCGCCTTTTTTTTCAATTAACCCATGCTGTAACTATGGCTGGATTAGATAGGCCTAGGCTGATACTGTGTCAGAAAAGGGTACGATGGAAAAGAGGCTACTCTATCTATGAATAGTTTACAGATCCTCTCCTGGAACTTCAATGGCCTGCGCACTAGACCTAAAAGGGACAAGATTTTACAATATCTCTGAGACTCTAGTGCGCGGGTTATTATCCTTCAATAGACTCATCTGTAAGAACCAGAGATGGTCTCACTTGCCGAGAAAAATAAATGGATAGA
The DNA here is from genome assembly GCF_964263255.1 of Lissotriton vulgaris. Taxonomy (NCBI): domain Eukaryota; kingdom Metazoa; phylum Chordata; class Amphibia; order Caudata; family Salamandridae; genus Lissotriton; species Lissotriton vulgaris. The sequence continues at coordinate 435,059,655 of NC_141695.1, forward strand.
TTTCCAAGTTTCCACAACTCAGACTATGAATACTAGGGGTGTTATGATACTCTTTAAGAGAACAGCAAAGGCTCGCCTCATTTCAAAATTAGTGGACCCAGGTGGCAGATGGGTCATTGTGACCGTTAATATTTCGGGTGTCCAGACTACTGTTGTCGGATATTATGGCCCGAATCAAGATGACCCTTCTGTCCTCAAATCTATTTTTTCTCATTTATTATCGTTCCCAGAACCAACTACCTTGGCGAGCGATTTTAATATTGTTTTGGATCCTCATCTTGATAAATCACCTAACAGCCGTGCCTTAGTCCCCTCTAAAACTAGGACTTTTTTACTTGATGCTATGAAGCAAAATGCCTATTCTGATATTTGGAGGCTAAGGTCAGGTCAACATCCAGGATTTTCATTTTGTAACTATAAATATCAGCATCAGTCTAGGATTGATTTTAACTTGGTTAGTCAATCATTGAAAGGTATAGTTAAGAACATCTCATATCTACCCTCTCACTTTATTTTTATTTATTTAAGCTTATATCGCGCACAGCTACCCACAATGGGTTTCCCGGCGCCAGGGATAGACTATAGAAGAAAGGAGGGTGTATCACTTGACTTGAGGCCACAGCCGACTATTGGTCACGCTTATCTGACCAATCTGCAGTCTGGCTGGAACTGGAAGGCATAGTCCCTGTTCCCTCTAGATCTTGGTCCTTTGATCGCTTGTTACTCTTGGAAGATGAAGTGATTTCATCTTTGATTATGGAGACAGAGTGGTTCATGAAAATGAACATAGATTCTGCCTCAATAGGGTGCGTATGGGACGCTTATAAAGCTTTACTAAGGGGTCAAATTACCAGCAGGACTGCCTATAGGAAAAAATTATATAGAGAGGAGGTCTCTACTATTGAGGCCGGAATTGAAAGGTTGCAATCTGAATTAGATCAATCCACTAGCACCCCTTTCGTAACTTCTCAGGAGCTTCAAAACAAACTAACAAGATTAAAAGGACAGTTGGAAACAGTGTTAAATACACGTTTACTTCATAGGTGGGAGGCGAGTAACATTGCTAATTTTGAGTATGGTGAAGGTGCAGACAGGCTTCTCGCCTGGAAAGCTAAGACTGACCAAGTTCGAAATTATATCGGGTCTATCACGCAAGGCAACCTGACGTTTACATCTGATGAGGATATTCGGAGGGTCTTCCAGTTGTTTTTCCAAGATATCTATAAAGAGGACAAATGCATTGACCCTTCTTGTATCGAGGCTTGGCTGAATAAGGTTACGTTGCCCTCTTTAACCACAGAATAACCCACCTCGATCAAGTGATCACGCAGGAAGAGGTTAATGCAGTCATTGTGAGCTGTAAAAAGGGGAAGGCGGCAGGTCCTGACGGCCTCCCCTCGGAAATGTATAGGGTCTTGGGCAAGAAAATTGTTCCTATTTTGACTGACCTTTTTAAGCAGATATTTCAGGAGGGGGTAGCCCCTCCAGCCTTGTGGGATAATGCATCTTTAACACTGATTCTAAAACCCGGCAAAGTTGCATCTAGTTGTGGGTCTTATAGGCCAATATCTATTCTCAATGCCGATTGTAAAATCTTTGCCTCTGTTATGGCCAAAAGACTGGGGCTGGTTGTGGGTGACATCTTACATCAGGATCAGAGAGGCTTTGTTAAGGGTCGACAGCTTTCCGACTTGAGGTATGACCTGATCGGTGCTATCGACATTGCATCTACTGAATCTCTTCCTCTGGCTGTTCTGACTCTCGATGCCACAAAGGCCTTCGACAGGGTTCATTGGTTATACCTGTCGGGGGTCTTGGGTAAGTTTGATATCAGGGAAAAATTTTGTCTAGCTGTTAGGTTGTCATATCAGAATCCCTCTGCATGCCTTTTGGTGAACGGAACTCTTTCAAACCCCTTTAAGATCACAAGAGGTACCCGTCAGGGCTGCCCCCTCTCCCCTCTTCTATTCGATTTATATATTAAACCTTTTGCCCAACTGCTGAGGGACTACATCAACATCAAGCCCCTCAGGTATGGGGAGTGAGAGAGGAAGGTAGCCCTGTATGCAGATGACATCCTGATTTTCTCTTCTGAGTTGTATAGAGCTCTCCCCTTGGTCGTCAAACAAGCCCAGGATTTTGGAGCGGTTTCTGGGTATGAGATCAACGCCTCCAAAACAGAAACTATGGCCTGGAACATGGGCGAGATTCAGCCAGTGCTGCAGCTTAGCTCTAAAATGAGGTATATTGGAATTAGCACCCTTCAGGATGTCTCCAAAATCGTTGTAACCAATCTTTCAGATGTGGCGAAGGAGTGTCTGAAACGTATGCGGGCATGGACCTTACTACCCTTGTCTGTCTTGGGAAGGGTAAATGTTATAATTTGATGTCTGCTTTGTTTAAGGAATCACCTGATGTCACTTTGTATGAGGTCACTTAGAATGTAAGCCTCAGGCAGGGCAGTTCGTGTGAGCCTTGGTACTGACTGGACGTTGATGCTGTTCCTGATTAAAGATACTAAATCTACATGAATTGGAGTATCTGTCTTTTTAACAATGGCGACGAGGACGACTTAACTTGATTGGGGACAAGTGGATTGCAGCATCAATTCCCCTACTATTTGGAATTTGGATTTTACTTGGACTTTACTCGTTTTATTCCAAGGAAATTACAAACGAGTTCGGAATTTCAGACTAACTTTTAACTACAGCCTTACTGCAGCCTCTCTGTCTCAGCGTCGTGTTCAACACTTAAGGTAACATTTTACCGTTCCCGCTTACCCTCTGTGTGGTACAGTGCCTGCAACCGCCTGTGCATCTTTTGATTCCGAGGAAAGCTCCATTCTCGAGAGCCTTGGCATTTCCCCGTGAGCCAGACATTGTTTGCGCACGTTCGTTCTCACTGGAATGCTTCCTGTATGCAGTGAATGCGGAGGGTGTAAGCGTCATCGCGTTTCCATTGAACTTGACGCGACGTGACCCAGCGCTTGAGCGTAAGCGCCATCTTGTGTTTACCTTTCTGAGTAAAGGCTGTGCAACACGATCTTCGGCAGCTTCTAAACCGGCATCCTTTTTCTTCATACTAATCAGCTGTCATCGCGGATCGTGCCAGTTTCTTCTGCTGACTTTAATCGTTGGTGTTTTATCGGTATTTACAGAGTTTAAATTTCATTTTGTTTTATTTGATTAATTTTTACTCGTTTGTTACCAAGTTTACTGACACCACCAGATTACCAGACTACCAGGATTACCAGGATTACAGACATTCCTTACGTGGATTACAGACACTGTATACCAAGACTATAGACACTGTATACCAAGACTACAGACATTGTTTTCCAGAATTACCAATACATTTTACTAGGATTACCACAAACATATTGAGTATAACAAAGAGTTATTACATTGGGTCATTACTACACAACGCATACCACTATTATTACCATTTTCTATACTTAACTATTTTATTATGGCTACGTCCACTTCTATGTCTCAACCTCCCCCTTTCCTTTCAGAAAAAGGTGATCCAATACTACCTTGGAAAAGATGGAGAAATCTTTTTGATTCTTACATCTTGGCTATTGGTGGAGAAAAGTTTTCTGCAGACAGAAAACAAGCTATTCTTTTACAAAATTTGGGTGTTGAGGGACGTAACATATATGATAGTATGGATTTACTTACAATTGGTAGTGGGGAGGGTGAGCCTTGTGATGTTTATGAAATGTCAATGATGATGTTACAGACATATTTTGGTCCTCGCATAAATATTGTTTTAGAGCGACATAGGTTTTTCACAAGAACACAGGGTTCTACTGAACGTGTCAAAGGTTATGTAGCCTCTCTCAAAACTTTAGCACGTACGTGTGAATTTGAAGAATTGTCTGATTCTTTAGTCAGAGATCAATTAGTGCGTTGCACAAATAGTTCTCGTGTACAGGAGAAACTTTTATCGAAAAATCCTTCCCTTGATCAAGCTATTAAAATCGTTGAAGGAATGGAAAATACCTCATCCTGGGTAAAAGAGATAAAAAGAGAACATGAAGAAAAGAGAGAGCTAGAAAGTGAGATACATGCTGTTAATGATGAACATTCTCCTGAACAACGTGTGAGTGTGAGTAAAATTGTTGCTAACGATAAATTTAAGAAGAATGATAAGGATGTGACTACGCGCAGCTTTGTGAAACCTCAAGTAAATAGTGATGAAAAAGGTAGTAAAGATTCACTTAAACCTAAGTGTATGAGATGTGGGAGTTTAACACATTTTTCGAGTTATCCACAATGTTATGCAAAAGATGCTGTATTCATGAAATGTGGTATCAAGGGACATTACGCTCGAGTCCGTAAGTCAACAAGAACTTCAGAGAAAAAAAAATCTGATGCAGTACGTATTGTAGTGTCTAGTATCAGGGAAGAAGATGGAATGGTTGATGCTGATAAAATTTCAATGCCAGAGTGTGATATCATGGTGAACAATTTCAAGTTTATTGTCTTGGCTGATTCAGGGTCTCCCTACACCATGATAGGCAACAAAGAATGGGATGAGGTTATTGGCTTAGATGAAACTGCTTTAAATCCACCTGATATATATCCAGTCGGTTATGCCAAAGGCAAAATTAATGTCCTTGGCTATATAGAGGCTTGTATTAAATTCAAGGACAGGAAGACATTTGGTAAAGTTTATGTGGCTATGAGGGGTGACAACTTGTTGGGTTGGAGACATCAGCGTGACTTAGGGATCACGCTCAACCCTTCTGCCAAAGATCCAAGAGATCAAGTTATGTTAGTTGATAATGATCGTAATGGCGATGCTGCTGATAATCTGAATGGTGTGTATTTCAGAAAATTTCCTGAGGTCTTTTCTGAGAATTTAGGATGCCTCAAAGGTTTTGAACACAGGATTATTCTAAAAAACAAAGCCATACCTTGTGTTTACAAAGTAAGAAAGGTTCCAAACATGATGATGGATCCTTTGAAACAAGAGTTTGAGAGATTACTAAAATTAGATGTGATTGAGGAGATAGAAGCATCAGAATGGTTGGCCCCCATTGTTTTGGCCCCTAAGGATGGGGGGGGGCAAAATTAGGATGTGTGTGGATTTGAGGGGGTTAAATCAGTGGATTTGGGTTGACAGACAACCGTTACCTAATATTTCTGAGTCACTTAGTACTCTCAAGGGTGCATGTGTTTTTAGTGTTTTGGACTTATCGTCCGCTTATCACCAAATTGTTTTGCACAAGGAATCTAGGCATCTTACGTCGTTTTTGACACCCTTGGGTGCATATTGTTTTAAAAGAATGCCTTTCGGATTAGCATCGGCAGCTGCATGTTTTCAGAGGGTCATGAAGAGAGTTTTAGATGGAATTGGTAACATCATGTTTTTTCAAGATGATATTCTAATCTATGGGAAAGGAGAAATTGAGCATAGTAAGACATTGTGTGAAGTTTTGGAAAGATTGAAGGAGAAAGGATTGACTGTAAAGAAGGAGAAGTGTCCAATTGGTGTGGAGACTGTTACGTATCTTGGTCATGTGATTTCTGGTGCAGGAATACAACCGAAGTTGGAGCTTGCAGAATCTGTTACGACAGCCCCTGTACCTAGTGATAAAGACAGGTGAGGTCATTTCTAGGTCTAGCAGAATTTTATGCTAAGTTTGTTCAGGGTTTTGCTAGCGTGACTCAACCTATTAGGTTATTGCTTAAAAAAGGTGTGCATTTTGTGTGGACAGAAGATTGTCAGAAGCTTTTGATAAAATCAAGGAAGAGATTTGGAAAATGCCTACCCTGGGACATTTTGATGTGAATAAAAAAAACCTTTCAACCACTGATGCTAGTCTCAAGGGTTTGGGAGCAGTGCTCTCTCAAGCAGTAAATGGCGAACAAAGTACTGTTGCTTTTGCTTCCAGGGCACTTAAACAAGCAGAGGCAAACTATTCTTGCATTGAAAGGGAAGCACTTAGTGTATTTTGGGCGGTTCAACACTTTAAGTTTTATTTATGGGGAATTCCATTCTTAGTAAGGACTGACCATAGACCCCTTGTTCAAATTTTTTCTTGCAGACATAGTGAACACCTAACACCTAGAATTAAACATTTGAGTGAGGGATTGCAAGAGTATAATTTTATTGTACAATATATACCGGGGTCAAATAACAAATCTGCTGACTGTTTGTCGCGATTGCCACTTGAGGAAAGCATTGGTGATGACAAAGAGGATTGTGTGTTTTGGGTGGCAAAAATGCACTGACACAAGATGAGTGGAGGGATGGTGTGACTAAAGATAAGGCTTTATCTGAACTCAAAACCTGGATAAGCCAAGGTTGGCCAGACTATAAATCTTTAGATCAAGAGATGAAAACATATTGGTCTGTCAAGGATGAAATCTCTTTTGTGGGGGACAATTTACTGAGGGGTCTAAGAGTTATTCCCCCAGGAGAATTTAGAGACAAAATTATAAATACTGCTCATGAGGGTCATCTTGGAAGGAGTCTCACCAAGGCTAGAGTGAGAGAGAGATACTGGTGGCCTACCCTGGACCGTATGATTGAGAATGTAGTCAAAGATTGCACGTTGTGTGCATCTAATGACAAATCTAATGCAACCAATCACACACCTTTGTCACCGGTAAAAATCCCTGAGATGGTCTGGACTAAGTTAGGATTGGATATTATGGGACCATTCGATCTATTACCACCAAGTGAGCGTTTTGTTATTTTGTTGGTGGATTACACATCCAAATGGGTGGTAACTAAGTGTACTTCTTCGGTGAATGCAAAAATTGTTATTGAATTTCTCAAAGGAGTGTTTGCTTTTGAAGGTTTACCTAAATTCCTTGTGACAGATAACGGGGTGCAATTTGTCTCAACTGAAATTAAAGATTTTCTCATGAATTGTGGTGTGATTCACCAAAAGACTGCACTATATTCTCCTCAGGCCAATGGCTTAGCGGAGAGAATGAACCGGTTGGTAAAAACTTGCCTTCAACGTGCTTTGCATACCAAGGTTTCCCTTAAAGAGATCTTGAGAGATACTTTGTGGGCACATAGGACAACACCTAATGCTGTTACTTTAACATCTCCTTTTGAGGCTTTGAGAGGTAGAAAGGCGATCTCCAAGTTAAATCCTGTGTGGATGCCAATGATGGATGGAGAAGCCTTATCAGCTGATATTAAAAGAAATAAGATTTTAAGATATCAGGGTTTGTACAAAACGAGGTATGATTCCAAAATGTGCGTGAAGGGGAAGAAGTGGAATGTTGGAGATGAGGTTCTGATAAAGAATCCCAGGTACATGATTAAGGGGAAAAGTACCTTCATGGGTCCTTTCACTATTGTCTCCATTAAGAAAAATGTTGTGAAAGTTAGCAATGGTAGTGTATGGAGCATATCAAGGTTAGTCAAATGTCTGAAGATGATGTTGGGTCGTTCTCTAATGACCAATGTGCTGGAACTTCTGGTACTGATTTAACATCTTCAGATCTTGGTTCCTACCAATTTTCCAGTAGACAACGTTGTTTACCCTCAAAATTTAAAGATTATATTATGTCTTAAACCGGTTCTCCTTAGGTTCAGGTTATGCTATTTTTACTGTATCTATCTTGAACTTTCCTTTCCTTCTTTGGTCATTCTATTTCTAGTCTTTTGCTGTGTTTTCTTTGGTTTATTGGGAAAGGGATGTTTTATAATTTGATGTCTGCTTTCTTTAAGGAATCACCTGATGTAACTTTGTATGAGGTCACTTAGAATGTAAGCCTCAGGCAGGGCAGTTCGTGTGAGCCTTGGTACTGACTGGACGTTGATGCTGTTCCTGATTAAAGATACTAAATCTACATGAATTGGAGTATCTGTCTTTTTAACAGTAAACTTGGTAAAAATTTAAATTTTGCCTAGAATTACGTTTCTTTTTGATTCTATTCCCCTTCACTTTGAAGCTGCCTCTTTAGTTAAGTTGCAGAGTGATATTAATTCATTTATTTGGGCATACCACATGCCTAGGATCGCATGGAAAAAACTAAGGCGGCAAAGAGAAAAGGGAGACTTATCCGCTCCGGATCTTCAGTTGTATGCATGGGCTTTTCAACTCTCCCACGCTCGCATGCTACTGAAAATGCCTACTAACATCGGGGTGGGCTGCATGTTCCAGGCCATGCTTAGTGGGGCCACGTTACCATATGAGGGTTTTTTGTTTAAATTTGGTGATCCAAATTTTTTTAAAATTAAGCTGAAGGTTTTACAGAGCCTAGCTAAAACATGGGCTAAGGTGAGAAGCTCAGTAGCGCTAGGATATTTTCCCAGCATGGCTCCTTTGTGGGATACACCAGGGGGCCCGGGATGGCTTAAAGATAGACTGGTCTTACCTTTGAGAGAAGCTGGGGTGGAGGTTTGGGGAGATCTGTATGTGGAAGGGACCCTTATCTCATGGGAATCTCTTAGGGATAGGGTCGGTTCTGGCCTCTCTAGGTTTAAATACTTGCAGATGGTTAGCTGGGCCCAGTCGCAGACAGTCACCCAGAGTAAATACCCAGTTGGAGGTGGTAACCATCTAGAATACCAGCTTGTCAACAAAACTCCAGGTAGGAAGGAAGTCTCTTTCTGGTACCAAGAAATAATGGAAGAGGTGGATGGTGAATTTCAACTGGCTAATAAGCTTTGGGGCAGCTCCCTTTTAGTCCATGACAGTGAACATTTCTGGATAAACTCCTGTAAGACACTGTGAGAGGCAGTCAAACCAGCATGGCTCCGAAGGAATTATCTTTTCACCCTGCACAGGGGTTATTATTCACCTCAGAAACTATCAAAATTCTCAAAGGGCCCCCCTGTGTCTTGCATGAGGTGCGGGATAATAGCTGCTTCCAATATCCATATGTTTTTGATTGTCCTGTTCTGTCCTCTTTCTGGGACTCTATTGGTAAAACACTGATAATATCTCTTGGCTGCCCCATCACAATCAATCTTTCGTTGGTTATATTTGACTTGTTGGAGGGCATGACAGGTCCCGCTACACAACTTCTTTTCTATGCCATCTTGCTGGCCAGAAGAGAAATATGTAAAAAATGGATAGAATCTTCATCCCCCTCCTTTTTGGATTGGCAGGCATCAGTATTTCAGGTTTCCAGACTGGACCTCCTGAGATCAGGCAATCAAAATAAGCGAGCCTTCTGGAATCTTTTGAAATGGGGGTAGTTACAGAGACAGTGGACACAGGTTTTTTGTTGTTGTTTTTTCCCCCTGTCCTATGATTACGCTGCCCTGCTACTTCGTAGAAACATCCTGAGAAATCAGGTTGCGCCCTGAAACGACCACAGTGGGCAAGCCCGGTAAGGTGGCTCCCCATAGGTCTCCATATAAGCCTCTGAGTATCCGCTTCACTGGTAGATGAGGGTTGAAACCTCCAGATGCCTACATATCCCGTATGCAGAGGCAGTGTGTGGATATCTCTAGGGTAGAATGGAGCTAGTTGGGTGGAGAATGAGGAAAAAAAAAAAGAAAAAAAATACGCAGCATATCAGCACAGGCATGCATCTTACCTTGTTCTATGGTCGCTGCGCCGGAAGTGTCCATTTGGGTGACTCCCACGACTGCCTCTGGCTCAATAGTCCCCTCAACGAGGTCCTCCAGGGCTGTGTTGGCAGGTACTCTGGATGGCCCTCCTCCTGTGCCAGCTGCTTCCTTCACCCTTTCCGCAATGCGCTCCTTTTCCCTTTTCCTGAGGTCATACCACCTCTTTTTCAGATTGTCAATGCTGCGGTGCGTGACTCCTACCGCATTTACCCTCTCCTTGATGCGCAGCCAGATCTTGCGCTTCTCTGCTTGGGGCACCTTGAGTGACAGCTTTCCAAAAAGCTTGTCATGCTTGCTGCTCACCCCCTCTATCAAATGTTCCAGTTCCCTATCAGAGAACTTTCTCTCCTCTTCCTGGGCGTGTCTGATGGTTTTGATGCATTCTTGTCCATCCTGGATGCTGTGGTGTGGCTGGGTTGTGAGGGGGAAGTATCTCAGCTCAGCTCCTATCCTCTGCCTCCTCCTCTGAGCTCCTCAGGGCACTGAATGAAGCATGGGCTAGATGACTTCCTGGTTGTGATGTCATCAGCCTGCTTCCAATGCGACCCTTTTTTTGCAAATTCGCTAATTCCGAAATTAAATAATACTGAAATCGGTAATAGGGAATTCTGAATTTGCAAATCTTTATTTTGAGGACTCGCTACTGTGTATTTGGTGTTATTTAGCGATTTATACAGAATCGCAAAAAAATACCGAATTTGTTAATCCTTGCCGAAAAACAAATCCTTATTTGCGATTCCTTAATTATCGCTAATAAGGATTCGTTTTTCCGAATTTTGATGCATGTGCACCATAACCTTTAAAAAGGGGCTATAAGTAAGATTACCTAAAGATTTCTGCAGGACCCTGAATGCTGCTGTCAAAGCGTTTGATTTCCTTTGCATATCCAATTTTTGCAGACAAAAGTTTTCATTATCGTCGAATAATACTCTCAAGTGTCTGAATGATTCGACTTATTCTAATTGGATATTCTCCAGAAACCATTTGAATTTATGTTTTAATCTTACTTTTTTAGCGATAACCATAACTTTAGTCTTTGTTTATCACCATCCCGTTTTTGTTCGAGTATGAAGATATTTGATCTGTTAGATTTAGCAACCCCACTTTTGTTTGCCATAGGAGAATGACATTGTCTGCATACAGCAGATTAGATATTTGTTTGCCAGCTAGTTTGGGTGGATGTGCATTTAATTCATTCAGAGCATCTGTTAGGTCAGCTAAAAACAAATTAAAAAGTAAAGGGGCCAATACGCATCCCTGCTTGACACCTGCTGTCGTTAATATTTCCTTTGTTAATGTCTGGCCTTCCCCCATCCGCACTCTAACCCATGTATTGGTGTGCAAAAGTTAAATTAGTTTCAATAATTGCTCCCGAATATTTTTTTCCTCCAGTTTTCTCCATAGAATATTTCTGTGCACACAATCAAAAGCAGATCTAAAATCTACAAAGCACAAGTACAAAGATTGTTTCGTTAAGATTGTCTTGTCCATTAAAAGTGATACGGCTAGTATATTTCTTGTAGTTCCAAGTCCTTTAATAAATCCAGTCTGATTCGGTGGGAGTATTTTATTATCCATTGCCCATTCAGAAAGATTTCTAAGTAAAATCCCTGCAAACAGCTTAGCATCTGTATCTTGAAGGGTTATTAGTCGGTAATTTTCAGGGTGGGCCCAGTTTCCTTTTTTATAAATAGGATATATTAATGACCCTCTCCAGGATTCGGGTATGTTCCCCATCCGTACTACTTCTTTAAACACTTCCCTGAGGTATTCTGACCATAAATCTGTTTTTTCTTTGTAAAGGGCAAACGGAATACCGTTGGGCCCTGGAGCCCATTCTTTTTGTTTAGTTATTAGATTGGAGACTTGCGGTTTTGGTATATCAATTTCACCGCCAATGTCGGAATTTGAAGTATCCATCCTGCTCTGATTGCCTTCCTGATTTTTTATTTTCCAGTCAGAATTTAAATGATTTACCAGAAAGTTAACCCATTCTTTTTCCATTAGTGCAGATGAGACCGCAGATTTATTAGGTCTCACTAGGCCATTTATCATTTTCCAAGATTCACTTGAAGTTATTTTGTTACTTGCATGGACAATTTTCGGCCACAGGTCTTGCCAGCTTGGTTTCTTTCATTCCAAATCACTTTCCTTACATTCTGATTTAAGGTTTTTAATATGATTACCAATTTTCCGCATAATGAGGAATTGCCAATCTGTCTCCTTAGATTGTTACGAGACCTTCTCAGTTTCTTTATAGTGTAAGGTAAATTAATATCGAATTTCCTTTTCTCTACTTGCATCACTTGTTTTTCCTTAAGTTTAGATACAGAGTCCTGGGGTTTGAAAAGTATACTAGCAAAGATTACCCATTGTTCAATTGGGGAAATCAAGATCTTTTGTTCAAAACACTCTCTAACAAGATTTTGTGCCAGTTCATTGGTCTCCTCTTTATTATGTACCGTCCATAGGAGTTAGCTTTAGTTGATAATTCCCGTCTGACCTTGCATGGACTTTTGGTGCTTTTTACTTGACAAGTTTGTGGTGATTATTTGTTGACTATGACCCCTATCAGGGACCTTCCTCAATTGATACGAGGTAATGTTGCTAAAGATATTAAGTGATACAATCGTATAGTCAATACGTGACTTCGCATTGTGAGAATTAAAAGTCCATGCAGGTGGTGAATCTAACCTGAATCTCAAATTTAATATTCGTAGACCATTGCTCTATGCCCTTTACAAAATGTGTTCCTACTTTACTTCGAAAGAGTTTTGTTTCTGTTTCTAGTGCCTGGTTAGGAATTTTCCATTGATGGTCTTGTGACTGTGTGATATCATCTCTGATAAAAGGTACTAAAAGATTTAAATTAAAATCCCCTGTGAGTATAAAATCTAAAAGTGGGTCATCCTACATTTGTTCAATCAAAAAACTGCTAAGGGTAGCATACATATTAGACCTTGAACTCTGTGTCGGATGTATATATACATTGATCAAAAATAAGGTTTTTAATTTAATGTGATTGTTTGTTTTATATATTAGAACTAATCGTATCCAGTTGTTAATGTTCTACTTCCAAGTCAATGGATATGAATGTTGCTAACCTCCCACTCGGATGGCCATATTTATGTTGCTTAATCGCAGGCTCATAATAGGCTTTATATCCCTGTAGCATAATAGGGTTATTTCCCCTGTTTCTTGTAGAAAAGTAATCTGATACTTATTATACATAGAGTTTAAGTGGGCATTTTTAACCTTGTTTCCTACCCCATTTATATTCCATGAACACATCATGACTATTTCACTATCCTTTCTTCTTCTTCCTGGGCCTCAACACCTGAGAGTCGATGTCCCGCGGACGGGGGGCTTTGGAGAGGGACTGGCTCTGCAGGTCGCTGGTGTTGTCCTCCGCAGTCAGTTCTTGGTCACCTGTTGGTCAGATGGGATATGGTCATTGTAGGGCACCCGCAAGCTTTGTGTTAGCTGTGTATTATTCACTGTTTGTACACCACACAGTTGACTAATTATCACATTGTTTGTATGTGCACTACTGTGCCTATTGACATGATGTTGAGGTACATTCATTACTTGTCCATGCTGTGAGGTATCAATACATACCATGCGCCGCGTGCATGATTTTGTGATTACAGGGATATGTTGTAATCTAACGACTAGAGCAACAAATAATTTCTGTGAAGTCTCTTTGTTGATTACTCTGCCCTGGCAGACGTTATATCTGAACATGAACTGTCCATTGTCATCTCATGCATACCTTTTGTCATTTCATGTGCATATCTGAATTTGCACCCGCAACCATGCTTTCTTTGTTATCATGTGGTCCTTGCTTCTCTGGCCCCATGGCACTTTCACATGCCATTCAGTGTTGTGCATGATTGTGCTCAGACTTTCTTCTACATGTGACTTGGTGTGTTACACTTTGGTTGCTGTGACAGTTACATTCGGTTAGCTGTCTGCATACTGTGGGTGACAATAGGATCTGTGTGTATTCTTGTGCAATGAGAGGGCTGGTGTTGTTATATGGCACCATACATTTTGAGAGTAATGGCTGGGTGCAGGTTTTTCAGGTTTCCAGACTGGACCTCCTGAGATCAGGCAATCAAAATAAGCGAGCCTTCTGGAATCTTTTGAAATGGGGGTAGTTACAGAGACAGTGGACAGAGGTTTTTTGTTGTTGTTTTTTCCCCCTGTCCTATGATTACGCTGCCCTGCTACTTCGTAGAAACATCCTGAGAAATCAGGTTGCGCCCTGAAACGACCACAGTGGGCAAGCCCGGTAAGGTGGCTCCCCATAGGTCTCCATATAAGCCTCTGAGTATCCGCTTCACTGGTAGATGAGGGTTGAAACCTCCAGATGCCTACATATCCCGTATGCAGAGGCAGTGTGTGGATATCTCTAGGGTAGAATGGAGCTAGTTGGGTGGAGAATGAGGAAAAAAAAAAGAAAAAAAATACGCAGCATATCAGCACAGGCATGCATCTTACCTTGTTCTATGGTCGCTGCGCCGGAAGTGTCCATTTGGGTGACTCCCACGACTGCCTCTGGCTCAATAGTCCCCTCAACGAGGTCCTCCAGGGCTGTGTTGGCAGGTACTCTGGATGGCCCTCCTCCTGTGCCAGCTGCTTCCTTCACCCTTTCCGCAATGCGCTCCTTTTCCCTTTTCCTGAGGTCATACCACCTCTTTTTCAGATTGTCAATGCTGCGGTGCGTGACTCCTACCGCATTTACCCTCTCCTTGATGCGCAGCCAGATCTTGCGCTTCTCTGCTTGGGGCACCTTGAGTGACAGCTTTCCAAAAAGCTTGTCATGCTTGCTGCTCACCCCCTCTATCAAATGTTCCAGTTCCCTATCAGAGAACTTTCTCTCCTCTTCCTGGGCGTGTCTGATGGTTTTGATGCATTCTTGTCCATCCTGGATGCTGTGGTGTGGCTGGGTTGTGAGGGGGAAGTATCTCAGCTCAGCTCCTATCCTCTGCCTCCTCCTCTGAGCTCCTCAGGGCACTGAATGAAGCATGGGCTAGATGACTTCCTGGTTGTGATGTCATCAGCCTGCTTCCAATGCGACCCTTTTTTTGCAAATTCGCTAATTCCGAAATTAAATAATACTGAAATCGGTAATAGGGAATTCTGAATTTGCAAATCTTTATTTTGAGGACTCGCTACTGTGTATTTGGTGTTATTTAGCGATTTATACAGAATCGCAAAAAAATACCGAATTTGTTAATCCTTGCCGAAAAACAAATCCTTATTTGCGATTCCTTAATTATCGCTAATAAGGATTCGTTTTTCCGAATTTTGATGCATGTGCACCATAACCTTTAAAAAGGGGCTATAAGTAAGATTACCTAAAGATTTCTGCAGGACCCTGAATGCTGCTGTCAAAGCGTTTGATTTCCTTTGCATATCCAATTTTTGCAGACAAAAGTTTTCATTATCGTCGAATAATACTCTCAAGTGTCTGAATGATTCGACTTATTCTAATTGGATATTCTCCAGAAACCATTTGAATTTATGTTTTAATCTTACTTTTTTAGCGATAACCATAACTTTAGTCTTTGTTTATCACCATCCCGTTTTTGTTCGAGTATGAAGATATTTGATCTGTTAGATTTAGCAACCCCACTTTTGTTTGCCATAGGAGAATGACATTGTCTGCATACAGCAGATTAGATATTTGTTTGCCAGCTAGTTTGGGTGGATGTGCATTTAATTCATTCAGAGCATCTGTTAGGTCAGCTAAAAACAAATTAAAAAGTAAAGGGGCCAATACGCATCCCTGCTTGACACCTGCTGTCGTTAATATTTCCTTTGTTAATGTCTGGCCTTCCCCCATCCGCACTCTAACCCATGTATTGGTGTGCAAAAGTTGAATTAGTTTCAATAATTGCTCCCGAATATTTTTTTCCTCCAGTTTTCTCCATAGAATATTTCTGTGCACACAATCAAAAGCAGATCTAAAATCTACAAAGCACAAGTACAAAGATTGTTTCGTTAAGATTGTCTTGTCCATTAAAAGTGATCCGGCTAGTATATTTCTTGTAGTTCCAAGTCCTTTAATAAATCCAGTCTGATTCGGTGGGAGTATTTTATTATCCATTGCCCATTCAGAAAGATTTCTAAGTAAAATCCCTGCAAACAGCTTAGCATCTGTATCTTGAAGGGTTATTAGTCGGTAATTTTCAGGGTGGGCCCAGTTTCCTTTTTTATAAATAGGATATATTAATGACCCTCTCCAGGATTCGGGTATGTTCCCCATCCGTACTACTTCTTTAAACACTTCCCTGAGGTATTCTGACCATAAATCTGTTTTTTCTTTGTAAAGGGCAAACGGAATACCGTTGGGCCCTGGAGCCCCATCTTTTTGTTTAGTTATTAGATTGGAGACTTGCGGTTTTGGTATATCAATTTCACCGCCAATGTCGGAATTTGAAGTATCCATCCTGCTCTGATTGCCTTCCTGATTTTTTATTTTCCAGTCAGAATTTAAATGATTTACCAGAAAGTTAACCCATTCTTTTTCCATTAGTGCAGATGAGACCGCAGATTTATTAGGTCTCACTAGGCCATTTATCGTTTTCCAAGATTCACTTGAAGTTATTTTGTTACTTGCATGGACAATTTTCGGCCACAGGTCTTGCCAGCTTGGTTTCTTTCATTCCAAATCACTTTCCTTACATTCTGATTTAAGGTTTTTAATATGATTACCAATTTTCCGCATAATGAGGAATTGCCAATCTGTCTCCTTAGATTGTTACGAGACCTTCTCAGTTTCTTTATAGTGTAAGGTAAATTAATATCGAATTTCCTTTTCTCTACTTGCATCACTTGTTTTTCCTTAAGTTTAGATACAGAGTCCTGGGGTTTGAAAAGTATACTAGCAAAGATTACCCATTGTTCAATTGGGGAAATCAAGATCTTTTGTTCAAAACACTCTCTAACAAGATTTTGTGCCAGTTCATTGGTCTCCTCTTTATTATGTACCGTCCATAGGAGTTAGCTTTAGTTGATAATTCCCGTCTGACCTTGCATGGACTTTTGGTGCTTTTTACTTGACAAGTTTGTGGTGATTATTTGTTGACTATGACCCCTATCAGGGACCTTCCTCAATTGATACGAGGTAATGTTGCTAAAGATATTAAGTGATACAATCGTATAGTCAATACGTGACTTCGCATTGTGAGAATTAAAAGTCCATGCAGGTGGTGAATCTAACCTGAATCTCAAATTTAATATTCGTAGACCATTGCTCTATGCCCTTTACAAAATGTGTTCCTACTTTACTTCGAAAGAGTTTTGTTTCTGTTTCTAGTGCCTGGTTAGGAATTTTCCATTGATGGTCTTGTGACTGTGTGATATCATCTCTGATAAAAGGTACTAAAAGATTTAAATTAAAATCCCCTGTGAGTATAAAATCTAAAAGTGGGTCATCCTACATTTGTTCAATCAAAAAACTGCTAAGGGTAGCATACATATTAGACCTTGAACTCTGTGTCGGATGTATATATACATTGATCAAAAATAAGGTTTTTAATTTAATGTGATTGTTTGTTTTATATATTAGAACTAATCGTATCCAGTTGTTAATGTTCTACTTCCAAGTCAATGGATATGAATGTTGCTAACCTCCCACTCGGATGGCCATATTTATGTTGCTTAATCGCAGGCTCATAATAGGCTTTATATCCCTGTAGCATAATAGGGTTATTTCCCCTGTTTCTTGTAGAAAAGTAATCTGATACTTATTATACATAGAGTTTAAGTGGGCATTTTTAACCTTGTTTCCTACCCCATTTATATTCCATGAACACATCATGACTATTTCACTATCCTTTCTTCTTCTTCCTGGGCCTCAACACCTGAGAGTCGATGTCCCGCGGACGGGGGGCTTTGGAGAGGGACTGGCTCTGCAGGTCGCTGGTGTTGTCCTCCGCAGTCAGTTCTTGGTCACCTGTTGGTCAGATGGGATATGGTCATTGTAGGGCACCCGCAAGCTTTGTGTTAGCTGTGTATTATTCACTGTTTGTACACCACACAGTTGACTAATTATCACATTGTTTGTATGTGCACTACTGTGCCTATTGACATGATGTTGAGGTACATTCATTACTTGTCCATGCTGTGAGGTATCAATACATACCATGCGCCACGTGCATGATTTTGTGATTACAGGGATATGTTGTAATCTAACGACTAGAGCAACAAATAATTTCTGTGAAGTCTCTTTGTTGATTACTCTGCCCTGGCAGACGTTATATCTGAACATGAACTGTCCATTGTCATCTCATGCATACCTTTTGTCATTTCATGTGCATATCTGAATTTGCACCCGCAACCATGCTTTCTTTGTTATCATGTGGTCCTTGCTTCTCTGGCCCCATGGCACTTTCACATGCCATTCAGTGTTGTGCATGATTGTGCTCAGACTTTCTTCTACATGTGACTTGGTGTGTTACACTTTGGTTGCTGTGACAGTTACATTCGGTTAGCTGTCTGCATACTGTGGGTGACAATAGGATCTGTGTGTATTCTTGTGCAATGAGAGGGCTGGTGTTGTTATATGGCACCATACATTTTGAGAGTAATGGCTGGGTGCATGTACTGGCTACTTACCTGTTCTGTTTTCACAATTGTGTTGGATTTGTGACACATTTCTGTGTGTGTGTGCTGGAGGCTTCCAGCCTGCTCAAGGGTGGGACAAGAAAGCATAATATGTCTAGCTACCTGTTATTTTCAAGTGGACAGTGCAATGACACATGCATCTGGTTTGGAGGGAGTGCTCCATCTGTATGATTTGTGGTACAAGGGGACACGGTGGTAGTAGTAGTGCAGGCCTCACAACCACAAACCCCCCTCCCTGTGAAGATTGCTACCTACCTGTGAGTTTGGTTGTTGTATTACAATGGCTGCTACACGCTTCTGGGTGGGTGGGAAGTGCTCCATCTTGCTCAGCTAGGGAACAAGGGAGCATGCTAAGAGTAATGTTGCAGGCCTCCCACCCCCAAAACAGCACAACCTGTGAAGATGGCTATCTACCTGTAAGTTTGTTTGCGGTGATACAATGGCTTCCAACTGCTCCTGGGTGGGGGGAGTGCTCCATCCTGCTCAGGTGTGGGACAGGGGGCATGGTGAGAGTGGTTGTGCAGGCCTCCCACCCCCAAACAGCCCTCCCAGGGAAGATGGATACCTACCGGTAAGTTTGTTTGTGGTGACACAATGGAATCCAACTGTTCCTGGGTGCGGGAGTACTCCATCCTGCTCAGGTGTGGGACAGGGGGAATGGTGGGAGTTGTTGTGCAAGCCTCCCTCCCCCTAATAGCCCTCCCAGGGAAGATGTCTACCTACCTGTTAAGTGAGGGTGAACCATACAATGGCTGCAAACTGCTTCTTGGCTGGTGTGGAGGGCTACATCCTGCTCAGGGGTGAGACAGGGGGCATGGCGGGAGTGGTTGTGCAGGCCTTCCACCACAAACAGCCCTCCCATGGTAGATGGCTACCTACCAGTAAGTTTGTTTGCGGTGATACAATGGCTTCCAACTGCTCCTGGGTGAGGGAGTGCTCCATCCTGCTCAGGTGTGGGACATTGGGGCATGGTGGGAGTTGTTGTGCAGGCCTCCCACCCCCTAACAGACCTCCGGGGAAGATGGCTACCTACCTTTTAGGTGAGGGTGAACCATACAATGGCTGCAAACTGCTTCTCGGTTGGTGTGGAGTGTTCCATCCTGCTCAGGGGTGGGACAGGGGGCATTATTGGAGTTGTAGTGCAGGCCTCCCACCCCCAAACAGCCTTCCCAGGGAAGATGGCTATCCACCTGTTAGGTGAGGGTGAACAATACAATGGCTGCAAACTGCTTCTTGGTTGGCGTGGAGTACTACATCCTGCTCAGGGGTGGGACAGGGTGCATGGCGGGAGTTGTAGTGCTGTTTGCCGGAACACATACAACCTTGTAAATGTTGGATTACATTGGTGTGATTCAGATGTAGTGTATGTTACATCTGTGGGCCATGTGTTGGATTTCGTGGTACATATGGATATACTTGTGCCTCTGAGATGTAGCTTTGTAGTTGTGCTGGGCAGTACATAGCAGTGTAATGGTCTACATTTGTTTGTACTTACCAGCCTCCACTCCCCCGGCTATTCCTGTGAGAATCTCTGGATGCAGTATGGCAAGCACCTTCTCCTCCCATGCAGTGAAATTTCTTGGTGCAATGGGAGGGCCGCCACCAGTCCCCTGAGCCAGTTGTATGACAATACAACGCGGGCTATTACCACGCGTGCCATTACAATGCTGTTTTTACAACGCAAGTCATTACAACGACTCGCACTGTAAGCGCTGGATAGTGGAATAGTTTAATTTTCTATTCCAACTCCAGCCCACGTTACAGTAGGGAAGGTGTTGGAATAGAAAATTAAACTATTCCTTGTCCAACACCGCCCTCCAGCGCAAGTCGTTGAAACGACTTGCGTTATAAAAGCAGCGTAGTAATGGCAGCACGTGGTAATGCCCGCATTTTAAAGGCTGTTCCCCCCCCTTGAGCCAGCTCACGGTCCTTACTACTCTTCTTTTTGACAACACTCTTCGGGGCCCATTAGGATGACGGGCGGACTTTGTCCGCCCGTCATCCTACCGGTGATTGGGACCGCCCGCCATAAGGGCGGGGGTCCCGTGGGGGCTATTAGGATGTGCCCGCCACAGTGGCGGGCGCATCCTGTAGTTGTAGCATTGTGGCGGGCGGTGCACTCTGCACCGCCCGCCACAATGCAAAAAATGCATTTTCACATTTGCATATGCAAAGCGGCAGGCACTGCGCGGTGCCTGCCGCTTTGTATATGCAAATGAAGGGGGGTACCATAGATACCACCCTGTGCACCCCCACCTCGGCCTTCAACATGGGGGCCCGCAGGTGCCCCCAATGGCAACGACCGCCTGCCTTTCCGTGGCGGGATCGCCGCCGCAGAAAGGCACCTATAGCCACACATGCAAATATGGCTGGCGGTGTCTGATAGACACCACAAAAATGGGGGACACTCAGTGTTTTGTAAAATACCCCTCACACACCAACAGGCCCCTTGGTGTCATGCTTCATCATTGGGGTCTTCGCACCCCTCTAACGGGATGCGGCATGCTGCGACCTGCGACTACGCGGGAGCACTGAAAGGGTAGACTATGTGTGGTGTGTGTGATGAAAGTGATGGGATATTATGAATGTGAGTGGTGAGGTATGGTGAAGGTTTAAAAAGTACCTGGCTCGTAGGTTTCAGAAAAAAACTTTATTCACAACCTCGGGCTGGTACTATTAAAAGAAGTGCAGTGTGAGGTTAGTTGTCATAGTTATGGGCATTACTTCTGGTGTGCGTCGACATGTTTCGGAACTTGTGTTCCTTCTTCAGGACGGGGGCACAACTTCCCCACCTTACTCACGTATTTCTATGAAAAAATGTAAATAGCTAAAAGTGAAAAATTATTTACAGTGATAAACTAAGGCTATAGTGTGCCTACAGCGGATTAAGTCTATGCAGTTGCATGACCTAACAGAAAAGAAAAAATAAAGAGTAAATATGGTTGCCCCAATGGGCTGGCTCAGACAGGTGCAGTCACCTGGAGCCCCATAAGATGCATTGATCCTGTAGGGAAAAAAAAGGACAAACACTACACATAACATACATGACACACATAAGATCAAGATAGCCTTGCGAACATACTCATTATGCAATGTTGTCTGGCTTCATGAGCATTTTCAGAACGTCGGGGTTGGTTGTTAGATTCGTAATCTACATGGACAAAGAGGTGGTTTCAGTATCCTTTACTCACTGTTTTGGTCGAGATTGGTGATTTTTTGTTTGTCTACTAAATACTCACAGAATCTGGACGAGATTACCTCTGTGTTACCCCTTACGCTGCTCCGCTGGTAATGTTTATGAGACAGGGTCCTGTCTTATATAGGCCCGATTCCACTGATTGGTTTATCTGTCATACGTTAATTGTCGGATGTATGTTTAAGCCCATACAAGGGTAATCCGATTCCGCACCAGTTAGAATTGCCGCCTTATGTGATGTTCGTATGATATATCTAAAAGCCAATCACTGTGCACGCGCGTTCCTTCAGGTCTCTGGTGGCTTTGCAGAGCGCATGCGTCCAGACGCATCACGTTGATGCTAGTCCCTGCGCATGCGTAGTGTCACAGATATCGATCGCTACTGCGCATGTCTTCTTATTCTAGGTATAGTAACGCTAATCACACATTTTTGTGGTGGTGCCTTGTGCTTGGAATAAAGCCTGGAGTTGTTTCTGACGACCCCTCTGAATTGTTAAGGATATTTTTCTACGGAGTAGTTGGTGATTCGAATGAAGGTCACCCGAGGTCTCTTGGTAACACGGCAGTTGTGAGTGATTGCAGATTTATTAGGTTAGAGGACCAGATTAATTTAGACTTGACAGTTGGCCCCAGGGAACATCATCATTGAGACCATGAATATGTTGCTCTTTCTGAAAAAGGCCAGTTTAGGATGGCAAATGTTCAATTATCGTCCATTGCAGATCATTCACACAATGTTGTTTTTCAAGAAAGTGGGACGCCATTTTCGTGGTTGACTTTTTGCAGCGTATGTTGCTTTTATGTTCTCCCACTCTGGTTTTTGCAGGTCTGGTGGTCATGCCAACATACTCTAAGCCACATGGGCATGTTATCATATACACGACATTCTTCGTATTGCAATTCGTGAATTGCCGTTGTTCCCATGTTGTCCCATTGCTAAATGTCAAAGTATTGCTTTTCTGCGTGAGATGGCAGCTGCTGCAATTTCCACATGGAAAATGTCCTTGAAGTCTAATTGTGGTCTGCCTAGTTGCCGGATCTTGTTTAGGTCTTGTGTGGACCAATATGTCCTTGAGGTTTCTACCTCTGCGATGTGCATGCATCGGTTTCTCGAGTTCCAGATTACCACAGTTAAGTATTCTCCAATGTTTGTTGATGATTTTTGACACCTCATTGGACACGGTGGTGTAAGTCGTGACGCATATGGGTCTTTTGTTTGCTTCTTTTTCCTGTGGTTTGTCTTCTAGGAGTGCGTCCCTGTGGTTATTCTTGGCCCTTTTCATTGCCTTATCGATGGTTTTGATGGGGTACTGTCTTTGTATCAGTTTCTTTTTCAAGTCCCCTGCTTGTGTTTTGTACTGGCTTAGTTCTGTGCAATTATGCCTCAAACGTAAAAATTGTCCATATGGTAGGTTTTCCCTTAGGTGTCTGGGGTGAAAACTGTCATACCGTAACAGGCAGTTCCTAGAAGTCGGTTTGAAGTGTGTGGTACTTTTTAGTCTGCCGTCCTCAGTGTAGATGTTGAGGTCCAGGAACACCATGGATACGTTTGAGCAGGGCCGGACTGGGAACCAGAACCGGCCCTGGCAAAGTGCTCGGCCGGCCCCCCTCCACCCCTCCGGGAGGAGAGGGGAGGGGGGAGAGGTGCGACCGCGCTCTGTTACAGGGCCGGTTTTCGGCCGTTTTTGTTACAGGGCCGTTTTTGCAGCATAACGGCCCTGTAACAAAAACGGCCCCAGGGGCCCAAAACCGGCCCCCAACCATGCGGCCCACCGGGGAATTGCCCGGTGCCCTCAACGGCCAGTCCGGGCCTGCGTTTGAGATAGTGCTTGTAAATTTTAAGTATGCGTTTTGGTTGTTTAACCAGGTCACAAAGTTGGAAGCAGTTTCAAGATCCCCGTCCCAAATGATGAAAATGTCATCAATATACCTTTTCCAGGTATTGATGTGGGGTCTGTATGGGTTGCCTGTGTGTAGTATTCTGTGCTGTTCTAGGTGGTGGACATACAGTCCAGCTAGACTTGGAGCAAATGTACTGCCCATACTTGTTCCATGGATTTGTAGGTAGATGGTTTGGTTATACTGGAAAAAGTTCTGTTGTAGTGCCAGAGAGATGCATTCCAGCACCAAGTTCCTCGGAGTTTGGTACTTCCAAGGGTTACTGAAAAGTACTTCCTCTATGATCTGGAGTGTTTCTTCATGTGGAAGACTAGTATATAAACTCTCTACGTCGAGGCTTAGTAGGAGTTGTTTTGTTGGGTCAAATGTTTTGTCTTCAAGTAGCTGTAGTACTGACTTTGTATCCTTCAGGTAGGTATTGGTAGACTGTACCAGAGGGCGTAGGAAGGCATCTGCAAACTTTGACAAAGGCTCTAGGATGGAGCCGATCCCTGAAACAATGGGTCTTCCCGGCGGGTTGTCGATGTTCTTATGGATTTTGGGGATGCTGTAAAAGTATGGAATTCGTGGTGAAGGTTGTTGCAAAAATTCTGCTTCTTTCTTGCTCAGTCAATCATGGGCTAAGCCCTCCTCTATCATGCCTCCAATTCTGATGCGTAGTCTTTCAGTGGGATCTTCCTTCAGGATTCTGTAATTGCGTTCATCCGATAGTAAGCGCATGCACTCAGTATTGTAAGCGTCTAGGGTTTGTAGAACAATGGCACCGCCCTTGTCTGCCGGCTTTATGATTAGCTCTTTGTTTTTGGTTAATTCTCTTATGGCTTTTTGTTCATTGCCACTGGTGTTATGGAAGGAGTTTTTATCCCTCGTGTTTAGTTAATTAACCTCAGTGATGACAGCTTTTTCAAAAGTCAGGATTTCCACTGGTATTGTGGAGTCAGGTGGAGTGAAAGGTGACTTTAGTTTTAGACCAGTGTCCGTTTTGTCATTGGGCGCTGGTTTGTCTTGAAAAAAAGCTTGTAGTTTCAGTTTGCGTGTAAACTCCTGAAGTTCCATATTCAGTTTGAAGATGTCGGTTTTTGTGTTGGTACGAAACCTAGTCCTACATTTTTCTGTATGTCTGTAAGAGGCCATGGGGTGAGATTGACCACTAGGTCCCTCTCTTGCTCGACGATGGCTGGTTGGGGAGGGATCCGGTCATGCTCCTGGTTGTCCGCGAGTTTTCTTGTTCCTGGTCTTCCCATGCGACGGTATTGCCCTTCCGGTTGCGTCCCCGCGTTGCTGGGCGTGTGCCTAAAAAAGGCTGTTGTTGACCGTAATATCCCTGGTTGTAATCAGGGTTCCACTGTGGATAGTTCGGTACTCCAGAGACGGGCCCATATTGGAATGGGTTGAACTGCGGTGGGCCCATGTATTGTGGGTATTGTGTATGGGGTTGGTAGCCCCTCCATCCCCATTGTCTGGGAAACTGTTGTCTCCTCTGCCTCCAACCCCCTCTTCGTTGTCTGGTTCCTCTGTTGCCACTTGAGTTTGAGCCCGAAGATCCATTATCCGAGATGTCACTGTCAGCATCACTGTAGGAATTTTTTGGAACATAATCTGGTTTGGTGTAAGGATATGCACTCTCTGGTGTGAATTTCGCCTTGTCCTTGGTTAATTTATTAGATTTGCTTTGTTTTAGGGTGAATTCAAAGTCCGTCATTTGTTGGTTTGATTCATCCAGCCTGATTTTTAGGTCTGCTGGGGAGATGTATGTGTTTAGTTGGACCTCTATTTTGTTGATCTCAATTTTCAGCTCTTGGGTTATTCTAGCCGCTGTTTTGACTATCAGTACTAGCCAGTCTCTTGAGCAGTGCCAGGATATTAGTGACCACTCTTTTTTAAAAATGAGATCGTTTTGAAAGATAAGTGGTTCGTTTTTTACGATTAAGCCTGGTGGTGCCATGTTGTTGCACAGATATTCTGTCATGAACAGACCATGAAGGGCTGCTTTTATTTGGTTGCGTCTGAGATTTAACAACTCATTCCAGTCATTGATATTGGGACCGGTTTCAGGGTTACTCAGGCCTTCAAAGGGATTGATGGCCGTGAGAATCTTGTCAATTTCGTCCTCCCCAAACGTGAGGCCGTGTTCGTCTTCCATGTTGAGATGACCGCTGGCTTCTTTAACTATGGTGTGTGTCACTATGTGTATGTAGTGTGTCGGGAAGAGACTCCCGCAGCTCTGCGCTGCCTAGATATATAATAACAAAGGGGGGAGGTAGAGTATAGAGATAGGATTCTCACTCCACGGGTACTGTTACATAAACAAAAAGAATCCTACTCAAAGTGGACAGAGAGAGTGTAGACCACAAAAATGGGGGACACTCAGTGTTTTGTAAAATACCCCTCACACACCAACACCTGTCTGAGCCAGCCCATTGGTGCAGCCATATTTACTCTTTATTTTTTCTTTTCTTTTAGGTCATGCAACTGCATAGACTTAATCTGCTGTAGGTACACTATAGCCTTAGTTTATCACTGTAAATAATTTTTCACTTTTAGCTATTTACATTTTTTTTTTAAACCTTTATTTATCGAATGCACAATACACAGCGTCTGCCTACAACCCCATCGGGCCGGCCGCTATGACAAACATTAAAGGAAATAAATAAAAGAACATAAACAATAGAGGTGGCCATTTAGCGTCCGTTATGGTGCAGCGTACAATACAGTAATCGACAGGATACCAGAGGTTAAATTTTATAATTTTGTCGAAGTGGAAAACGAACAAAAGGAAACACATGGTAGAGTACTGGTAAGGCTCACAGGAGGGGGGGAAAAAAGGGAAGAAGTATGCATAAACAGGAGCAAGTCTAACATGGGAGGGGGTTTATGGAGGGAATATAGAATGTGAATAGTGTAAGGAGCGCCATTCATGGGGAGGAGGGAATAGCCTCGGCATAATCAAGTGGAGGGGTACAGATATCGCCTCGGTAAGCATTCCATTGTGCCCAGACCCTGTTCCACTTTCTAGGACGACCCCGTGCCTCGTACACCGTCTTCTCTCGAAACATGCACCAGTCCATGTTGTCTTTTCAGGCACTAAGCCTCAGTGGTCTATTGGAGCCCCAGAGCTGAGCTATGTCTCTCTTGGCAACCATGTTGCCCAGAGTGACCCAGAAGGTCTGAGCAGCCGTACAATCCGTAGGCTCCCACACATTGAGCAAACAGCGTAGTGCCTCGGGAAGGAGGGGGACTCCAGTAACACGTCCCATCACATCATGCACCCTGGACCATAAAGTTGAAACAACCGGGCATTCCCACAAGACATGAAGAAAAGTACCATCCATACCACATCCACGTCTACACAGTCCATCCGTCGCAAGCCCCATTCGCACCAGACGTACACCAGTCACATACACACGGTGGAGGATCTTTAGTTGGACAAAACGAAGCTGAGCCGGAATAGCCACCTCTTTAGGGGAGGAAACAGCCATCTGCCAGTCCTCGTCATCTAGTTCGAGCCCATCTGCCGTCCAGGAGGCACGAAGCTTCTCCAGCAGGTCAGCCCTGTTGTTAATAATTTTCTTATAGATTAAAGAAATCGTGCTATCGGGGACGTGGCCATCAAGGATACGATCCTCCAGTGGGGATGACTGGGGAATATCGGTCCCAGGGGGAAAAGCGGAAGACAAGGCATGCCGCACTTGAATATACCGAAAATACTCATTATCATCCAGCTGATATTCCACCTTCAGGGCCTCGAAGGATTTCACAGTGCCCCGGGCCCAGAGATCCTCCACCTTACTGATCCCAATCATATCCCACCTATCGAACCCTTTCGTCCGCCACAGGTTGCCCAGCCGCTCAGAATCATACAGCGGGGTCATACGCGTCAATTTGCCGCCCCAGCCCGTAGCCACAGTCGCATCCTTCCAGGCACGCACCGCACACTTCGTAGGACCAGTCAGGAGACGGAGTGGTGGCTTCGAGTACAAAGCTCTATTGAAGTTGCCACCGGGCAGTAGGAATTTATCCAGGGCAAAGGCAGGAGCGGGGTCCGAAGAATATGTTACATGGTTAATTGCGCTTAAATGTGAGGCCCAGTAATATCGTTTGATATCTGGTAAAGCGATACCGCCATCGTACCAGGGGAGTGTAAGTTTAGACAATGCGATACGGGCACGTCCGTCCCAAATCAATTGCCGCTGTAGGCTTTCGATTTCACGGAAATAGCGAGCAGGGACTGGGTCGAAGAAATTCTGCAAGGCATAAAGAAATCTAGGGAGCGACATCATTTTAAAAAGCGCCGCTCGTCCCAAAGGGGACAAGGGCAGTTCACGCCACCGCCTCACATCTTGCTTGAGGCGACGAAGGGGGGCATAGAGATTCCGATCGTATCGCACCGCGGAAACCATGGAGACATAGATCCCCAGATATTTGAAACCATCTTCCGCCACCTGAATTGGAAACCTACGGGGCAGCGGTGGTAACACCCCCGCTATGACATAAATACAGGACTTGGTCCAATTGATAACCAGTCCGGAGTTCTTACCAAAATAAGTGAGAACGTCAAAGAGCACGTTCAAAGACTTCTGGGGGGAGGTGAAATAAAGAAGGATGTCATCTGCGTAGAGCGAGACGCGATCTTCCAAATCCGGCGCCCACCGGATCCCTTTAATCGAGGGTTCCCACCGGAGCCATGCCGCAAGGGGCTCGAGCGCCAGTGCAAACAGAAGTGGGGAAAGCGGACACCCCTGACGGGTGCCGCGTCCCAGTGGAAACGGGTCGGAGCTTCTGCCATTAACTACTACTTGAGCCAACGGTTGCTCATACAGGAGCTTCACCCACGCAATGAAGTTAGGGCCAAAGCCAAATTTGGAAAGGGCCGCCCACGGATATGGCCATTCAATGGTATCAATAGCCATTGTAGCGTCCAAGGAGTCCGCCACTGCTGGCTCAGCGAGAGTTGCGGCTCTCGCTAGAACGCCGTGGAGTCTACGCAGGTTAAGGGCCGTGTTCCGATGGGGTATGAAGCCGGATTGATCCGGATGTATCAAGTCACAGATCACAGTCAACAACCGATTGGCCAGGACCTTGGCAAGGATTTTGGGTTCCGCGTTCAGTAATGAAATGGGGCGGTAGGAGGTGCAGCGGTCACGAGGCTTGCCGTCCTTATGAATGACCACTATGGTGGCCAGGCGCTGTTCGGGCGGAAGGACTCCAGCCTCAAATGCGTCCAGAAACATGGTCCGCAAGTGGGCGGCCATTTTGTCTGGACGGAGTTTATAGAGCTCGATAGGCAAACCATTAGGCCCCATCGCCTTACCCGAACGCAATGATCTGATGGCGAGGGCGATCTCGTCCACCGTAAAAGAAGCTTCCAGAGCCAATCCATCCTCTTCCGAGACACAAGGAAGAGCAATATCGCGCAACAGTAAACAGGAGTCGGCCTCATCACGATCACTCACCGGGGTATAAACCTTAGGGAAATGGTCCACGAAACAGTCAACAATCTCACCGGGGTCAGACACACATTCACCAGACTCACGGGTAATAGAGGGTACCACACGATTCATTCTTTCAGCCTTATCCAGCCACGCAAGGAGTTTGCTAGCCTTGTCACCCACATCATACAAACGGCCCAGCTGATTCACACGCATCACCTTAGCAGCATCAGTCACACAGGCTCTATAATCCGCCTGCTTCAGTTCCAGAGTGTGTAGGAGCGCAGGCATGTCATCTCCACCCAACTTACTTTCGAGTGTGGTTATTTCGGTCTCAAGGGCCAGCATGGCCTCCCTCCTAGCCTTCCTTTCAGCTGCAATAAGAGACAGTGCGGATCCCCGTATTACAGTTTTAAAGGTCTCCCAAAGAGTCGTAGGGGAAGTCACCGAACCCACATTCTCATCGAAGTAGCAATCAATAGCCTTCACCAAATCTGAGCGGAGCCGGGGGTTCCGAAAGTGCCAGGGCGGGACAGGGGGAACTCTGCTACCAGAAAGACCACCCACAGAAACCTCAAGCAGCAAAGGGGAATGATCTGAAATACCCCGGGGGAGATGACGAACTTCCCGCACCAAGGATAGGTTAGAGGCCAGCATGAAAAAGTAGTCTATCCTCGAGAGGCTGCCATGCGCACCTGAGTGGAAAGTGTATTGCGTCTGTGTGGGGTGCAGCGAACGCCAGACGTCCACCAGACCAAAAGTTTCGGCCATGTCAGTTAGCCACATCTGGGACAGCGGCAGAACTCTAGGGGGCAGTCGATCACAATCACCAGACATCACAGAATTAAAATCCCCACCCATAATCAGTAGGCCATCGGGGAGTCCAAGAAGAGTCTTGCCGAGATCAGCATATGTAGTTGCCTGCAGCCCCGGGGGAATATACACAACCACTATCATAATTAGCTTCCCCTCCCATCTCCCCGAGACAGCAGCATATCGTCCCCGATCATCAAGGGACACATCATCAATCTCAAGGGCCAAGGAGGATTTAACCATTATACCCACTCCTCGGGAGCCGGACGTAAAACCAGCATGAGTGACCAACCGGTAGCCACGACGGTCAAGAGCTTTACAAGCATTACCAATCAAATGGGTTTCTTGAAGTAACACAACATCAGGGGCATGACGCCTTATAAATTGCAATACAATGCCACGTTTAATTCTGTCTCCCAAACCATTGACGTTCCAAGAAAGAACCTTCATCTCACCCCCCCCATCCCAAAAAGAGCGACCCAACCCAACCCCCTCCCGGAACCTCAGATCAAGAATGTAAGCAATCAACAATGTACCATGTGAAAAGAAAAACAAAAAACACGCAACACAACCAAGTCCCCACCAACCACCCCCCAACCAAGAACCCGTTACAACGCCCCCCACCCTGCACCCCTGCTGTCTAAAGAGCACCCCAAACTGCAGTGTGCCTGTCGCCCCATCTGATCTACACAAAGAACCCCCGAGGAGGAAGGGAGTAACTACCCCAACCCGCCCCACCCCGGGCATAAACATTTAGCATATGATAAAAGTTACTCTGTAAAGTTTATGATCCAAAACCGGACCTCAGGGGCCCAAATTCAGTCCTGCGCCGTTGCACCGCCGTCCGCGCCTCCGGGGCCTCTGCTCTCGGTGTCATCCTTTGGCAACGAGTCCAACCAGTCACTGGCACGATCAGGTTGATCGAAGAAGTAAGCACGTTCCCTCGATACGCAGGCGAGCTGGAAATAACATAGCATATTTCAGTCCCAAATCCCTCAGGCGTCGCTTCACTCCAAGGAATCCAGAACGTTGCCGCTGCACTTGAGGAGTGAAGTCAGGATAGATCGAGACAGAGTTATTGTCGAACTTCAACGGGCGGTGCTTGCGGGCGGCCTGAAGAATGGCGTCTCTGTCTCGAAAGTGAAACAACCTGGCGATTATAGGCCTCGGGGGTCCCCCCGGCTTCACCTGTCCACCCGGGAACCGATAAGCACGCTCGACCGCAAAAAACTTGCTAAGGCCTGCGGGAGCGAGTTTAGTGACAATTAGCTCCTCAACCAGTAGATCGATCGAGGCAACACCATTGTCCTCCGGCACTCCGACTAGGCGAATGTTGTTCCGCCGGGCCCTATTGTCGTAGTCCTCCATGCGTTTGGCCAACAGGTCTTGTGATGAATGCAAATTCCCAATCTCTGACTGCGCTTCCACCATGTCCGTCACCAGACTGGATGCCTTTAGGTCCAGCGCCTTGACCCTCTCGTTCGTCTTGGCCAGGTCGGCTCGAATAAGAGTAACATCAACCGCCACCGTGTCTATCTTCGACACGATGGCCTCATACTGCTGACTCATATCGGCCTTGAGCCCCGCAATGGTGGCCAGTAGGTCCTGAAGTGATACTTCCGAGGAGGTCGCCATGTCCGTCTTAGGGTCTTCCAAACCACGGCCGGCCGCACTGGGGGAACCTCTCGGTTGCGTATAGCGGTCGATCACGTTGGACTGGATCGACCCCCCACGAGTAGTAGCCTTCCTGCGCTTCTCCATCTCGGGTTTCGTCGCCATGTTAAATTCAGCACCCCAAGGGGACAACCTGAGTGCGACAGGATGTCGGCGATTCTCGACCTCGAAAGTCTGGTTTTGCAAGAAATTGTTGCAGGCCTGGGCTGGTTGGATACAATAAGGTAGAGATAATGGAAAAAATAAGAGTAGGGGGGTATTGCTCAATAAGAAGCCTATACGCCAGCTTTGTGTGTGGTATGCAGGATGACTTGGATAAATATAGTGAGAAGTGGGCAGAAAAGTTAGAAGGGGAACCAGGGTGGTTCCAGGATTCTTTGGACTTAGGGCGCACAGCTCTTTGCTCGGCATCTCTACAGTCGCAGCATTACAAAACTATATATTCCCTCTACTACACACCGGCAAGGATAGCGAAATGGGGAGGGACGGAGGGTACAACCTGTCTGCGTTGTAATTCAGGAGATGCGGACATAATACACATGTTCGCGCTATGTCCACAGCTACACACATTGTTACGAAATTTGGAACATTTCCTAGAGACTTCATTGAAGATTAAGCTGAAACTTAAGCCAGTGCATATACTTCTAGGAATAATACCAGAAGAAGGGGAAGGGTACCAAGAGTTTGTTTTTTTGGCTATGGCAGTATATAGATTGTGTATTGCTAGGGCCTGGCTAGACCCTAACCCCCCTTCACTACAAGTATGGCTGGCTAACTTATTGTCCTCATATAACATGGAAAAGCCAATTTATGCAAGGAAAGGCAGGAGGGGAAGGGAAAGAGGGTTGCGTATCTGGAAGCCAATAGCAGATTGGCGTAGTGGGATAGGATAGGTTACAGCTGGAGAACAAAAAAAACTGGACGGGAATTCGAGGAAACGCTTTATGTTCTATGTTCTTTGATATCTTTGGTTAACTGCCTCTAAACTGTGAATTTCATAGGCTGTGTATGTATTGGTTTCCTTTTTTGTTGTTTTTTTTCTTCTTTTTTTTGAATAGATTGTATATTATTGTGTACTGTGCTTTAACAGAATAAAAAAAAAAAAAAAAGAAATTGTCGCAGGCCACTGAGCCGGCACTGCGAAAAAGCGTGTTGCCAGTGAGAACAGCAAACCAGGATTGAAGAGCAGTTCACAGGGAGTCAGGACACGGGAGGACCAGAAACCGAAAGTGAAAGTGGCACATCACCGGTGAAGCAAATGCCAGGCAGCCGTTGTTGTTGCATTACTGCTCGGCCATCCAAGGCAGCAGAGTCCCCGGTCCCGCCCGGGGCTAGGCCAGGAAGTTAGAGACAGTGTAAAAATGGTCCCCGAAGTCCGATCCCGGCCCAAAAAAGTTCATCAGCATCAGCAAGAGTAACACTTCAAATGCCCGTCGAAGTGACCAGGATAGCTGAAGGATAAATCAAAAAGAGCGGTGCAGGTCTCGGGAGCTCCC
The DNA here is from genome assembly GCF_964263255.1 of Lissotriton vulgaris. NCBI lineage: Eukaryota > Metazoa > Chordata > Amphibia > Caudata > Salamandridae > Lissotriton > Lissotriton vulgaris. The sequence goes on from NC_141695.1 coordinate 435,092,354, forward strand.
TGCTCTCGCGACCATCTTGGATGCCCGCGTAGCTCCTCCTCCCTATTTACATTTTTTCATAGAAATACGTGAGTAAGGTGGGGAAGTTGTGCCCCCGTCCTGAAGAAGGAACACAAGTTCCGAAACATGTCGACGCACACCAGAGGTAATGTCCATAACTATGACAACTAACCTCACACTGCACTTCTTTTAATAGTACCAGCCCGAGGTTGTGAATAAAGTTTTTTTCTGAAACCTATGAGCCAGGTACTTTTTAAACCTTCACCATACCTCACCACTCACATTCATAATACCCCATCACTTTCATCACACACACCACACATAGTTTACCCTTTCAGTGCTCCCGCGTAGTCGCAGGTCGCAGCACGCCGCATCCCGTTAGAGGGGTGCGAAGACCCCAATGATGAAGCATGACACCAAGGGGCCTGTTGGTGTGTGAGGGGTATTTTACAAAACACTGAGTGTCCCCCATTTTTGTGGTCTACACTCTCTCTGTCCACTTTGAGTAGGATTCTTTTTGTTTATGTAACAGTGCCCGTGGAGTGCGAATCCTATCTCTATACTCTACCTCCCCACTTTGTTATTATATATCTGATAGACACCGCCACCATATGAACCCTTTTCCGCCCCGGCAGCAAGGCGACCGGGGCGGAAAAGTGGCGGGCAGTGTTTGCCTCCACTGCGGTATGTGGCGGGGGGAAAAGGGTGGCGGGCGGGCATTTCTGTCGGGCGGATCGCCACCGCCACCATGGCGGTGGCGATCCGCCTGACATCATAATGGAGCCCTTAGGGGTCCATTAGGATGACGGGTGGACTTTGCCCGCCCGTCATCCTATCGTAAATCGGGACCGCCCGCCATAAGGGCGGGGGTCCCTGGGGTGCCAATACGATGTGCCCGCCACAGTGGCGAACACATCCTGTATTTTCAGAAAGGCATTGAAAAATGCCCATTATAATATGGCTGGCGGTGTCTGATAGACACCGCCACCATGTTATCCCTTTTCCGCCCCGGCCGCAAGGCGACCGGGGCGGAAAACAGGCAGGCGGTGTTTCCCACCGCTGCGGTCCCCTCCGCCATCGTAATATGGCGGGGGGAATGCAGGGAAGGATGTCGGGCGGATTGCCTCCGCCAAGGTGGCGGTGGCCACCGCTACCCTGGCGGAGGCAATCCGCCCGACATCCTAATGGACCCCATAGCATTTCTGGCAGCACCGTCACCATCACTGGTGTGTCCTCTATCCATGGAGGGAGGAGAAGAGCCAAGTGCTGATTCTTCCAACGAACAACTTGCCGCGTGCTGCATCGCCAACAAAATAAGGCACAGAGGCTCAGCAGCCGCAAGGTCCAAAGTTAACATGCAATCTTAACATTTTTGCATACCTTGTGAACCCCCAGCACACAACAAGCCTCATGTAACAACGTCAGATGAGGAACTTTAAAAAAAGATAGTGCCACAGGGTTGCAATGCCTGAAGATAAAGAACTGTTTCGTGGTGTCCTGACGTCTATACTATTTTTTTCTTCCTTCAGCTTTTATTTTTGTCATATTTTTAGTCATATTTAAGCCGCTTTATTTTTCCAAATGGTTCATTAAATACCATTCAAACAATACCTAGGAGCTCAGAGGGAATGCGGAAAGGGTCGCCCTCCACTCAAAATCTACAATACAAATAAAGACCCAATCCAGTGGCGTACAAATATATCAGTGACTCAAAGGGGGGGGTCCAAATGTCCTGCTCCCCACTACTCTCTTATACACATTATAAGGAGGTAATACACTGTACTCCGCCCACGTTAAAAGACCTGTTCTCCCGGGCAACACCACAGAACACCAACTCAAAGTGAACCAAGATAAAATTGGTCACGCAAGTCCACACCAGACATTGGACCCTACTCTTAATAGAGGAAAAAATGTGCGAGAAGCAAATGACCCCTCACGGAAACACCACCATCGGGGTAACTGGTATGCAATTTCCAGACAGGCCCCTGTCTCATCATCGGTAGTCACTTGCTTCTCAAAGAAAATAAGAAGAAAGAAAAGAAGTGTCCAAAACAAACAACAAATAAAGTGACAAATAGTGAAGTGCAGAAAAATCTGCTGGTGACAAACACACACAAATATAACTGAGTGCCTAAAAACACACACACAGCACACCAGTCCCTTAACCAATTTTATTCATAGGGCGGTGATTGTGTGCTGTTGAATATTAAAAAGGCTGGTAGCTAATCATTAAGCATGGGCGGAAAATCCGTTTCGCTCGCGGATTTTGCGGATTTTCGGTAAATTCGCAACCCGCGAGATTCGCGAATCTCCCGCAAAATCCGCAAATCCGCGAGCAGCGGATTTTGCTCGCACTGTTCGCGTGAGTTCGCGGCTTCCCAGTACAACTTCGCGCCCCGCGAATAAGTGCAAAATTGCAGAAATACGATATTAGCAAAACTGAAACTACTTACCAGGTTCAAAAGTTCAGGCTCATCATTAGTAGCCATTTCCTGTAGTGCTTCCTGAGGGGCCCCTCCAGAGTTCAGTTGCCAGTTGCAACTATTATGTGACCCTGCTCTGAACCTCAGAATAGTTACACATATGCCACAAAGGTCCTGAATTACAGCTAAGGGAGACAAGCAGGAGCCAGGCTGGAAGTTCAAATCCATTAATCAGCCCCTAATTCATTATTGTCAGTTGGGGTATTATTGTCAGCAGGTGTTGTAACTAATTTTGCAACAATGAAAGCACTTAGCAAGTGCAAAAGATCACTAATCAGGAAGCACTAAGGAAGCAGGTGCCAGCTAAAAAAATATTCTGTGACACATTAATCAGCCCCAAATTAATTCAGGTCACTTGAGGCAGGGAAGGTGTGCTTGCGTTGCCACAATAATGTACACTGACTGGACAACCAGAGGGTGCTGTGATGAAACAGAGGGTGGCATGGGTGTGTAGTGTAGTTCCTAGTTTCCCACTAGGCCCTGCGCATTGGAATAACATAAACAGTAGTATCGACGTGGAACTGCTTATATTCCAGGCCTCCACTGACTATGCTAAACTTAATTGGGTTGTGTTACCAACTAGCTCAGAGGTCACTGGAAACTTTCTTCTCTGCATAGGAAGTGATCAGCTTCCTTGGCACAGACAAGAAGGGATTCAGTTTTCCAACAACCGTGCAACATGACAACTTTGCTCCTCAGATCAAGAGTCGATCTCTAGGGTCGTGTGAAACAATAGACATAGATTTCACTCAGTCAGTCTAGTGCAGTTTACTTTCATGAGATGTAGAGAATAGAGAGACGGGCGTTTGTCAATAAAGGTTAACATTTATTGAACAGTCTTTCTTCTCGTACCAGAGAAATGTATTGCCACAATTGCAATAACTGTTATTATAAAAAGTACGTACAGTAAGATAAGTATTGCGAAATAGAACTGTAAAAGCATTGATATGGTTTCTTAGCCATACAATGGTTTAAAAGTAATAAAACATATATACAGTCATATATACATTAGGCTAACATACTCAACTGGTGCTTCTAACTAAGCCTACCCCAGTGTGCCTGACCTAAGCCTAACACGTGAAAGGGGAGTAAGTAAGTAGCTTTAAGTTAAGTTGGTTTTGCCAAGGTTTGTTCCAAGAATTCTCGTCTAAGGGTTTAGTCAACACCATACCTCTGAATAGAATGATGGAGGATTGGTATCTCCTTCAGGGGTCTCTCTCGATATCCCAGTCACCCGCGAGGGTAAACCGGAAGCGCCGGGACTGGATTTCTCTGCACGAGAAATGCAGCGGCTCTCTTCAGCGCGTCGAGGAAGGAGGGGTGACAGCGTCCGCGGGCAGCTGGAATCTGCTGGATGTCTTCGCAGAGGACGGCTGTTCAGCTCCTTAAGCGTACTGCACCATAGGTCGCGCTTTAGCGGCGATAATGGTAATCAGCAGCTTCACCACCACAGGATAGCAGGCTGCAGCGACAGAGTGCTAGTTTTTACCAACACAGGGTCATGCAGGCAGCTGGCATCAGCAACAGGCAACGAACTCACATTGCTTAAGGCAACGTTGGTAATATTTATACCTGACAGGTGCCGGGTTTGACGCAAGTTTGCTGGACATAAGACGTCAATTAAAGATGTCACTAGGAAGTGACAGTTATCAGTTGCTCATTAGAGTTCCATTACTAATCAAAACATAGCAAGCGGGGATTTCCAGGTTTGCTAAGTTTTTATCTTGTTGAAGAACTCGGAGTGTTATCTAGGAATATCAGATAGTGACTGCTGCTCTGTCATTGCACTAATTGGTCGCAAAGGAAGTAGCAGAGAGTCATGCTGGAATGTGGCTCTGTTCGTGTGAGGCCAGAGATGACTTTTCAGAAAATCGCACTTGAACGGTTATGCCAATATAGGGAATAAATGGATTTATAGCCGAATAGGGGCATAAGGTCACAGTATCGATCAGGAACCTAGATAAGCACGCAACACCCACTCCACGTTTTCATGTCCATCAAAATTACTAAAACTAAGCAATAAGATGCATGTGTAACATTGCCCACCCCAAAATACATAAATGCATTCGAAATAGGCGTACTTGTAATACATGGAATTTAGGTACTGTACGTTTTTTAAAGCATAGTAATCATTCAAAAATTATTGCATATGAAATCAATGAACGAATATGCAAAAGGAATTACACATGAAGTATCTCTGACAGAAGAAAGGCGAGATAAATCATCACATAAAAATGCATTGTAATAACATGTGTGCTAGAGGCTGGTGTTATGTTGTTATGTCTCTAGATGTGTTTAGAAATAGAAGTGCGAAGCTTCTGTTCTCTAAGAATAGTTTTTACGTTAAGCAAAGAATTATTCGTGCCAAAAAGGGTCAATATTAAAAAAATTGTCCAATTCAAAGAAAATAGATTTCCAAAGCTCCTGGCAGTTTTTGTTGATCAAAACTGAAGGCCGAATTCAGAGTTCATGGGAACGCTGTGTGTCGGAAAGCTTCTCAAAAGTTATTGTTTCTCTATGGGTGAGAACATCGTATCAGACAGGCTCTCAAAGAATTGGTCTACAAAATCAGGTGATAGTTCAACCAAATTAGATAGCGCTGTAACTTGGCAAGTGTGAGAATGATTGCTGTCATCGAAGGCAGGACCAGCAATGCTCACAGAACGTTGTACCTGGATGATGTTGCTTTTGTCACTCGCTCCACTGTTACCACTTGGCTGTAGTACAGGAGTCTCTACAAATGCCGTCATCAGGATTGGTAGCCGCTGGGGACAACACAATGCGTGAGCCGTTATTGGACTGAGCAAAGTATCGACGTCCATTGGTACTGCTGATGGAAGTGAAAGACAGATGTCCAACACGCATTCATCGCCGCAAAGCATACAACGTAGCAGGAGGGTCAAAAATAGAATCCCTGCAACGAGTCCCAAAAATAGTGGTATGCCGCCAAAAATGGAGTGCACAAAATTAGGAAAGATTCCCAAAATTGCCTGGAAGGGTGTTAGCAGTCCTGTAAAGACTGTCTTAAATATGCCTAGGATGCTTGTTGCACTAGACATGTTAAGGAGTTGGCTGAACATTTCTACGAAATGCACGGGGCAATTTGTTGATAAAAGGTCATGAACCTCAGTAGCCGTCCTTGCGACTAGAAGATCATACGTCTCTTTAGATGACGTTATAGGCACGGTTGTCTGTAAAAGCACAGATTTCATTTTGCTTAATGTATCAATTCGTATAGAATAGAGATTCAGACGAGGCCAGAGGGGAGTCACTATGTCTGGAGGCCCGCTCGGAAACAATGCTTGTATACAACATTTGACCATGGACGTAACTTGTACTAGATAACTTTTCCCTGGCGTGAGGCCACAACATCTTTGATCCGTTCTAAGAATGTAACTCCCGTTTGCGAGTTGCATAAAGAAGGGCTCTATCTGAGTTGCAGGTGTGACTAGCTGGTGGCATGAAAGGTTGTTTGAATTTCCATCACATGCTCCGTGTAAATTAATACCCTGACACAAAAGTATACCGCTTAGTGAATGTTTACAGTTGTTACCACTAAGAAATACATTTTTGTCACTGTCACTATAGCAAGAATGAGTGTATGGTAATTTCCATTCGGATTTTACATATCCTTTACCCAATTGTTCATATTGGCCAGCAGGTATGTACTCAAGGCACTTTTTAAATCGGAAAGTTGTAATCGGAATTGTGATAATTCCGTGTATTATCCATTCAATGACAGGACTCTCTGACATTGTCAATGGTAATCTCTCGAGTTTTTCGATGCTCAGGATTGTATAGTCTGCTCCTTTCTGTGCCAAACTGATCTGTTTATCAGTAAGGTTAAAACTGGAAAATAATGACGTCGTGTTGATTAAACGCCAAGGCACATAGCCTGAACGAAGATTTTGCAGCGTCCAGCCTAATTCTATAATAGAGCGTAATTGAGACTGGCCATGTTGTAACATTAGCAAATCTCTGTCTATCACATCAAAGGCAGAGGATACAATATTGTCCAAAGAATATATTCTGGAAGACAGAGTCGTTAACCCATTGTCTACCACAGAAAGTGATTTCTCCAAATTAATACGATCAATTTCTCGTATTTTTTCAGCAGTTTCAATTTGCTTTACTTTCCAAGCCTCGTTGTAAGCAGCATAGATACTGGTCGCTATGAAACGCTTTTGACGCTGTTTGCGTGGTCCAAGAATGAAGTCGCGCAAATCAGCACCATCTTTTAGCAAAGACAAGTGTTGCTTAATTTCAGCTAGTGTGGATGTAGTTAGCCATTCTAGGCAGAGTTTCCCTACACTGTATGTTGTTATAATCCCTGGATGTTGTCTCTGGGAGTATCTAGGGTCTAATCTGGTCATTTTTAACCCCTGTGTTTTATTCAGGAACCTATCTTGACAGCTATTTGTGTCTGTAGGCCAGATTAACCACTTTTTCCAATCAGGATGTGTTCTGTTGAAATGTAAAATTTGTGACACGTCTAACTCAATATCAGCTGTTGCATTTTCTGGTATTGGCTTTGGAATAGACGGTGTTTTAAGGTCTTTGATCTTAGCTAGGCCAAGACAGGATGTTTGGTGTATTGTGTCATTTAAAAATAACATTTGTTCTGGTATCATGCAGGTTCTAAATAGTGCTTCTATGCCTTGCACCTGCCAATCTTTTGTACCCCAAATTGTTTTCGTTTCAATATTATTTTTCCAATAATCAAAACCAAATGTCATCATTTTGTCATAAAATGCTTCTGAATATATCAATTTAGAATTTGTCAGCATTGTTTTCATTCCTGTTTTATCTAACAGTTTGTAATAAAACGTTTCTGCATCACTGGTGTTAAACCCTGAGAAGTATTTGAATTTCTCAAAAAATGCTTTAGAACTGCTTTTAGGTGGTGTAGCACAATGTTCCCATTGATTATACATAAAAACATTTCTAGGCTGTGCAGGTTTATGCAAGTAATGATCCCCATAATGGGTGTAACAGAATAACTGCTCATAACTAGATGAACCTTGTAAATAATCATGATCTGTGAATCTAGCTGACATTACTAAATCAGACATCATGTCATTAATACTGTTAAAGTCCCAATCATCAGAGAATGTACTAGGTGTTACAAAATCACTTAAGGAAACCTTTAGTTGATGAGGATACTTCAGGATTTCGACCGGACCATAGATCTCATAGTCTGTTTTCTCCCATACTACCCCACCAGGTATTGGAATTGCTGTGACATTTACTGTTGACAGTTCTCTTTTCTTCACGTGGGATGATCTGTGTGGTTTCAGGACTAGGTTGATGTTCTGACTTGCTGTGTCCATTCAATTGTAATGAACTTCCCTAAAATTAAAACTAAAATTAGGCAGAGTAGGAGTATGAATACCCCTGAAATAATCCAATGCTCAATCAACGGTGAATCCAGATATAGTTCTTTGATTTGTTGAAGGAGTCCTGTTGTATTTTCTTTAGAATACTTTTTTGTTTCTGGCATCACTTCGGGGTCGTTAAAATCTTCAGAGAAGTTGTCGAAGTTGATGAAATAACCAGAGGCAGTTCTGTCAATTGATGGGATTGTTCTTTCAATCTGTCTATCGGTAGCACTTTCTGATGCCACATCATTGTAGACTGGTGTTGTTTCTTGACGAACTGTTTCAATCTGTGTTTCAAGAGGCACGAGTTCCATGGCATTATTGCATAGTCCTTCATTGTGCACTGCAGGCTGATCGAATGTGATGAGTCTTTCAGTTTGAACCTCTTGGATTGTTGCAAGTTTGGGTATTCTGTTGTTTCTTGGGAGTCCACTGGGCCTACTGTTGATTATAGGCCACATGCTTGTGGTTTTACCAGATCGATAGACACGACTCTGTTCTCCTTTTTACCAGCAAGGGGCGGTAGCACAACTGATCTTGTTCCGTTGACTGCTAAGACAGGTACTGCTTTTCTGTAAGAAGGCCCAAATTCCTTCTTCACCGCGATCTTTTCTCTGACTAGATCCCCAATCTTTGGAATCCAGACAGGCCTTGCTGGGGCTGTTGCGGGTGGTGCCTCGTCAGTGGTACTTGGCTGTTGCTTTAACTTTATGTTGCTTAATGATTTTCTTGTTTCATTCAGTTCCTGTAAAACAGCCAAACGGTCTTTTACATCAAACTGCGTTGTTTCTTCTTGTACCACTGACATCTGACTATCGAGGTCCTGAACGCTCATTCTAATTCCGAACAATAGTTCGTATGGGCTGAAACCTTTTAGAGAATTTCTTGGCATGTTGTTAAGACTAGTCTGGACACTTATTAAATGTTTGACCCACCCAGCGCCTGAACCTAATACCTTCGCTGTTATAGATTGCTTTATGTCACGGTTTTCTCTTTCTACCACACTGTTCCCTTCCGGGGTATGACGGACAAGAATACCGCAACCCAATTCCCATGCTGGCCATGGCCTCCTTATAGGCTCGAGAGCTGAAAGCAGGACCCTGGTCAGAATGGAACGTGGTAATTGCGTATGTGCCGATAAAGACTCGCAAATCTTTTATAACCGTTCTAGCGTCAGCCGAGCGCTGGGGGCCTCATTATTTTTAAGTGCTTTTCGTCTTAATGGTGTACACTGGGACGCGCTTCTCTTCTTTGATTGCGCAGATAGACCGCCTTATGCTGTCTAGAAGGGAACCTGAAACTACACTGGCCTGTTCATTTCTGCGATCTCGGTTGCAGTTTTCACAATTTTGAGCAAAACATTGAATATCTATACTCATTCCTGGCCACCAGTACTCTGATTGTAATTCTTTCAGAGAGGTTTTGATTGTTTGGTGTTTCAGACCCAACCCCATGTGTGCTTCCAGTAATAGGAAGCCCCTCCTGCTCCTGTTTGGAATTACTCTGTCCCCCACTCCAGGGATTCGAGCAAAAGGAACGGAGTTTGCATCGATTATGTATGCATAATTGAGTGGATAGTTTACGGGTAGTGCTGCACAGTCGCCTTTTACGGTCGTTTTTACTGCTAGCATGGTTTCCCCGTCTATGTATTTATCTGTACTTTTTTTGTGGCTACGGAAGAAGGGTTAGTTGCTTCCGCTTTGGCTGTATTAGCCAATGAATTCCCTGCAACGTGAACGCCATCACGTTGAAGACTCTGAGCGTGAATCACGTGAGTCTTTTGTAGTTCTTTACTTAAAAGAGCTACCTCGTTCCAGAGCAATTTATGCTTTATTGTGGCACCTGTGTCATCTTTGTAGTCGTTTTCGATCCAACTCTGCAGTTTATTGTTGTAAGAATTGACGCAAAAATGAGAATCGCACACTATAAGTGTGGGGAATTCGCGTTCTGCATTTTCGAGCGCCATCTTTAAAGATCTGATTTCAGTTCTTTGAGCCGAACAGTACTTTACTGATTCAGTTTTTGTTATTTTCGGTCTGAATTTACCGCACAGCCAACGACCTTTAATGATCGCACATGCTGCATCGTAGGATTCTCTCTCTACGTTGAAATGCTGTACAAAGCTATCTGTATAGATTATACAGGCGTATTGTGGGAGAGGCAAAATTTCGATTGGCAGAGGATATTCTTCTTCATATTCTAAATCATTCAGTTCTTCAAATTGCGGAGCAAAATAGTATTTCACGTCTTCCGCTCCTAGAGAATCTATGCACTGTATCCATTTCGGATCCAGTGACACTGTAGGCAGGTTTACTGGGCTGAATAGCGCCTCGAAGGCGGATTCTGCTGTAAGGATATTAATCCGTTTGCCGTGTGCTAGTTCTCGTTCATTTGCTAATGCGATTTGCACTGCGTTCACAGTTCTTTCTGTGTGACTGAATGTTTTTTCTGCTTGTGTGTACAAGTGAGATTTAGTTGAAATTGGTACCTTTTCTCCCTCATTAGAGGTTAGGTACGTGAATCCGCATCTTCCTGGGATGACTCGGATTACAAGATCGATCGTGTTGTCACGCGTATCTAATTTAGTTTTTGCTAACATGTCTGTTTGCAGTGATCTCAAAATTTCTGTGTGTTTTTGAGTCCAATTGATTTGTTTTAAATCAGGTTTTATTAGTTCGTATAGAGGTTTAACCCTCTCTGCGTAATTTAGGATGTAAGTTCTTCCGAAATTCAGAAAACCTAGTATTGATTGTAAATTCTTCAGCGTTTTTGGAGCTTGGAGTACAGCGCACTTCTCTAAGAAGTTGTCCGCTAGGCTTTTCCCTTCACTTGATAATTCGTACCCTAAAAATAGTACTGTCTGATGGGCAATTCGGGACTTTTTAAAGTTGAATTTGTAACCCTCTGCTGCGAACCCAAGTATAATGGTGTTCACTCTTTTCAAGTGAGTATCCAAGTCGTCGTCTGTGAGATAAATATCATCTACGTAAGATAATGCTTCATCATCATAGATTTGTAGTAACTCTGTTACCCTAGCTGAGAATAGTCATGGGCTGTTCTTGAACCCCTGTGGGAGTCGACAGAATTTTTTCTGCGACCCAAATGCGGAGAAAGCGGTCAAATATCTGCTTTCTGGTGCAATGTTTTGACAAAAGAAACCATTAGAAATGTCTAATGTCGTTTTATATTTTTTCCTAACTATATTATTCATTAGGGCTGCACTATGCGAGTTTTGTACTGCAAAGGTTTTGCAACATGTATTAAGATGTCTGTAGTCCAAAACTAGACGATATGAATTGTCTGGCTTGGAGACAGGAAACAAAGGATTGTTCATTTGAGAGGTGCATGTTTCAATCACCCCCTGGTACTCAAGTTGATCTAAGATCTCCCTGACCTGTTTTTTAGCTTCTTGCTTTATGGGATACTGCCGTTGGGCAGTTGGTTCACTTTTTAATTGGATTTTGTGAGGTGGTAAATCCTCATCCCATCCTACATGATTTTTATACAATGCAGGTGCCTGGGCCACTGCCCATTTCCTTGCATATGTGTATTTTTTGTGAATCGGTATGTGATTCGAGAAGGCAGGCATAATCACTTCTTCGCCACGAGGGCACTCCCTGACAAACTCTGGGGCCAATCTTTTTCAGCTAACAGAATATCATAGCCTTTTGAGAGCTTATCCCAAAATAGACCCTTAATTTTCCTAGTCTTATCACCCTCTATACGCAATGTTATTTCGTATATTTTATGGGGCTCGCTAAGCCTGGCGTCGGCAGTTTCAACCTGAATGTATTCATTTGTGTCCACTGTCTCCAGATGACTCATCAAGATCTTGCGCGCTATACTGATTTCTGCTGCACTGTCCAACGTTGTCAATGCCCACTCCCCGTTTTTCAACTGTGTCCTCAGTATTCTCGGCATGGTTGATTACTCTAATACTGGCTACCTTCTTTTTCTGAAATTGAGATTTCTTATTTTGAGCAGGTTCCTTGTCTTTGGACTTGGTGTGCTCTCCTGGGTCTGACCGTCCTCTTCTTTCCGAATTCTGTGGAGAAGATCGAGAGGGACGTGTATCAATACTTTGATATCTATCAGGTTTTTTTATATTATCCCTATTTCTAAGGTTATATCTTTTCTCAGAGGGCTCCCGCTGGGGAGACTGGCGTTCTCGAGTCGGAGTTCTTTCCCTCCGTCGAGGAGACCTTCCTCTGGACTGGAAAACTTTTTCCTTGGGAGTGGATTGTTTATTTCCATCCCAGCTCTTTTTAGGAGTGTTTAAATTATTTTTAATAAATAATTTTTCAGGATTTTCGAGCAGTTGGGGCTTTACTGGTTTCCCACCCAAGCTGTCTCTACCTAATTCTTCATAGCATTTTTCTATGATTTTTGCAAGCTCAACAGGATCTTTTATATCTGTTTCCCTCAACTTCTGGCGGATCGCCACAGATGCTGCTTCTCCCTTTATGTTGGCTAATAATATAGCCGTGACCTGCTTGAAATCTTTCAGTAATTTCATACCTAGATTTAAAGCGGGCTCTGGACCGAATTCATTTTGAATCTGTTTTAGCACTTCTGGTATTACCGCCATAGACGGAACACCGTGTGTTTTTGTGTAAATGGAAGCAAAGACTGTACCCCAAGTGTCACAGTCCTCCACGTGTGGTGCGATTCCCATAGGAAGGCAGATGGTCAAGATTCTGTGTTTCTCAATAGGGGTAGTATCAGGAAATACTGCCTCTATTTGAGTGATTTTCTGTGCTAACCAGAAAGGAATTTGTTCCCGTTTTACGGGTGTTTTACCAAGACATGACTGTATGTTCTGTGGTGTAATTTTATTTGTGTTCCCCTGGTGAGGGGTCAGCTGGTGTGAATTAACAGCTGGCTGGACTGTTGCAGTCCGCATTACATATTGGACTAATTGCCTATGTATTTTTATTAATGTGTTTAGCTGTGCTAACAGCTCTTCCTTAGACATTTTTGCAATGTCAGGATGTGGTGTGTAGCTGGCTAGAACCGGCCACGTGGCTCCTGGTCTACCTAGTGGACCGAGCCTAGTAATGTGATCATTGTGTTTTAGGGCGCCATTAAACCAGAGCAGGTGCTCTTGAAATTTAAGTGGAATTTCAATCTCCTCGAAAGGAGCGTACTCTTCCGGAGGTTTCTCTATTTTGTAATAGTGAAACTCTTGTGTTATAGCGTTTACCGCTGGAAAGTTTATCCATGAATAGAATACCTCTGTCTGCCGATACTCGTGAGCCTCTATCACGAAAATTACTGTACCACCTTGAGGTGTCAGTCCGTTTTCTATAAGTTTTAAAGTTATAGATCTTCTTAACTGGACCGGGATGATAATAGCACCCGGGTCTGTGTATTCGGGACCTTGCTGAGTCGCATCTGCTGCGGCCCCAGTAGTTCCGTTATTTTCTACTGACATTGTATAAATGCAGGTTTTGCAGAGTAGGTCTCCAAGGAGACAAAGATTAGGTGCACAATATTTTGGAACACTGTATCCTTCAACGTTGAATAAACCAGAGCTTTACATAGGAATCTCTTCCTACTAAGGTCGGGCGGATTTTAAACTTTCACCCACTCCAGACGTCTATTGGAGTATTTACGGGAGAAAGGGGTGTGAAATATGCACGACTGAGTTACTCTATAAGTCTTGCGTTAGTTTATCGCCTTACCAAACGGTTGGGCGCCATGTAGTGTAGTTCCTAGTTTCCCACTAGGCCCTGCGCATTGGAATAACATAAACAGTAGTATCGACGTGGAACTGCTTATATTCCAGGCCTCCACTGACTATGCTAAACTTAATTGGGTTGTGTTACCAACTAGCTCAGAGGTCACTGGAAACTTTCTTCTCTGCATAGGAAGTGATCAGCTTCCTTGGCACAGACAAGAAGGGATTCAGTTTTCCAACAACCGTGCAACATGACAACTTTGCTCCTCAGATCAAGAGTCGATCTCTAGGGTCGTGTGAAACAATAGACATAGATTTCACTCAGTCAGTCTAGTGCAGTTTACTTTCACGAGATGTAGAGAATAGAGAGACGGGCGTTTGTCAATAAAGGTTAACATTTATTGAACAGTCTTTCTTCTCGTACAAGAGAAATGTATTGCCACAATTGCAATAACTGTTATTATAAAAAGTACGTACAGTAAGATAAGTATTGCGAAATAGAACTGTAAAAGCATTGATATGGTTTCTTAGCCATACAATGGTTTAAAAGTAATAAAACATATATACAGTCATATATACATTAGGCTAACATACTCAACTGGTGCTTCTAACTAAGCCTACCCCAGTGTGCCTGACCTAAGCCTAACACGTGAAAGGGGAGTAAGTAAGTAGCTTTAAGTTAAGTTGGTTTTGCCAAGGTTTGTTCCAAGAATTCTCGTCTAAGGGTTTAGTCAACACCATACCTCTGAATAGAATGATGGAGGATTGGTATCTCCTTCAGGGGTCTCTCTCGATATCCCAGTCACCCGCGAGGGTAAACCGGAAGCGCCGGGACTGGATTTCTCTGCACGAGAAATGCAGCGGCTCTCTTCAGCGCGTCGAGGAAGGAGGGGTGACAGCGTCCGCGGGCAGCTGGAATCTGCTGGATGTCTTCGCAGAGGACGGCTGTTCAGCTCCTTAAGCGTACTGCACCATAGGTCGCGCTTTAGCGGCGATAATGGTAATCAGCAGCTTCACCACCACAGGATAGCAGGCTGCAGCGACAGAGTGCTAGTTTTTACCAACACAGGGTCATGCAGGCAGCTGGCATCAGCAACAGGCAACGAACTCACATTGCTTAAGGCAACGTTGGTAATATTTATACCTGACAGGTGCCGGGTTTGACGCAAGTTTGCTGGACATAAGACGTCAATTAAAGATGTCACTAGGAAGTGACAGTTATCAGTTGCTCATTAGAGTTCCATTACTAATCAAAACATAGCAAGCGGGGATTTCCAGGTTTGCTAAGTTTTTATCTTGTTGAAGAACTCGGAGTGTTATCTAGGAATATCAGATAGTGACTGCTGCTCTGTCATTGCACTAATTGGTCGCAAAGGAAGTAGCAGAGAGTCATGCTGGAATGTGGCTCTGTTCGTGTGAGGCCAGAGATGACTTTTCAGAAAATCGCACTTGAACGGTTATGCCAATATAGGGAATAAATGGATTTATAGCCGAATAGGGGCATAAGGTCACAGTATCGATCAGGAACCTAGATAAGCACGCAACAGGTGGGCCAGAGGGTGGCATGAGTAGTCAGAGAGTGGCAGTGGTGACAGAGAGTGGCAGTGATGAAGAAGAGTGTCCCAAACAGGCTGGACACGTAGAAACAACAAGTTTGCGAAACTTGCGACCCGACAGGTAAGTTCGGGTTTTGCGAAATTGTACAAAACCCTCGCGAACTGGCAGAAACCCGCGCAAACACAAAAAAAAAAAATCCGCAAATTCGCGAGAATTCGTGGATTTTGCGGATTGCGAGTTCGCAAATCCGCAAAATTCGCGAACGCGAGATTCGCAAAATTCGCCCATTACTACTAATCATGCATACCATTACCTATTGCCAGTGCCGACATGTTTCACTGCTATGTTGCGTTAAGCAGTTTCATCAGGGCTGCACTCAAATGCTGCCACTTCACTTTTTGGACACTAGTTCTGTAACGCGCTGCCAGGAGAGAACAGGTAAGGAGACACAGTTAAAAACATATAGACCCTAGGGTGGCAAAAAATGTGGGGAATAAAAAGTATGATAATGTGTGGGGAATATTACCAGGAGACAGCCAAGCTAGTCATACCTGCCGCTCCGGTATCAACAAGGTCACCGGGTACTTCTAACGTAAGTATGTCCCTTGTTCCTTGATAAAACTTTTTGTCTGAAAGAAGAGAAATCGTACATGGGCTTGTATAATGTATTGTCTTGGGCACTTTTCTACTGCTTTTCAATATGCATTGTCACACAACATATTTGATTCACAGGTAGCCTTTGTAGAGCAAACAGCAACATACTCCCTCAGTACTAAATTCGCATAGAAATGTACGGGAGTACTGCCCCATCAGAAGGTCAACGACCGCTGAGCTATAGCTCGTACCACAGATGTGCAAAACCTACATTTTACGCCTACCGGGTGCTTGATAGTGAATCAAAGAGGTACTGACACCCTCAGATCGATCGTAACAGACTCTTACTTTTAAAACTGTAAATCTACAGGGCTGAGTAACATATGCGGCAACTAAGCCCATGCATCATACACACTCCCCTTGTCACACGGAACCGGAGTTCTCTTTGGTACTTCAATGCCGAGTAACTCACGGACCACCTCCTCACCGTGATGAACCCAGGAAGACGCCTTTCCTCAGCCGTGCCGGAAGCAGGTCCGTGAAGCATACAAATGCGGAGAGTAGACGGGACCACGCCCATCGCGTTGCAGCACGTGATCATGGCTTCGGTCGCGGCGGCCATCTTAGCCTGGTCAACAGACAGGATTTTAAAGCATATCTAGGGGCGTACTAACGCCCTTGTCCCCCAAAGTGGTCACAAATTGCCCTAATATTGAGAGTATACTAACCTAACCAGGGGCAATCCTAGGTGATGTGTAAAAAAAGTGAACATGTAGGAAAAACGGACAAAGAGCTGTATATTTCTAGTGTGTAGCTGACATAAGAAAGACCACATGACTCATGTGTGCCCAGTGGGCAGAAGACGTTATGTCATATCAGAACACAGAAGGAAGGGGGCATCTACGACTCCCTCCAGAAGGTCTAAATGCATCTATTGCCCTCCCTGTCACATAGCTGTAGCTGAAACTTAACACCCCTCACATACAGGAGGAGCCATCGGGTGTAAACCATGGTGATATTGGCCACTGTGGCCAAACAGCGACTGGTTCAGGAATTTAAATGAACCACTTAGGGGCTGGGAGTGTATAGCCCACCCCACCCCACCCAAACCTGGGAGAGGCGAGTTGTAAATGTTTTGCAGATAGAGGGCCACTAATGGAGCAGTGTGCCAGTCACAGTTTGATCCTGTTCCATTCTACCATCTCGTTGAGCCCAATCCTGTCTGTTTTCTCATTGTAAATCCAGCGTGCTTCTTTGGCTAATAAGATCTCATCAATGTTCTGAGGGGAACCCTTGATCTTCTCAAGCACTGTCCACTGGAAAGTGTGTTTCTCAGTAAAACAGTGTTGGACCAGCTTAGTTGTTAATTTGCCTGCTCTAATAGTGCTCAGATGTTCCTGTATTCGCACTTTGATCTTTCGGGAAGTGAGTCCTATATAGTGTAAACCACACTGGCACGTTAATCTGTATACAACTTGTGTAGAGTTGCAGTTGCTAAACTGGTTGTGGAACCATTCTTTACCCGATGTGAGTGTCACACTTTTGCTCTTCTTAGTTAGTGGACATACAGAGCATGTTCCACATGGGAAATGGCCATTGGGTATGGTGGAGTTGTTATCAGTTTGTGCTATGGGGGCCTTTGTGTGTACAAGTTTATCTTTCAAGTTAGTCGCCCTCTTGAAAGCAAATCTCGGAGGTGGCATACGGAAGTCACTGTTGGACAGAATTGACCAGTGCTTGCGGATAGACGGACGGATTTTGGTGGCCATAGGGTCGTACGTCATGACAACAGGTACACAATCGTCCCTCTGTTTGACTACCTTTTCTAAGAGGGCGCTCCTAGGTGTGTTTAGCGCTCTCTTTTTTGCTTGTTTTACAATCTTGTTAGGGTAGTTCCTACAGGTCAACTTCGACGCCAGTTCTTCAGATTGTTCTAGGAAGGTATTGGTGGTGGAACAATTGCGTCTGTACCTCAGAAATTGCCCCACGGGCAGGTTGTCCCTCAATGCCCTGGGGTGAAAGGAATTGTAAGAAAGTAGAGAATTCCTATCTGTAGGCTTTTGGTGTACACAGGTGTTAATGGTGCCCATGCTGTACTCAATGTCCAAATCAAGGTACACTGCCTTGTGTCTATCATAAGTCCAAGTGAACTTGAGGTTCCCATCTTGTACATTCAGCCAGTTGAGAAATTCAAGGAGATGTTCCTCTGTACCTGGCCAGATGCAGAGCACGTCATCTTTGTATCTCTTCCAGAGCCGGAGATGCCTCTGGAAGGGGTTGTTGTTATGATAGATGACGTGCTCCTCGAACTGTCCAACATAGATGCAGGCTATGCTGGGTGCCATTGTAGCCCCCATAGATGTACCAGGCACCTGGAGATAAAGCTGATCTTTATAGCCAA
This sequence comes from Lissotriton vulgaris, assembly GCF_964263255.1. NCBI lineage: Eukaryota > Metazoa > Chordata > Amphibia > Caudata > Salamandridae > Lissotriton > Lissotriton vulgaris. The sequence goes on from NC_141695.1 coordinate 435,110,447, forward strand.
AGTAGTTCCTTGTAAGGGCTAGCTCAATGCATTGCAGTACGAATGTCTGAGTAGTGTCATAAAACCATTCCTGATTGCCCAGGGTGCGGGCTGCTGCCACCAGCGCCGCGTCCTGGGGTACACAGGTGTACAAAGATTCGATGTCGAATGTGACAAAAAATTCATTTACAGGGTCATATTGGATGTCCTCAAGAACATTCAAGATGTCTGTCGTGTCCTTGACGAATGATCTTTGATTGGCCACAGGTTCTCTTAGAAAGTAATCCGCGTATTGGGATAGCGGTTCAAGTATTGATTGAATACCCGCAACAATCGGGCGTCCAGGAGGTGGACGCGTGGGTTTATGGATTTTTGGTAGAATGTAAAAGGACGGAGACCTGGGGTTGGTATTTACAAGGAACTCCGCCGCTTTAACCGAAATCCATTTCCTTTCCTTGGCTACTCCCACCATATCGCGGATGATTTTCGACAGTTCTTCCACAGGGTATTTATTGAGTGGTAGATAGTTAGTTCTGACACTAAGGAGGCGTAGTACTTCGGCCTCATAATCGGTTGTGTAGAGAAGGACAATTGCCCCGCCCTTATCAGCCGATTTTATAGTCAGTGTATGGTTGTTTTGAAGGCTTTTGACTGCTTCCCAGTCTTCCTTCGTCATATTTTTGTGGTTACACTGTCTCTGGGTCTGTTCTATTTTTTCTATGTCCTGTAGGACAAGAGATTCAAAAACCACTACTTCTGGGCCAACAGTTGAAGTGGGTGGACAGAATGAGGAAGGTTTCCTCAAATTGGAAGTATAGGTAATATTCTCTGATTGTTTGTTGTCCTTAAAAAACTTTTTCAACTTAATTTTCCTCATTGTTTCGTGGAATTCAATCCTACATTTAAATGCGTCATGAGTAGGGGTAGGAATGAACCCCAAACCTTTATTGAGTACTCTTCTCTCGTTCTCTGTCAGGACATGATCAGAGAGATTAACTACAATGTTTCCCCTCACTTCTGGGTCCTGCTCTGCTGCGAGTCATCCTGGGTGAGAACGTCTGCCATTGCTGGCGCTGCTGGTTCGGCTGGTTGGCGTGGTTTCCTCTGCCTCTTCCACCGCCTTGACCTCCCCCGCGGTTGGTGGTTCGCTGGCCTTAAATACCATGCCTAGTTGGCTTAAATTGATAAAATGTATTTTTTCTCAAGCACAAATGTGACACATTTTATTGCAAGGCTTTTAACTATGATGAAATGTATCCATTCTGCAAACAATATGCATGAGTTTTATTAAGCTTTATAACAAGCTTTTTCATGATTTTTAATAATCGTATATGGTATAATCATTTTTATACAAAATGTAACTTTTCAAATTGATTAAAATATTTTTTTAACACTGTTACATGTATGGGCATCACTTCTGTCGCACAATGCGGATATTATATATATTCCCAAGCCAGACACCATTTTTAAAAACACTTAGCATTAACTTGACTGAGGTATTTTCCATTGTCAGCCTTAAACAAGCTGTCTGCACACTTTAACACACACAAGCTCATTCAGTTTGCACAACAACATTGTCTTCTTTGATTATCAGCAAAATAGAAGACATGAGTCTGACGAAGATGCCTTGAATATGTGCATCTCAGGGGCGCCTGGTACATATGTTAAGATAGAGAGCTGGTATGTGCACAACACAAGAGGTAACGCATATGATGAACATAGGTTCCAGCTGGGTTTTCTACCGTATTTCCACTTTGTTTTTCACTCACAAGCAGCTAGATTAAGTAATGGTCAGTTTTTTTATATAAACACTGAGATTTGACCATTAAAGCTAGAAAGACCTTCACATTTGAACTGTTCAAAAAGAAGTCAGATTCCAGACTACTGACTACTGGCTGCTGTCCCTTTTTCGACCAAAATTAGACAGCCACGTACAAGCAGAGTTCACATAACAGATAGCTATTAGCTTGTTTCAAGATACTGAGCATTCTTCAGCAAGGAAAGTCATTTATTGTATCTACATTTTCTAGGGACACACTTTTTACATATAACAGATGCATACATACCCAGAATTTGACTTTGTGTATATATACGTGATTGTCATTCATTTTGTTACTTAGGTTGCCGATCACACCAAGGACCATGTATCTAATATCCACAACTGGATTCAGAAGACTATGAACACAGGTACGAACTTGACCTGTACTACAGGTCACTTAAAGGCAAGTGTGATGGACCACAATCAAGACTTTATAAATAGAAAGAACAAAAACCCTGCCAAGCTGAATCAAGGAAGGTCCACTTAGGGATCCACAACTGTTATACACAGAGTAACATTAACTATGCATCAAAGCCATTGACATCAGAGATATTTAAATCAGTCCATGTTTTTTTTTAAATATTTTTTTTATTATTTTATGGGATCTGACATTTCTAAAATAAATTCGATATATAAATACATAAGATTCAATAGATAAGATAGATAGAGATATTGCATATCATATTAGGAGAGAAAGGTATATCCGTACTAGTCAGTGTTCCACTCACTCCTGGACAATTCAGGGACTTATCAAGCACTCATATCTTCAGGGGATCAATCACACTCACAAACATTCATACAGTTCAATTATATAAGTACAGCATGGCCTACCATCCAATCTGCCTTCTTGCACCCACGTACATGCAACTTTAACTCTATCTTTTTGATGCAGGCCATGCTGTACTTATATAATTGAACTGTATGAATGTTTGTGAGTGTGATTGATCCCCTGAAGATATGAGTGCTTGATAAGTCCCCGAATTGTCCAGGCGTTAGTGGAACACTGACTAGTACGGATATACCTTTCTCTCCTAATATGATATGCAATATCTCTATCTATCCTATCTATTGAATCTTGTGTATTTATATATCGAATGTATTTTGGAAATGTCAGATCCCATAAAAATAATAAAAAAATATATTTTTTCAAAAAAAAACATGGACTGATTTAAATATCTCTGATGTCAACGGCTTTGATGCATAGTTAATGTTACTCCGTGTATAACAGTCGTGGATCCCTTAGTGGACCTTCCTTGATTCACCTTGGCAGGGTTTTTGTTCTTTCTATTTATATTGCTCTAATCCCAACCCTTCCTGCCTATATCAGTAATCTCTCTGGGGAACCCCCTTCTATTATGCACAATCAAGACTTTTCCATTATTGGATTACATTATGACTATGACAATGATATATAACAAAGATATAAAGGTCAGCCTTGAAAAAGCCCAACTCACCACATGCCACAGAGGGTGAAACATGTTAGCATAATTCTAACACCTCAGCCATCTCTTCACTCTGCGAGAAGATTCAATTCTGTGAACAAAGCTACATAGAATTGTAATTAGTGGTGTGGTGAAACATAAGTTTATGCAGATGGCCAGTGAGGTTAGTAGACGAGCTTCAGGTTTTAAAGTATTGTTAGAATGCAGGGGTATGATCTTGAAAGAAGGAGCGAATGTGATCTTTGATACAAGCTGTGGGCAGTTTTTAGAGATTCATCATAGAGATCAAGGCAAACATGTATGTGACTGAGAGCAGGTTGTTCTTATAGGGTGGAGGCATGCCAAGGACGGAAAGTAAGTTGAGGGCCATTTGAAAGAAAAAGGCGAGACAATAGCCAGAAGTTGTCAGTTTTCATGCTGGATTTAGAAATATAGATGCTTTTTGAGATGGCATGCAATTTGAGGATGCAAGGCCGCAGAAGGAAACAGCATAATTTGTAATTGACAATAGTGATATATTGGGTACTTTTAATTGTACAATAGAATCAGAAGCCAGTTTGTCCACTACTAGGCTACATATCGACGACAGCTCTTGTAATGCCAGAAAAGTATAAAGTAATGGCTGAACACATATACTAGGAAATTTCATCAGGTTAGGGTGGTGCTTGAAGGGTGCATTAATCTCACGAGAATAGCAGTGTTAGACGATTTATGGGTAAATTGTGCTCACATTGTAAAGGAGATTCTGCACATTCTGGAGTGGATGTCTGATGATGTCTATCCTCAACTGCTTCCATAGTATTCAATATAAGTAGGGTTCCCTGTTTCATGGTATTTTTTTCTTTACCATCTGTATTTATCCACATTTATTTTTTGCTCATTTATCCATTTTTATTTTCTGCTTTGTGTAAAAAATGAAGCTGCAATAGTTATAATTCCATATTTATTTAACTGACAAATTTTAATCTTTCAAAACTCAATGCCACAAAGACACAGGATCCATCTAGTTGAAAGGAGTGGCTCACTCCCTATCCAGCGCTGAGACACCCACGGGTATTTGCGCACTATACAAATTGCTATACAATTACAATTACAATCCTCCTCCCACAATCTGCCTCAGGCTTGTAAAGTTTTGGAGACATCCAGGAAATTCCTCAGAGCTTAGAAGCCTGAGCTCGTGTTTATTGACTGGATTGGGGCGCAGCAGATGGATGCAGCTTGCACTGGTTTGGTCTAAATAGACAATGATGAATTGCCCACCAAATATTGTGTATTCGACCTTCCCTGATTAGACCCACCTATTTATCATTAATATAAACATTCCCAGGAGTACCTCCTCACGTCTCACTTCATGGTGTGAGACTTACAGTTTTGAAAGGTAGTTTCTCCCCTGTCCAGCCTCAATGGCCCACAACCCTTCCATAGATTACCTTGCCTAGAAAAAAAAATAGTTTCTCTTTAGACCACCTTATGCCTGCCAGTGGTGGCCTCTGCTCTGTTAAGCCAGCCCTCATGACTGGGGTATACAAGTCCATTCCTCTGCACTGGAGAACTCCAACCATGGTCTTCTGGATACAAATATCACACAATATTCATTGTCTCATATACAACATAACAAAGGAGACACACTCTGTATAACATAGTCTAAGAGAAAGAATGTTTATATCACAATAACAAACTATAATAAAGATTCTCGCCCCTCCCCCAAAATGTAAAATAAAAAAAAGTTTAATAACTTAAAGAGTCCAAATTATACAGGTAAGTCCAATTTGTATATAAAAAACAATTAGCTGATTCGGTTCATATAAAAAAAAAATCTAATCCAGAAAACACAGAAATCCAATTTCTTGAACAAGGTTCTATGTACAAATATATGGATATGTTAAAAGTTCATTCTTTATTTTTCGTCTTGAAAAGTACATAACGGACATAGACACAGCCAACGCGTTTCGTCCCCTACATATTGGGACTTCCTCAGGGCAAGGAAATTACTGTAATGTATTCTGATTTGTGGTCCATATAACTTCTTCCAACATAAAGTCTCATAAAGAGTCCTTATAATAGCAAGCAATAATCTCGTGTTCGACATTCGCGTGTTCACCGTCCCATCCCTCTTCTGATTCCAGCTATCTCTTCACTGTCTTCACAGCCAATGTTCTAGTGTGACTTCATCAGGAAAGCACTGGTCATCCTAGCCACCGGTGCAGAGGAGCCAATTTTAAGCCTGGCCACGCGTCTCTTCCCCTAGAATACCAAGCGCCAGACTTTCAGAGGACCCACCCAGGGGACAAGCTTCCTGTAACTCATGCTCGTTCTGGGCCCAGAGGACACTTTAGTATCTGAATCCCGACCCTAGAAGGATTCACCTCAAATGGAACCCAATCCAAAGAAGAGGCTACGAGGGTGGTGCCTGTAATGTCCCACTGTCAGTTAAGCACTGAGTCCAAGGACCCATCAATGAAGACTGCTTCATACCTACCTGCACAGACCAACAAGAGACTATCTCCTGCTCAGATTGTGATCCTGGCCCAGAGGCTTGGGCATCATGGAGGGTTTACAGGCAGGAGCGGCCCGTGGAGGGAGTTCCATGGGGCAGAAAGGCGGGGCGGGGGAGGGGCAGGGTGGAGGGTAGTAAACACCGGAATATGGATGATTGGAGGTAGGTAAACAATTAAATATATAAAAAGAATTTCGTAGCCTGTGCTGCATCGCATTTTGCAATGCAGGGCGCGCAACGAAATTCGTTTCATTTATTTAATTGTTTACTTACCTCCAATCATCTATATTCCGGTGTTTACTACCCCCCTCGCCTTTCCGCCCCACGGAACTCCCTCCACGGGCCGCTCCTGTTTACAGGTAGAAGAGAAAGACTGTGTAATTGTGGGATCGCTTATTTTCAGGAAGCCTGATGCCTCAGTCGGTTTGCAACCAGTAAACATATGGAAATTCCGTTCTGCAGAGCACAGCCCAGAGTCCACTGCTGACCCTTACATACATTGCAAGGGCTACAGAGGGTGCTTTCTCTGACACTACAAAGGGAGAGGTAGTGGGTATAAACCAGAGGGTGGTGCAGGTTATGTCTTCATCCAGTAAGCCTTGCACTTGGGTTCTGTGTTAAGAATGCCTGCCACAGTAAAATCAAGTATCTGCAATGCCACAGGGCAGGCCTCGCATTTACGCGAGTTGAGCTATTGGCATTGTAAATGACAATGCCTTTTATTTATGTTTTGGTTTTTACAACTTAAATAAAAGGCATTATCATTTACAATGCCAATAGCTTAGATCTCGCAAATGCGAGATCTATTGCATTCCAAATGCTTGTTTAAAAGTGTGTGTGTGGGGAAGGGGTTGCAAACAGAAGGTAGTAGAAGGAACACAGACGGGAAAGGTGTGGGGAAGCAAAACAGAGGGTGACGTGTGGGGTAGCAAACATTATGATGAGGTGGGGGAAGGGGCACGGAGTGCATAGGGAAGCAAACGATAGAGCAATTTGGCAGGCAAGAGGAGAAATGCAAATGAACAAGAGCAACGTTATGCTGGGGGTGAAAGCACCACGTTTACAGGTAATCTGAGCCGAGAAGCAACTTTGGAAGTGGAAAACTGCTCAGTAAAGCGCTCCAATACCTTCTGGTCAGGTTCGTGCTTGCGGATGCGGGAGAGTGTGTCCAAAGAGACTTGCAGCCAAAGAGTTTCTTTCTTTTTTGGATCCATTTCACAGAGGAACAAATTGAGAAAAGAGGGTAAGAGCCTTTGTTGAAGTCATGGTTTTTAGCAAGTGAGCAGAGGAGCAAACTTAAAGCATATACATGTTTAAAATAGATATTCGTTCAGAAAATAAACATGGCAGATCTAGCGGAATTCGACCTCCCTAAAGGCATCGCTGAGTTGCCCCTTCTATCTCCCATGGCTCCTGAAGAGCTCCCCATTTGCTACAAGTTAAACAAGCCGGTGGTCACAACTGCGCATGAGAGACCCTCTTGCAGTAAGAGAAATTCATTAAAGAAAATAGACTAAAGAAGACGTATGGTGTAACAACCAAAGTAAAAAGGCCAGTCCTCATGGGAGGTTACAAATGAAGACAAGGCGGTACTAAGGTGGGACTAACAAGCCTGCTAATGAATCAGAAGCCAGCATTTATGATAGACAATGACCCAAGCCAATGACAAATCTGGAAGGAGATTGGGCGTGGCTTCAAGTACATGCTTCATTAAAGCATGGCTCGCAGAACAGCGCATATGTTGCCCAAGCTCAACCTAAAATTAAAAAAGACATTTTTCATGATCGAGATAAAAATAAAATGTGTGAAAAGTGTAATGATTGAGTGACATTTTCTGATATAAAACAGCAACAGAATCACTCCTGCAAGATAAACTAAGCCACCTGAGGTGAGACACATACTCCTCTGAACTCCAATCTGTTTACTTTATTCACAAGAATAGTGACAAAAGCTCCGATATCACCAGTTGTAAAGTGCTTGTGCCCGCCCTTCCAAACATGGTAAAATTGGTATAAACTTGATTAGAACCTTTTCATTTACATATATGTTCCTAGTATATAGGGCTAAATTAAATAATACCATGTGTCTGCAGCACTCGTGCCCCCGCTAAAGTAGCACTGTAAAACATGTCTCAGGCCTGCCACTGTAGCCCGTAGCGCAGTTATAAACTGCCATTTCAACCTTTGCAATATACAACCTTTTCCAGATTACATATCATTTTTTGATACTAGTAAGTCATGCCCAAGGTAGACCCTAAAGGCTTACATGGCAGGGTGCATAGAATTTAAAAAGCAGGGCATGTGTGCTTAAGTTTTACATGTCCTGGCAGTGAAACACTCCTAAAGTTGTTTTTCACTGTAGCAAGGCTATATCTTCCATAAACTGATTGGGTTACCATATTACACCTAGTCGGAGATACTTTCCGTTGGGAACCACATAGAGAAAGGCTTCTTCCGCTCATTTGAGTTGTAAATTATACTCTTCTTTGAAGGTAAAGTCTGATTTCACATTATTATTTAGAAAATGGCACTTTTAGAAAGTTGGCCTTTTCCTGTTCAAACTAAATGTGCCTTTCTTTTTTTTTTTTTTGAAAACCTTTATTTCAATCAAAGCAATACAGTTGCAGACCTACAACCACAGGGGCCGGCCGCTAGTAATAAAAGCTTAAAATTGCATCGTTACACAGCTCTTCAGCCGACAACCCGAGGGCCCGGCAGCGATTACACACTTCAATTCGAGAGATCCTGTGGTGGTAAGCAGGATAAGTTAAAGGTTTCACATTTTACATTTTATAAATAAACAATAAACACAAACAGAAAAACTAACGAGGCAATATGACTATACGGTACGTATCTGTCTCTGGGGGGGGGGGGGGGGGGGGGAAGTCACATCAGGAAGGATATATATGCGATTTAAGGAGATAAAATCCCGGAAGGGGGGGGGGGGGGCAGTAAGCGGGCGAGCACATCATAGGCAGTAGTATGAACCAGACAAGGAATGTACGGTCACGGGGACAGTGGTACTTCAGGGACGTCTACAAGAGGGGGAGTGCAAATCTCCCCACGGTACGAGTTCCATTGATTCCATATCCTCCCCCATTTCTTGGGTCTACCCCGAGCGACATACACAGTTTTCTCCCTAAACATGCACCAATCCATGTTTTCTTTCCAGGCCGAGACCAGAGGTGCTCTTTGGGATCCCCATAGTTGGGCTATGTCCCTTTTAGCTACTATATTACCAAGGGTAGCCCATTGCGTCTGCGCCTCATTGTAGTCGTTTGGCTCCCATACATTCAATAAACAGCGTCTGGTCTCCGGCAACAACGAAACACCCGTTACCTCCTCCATAACAGCATGCACACGATTCCAAAACACCACAACTTCCGGACACTCCCATATAATATGAAGGAAAGTAGCAAGCATACCACACCCGCCCTTGCACAACCCGTCCACTGAATAACCCATACGCATCAGCCGTGGACCCGTGATATAGATACGGTGTAGGATCTTTAATTGCACCAGCCGGAGACGGGCCGGAATCGCGACCTCTTTAGGAGAAGATATCGCAGCCTGCCAATCTTCATCGTCCAACTCCAGTCCATCGCCGGTCCAAGCACCCCGAAGCTTTGAAAGCAAGTCCAATCGATCGTTAATAAGTTTTTTATATATTAGGGAAATAGTTCTATCAGGGACGTGTCCATCAAGCACTCTATCCTCAAGAGGAGAAGACTCCGGGATAACGGTCCCGACCGGGAAAACTGACCCAAGCGCATGACGGATCTGCATGTAACGAAAGTGCTCCCTATCACTGAGCGCGTATTCTGATTTGAGTTCGTCAAAAGTCTTGATCCTGTTCTTAACCCAGAGATCCCCGACCCTGCTAATGCCGATAAGATCCCACTTCTCAAAACCTTTCGTAGCCCATAGATTGCCCAATCTCTCCACCACGTAGAGCAGGGTCGCTCTAGTCAATCTGTCCGACCACCCCATGGCTGCTGTTGCACTACACCACACCTGTACCGCGAGTCCGGTGGGCCCAGTCAACTACTTTACCGTCGATCTGGAGTACAGCGCCCTATTATAATTACCTCCCGGCAACTGCCATTTATCCATCTCAAATGCAGGGTTTGGGACGGGCCGTACATTGCATGATTAATGGCACTTAACTGGGATGCCCAATAATAACGTCTGATGTCCGGCAAAGTGATGCCCCCATCGTACCAGGGCAAAGTCAGCTTCGCCAGAACAATGCGAGGGCGCCCGCCCCATATCAGCTTCCTCTGTAGGCTCTCAATCTCGCGAAAGTAACTGGCGGGTACAAGATCAAGCGTATTTTGGACGGCATATAGGAATCGGGTAAGGGGCATCATCTTGAAAAGAGCAGCCCTTCTCACTGGGGACAGCGGCAAGCCGCACCAAGCCGTCACGTCAGATTTAAACCGGAGAAGCGGAGGAAGCAAATTTCGCTCATATCGTATTGCGGGGTCTAGAGATATAAAGATCCCCAAATATTTGAAGCCAACGTGTGAAATCGGTATCGGGCAGACGTGCGGCAAGGGGGGTACCTCTCCGTTGAGCGAATAAATACAAGACTTAGCCCAACTAATTACCAGACCAGAGTTCTTCCCGAACGAACACAGTACGTCAAACAGCACCCCCAATGACTTCCTGGGGGAAGTGAGGTATAGCAGAATGTCGTCCGCGTATAACGATATACGGTCCTCAAAATCAGGGGACCATCTAATGCCTTTAAGCGATAGTTCCCATCGCAACCACGCAGCGAGGGGTTCTAAAGCTAGCGCGAAGAACAATGGAGATAGAGGGCACCCCTGTCGCGTACCCCTCCCGAGAACAAAGGATTCCGAGACCCTGCCGTTGACCACCACCTGGGCCAACGGTTCCTCATATAGGAGTTTAACCCAACCGATGAACCCAGGGCCAAAACCAAATTTCACCAGGGCCGCCCATAAATATGGCCATTCCACCATGTCGAAGGCCATCGAGGCATCCAAGGAGACCAAGATGGCCGGCTCGCGCAGCGACTCCACCCTTGCCAAGACGCCATGAAGACGGCGCAGATTGAGCGCGGTATTTCGATGGGGAATAAACCCGGACTGATCTGGGTGTATCAGATCGCCGATCACCTTTTTCAGCCGGTTTGCCAGAAGTTTTGCCAAGATCTTGGGTTTGGGGTTCAAAAGTGATATCGGTCTATACGATGTGCATAGGTCTCGGGGTTTCCCTTCTTTATGAATGACAACAATGGACGCTAGTCTCTGATCCCGGGGAAGGGATCCGACATCTCGCGATTCTAGAAACATCCAACGAAGATGCGGCACCATTTTGTCGGGACACAACTTATACAGTTCGATGGGGATGCCATTCCGGCCCGTTGCTTTCCTCGAGCGAATGGAGCGGATGGCGAGCGCTATTTCATCATTGGAAAATTCCACCTCCATAAGCTCTTTGTCCGAATCAGACAAGCTAGGCAGTGCGATATCTCTAAGCAACAAGTGCGAGTCCTCCTCCGGTCTGTCTGAAACCGGCGCATACACCTTTTGAAAGTGGTGTGCAAAGACCTCCACTATCGCAACCGGATCCACAACCTTCACCCCATCCTCTCTCACAACAACAGGCACAACACGATTCAGTATATCCCTTTTATCCAACCAATTAATCAATTTCCCCGCTTTGTCTCCAACGTCATACAAATGCCCCTGCTGCTCACGACTCATTGCCTTGGCCGCATCAGTCACCAGAGCCCTATAATCAGACTGTTTAAGGGCTAAAACATGCAGCCCCTCTTGTGTAACCCCAGATTGCAGTTCTTCCTCCAAGTCAGTAATTTCGGTCTCCAGTCGCACCACCTCCTCATTTCTACTTTTCTTTGCACTAGCAATCAATGACAAGGTTTGGCCATGGATCACCGTCTTGAAAGCCTCCCACAGTGAGATGGAGGAAGACACCGACCCCACATTTTCAGCAAAATAGTAGTCCATAGATTTAACCATCCCGGGCCTGGTTTTAGGATTGCGAAGGTGCCAGGGGTTAATCGGAGCCACTCGACCCTCCATTCCCAGCTGTATATCGATAGAAAGCCAAAGTGGGGAGTGGTCCGAGATGCCCCTGGCCAGGTGTCTGATTTCTCTCACCGAGACCGCCTGCACCGCCGGCACAAGGATATAGTCAAGCCTTGAGAGGCGTCCATGCGCACCCGAATAAAAGGTATATTGTGCCTGTCCGGGGTGCAGTAGCCTCCAACAGTCCACTAAACCCAGTGTCTCTAGAAAGTTACCCAGCCAAGATTGCGACCTCGTAAGATCCCTGGGGGGCTACGGTCCTCCCTACCACAGACAACCGAATTAAAATCACCACCCACAACCAAAAGACCTTCAGGGAGATCCAACACCACTTTTCCCAAATCAGAGAACGTCGTGGACTGCAAGCCTGGCGGGACATACAGAGAGAGTATGGAGATCGTCTTCCCCTCCCACCTGCCCGTGATAACAGCATATCATCCCCTATCGTCAAGTATAGTGTCGTCTATTTCTAGGGGGAGGGAGTTCCTGACAAGCACGCCAGCCCCCCTCGACCCAGAGGTAAATTCAGAGTGTGCCACCAGACGATAGCCCCGTCTATTCATTGCATGGCATGTGTTTCCGATCAAGTGTGTTTCCTGTAACAATACTACATCCGGGGAAAGACGTTTCAAATACTGCAATACTATCCCCCGCTTTATCCTGTATCCCAGACCGTTGACATTCCAACTCAACACCCTCAGCCCCCTACCCCTATCCCGGAAATGAAGACAGAACCCTTCCCATAATGAAACAGGCACCAAAATCAGAATATGCAGTAATGTGTAGCCTCGGAATAAATAAATAGAAAACAAAGTCCCCCCCACCACCCCCAAAGAAATTCCCGGAACACTCCCCTCCACCCTGCACCCCTGCGTTAGACCAAACAGCCACCCCAACTTGCAGTGTTTCTGTCGCCCCAGTATAAAACTAATCTACAAAAAGAGAGAAGAAACCCCCAGAGGAGGGAGAGTCCCGATTCCCCACCGCCCCCGGGTATTTACCAATATGCATACTAACACAAAAAGTCATCAAACCACTGCTGCAATGTCTATAGAGCACTCGCGCCGGACAGTTCTCACTCCTCCTGCTCCGCTGAGCCACCTTCTGCGCCCCTCGATTGTTCCGGGTGATCTCGATGAGTTGGCAGAGTATCAAGCCAGTCACTGATGACCTCGGGTCGGTCAAAGAAGAACGCACGTTCCTTATATTCGATGCGTAGTCTGGCAGGGAAGAGCATATCATATTTCAAGCCCATGTCCCTCAGTCGCCTTTTCACCCCCATGAACCCCATCCGCTGTTTTTGTACAGCCTGTGTAAAATCCGGGTAGAAACCAATTGTTGCATTTTCGAATTTCGTGGGACGGTTGGCCCGCGACGCCTGCAGGATAGCGTCCCTATCCCAAAAATGGAAAATCCTGGCTATGATGGGTCATGGAGAGGCGCCAGGTTTATGTTTCCCACCAGGGACTCTGTGAGCACGTTCCACTGCGAAAAGGGTACTGAGGCCCTTGGGTGCCAAATGGTTCAGTATTAGGTCCTCCACAAGGAGATCCGTCGAAGTGGGATTCTCCGGAACCCCGATTGTACGCACATTATTGCGCCTAGCCCGACTTTCGAAGTCATCCAGCCGACGGGTGAACAAGTCATTAGAAGACCGCAGATTGCGAACTTCTGTCTGAAGATCGGTCACGTCGGTCGTAAGACTGGCGGTCTGAATATCCAGAGACTTGACCCGCTCGTTGGTCTTCGCCAGATCAGTCCTGATCAAGTTGACATCAATTGCCACCGTGTCAATCTTTGAAGCCAATGTCTCGTACAGCTGGCGCATGGACGTCTTCATGCTTGCAATGGCGCCCATGACGTCCCTCAATGTCAGTTCTTCAGTCGCAGGAGAGGCATCCCCAGTCTCATCCAGAGCTTTACCCACACCACTGGGGGATCCTTTTGGGTAGGTGAAAAGATCAATAGTGTGGGATTGGGTGGTGCCCCCTCGATGCGTAACCTTGGTGGACCGCTTCTCACTTTCTGGTTTGCTCGCCATATTGAGCAACGCGCCCCAATGGGGCCTTTGGGACCTGGTTTGAATGGCTCCCCATGAATCTGACTTGTAGAGTCCAGGGACAAGGGCCTGAAGGCAGGCGCTCGACCAGTGGTGGACCACGGGCCAGTAAAGTCAAGCGGCAGCAGGTTACGGCAGACAAAGGCCAAAAACAAAACCGAAAGTACTGCAGGGGCACTGGCCGTTGTTGTTCAATTGCCACCTGGGTACCTCGGGGACTCAAGTTCTGGGCTTCTCATCGGTGTAGGCCACAAAGTTTCGAGGTGGAGTAAGTCCGGATCCCGGCGGCCAAATCGATTTCTGGGAAAAGTTCCCGTGTCAGCAGGGTGATATCTAAAAGAACCCGTCGTCTATATCAGGATCTGTGACAGGATAGATGCGGGAAGCAGCGAGGGTCTCGGGAGCCCTGTGCTCACGCGACCATCTTGGATGTGCGCTAAGCTCCTCCTCCTAGATGTGCCTTTCTGCCAGTGTTCATGGTCACCCTGACTGCAGTAGCTCTCCTACGGTATGATGTGTGTTCCTTCCAGAAATAGGTACAAAAGAGCATTGGCTGTAGGGCAGGGTGTTCCTCTCCTGGGGGAGGGGAGAGGGGCATGGGAAGGCGTATGGGTCTTGTACTCAGCCCTTTGTGAGCTTCAAAGGGGTAGCCTGAGGGCTGTGCGACATGTTTCTAACTTCTTAGAGTTGTCTGCTCTGCCACTGATGAGTGCAGCTCACACCTAGGTCTGCCTGCCTTTGTCCAACTAGACAAAATGGAACCAAACCCAGATAATGAGTAAGGTTAGACAAAGGTGGTATCCCCTACCCCTACCCACAGGCTGGCACTATATTTAGGAATTGCACCTTCAGAACTTCTCATCAGAACACACCTGAGTCTGTGGAAGATTCAGAAGAAGGACTGTCCTGCTGTCCAAAGAAGAAAGCCTTAACCTGCTTGCCTTGAACTCCTGACTCCCAGAAGTGACTCCAAGGGTCAGTTGGCATACATTCTGTTGATGTTCAGGGTCACCACAAGCTTCCAGAGGCCATCCCTGCACCTTCCCAGCTGACCAGTGTCACCTGGACCTGTCTAATACCTGCTTCTGGCCTCTACTGGAGTGAGTCCTAATTACAAGGAGGTGCCCATCAGGTCCTAGACCCTTAACTGGCATCAAATTGTACTGCTTCAACACAATCTGCACTGCAGGTGAAACTCCAGAATTCTGAGCTCTTAACCACTGGACGTTTTGCGCCCAATAATGACTGTCTGTGCCACCCACCAACGCTAAGCTCCAGCAATGATCTGCTCTTTGCCCCAACTATGATCATCTGCAATGCCCGCCAACGCGAAGCTCCAGCATTGACTTGCTCTTTGTGTCAGATATAATAGTCTGCGTCACCCACCAACATGAAGCTCCAGAGACTACCTGCTATTTGCGCCAACAACCTTCCACAATGCCCACCAACGCAAAGCTTTGGCAACAATCTGCTCCTGATGCCAATAATGACCTCCTCACAGCCCCAGCCAATGTGAAGCTCCAGCTGCGGCTCCTCACTTGGACTGGGAGAAGGTAAACTATTCACTGGGACAAACCTCGTCCCTGTATTCAACCCACACTCTCTTGCTATCAACCTGAACTTCTGACCTTGATAAGGTCCAGCACAACCAGATAACAGCAGTAGCGCTTTTTGATTCTTGGTGGTATTTTTACCTGAAACTTTAAAAGTTCATAACGTTGGTTATTCGAATTAGATTTTTGTAGTTTTGTGTAATTTTGTTTATTAACTTTCACTCTATTTTTCAAATTGGTTTTGAAGTTTAATTGTGTTGTGTTTTCACTTTATTAATGTTTCAGTGCTGCATAAATATATTACTCATTGCCTCTAGGATAAGACTCTGAAGAGACAGAAAGGTACCCCCTAAAATACTTCTAGGTCCAAGAGGAGGGGGGAAGAACATGGGCTAACAAGTAACAACACCTCTTATCTGACCTATATTTCTTTAAAGTGACCTATTAGGTTCAAAATAGCCAAATACCCATCATAACTGTACACAATATAATGATTTTGCTAAGAAGTTTTTATTCATTCATTCATTTGTTTCTCTGTGACTTAATCACTAGTTTCTTTTTGTCAAAAACATTTTTTCTTTTTACTATATATACAAAATCATTTCATAAGTTTTTTAAAGAGAATTTGTTTTTCTTTTCTTTCTTTATAAAAACACCAGTTTTACAAATTCGGACATTGGTACATGTAATATTATATATACATTTTGCAAATCTCAGAACAAAGCAAAAAGGAAATTCATTACAATGCAAAAGTATAAGTATCACCCCACACACAAATTCACACTTATCAGTCATACTGCTTTCATACACTCTCATTCATAATAAAAGGACAATGACATTCCACCCTATGAGGGGTCCCACAAATGTGAGAGAAAGGAATTGCTTCGACCACTGGAAGATCGTAGACATCAGTAGTATATGATGTTGTTGCCTTTCAAGGGCCGCTCCAAAGGGTACTATGTTGGTCTACTTGTGTTTCGGTGGCCAAAGCCACCTTCTTTCAGGACCAATATATTTTCCAAAAAAGAGAATCTCAACCAGGCCAAATGGATTGATCTGAAACCATCAACCAAAAGGAGGGAAAAGACTCAAGTGCCTACAGCTAGGAGTATAATCTCTAGATGTGCATCTTGATATTAAAACCACACACAATCTGTGCAAGAATATTCCTGTTTTTCACTCTTTCTTTTCTTTATGTACTTTATTCTGTTAGTATCAGACGAAAAACAGATGCCTGTATATATTGTGAATCTTCATAGCTGAGGTTACGTGTGAGTAGCAAATCCAAACTCCACGAAATTTGTAACGTGGAACAAGCGTGGGACAGGCATCAGCAAAACTCCTGCGGTGGTGCTCAAATCCACGGTTTGTTACTTGTTACTTGTTAGCTCTAGGATAAGACTGCCTGCTTTTGTCCCAGGCTACCAGAAGTTTAAGCAGAGGTTTATTTAATGCCTTTTGTGGTTCACCCTGACAGGGATTGTGTTTATTACTTGAATGGGGCTCTCCCACTCTTCAACTAATAACCTAATATCTTATAATTGTGTATCGACTTCTGTTACTCCTTGTATCAAGGACGTCTGAAGAAATCTATTCAGAGTATTCAACAGGTCCAGGATGTTGGTGCCTGGTTTTTATTATGTCAGCCTCCCCACAGCTACACTGCAACCCACCTAAAAATGTTCACTGCCTTCCTGTCCAGCAACGGGTACATTTAAATTCCTCTGGTTCTGTGCAGGACTTTCTAAAAAAAAGGTCCACTTTTCATTCAAACCAGACTGATTCGCTATCCTCTCATTCCATTATTGCGATCTGCTGAAGCAAGGTTACTAGCTTTTCCTCATATTTTCTGGATGAGGTGGTAGAGCTTATTTGTCTCGAATGCCACACCTATGGAATGCCATGCCTCATACTCTAGGGATGGGGAATTCAGAAAAGAAAAATGTAAAATTATGAAAATCTGGCTGGTCTGCTAAACTCTGCACGTATTTTGATTAGTGGTGGGATGACGAATTTGAGTAGCTGTTTTGCACTTCATAAATTTCTTCTGTCCATTTATTCACTCATTGGCATAATTTAGGGAGTTTTCGTTGTATATTCCTTCATAACACGATGCTTTGTAAAACACCTTGGACAACTACTATTGGTCAAAACTAGAAACATTTAATGACAAGAGGTAAGTGGTGTATTTAAGGCAAATTGAGCCAGTATCTTCCTTCTGACATGAGCATGAGTTGAAGATATCTTTTAAAGACACTTGAGGAATACCATCATACACTTCTTTCAGGGATTTTATGGCAAATAATTTGCAAAGGGTGAATTTACAGCTTAGTAGCCAATTACCAGTCAAGAGCGGTTTGAGCATAAAGAAAACTTTACACCAGAGAATGTTAAGGTACATTTAACCACATCCATGAATGAAAATGGAATGGATACCAATACCAGATTCAGAGAGTACTTGAATGTATTAGCCATGATTGTAAGGGGTCCACGGCGAGTATCCTTGCCAGTCTTGGCACCAGACGGCGGTCACCAGTATCCATGCTGGTACAACATGCTGACCAAGCGGCCATTTTTCAGTTGGCAACACTATAAATCTGTAGCATAATACCTCCTGTCAATCAAACGTACATTAGACCACAAGAGTCCTGGGTGAACTGAACAAGAACCGCACGTCATCTGAATTTTGGAATAATTTGGGGGCATATTATCAAGAAAGGGCCTTACATTATCGCCTCTTTTATTGGCAGGAAATTGCCGATAAAGCAGCGATAATGGGCTTGATAATATGCTCTATGAATTCCATTCAAAGCCCATGTTAAATGTAAAGACATGTAACATGGGCTTCGATTGGAATTCCATAGAGCATATTATCAAGCCCATTATCGCCGCTTCATCGGCAGTTTCCTGCCGATAAAAGCGGCGATAATGTAACGCCCTTTCTTGATAATATGCCCCTTAGTTTTAAACAAATTTGTCTTTCCAG
Organism: Lissotriton vulgaris; assembly: GCF_964263255.1. Taxonomy (NCBI): domain Eukaryota; kingdom Metazoa; phylum Chordata; class Amphibia; order Caudata; family Salamandridae; genus Lissotriton; species Lissotriton vulgaris. Next base: position 435,128,861 of record NC_141695.1, read on the forward strand.
GTTTTCATATACTCTAAAAGCAGAACAGAAATGACACATTTGAGGCCCAAATCACATACATGTAATAACATGTAATGTAATAAGTTAAAAAAACTCATTTGAAGTAGTTTGAATAAAATACATAATAAAAGAAAAAAGGGTTTAGATCAGGACGCCCCCTAGTTTGCACATAACAATACCCATGACGTCAGCACATAATTGGCCCATTTCCTCAATAGAGCGATGCATTGTCAACAACTTCCATAATTTCAACATTCTATTAAAGTATAAAAGAGTCAACCAAAACAAACCCTACCATGTACTAACTCCAGTATCAACACATATCATAGCATAACTGACCCGCATCCATGTTGAACATCCTTAAAACATGTACTGATAGTCGCCTCAAGGCCCAAGAAAACATACTTTGCAATTTCCACACAATGCAGGTTGTATCACAGATCCAGAAATGCACTCATTTCCCATGTTCTAATGTGTGCCAGTGAGGTGCATTCGATGAGCTCACAATTCCTTGGGGAACAAAAACATTGCAATTTTTTACATGCACATAAAAAAGCAGGTATACAATCACATTAGCGCACACAATAGGTATTCATATCAAGGCATGCGTAAGTACAAAGCACGTTACCACAGGCACTCACGGCCGCTCTCTTTAACTGAGTTAAATACTGGAGACCAGAACAGCACATGCATACTTCAGATATATAGCAGGTAAATCACTTGCGTACCTCAGGCACAGCAAGTACAGCACAGACATACCTCAGACAGAGCAGGTACATAACGTATACATCAGACAGAGCACATACAGTGCATGCATAGCTCAGGCACAGCAAGTACTGCACATGCATACCTCAAACACAGCAGGCACAGTACATGCATACCTCAGAGACAGTGCAGGTGCAGCACACGAATATCTCAAACAAAGCAGGTAGAGCACATGCATACCTCAGACAGCAGGTACAGCACATGCATACCTCAGACACAGCAAGTATATCACATACATACCTCAGACATTACAGGTAGAGCACATTCACACCTCAGACGGAGCAGGTACAACACATGTTTACCTCAGACACAGCAAGCACAGTGCATGCATATCTCAGACACAGAGCAGGTACAGCACGTGCATACCTCAGACCCAGCAAGTACAGCACATGCACACCTCAGACAGAGCAGGTACAGCACATGCATACCTCAGACAGAGCAGGTACAGCACATGCACACCTCGGACAGAGCAGGTACAGCACATGCATACCTCAGACACAGCAAGTACATCACATGCATACCTCAGACACAGAGCAGGTACAGCACATGCAGACCTCGGACACAGAGCAGACACAGCACATGCACATACCTCACACAGAGCATGTACAGCACATGCATACCTCAGACACAGAGCATACAGCACATGCATACCTCAGACAGAGCAGGCACACCACATGCGTGCCTCAGCCAGAGTCGGCACAGGAGACACATTTCCTCAGATACAGAAGGCACAGCACATGCATGAATCAGACACAGAGCAGGTACAGCACATGCATACCTCAGACTCAGCAAGTACAGCACATGCATACTTCATCAGAGCCGGTACAGTAAATTTGTACCTCAGACAGAGCAAGTACAACGCATACATACTTCAGACAGAGCATGTACAACACATGCATACCTCAAACAGATAGGAGGTACAGCACATGCATACCTCAGAGACAGAGCAGGTGCAGCACATGCATATCTCAGACACAGCAAGTACAGCACATGTATACCTCAAACAAAGCTGGTACAGCACATTCATACCTCAGACATCGCAGGTACAGCCCATGCACACCTTAGAGACAGCAAGTACAGCATATGCATACCTCAGACACAGCAAGTACAGTACATGCATACCTCAGACACAGCAGGTACAGCGCATGCACAGCTCAGACATAGCAAGTACAGCACTTGCATACCTCAGACAGTACAGCAAATGCGTACCTCAGACCGTACCGTACATGCATACCTCAGACAGTTGTAGTTCCGTAGTTTGTGGGTGAGGTTCGGTGGTTCCGAACCCGTTCAATAAAGATCGTCGGAAATAGACGACTTTGGTGTCGGCAGACCGCAAATCACGAGTGTAGTGTGTACGAGTGTTTTCGCATAAATCGATCAATGAGAACACTACGTATTAGGGGATTTCGTTTCAACCTTCGGGTTCCATTTTGTGTACGGCAGCCATTTTGTGTGGTTGCCCTCACATAGGCCGATGACTGCGGCCGAACGAGTCTTTGGGACACGTACACCTTAGCTGACTTCTGAATGACCTGGCCGAACTGACTCCCTTGCCCGAGGCTGACCTCGCTGAGCCAGTTCCTTGTTAAGCAGCTGGTCAGATAAAGATCAGAGAGTAGGACATGCTGAAGTTTATGGTACACTACACCCACCTTTCTATCTTGCTTCCAATCTGTTTCTGCTCCTTCCTTTACGACATAATCACTGATTTGGGTTGAGGGTTTTATGATGGGTTTGTCCGGCCTGACTGAACAGGATAATGGAATGTGCTTGGTCATTTCTGGTGGGCTTCAACGAAAGTGGGATTGTCGTCACACGCTACTTTCAAAATGTCACATTTCTATTGGTCAGTTTGTATGAACCCAATGCTAATTTGGAATGTTGCCTGAGGCTTGATTTTTGGCATAAAAGACCATGTTCCGCTCATTGAATTTGTACAGTCTCTAGCGAACCACCCGTGTGTGCTTCGTAGACCTCTGTTCCTGGTTCCAGCCAATAAACTTTGGTCTTTGACGTCATCAAGAAGTGTCCCGTGCCTCTGTTTGCCAAGCCAGGGGAACTCGAAGGCATCGGGCGTTTTCCCTGACGCCGCTGGGTTCTAAAACCCGGTCCTTCACAGTACAGCACATGTATACCTCAGACAGAGCAGGTACAATGCCAGTAAAAGCTTTCCATACACACAACGAGGTACTGCATAGTTGCAATTCACACATACTCACAGCAGAGGCAAAATGGGTTTCTTTAACTCACTGGGAGAGCAGGTCAATCACGCCCACCAGCAGTGTAAGATCTGCTCCACTCACAACAGGTACAGCATGAGAAGTAGCAGTTCTGCTTCACTGACATGCGGGGGACACAGAAGTGCACATTTTCATACAAAAAAACAAAGCGGAACAGCACATACATCCACCTTGCAAGCTTTCACAAACAACACACGCACCGTACGCACAGCCAGCAGCCAAGCTTTCTGTAGTATTGTGCTTTATTGGTAAGTTCAGGGTTAATGTTAGGACTTTACTTATGCTCCAGAACTATAGAATTGTATGATGTATTTTGGGGTTCTCTATGTGGGCTAGTTCTGCTTGGAGACCGTTCATGCTGGATGTAACCTGCTATGCAGGGGTTGGAATAAAGGAAATCTACATTTCATTATTTTATGTGTTCCATCTTTACTTGAGGATCACTACATTATTTTGGCGACAATTGATGGTCCAACCCCTGCCAACTTTCTAACCTGAAAACCCACAGAGTCCGGTTCCACCGCGCCATGCTATTCAGGATTACTACAGTGTGCGTTTATTCATATATCCACACAAAGTGATAGAAGAGAAACTCCTTCGGGGGTACTCCGCCTGCGGCGTGTGAGTCAAATATTCCTATTTTTTCATCTTCGATCATTGCTGCGCTTTGCCTGTTTACCTTCAAATCCTCGTTGGCCTTTGCTCCACGCGCAGACTCCATTGAACGCGCGGACGAGTATTCTGCAATTCTCCTAGTGCATTCCATTGCGAGTTCTATTCCACTTCTGTGCGTTTCAAGTGTCTACCTGTGTACGTCAGAGTGTATGAGGTCACGGCGCGTAATCCCAAGTGGCCATCTGTATTTTTTTGGTTTGTTTTCAAGAACATGTCTACTGCTGCCATCAATCGTGCTTTCTTCCACTCGCGTCAGCTGTCTACCATCGCGCTGCATCAGCTGTCATCGTTCAGCCACTACCAAGAAAGAAACAGTCTTCTTCACATACCGTAGAAAGAATGTTCTCTTTACCCTGCATTTTGAGTTTGACTCCCCCGATTGTTTAATTGTACCACATTTGTTCTGCTTTCAAAACTTTTAAATAGAGAAAAATTCTGCCAGCACAACGTCAGTTGCACCAAATCCTACACAAACTTTGTATGTCAGCATTAACCTTAATAACCCCAAAGAATTTTTAACCAGTCTTGGGCAACCTAATGTGAAATGGCAAGAATGGAAAGAGTATTTTGTTAATTACATTGCTGCCTTAGAAGACAACGGTAGTGTTATGTCTCCTGAAAGAAAAAATAGAATTTGAATGCACTGTTTAGGACCTGAACATCTCAAAGTATATAACCAAATGCAGAGAGTGGAAAGAAGTGGAGAGTTTGACGTTTTCAAATGTGCTATTGCTGATCTTGATGACCATTATTCACCAGTTGTGTGTGTAGCAGTATCCAGGCGCACATTTTACAAACACAAACAAGATTCCAATGAGTATATTTAAGACTATGTTTCAGCGCTAAAAAATGTGGCCATTAAATATACATTTGGCTCCTTACATGATGATATGATCAGAGATCAGGTTGCCATGTGTACCAAGGATAAAATATTCAGGACAAGCTTTGGATCGAAGGTGAGGCAAGTCTCAAAGATAATATCACTTAAGTCAAAAATGCTGAACTGTCTGAAAGATGTGCTAAGGCTGTAACTCCTTCTAATGATGCTTTTTCAGTTAATAAGATCAATGACAATAAAAGAGGGACGACTCCTTCACATAAATACCAAAAGACATATCAAAATGTCAACTTGAAGAAGGAGGAGAACACCCTAAACAGTCATTCTGGTTTTGTGTGTTTTAGATGTGGAAGAACATCACATACTTCAAGGTTTGATAGATGCCCTGCTAAGTGTCTAGAATGTGGGATTAGAGGACACTTTTCTAAAGTGTGTAGAAAGAAACTTTATAAGAAGACTTGTGTCACATGTGTAACGGATAATGGTTCAGACTTGTTGAGTAATGACACTGATGAGTCTCCTGAAAATTCTTATATCATTTCCGCTGGTGCAAAGAAATATGTTGTTGGGAATATTAATGGAGATGATACTAACAAACCATTGTGTATGATCTCCTCTGGTGGTATAGTTCTACAAGTTGCAGCAGATTCTGGTTCACCGCTTACCATTATTTCCCAATCCATCTGGGACAACAAATTTGCTAATACCATTGGTCCTTACTAACAGCCTACTGGAGAAAAAAATTTAATGTTTGCGTATAGATCTCTTGTTTATGAGTTCAAAGGTAGGAGGGCATTGAGTAAATTATATGTAGCTGCTGATGTACCTTCTGTTTTAGGATGGAAGGATCAACGTTCTCTAAGTATCATCCTTGATCCTAATAGCCCTGATCAAGTGTTAGTTATGTGTGATGCTGAAGATACAAAAAAATGGGTCTTGAAAGAGTTTCCAAAAGTTTTTAGTGGTGGTATTGGGAAATTAGATGGATTTACAAACAAGATTCGTGTTAAATCCAATGCCGTGCCCAAAATTCATAAGGTGCATCACATTCCTCTTATCGTACGAGATGAAGTAAAGAAAGAAAAAATTAGAAGATGTTTGTATAATTGAACTTGTAGAAGCTTCTGATTGAATTTCTCCCATTTGATTGCCAGATGTGCCAATGGGAAAATTCGCATGTGTATTGATTTGAGGGATTTGAATGATAACATCATAATAGCCCAGTTCCCGCTTCCCAGAATTAACTAGATGCTCTCATTGACTAACGGCGCTAAATGGTTTTCAACCATTGACCTCTCTTCCGCACATCATCAGATTTCTCTACACCCCTGAGTAGATGCTTTACCGCGTTCTGCACTCCCTTTGGTTGCTTTCAATTTCATCGCATGCCATTCGGGTTGGCGTCTGATGCAGCAGTTTTTAAAAGGCTGGTGTACGAGTTGTTTGGTGATATGCAAGGAGCAGTGTTTTTCCAGTGAGGGACTGAGGATTGTGTAGCGCCACCCCCTAGGGAAACTGTAGACGGAACCCTCAGGCTATAGCACCCAATATTGCAAGGCTGGCGAGGGACACTCCAATTTGGTAATACGGAGGACGCTTCATTTGACATTGGGGGAGGGGTGTTCCTGCTGGGTATAGTCACCCGCCTAAGGGTTCGCAAAATCTTGGGTGGGGAGGCGGTGAGACATGGCATGGTAGGCTGCGTTGAGGCGCCCCTAGTCCCTCATAATAGCTTCATGAGGTTGGTTACGGGTTGGGGGTTGTTGGGGGGGGTCTTCTTGGGAGGGGTCGTTAAAAAATGGAAAAGGGGACACAAGGTCTCCCTACTAGATGGCTGCGATTGACCCTTGATGTAAGATCTTTAATTTCTCATGGTTAACGCCGCCCGGCCTCCGGGATGTGGGAACATGGGCTGTGTGACGAGATTTGAGAGTATGGTACGCTGTAGCCGCCGGGTTTGGACCTATGGAATGTGGAACTTGTAACTTTTATACTGTCTGCAATAAAAAATATATTTAAAAAAAAAGGAGCAGTGTTTTTCAAGGATGATATCTTGATTATGGGAGCTAACAAGAAGATCCACGATGAACGTTTAAGGAAAGTGATGAATATCCTACAAGATAAGGGGGTGACAGCCGAAATCTCTAAGTGCAGATTAACTGAAAAGAAGGCTACTTACCTTGGTGAAGTTAGTTCTTTAGGCATTAGACCAAAAACTAGTTTGGTGAATGCCATCACTGTTGCTCCTGCACCCAAGTCCAAAGAAGATCTCAGATCCTACTTAGGGCTTGCAGAACTTTATGCTAAATTTGTTGAAAAGTTCTCAGAGAAAACTCATGTCATGAGGTCTTTACTTAAAAACAAAGTGCAATTCAATTGGTGTGTTGCTTGTCAACAGTTGTTTGAAGAAATCAAAAAGGCGACTGCACAAGCACCCAAACTTCTAGGTTTTAATCCTCTTGCGAATACCATTGTCACCACCGATGCTAGGAGCAAGGGTTTGGGTAGTGTTCTAACCCAGTTGGATGGTAACAATAAAGAAACAGTTATTGCCTTTGCATCACGTTCCCTTACTCCTGCTGAGGAATAGTATTCTGTAACTGAACTTGAAACTTTAGCGTATGTTTGGGCCCTGGAGCATTTCAGGAGGTTCCTATGGGGCAGAAAATGTATCCTTTGTTGTGACCACAAGCCCCGTACTAAACTATTAACTACTGAAGGTTTGACCGAGGCCACAGCAAGAATTGCCAGACTCTCCATGAGATTACAAACTGTCATGCACGATATACAATAAGTTCCTGGCGTTATAAAGTTTACTGCTCATTTTTTAAGCCGTATGTCCTTACCTTTGACTGAAGTAGACAGAAAATCTTGGAATGATTTCTCTGTTGCTTTGGTATCTTTTGACAGAAAACAAAGTATTTTCAGTAAAGAAGAATGGTTTGAAGCTGAGAGTTCTGACTAATTTTACTTGAACTTAAGCAGTTAATTGTGAATTGTTTGGGTGGTATGGACAAGAAGTTGGTGTATGATGAGCTCAGGGGTTTCTCAGAGGTACATGATGAACTCAGTTTGTGGGACTCGTTAGTTTTACGTGGTGATAAAGTAGTTCCTCCTAAATGAGTAAAATACTTGACTTATGTCATGAAGGACATTCAGGCATTACACACATCAAACTCTGATTGAAAGAACGTTATTGGTGGCCCAAAGTGGACATTGAGGTGGGAAGATGTGTTAGGTTTTGCATCGAGTGTAAAGTTTCTGTAAAATCCCTTAAAACATTTAATCCACCTTTAGCTTCTCCAGTCTGTCCAAAACTTCCATGGGAAGTAGTTGCTATAGATTTCATGGGGCCTGTCTTATGGTAAGATGGTTTACAAAAGTACATTTTTGTTCTTGTGGACACTTTTTCCAGGAGGTTAGAAGTTCGTGTACTAGAAGTGATCAACACAAGAACTGTAATCACATTTTTGGATGACATTTTCTTAAGAGAGGGGTTCCCTAGTATTATCTTGTCTGATAATGGGGTGCAATTCAAGTCTTCTGAAACGAAGAATTATCTATCTGCTTCAGGTATTCTGCAAAAATTCACTGCATTGTATCAACTGTAGCATTAAAGGTATTCTGCAATTAGCTAATAAGGGTAATTTGTCATGGGATGAGGAGTTGAAGAAGTTGCTTTGGGCTTATAGAAGTACCATCCATTGCACCGTTGGTACAAGTCCCTTTTCTTTGATGAGAGGCAGAATTCCTCATTCCAAAGTAAATCCTGGATGGTTGAACAGAAGTGGGATGGTTGAGTGTGACATGCATCAATGAGTCTCAGATGAAAAACAAACTATATTATGATCAAAAGTATGGTACCAAGCAAGTAAATTTGTGCGAAGGTCAATGGGTGTATGTTAAAAATGCAAAGAAGGTTCACAAGGAAGAGAGCAAATTTAGGGAACCTAGGAAGGTTGGTAAAGTTATGAATAGCACAGCCTTACTACAAAATGGGGAAGTTTGGCACTTTAGCCACTTAGCACCAGTTAAATCTGGATTTGACAGAAAAATGGAGAATGTTGAGAGTATTACCAAGAATTTTTGGGGGTTGAAAACTTGTGAATTTACTCAAGATAATCTGGAAGCTCAACATTCGGACAGTGCTGATTTGGACAGTTGTAATATCGTGCCGGAACTTGTTGATATTCAAGCTATTTCGTCTACTTCTAAACCTGTGCAGGATGAGAATCTACTATTGTTGTATAGCGTTTTAGGACCCTAATGTAATTTTACCGATTCATGCCCTTATATAGGTATTATTCACATTACCCTTATATAGGCATAGAAATCATAACCATATTTAGACATAACCCATCCAGTCCAAATACGGCATGGCTACTTCCACTAGTCGTAAAAAGCCAGAACGATTTCTTGGAAAACTCGGCTTCAGCAGTCAGGGACATCCTCTTTCTTGAATATTGATTTGTCCTAGAAAACATGGCGTTTTCAAAGAACTACCATTCCCTTGGGGTTTTTTGGTGACGTTATCATGTCCGACTTTACGTCAAACCAGGCACCTTAAAGGTATAAATATGTCTACACTTGCCCTAGCAAACACACAGTGGTTTGGAGCAGTTCGACTATCTTCTTGCCCGACGCATCTCGCTACAGCAAGTGCCATAGGAAGCCGACCCTCCAGCTGACACACTGACAGAGAGGCTGCCTTTCTCTCGCTGAGAATCCAGCTCCAGTGTTTCCAAGCTCTCCTTGCGGGGTGTTGGGAAATCGAGTCCCAAGACAGAGTTACCAGACCTCCTTCATTCTAAACCAAGGTACGGAGCTGATTAGACCCCAAGAGAAATCTTGGATAGATTATTGGCAAAAAAACTAAACTCATACTTACTTCTTCCCTCGTACTAGACATAGGTTAGGTACATCGGGGTAGGCGTATTTTAGAAGCAATAGTTCAGTACTTTTAGTCTTTTGTTATTTATGTATGTATTTTATGGTTTAGAAACCTTACCAAGCTTTTACAGTATTATTTTATAATGCTCTTCTTACTGTACGCATTATACTTTACAGCCAGTATTACGATTGTAGCAGTTCATTTCTTCTGCATGAGAAAGAAGACGTCAGTCTCTCTATTTCTCTGCAACTCTGGTGAAACGAAGCATGCACGATTGACTAAGTGAAATATTTATCTATTGTTTCCACAACTCTGAAGATCAATTTTATCTTGGGGAAACAAAGTTGTCATGTTCATGCGGTTGTCAGAAACGAATCCCTTCTTGTTTATTGGAGAAAGTTTCTAGGGACCTCTGAGCTAGCTGGCACTCCCTGTCAGGTTCTGCTTAGCTGCGCCTGCATAGCGCCACTAGAACTACATATTCCATGATCCTTTGGGTTTGTTCCAGGAAGTACTTCAGAGGATGGGACACGCTTCCTGTTGCGTGTAATTCTGGTTCTCGTCCGTTTGGCGTGAGAGCGGATGCTCTGCACGCCGGTTCCTGGTTCCTGCAAGTAGGGAGCTCCTTGATTGCAACAAATCCGAGGTAGGATTCTTTTCTGCCTGTCCTTGCCGAAGCGCGCTGTTCTCTGCAGCGTTCTGAGTCTTTCCGGCGAGTGGAGGGGACTTGGTTCTCGGAGCACTGCAGCAGGCTGCTGAGTGTTTCCGATACGTTTCTTTTCATTTTTGCTGCTTCTGTTATCGAAGAGGCGGGCGCTTTATTCCTCTGCAAATTCCGGTGGTACAGCATTATTTGACATTGCTATCAGAGGGAACAATCTTTATTGACAAATTATTTGAGAGGCTGGTGTATTATCGCGGAGCGCAGTGGTGGTCGAAAGTACGCACTGCTGTGATTTTCGGCGATTCTGCTCTGAGGAATCTAATGACTATAGCGGAGAGCAGTGCTGCTCAAAACTACGCGCTGCCGTATTTTGTTTTGTACATTGGTGTTGAAGGGAACAGAAGGCAGTGGTGGACACAACTACGCGTTACTGTGGTGTTTCTTTGAGTCTCATTTATGGATGTTTTTGTTCAGAAGAATTCTTACCAGGCATAGGGGAGCGGAGTGTTGTGGTTCTTGCCTCCTACACACTTCCGTGTCCTCCTCCCACAGTCCTGATTATTGACTTGGTTCTGGTTTACGTTCCTGCAATATTACTTGCTGATACAGACCCCAAATATCTCACACTCTCAGTTCTGCCATATGGTATGTTCTAGGTGGTTGAAGGAGCTCAGCGGTTTTCATGCTTTAAAGTACCATATGAATGCCATCAATATATTGTTTGTGTTTCTACAGGAGATCCATAGAAAGTGGTGGAGTGTGGAGAAAGACACATACATGGGGTCTCATCCTTTTCTTTAAGCAGGTATAAATGGTGCATATTAGCGAGAATTCATGAGAGTAGCCTTGTGTATAATCCTAGTGTTTATGAAGGTGTCTTTTGTCGTTTCAGGTTTCCCTTCCCTGCTAACCCCTTCCTTTCCCTTCCCTTCTTTTTCCTCTCTTATTTTCCCTCGCCTAATGACTCGAACACCTTGTATGTTATATCAGGGTGTTGGTGACATTTGGAGGTGGAGCCATTTATTCAACAACTGGACCTGTGGAGGTAAACCTGACAGAATTACACGCCCACGAAATTTACTCTACCTGATCTAGTTGTTGAGTAATGGCTACCATGGATGATGTAATGCAGGCTCTACTTCTGGTTCAACAGGAGCTAGCCTCCTCTAAAACAGAAGCTGCTGCATTAAGGGAAAAGGTAGAAAGGTTGTCCAGGAATCCCTTTGATGCACCCTCACCTCAGATACAGGTCACGGTTCCTCCTCCTATCTTCTGGCTAGTCCAGAGAGGTATTCGGGCGATCCAACTAAGACTCAGGTATTCCTAACGCAAATCATGCTCCATTTCTCATGTAAGCCAGCCTCGTTCCCTACCAATCACTCTCGGGTGGCGTTTGCCATTTCTTATCTGATAGGCGACTCCGCTAACTGGGCGGTACCCTTGGTAAGAAATGATGATCCTGTTCTTTCAGATTGGTCAGCATTCCACACTGAGTTTGAAAGGGTGTTCGACAGAAGGGCCACTACTTTCAGTGCAGATAGGAAACTGCTGGAATTAAGACAAGGCAGAAGTGACTAAGCAACTTATTTAACCAAGTTCAACAGATTGGTGGCTGAGACCTCGTGGCCTGAAGGGAAAAGGATGTCTCTATTCTACCTGGGGTTAAGAGATGGATTAAAAAATGTAATAGCCCAAATTGATCCTCAACCATCCACTTGTATAGACATGGTTAATTTAACCTTGAGACTGGATGGTAGAATGTTTGACAGAGGAGGGGATTAGAGAAGATGGGATAGGGGCCCTTCTAGACCTGATTGGACTCCCCGTAGGGCTTTGCCTTCTACCGAGAATACTACAGAACCCATGGGAATAAGGGCGGTTAGAGCCCCACTAACCAGGGAAGAGAAAGAAAGTCGTAGGGTGTCCGGGCTGTGTATGTATTGCGGCAAGAAGGGCCACTATGTCAGAGAATGCCCCTCCAAACCAAAGACATCAGGGGGATGGAATAGAAACAAAAGAGTAGCCACCACAGCGATGAGCGCACAGGACGAGGTGAGCGGTATAGCTGAAGAGAACAAGAGGGAAGATCAGCCCTGGAAAGTTCCTTCTCTAACGCTACTAGCCCTGCTTGAATCAGAGTCACATATCTTGTTGCCCATGAGGTTAGAGTGTCAACTACAGGTCCACCAAGTGATGGTCATGGTAGACTCAGGGGCCACCGGTAATTTTATTAATAGCGGGTTGGTGTCTTCTCTATCGTTGGACAGAGTTCCCCGAGACACTCCTGAAGAAGTCCTAGCAGTAGATGAGAAACCATTGACTTCTGGTCTGATTACGGAACAAACCGAGATGTCTGTAGAGGTAAAAGAAGTCAGGCACAGGGAGGAGCTGTCTCTTAATATTATTTAAGCCCCCCAGTATGAGGTGATCTTGGGGATGCCTTGGCTAAGTCATCACAATCCTTCATTACAGTTCTTGTCCACGGAATGCAAGGCACATATGGAGGGGCATAAGATCGCTCTGTTTTCACTGACACTGATACCCTTGTTGGTGGCTACTGCTGCGGAAAAAAGAGTGAGCTTACCTGTTGAGTATCGGAGTTACAAGGACGTCTTTAGCGAAAGCAAGGCAGAGCAGCTTCCCCCGCACAGGCTTTACAATTGCCGAATAGACCTAGTAGAGGGGGCCACCATTCCGTCATGCAGGGTGTATGCGTTGTCCATTCCAGAAACAACACACTTAAAAGAATATCTAGACCATTACGTGGACATAGGATTCATCAGGCCTTCAAGATCTCCTGCCGCTTCTCCCCTGTTTTTCATCAAAAAAGCTAATGGGGATCTGAGAGCCTGTGTGGACTACCGTATGTTGAATAGAAATACAATCAGAAACAGATACCCTCTACCCCTTATCTCTGTTTTGTTGGACCAAGTAAGAGAGGCCAGGGTTTTCACCAGACTGGATCTAAGGGGCGCGTATCATTTGGTCCACGTCCGCGAGGGGGACGAGTGGAAGACCGCCTTCAAGACCAGATACGGCTTATATGAGTATACTGTAATGCCGTTCGGGCTGTGTAATGCGCCATCGGCATTTCAATATTTTTTGAAAGATGTTGTGAAAGAGTTTGTAGGCATCAGTGCAGTGGTGTACATAGACGACATCCTGATATACTCAGAGGACACCACATTACACTACCAACATGTACTACAGGTATTGCAGAAATTAAGAGAACACAGGCTGTTTTGCAAGATAAGCAAATGTGAATTCAGTGTGTCTACGGTTAAGTTCCTGGGCGTTATGTTAAGTCATGAGGGATTGCAAATGTCCGAAAGAAAGATACAGGCTGTTCAGGAATGGTCTACTCCCACCTGTGTGAAAGAAGTACAGAGCTTCTTAGGCTTTGCCAATTCCTACAGCAGGTTTATTCTGCGGTTCTCTCAGGTGGCTGTTCCTTTGACAAGACTGCTCAGGAAAGAAGTTAAGTTCCAGTGGTCCGCTGAAGCTGCGGAAGCATTTGCTTATCTGATGAAAGCATTCACAACAGCCCCAATCCTTGCTCATCCAAAGCCAGAATACCCATATATCGTAAAAGCCGATGCGTCTGATGAGGCCATAGGGGCCATACTGTCCCAGAGAGATAAAGATACAGGACAACTCCACCCAGTCGCATATCTGTCAAAGAAGCTGAGCCTGTCCAAAAAGAATTACACTATAGCCAAGAAGGAGCTGCTTGCCATAAAAAGGGCTTTCCAAGAATGGCGACAGTATCTATGGGGGGCTAAGTTTCCGGTCACAGTCTTCACAGACCATAGAAACCTTCAGTTTATGAAGACAGCCAGACATCTCACACAGAGTCAGATGCGATGGATGCTGTTCTTCTCAGAGTACATTTTCACCATCACTTATCGGCCTGGGGTGGACAATCTGAAAGCAGATTCCCTATACCGACAAGACCAGGTTGAGGAAAAAGGGGATAAAGACACCATGGTGGCGATTGTAGACCCAGTAAAGGTGGTCTGCGTGATCCAGGCAGATACCTTCTTGGAAGTCATTCGCAAGACAAAGGACCAGAACGCCTGGGTTCTTTGGGCAACAAAGGGTAACAATCGCTCTTTAAAGCAAGGACTACCTTTTCAGAACAATAGGCTGTATCTCCCTACTCCAGCATTACGAAATAAGGCGTTTGCTTGGTGTCATGATTCCCCGTTGGCTGGTCTTCAGGGAGTCCAAAAGACCTTGCAACTCCTGGAATGTCATTTTTGGTGGGATACAAGAATAAACGATGTGACCAAATGGATTGGGCAGTGTGAGTCCTGTGCACGAGCAAAAAATGTGACTGGAAAGAAGAAAGGTCTACTGATACCTTTGCCCTCACCAAGAAGACCTTGGCAGAATATCAGCCTAGACTTCATCACTGGATTACCCCCTGACCAGGGTAAGTCGGCCATTTTGGTGGTCATAGACAGTCTCACTAAATTGGGACATTTCATCCCTTGCGTGAACCTTCCTACAGCAGGTCAAACTGCGCAATTGCTATTAACTAATGGTATTCGGTTGCACGGAGTGCCCGAAGTCATTGTATCGGATAGGGGTCTGCAATTTGTTGCAAGGTTTTGGAAAATATGGTGTAAGGCTTTGCACATCCAATCCTCACTCTCCACCAGCTTCCATCCGCAGACCAATGGGCAGACGGAGAGACTAAACCAGACGCTAAAAAAATATCTCTGGTGTTACGCTACAGACGCCCAGGATTCATGGGTCTCTATGTTATGGATGGCAGAGGTGGCATATAACAACGGTTGGAATTGTTCTGTGGGGGTTTCCTCCTTCCTTGCTACCTACGGTTTTGATGCTCGAATCCTTCCGGTGCACATACCGGAGGAGGTGGCACGACAGACTACTGTCATGGAACAGATGCGGAAGATGCACAGCATACACAGGAGAATTAGGATTCGTTTGCTCCAGGCTAAGAAAGATTTCAAAAAATGGGAAGATCAACGTCGAATCAAGGGTCCAGTGTACCAAGTGGGTGACAGAGTATGGTTATCCACTCACAACATCAGGTTCAAACTTCACAGTGTGTTTCATCCCAGATACATAGGGCCCTACACCATTGTGAAGCAGGTCAACCCTGTGGCTTTCAAATTGAAACTGCCTGGTACGCTCAGGATTCATCCAGTGTTTCACTGTAATCTATTGAAGCCGGCTTGTTCTGCTAGAAGGCGTGCTCCTCCGCCTGTGCTCAGTGATGGAGGGTCTGAGTATGTGGTCCGGAGCATCAAGGACTCGAGGGTGAGAAGGGGTGTGTTATGGTACCTGGTCTCTTGGAAAGGATACTCGGCTGAGGATGATTCCTGGGAACCGGTGGGTAATGTGCATGCTCCGACAGCGGTTCGCTCTTATCATCGCAGGTTTCCCTTGCGGCCTGGGCCTGGAAGGCGGTAGGAAGGGGGACATACAGTCAGGTTCTGCTTAGCTGCGCCTGCATAGCGCCACTAGAACTACATATTCCATGATCCTTTGGGTTCGTTCCAGGAAGTACTTCAGAGGATGGGACACGCTTTCTGTTGCGTGTAATTCTGGTTCTCGTTCATTTGGTGTGAGAGTGGATGCTCTGCACGCCGGCTCCTGGTTCCCGCAAGTAGGGAGCTCCTTGATTGCAACGAATCCGAGGTAGGATTTTTTTCTGCCTTTCCTTGCCGGAGCGCGCTGTTCTCTGCAGCGTTCTGAGTCTTTCCGGCGAGTGGAGGGGACTTTGTTCTCGGAGCACTGCAGCAGGCTGCTGAGTGTTTCCGATACGTTTCTTTTCATTTTTGCTGCTTCTGTTATCGAAGAGGCGGCCGCTTTATTCCTCTGCAAATTCCGGCACTACAGCATTATATGACATTGCTATTAGAGGGAACAATCTTTATTGACAAATTATTTGAGAGGCTGGTGTATTATCGCGGAGCGCAGTGGTGATCGAAACTACGCGCTGCCGGGATTTTCGGCGATTCTGCTCTAAGGAATCTAATGACTATAGCGGAGTGCAGTGGTGGTCAAAACAACGCGCTGCCGTATTTTGTTTTATACTTTGGTGTTGAAGGGAACAGAGCGCGGTGGTGGACACAACTACGCGTTACTGTGGTGTTTCTTTGATTCTCATTTATGGATGTGTTTGTTCAGAAGAATTCTTACCAGGCATAGGGGAGCGGAGTGTTGTGGTTCTTGCCTCCTACACACTTCCGTGTACTCCTCCCACAGTCCTGATTATTGACTTGGTTCTCGTTTACGTTCCTGCAATATTACTTGATGATACAGACCCCAAATATCTCACACTCTCAGTTCTGCCATATGGTATGTTCTAGGTGGTTGAAGGAGCTCAGAGGTTTTCATGCTTTAAAGTACCATATGAATGCCATCAATATATTGTTTGTGTTTCTAAGGAGATCCATAGACAGTGGTGGAGTGTGGAGAAAGACACATACAGGGGGTCTTGTTCTTTTCTTTAAGCAGGTATAAATGGTGCATATTAGCGAGAATTCATGAGAGTAGCCTTGTGTATAATCCTAGTGTTTATGAAGGTGTCTTTTGTCGTTTCAGGTTTCCCTTCCCTGCTGACCCCTTCCTTTCCCTTCCCTTCTTTTTCCTCTCTTATTTTCCCTCGCCTAATGACTCGAACACCTTGTATGTTATATCAGGGTGTTGGTGACATATGGAGGTGGAGCCATTTATTCAACAACTGGATCCCGTGGAGGTAAACCTGACACTCCCAATTAAGTCTAATATATTCGAAAGAGACCTAGTCGACCTAAGTCCTACATCAAATCTATAGGAAATATTATTCCAATGCGCAGAGCCTATTGGGAATATAGGAACTACACTACACTATGTTCTTCTGATTCTGATGTACATACCTGTGACAGGAATGTAATTAAAACTTCTAGTGGAAGAATTGTGAAGAAACCTAAGTGTTTAGAAATGTTTGACTGCAATTAAGTATATATTTTTTTTATTTTTTATTACTATTATTAATATTTTATTTTCTTTCTTTTAAGGGGGGGCTTGTGTAGTATTGTGCTTTATTGGTAAGTTCAGGGTTAGGGGCCAATTCCGATGTCGGACGAACTCAGGTCCGTCCAACATCGGTCAGGAGCTGTAACCCATTGACCTGCTGTCGTGGGTTACGGCCCTGCTAATACGATGCGTATACTTCACAATGCATGCATGCATTCTGAGTGGAAGGCATGCCAGTACTGGGAAAAGCAGGAGTGCAGTTCATCCCTGCACCCCGTGGCTACCACCCCAAGGTGCCTGCCACCGGGTGCAGGGATCCACAGAGGGGCACCCTAGGTGCCCCCAGGCTGCCATTTGGCTTTGCCACTGGATTCAAGCAAGCCGGGCTGAAGACGGCTGGAATGCCAGAAACCGGTCCTCGGAAGCTTGTTTCCGGTCCAGGGAAGACATGGCTTGGCAGTTCGGGCTGGACTGTTCCCATGAGGCACAGGGTCAGACTGATTTGTATATAGCCATGTCTGAACTGGGGTGGCAGAGTGGGCTAAAGAACGGTGATAGATTAAACCCAGATCTTTTGAATGGCTGTGAGTGTTTGATTGATTCAGATGCTCCGTCCATCACCACCCCTTCCCCTTTTGCACCCATGGGGGCCCTGCTGGGGGGCCACAAAGACAGTTTCTGACTGCCTTTTCGAAAAGCAGTGAAAACCTGCCATCGTTCTCCCTCGGTCGTAAAGAGGAGAGCGGGGGAGTGCTGAAGGATTTCCGGATGGCAGATGGGCTTGTTGTAGGCCATCCGGATATCCGAGTCGGATTCCATTCCGACGAGCCCATCGGAATGACTCAGTCGGAATGGAGTCCGACCGGCACTGATCGATTCGGTCAGAAGGGTTCCAAACAGGGTTCGCAGCCCTTCCGACCCGAATCGGAATCGGCCCTTTAATGTTAGATGTTAGAACCTTACTTATGCTATAGAATTGTATGATGTATTTTGGGGTTCTCTATGTGAGTTAGTTCTGCTTGAAGACCGTTCGTGCTGGATGTAACCTGCTATGCAGGGGTTGGAATAAAGGAAATCTTCATTTCATTACTTTACGTGTTCTGTTACTTGAGGATCACTACACCTTCCTCATACACAGAACTGGTACAGCACAACAGTAGCATTTAATTTAAATGTTCCCTCCCACTGACACCATACACAACCTGGGCAGGACTGCATTCTTCTTTACATATGCAAAACAGGTAAATAAGGTGCCTCAGCAGAACACACAGAACCACCGTCAACAGCAGAACAATCTTCCCTCAAACATACAAGTACAACACGAAGAGCAGCGGTGCTAACCCTCTTCACACGCACAGTTGAACAGTTTAAAAAAACAATACAGCTGCTGACTGTGATCAGAGAATCTAAATTACGTGTACCTATGTCACACACAAAGCTCTCTGTGACATAGTAAAACCACCCACCACATCTATGTGGAGGGATTCCATCCAAACCCGCCCTTTAAATGTAGAAGACTAGATCCTGATGGGGATCCCAGCATGAAAACATGAGGTTGACGGGGTCTTTGGAGGGTTGGCGCTCACTATGATGCTTTGGGGTGAAACTACGGAGTCAACTGCAGATTAAACTGACGCAGATGAAAACTACCTTCTCTTTACAAAAGCACCTAAAACTTTTCTGTTTTTTTAACCTATCACCAGCTCATGGTCAGGTGGGTTCTTCGGATCCAGGAAACCTCCTGAGTGACAGTGCATTCAACAAGAACCAAATTGTCCAATGACAACCATTAGTTGATCAGCCAATCCTAGTTTTAACTTTCAATTTTTATTTATACGTGTACCTTTGCTTTCCCATTTGAAATGCAGGGTGTTCAGTACTAGAAGGTAAACCAGGACTGGATTAGTATCTCATTTCAGACATACCACAACTGGAGAACTTTTAAACAGATACAGTATGAGCAGCAGCAGTGCATGTTTCCATGGTCTATTGGCTCATTGTATTGTGCATCCAGTAAAGCACACTCACATATCAAGCCATACCTGTATGTATATATATATATATATATATATATATATATATATATATATATATATATATATATATATATATATATATATATATATATATATATATATATATATATATATATATATATATATATATATATATATATATATATATATATATATATATATATATATATATATATATATATATATATATATTACCTACTGGCGGTAGCCAGTAGGTATATATAGTTAGGACCTAGTTTCCATAGGAAATCCCCAACATTCTATTGGGAATAACTTTGGCGCTGGTTGATGAATCTTCGCAAATTTCTCAAAGAAGATGGCTCGCTCCGCTCCTCTCCTTCCCTGAAAGTTTGGAGGGATTCGTCAAGTGGGGGCTGAGAAAAAAGGGGGGTCCCAAAACGTGTTTTCCCCATGTTAATTTCCATAGGACCTTTAGACACGGCTACAGCCCGAACGGCTTAACGGAATTATTTGAAATTTGGTAAAACGGAAGAGACTGGTTCCCAGATTACGCTTTTCTTTAAATGGTGTAACTCCGTCCAGTATTTGCTGAGAAAATTGCATTTAAAATCAATTATATATCTATCAGCGCGCACGCGTGCGCGCACTCTCCCCGCCTGCCTGCCTGAAATCGGGCCGCCGCGCTGCCCGCGGCGACCCGGAAGTGCTGGGGCCGGCCGGCCAATCCCAGCGCGGCCGGCTGGAAATGCCCGCCCCCACCGCGAGGGGGAAGAAGGAAGATGGCGGCTGACTCTGCAGGGCTCCCGTGATGGGAGGGAGCCCTGCCACCTGTAAGAGAAGTGTCATTTGCACCTACGAGTGCCCACCTCGTTTTTGTCCCCGCCTGCCTGCCTGAAATTGGGCATCCGCGCTGCCCGCGGCGACCCGGAAGTGCTGGGGCCGGCCGGCCAATCCCAGCGCGGCCGGCCGGGAATGCCCGCCCCCGCCCCGAGGGGGAAGAAGGAAGATGGCGCCAGGACGAAGAGGAGGCGGAACGGACAGGTGCGGGGCTCCCCTGTGCCGAGGGAGCCCCAGAGACCAAGAGGGAGGCTGGAGCAGTGGCGGAGGGGGCGCGGGGCACATTGTCGGTGCCCGCCCCCGCCGCAGTTCAGCCGCCGCTGGTAGTAACTGCAAAGAGCCTGTGAAGGAGCTACGACCACTTCCGCTGTAATTGGGTGATTATTGTCGGTGAAAAAAAATGTATACAGTTACAGTGATCAGCCTTGGCTCTTAATTATTTACCTCCCGGACTGATTGACTCAACCATATGTTCAGTCCTCCCCGGACAGCTATATTTTCACCTTAAGTTGACCGTAAGAACAATTTATCATTCAGCAATTTGTATACGGTCAATATACCCACATTTCCCCTTTTTATTGCTCCAAATACTAGTTTTTTCTGCTCAAGTGTCGATGTTTGGATTCGTACTCAAGTATTCTTGATTCCAGAGCCAAAAACTTTCCTTCCACAGAATGGACCTCAGTATATACATTTTGCACTGGTTAAAAAACACATGCAAACTCATTCTGCACTATTGTGATGCTGGTGTTTAGAGAATGGATCAGATTTTGCTCCAGTCCATGTGGCACAGCTGTCTCCCTGCATGTCTTGGGTGATGCATGTACCCATGCCTTGAGTTTCCCTCACCGCATGTTAGCTTTAGGCTTTTGATCATTTCACCTCAGCACACATGGAAATCACACATGTGCGCTGAGGGACTCTGTAATGGCATGGAGCCCACAGCGAGACTTCACAGTCTGGCGGGCACACCAAGTCTGCCCCTCTTTTCAGACTGGGAAGGGACATGCCATTTTACCTGTTGCTTTCAGCAAGAGCGTTACCGTTATTTCAGCACTTTAATATTTTTGTACTAGTGATAGACTATGCATCATGGCAAGCCTTCTCTGTAGCCCGGCTAGCAAGTGTTCTTTGTTCCCTACTTAAACGAGTTTTTTATTGCTCAGAAAAGGATGGAAGGTTCAGTAACCCTCTGGAATAGCTTACTGGTTACAGAGACCTCTCTAGGAGGTGCTTTAACCTAGAAACCTCTCTTACAACGATAAAACAATTTCCTGCTCGCTGACCCTCGGTGACCTATCTCGTTTAATGGGCATTTCTGATGTCGAGCTTCTTCTCAGTGTACAGGTATTGGTATCCCTTAAACAAAGAAATCAAAATTGTCAAAATCTAAAGGCAGTTCCGCAGGTATGGGGCAGAAGTGATGAAAAGATGGAGTTTTAACTGCCGAACGGCATCCAGATTGCAGTTTGTAATTTAATTATTCCACAAAAAAGAATGAAATTTAGAAAAAAAAGCCAAATTCAAATTAAATTAAAAATTGAGTCATGTGTCTGATTTAAATGTGAAAAAACACAAAAGTTCTTAAACAGTCTAGAAACAAAGGAAGGGCCAGAAAAAAGAACACCAGGGCCGATTGTGCAAGTTAATACGTTTTGCATGCGTTTGTAACGCTTTATTTTATATTGCTGAATTAAATGAAAATCAATTGAATTGAATTAATTCACATCCCGTAATGGTGCCAAAGTGTGGGTGTATATATATATAGCAGAGCGGAAAGACAGGAATTAAATATCTTTCTGCCGAACAACCTGGTGGCCGTTTCCCTCATTACGCCGTAACTGGAGGTGGTGAGGGATTCCTGGGAGTGATATATATATATATATATATATATATATATATATATATATATATATATATATATATATATATATATATATATATATATATAACAAAAACACAAGGTTGCCCTTATTGAGAACACCACACACGCAGGAGCAGTTCACCTTCTTTATTGCAGGTTGTCAGGGAAGCGTGCTCGCATCTCGGTAATTCGCCAAACATGTTTCGGGCAGCAAAGCCCTTGCTCACTGGCTCAGTCACAAATATCCCAGCAGCCACTTGAGGAACCGTTAAATGTTCAGAGGACCCGCCCCACTGGGCAGTGATAGGCGCATTGCCTTGTGGTCCAAGTAGTCCCTTCTTTACCCACAATGGTGCGCTGACAGTATTTTGATGACTTGTATTCAATCCCAAGTGGGTTCACCGTTGCTGCGAACCAAACTCCACTGGCACATTAGAACCCTGCAACGTCGGAGCTCCATAGTCCTTACTATGCCTCTGTGGTGGCACTGCAGGTCCACTAAATACGCGGCAGGGCATTCTCGCGACGAGGCATCGCCGCTATTCCATAACAAAAACACAAGGTTGCCCTTATTGAGAACGCCACACACGCAGGAGCAGTTCACCTTCTTTATTGCAGGTTGTCAGGGAAGCGTGCTCGCATCTCGGTAATTCGCCAAACATGTTTCGGGCAGCAAAGCCCTGCTCACTGGCTCAGTCACAAATATCCCAGCAGCCACTTGAGGAACCGTTAAATGTTCAGATTCACTGAAAAAACCATAGGTTATAGACTATATATAGTTAGGAATTAGCCTTCAAAAAACCTTGGAAATTCACTGAAAAAACCATAGGTTTTAGGCCTTATATAGTTAGGAATTAACATATAAAAAACCATTGAAATTCCTCCTATATAGTTAGCTGGACATTTTATTGATATAAAACCAATGAAATTCCACATATAGTTAGTTGCACTAACTATATATTTCGCGCATCAGCAATCCAATGCTGATGATGTCACATATTACATCATTCATGACATGGTCAGTGACATCACTGATGACATCACTGATGACATCTCAAATGACATCACTGATGACATCATCCAGTGTCTGTGTTATTTTGTAAAGTTTAAATATGTTTTACATATTGAAGAATGAGTGGATGTATAAGAGTATGGATGAAGGATTTGATTGTATAAGTGAGTAAGTATGTGTTAGTATATCTGTGAAAATGTAAGCTGTTCTGTGTTTAACTGTATAGATGAAGAAATCAAAGTGTGATTGATTCTTTACAGGACTGACTAGGTGTGTGAGTAACTCCATGGATGAGTGGCAGTGTGTGAGTGTCTGCATAGGTGTATGAGCGCATATGATAGTGTTGTAATGATGAGTGACTGTATGTACGAGTGACCTTATGGGTGAATGAATGAATGTGCATGGAGACGTAGGAATCAGTGAGTGCGTATGTAGTAAATGGTATTGGTGTGTCAATAGTTTCAAAAATGATACTCTGTATTTTACACTAGGTGTAACAGAGGTGATATTAGAGTGTAAGGAGGTGCATTGTATTATCACATCAAGTATATCATCAGTGGTGTGATCATTGATGTTAAATGAGCTGTCATCAGTGATGTCATCAGTAATGTCACTGACCATGTCATGAATGATGTAATATGTGACATCATCAGCATTGGATTGCGGATGCGTGAAATATATAGTTAGTGCAACTAACTATATGTGGAATTTCATTGGTTTTATATCAAAAAAATGTCCAGCTAACTATATAGGAGGAATTTCAATGGTTTTTTATATGTTAATTCCTAACTATATAAGGCCTAAAACTAACCCTAGGCGTAGTGTGCGGAGTGGGGCTACGCGGAGCTACGCGAAGTGGGCACAAAACTACGCCCACCCGCGCACTCCGCGTAGCCCCACTACGCGCCACCCGCCTCCCTCCCGCCCTCCCTAAATACTGCAATAAATGGCTAAAAAGCTTTTAAAAACACTTACCTTGTTCGCTGCGTCCCCGGGGCTCCCTCTCGCCGTCCCTGGATTCGCGCCGTCATTTCGAATACTAATGCGCCTGCGCGGGCGCCCGCGCATGCGCATTTCTCGTGAGAAATGCGCATGCGCGGCCGCCCACGCATGCGCATTAGTATTCGAAATGGCGGCGCGAATCCAGGGACGGCAAGAGGGAGCCCCGGGGACGCGGCGGACAAGGTAAGTGTTTTTAAAAGCTTTCTAGCCTTTATTGAAGTATTTAGGGAGGGCGGGAGGGAGGCGGGTGGCGGCCGGCTACACACCATCTGCGGAGCGTGCGTAGTGCCGCCTGGCTACGCCCGCTACGCAAAATGTGCACGGAGCGTAGCTGGCCGCCCACCGTTACCTAAAACCTATGTTTTTTTCAGTGAATATATATATACATATATATATATATATATATATATATATATATATATATATATATATATATATATATATTTATATATATTTATATATATATGGATATGGCATTTCTATAGCGCAAACCTAGCCATAAGGCAGTGTAGTGATGTACAGGGTCAAAGACAAGCATAAGATCAACGAGTAATTGGCGAGGAAGCTTGGTTGTGGATGTTTAATGCATTATAATGTAGTGTTCATTAAAGAGGTGAGTCTTCAACCCTTTGCTACATTGGGGCAGCTTTGGTGTGGTCCTGATACACATATGAAGATGCTGTTCCAGATTCTGGATGAATAGTTTGAAAATGTTTGCTGTATATACAAGGACCAGCCCTCCCGACTGTAGTGGAGTGTGTATTTGCCCCTCTAACACCGCACACATCTTCATACAAAGGAAAATGACCATACACTCCCAGGTCACGTCACCTTTGGACTACAGTAACTTGCTCCCTCTAGGCACACCCAAATATGTTATTAACAAGGTACAGGTAGTACAGAATGCAGCGGCCAGACTTCTGTGTCAAATCCCAATGAAGGAATCAGTGAGTACACAGCGTAGAAACTTACACTGGCTCCCGATCGAGACGAGAATACTGTTCAAAGAACTCTGCCTAACTCACAGAGCCATAAATAACAAAGGGCCCAGTAAGATCAGAAATCTGGTGTGCTTATACCTTTCCAACAGATGTCTGAGACAGGCACTTAGCGCCTGTTAAAAACTACCAGAATAAAAAGGGCCAGATGGGGCGGAAGAGCCTTTTCCCAACTGGGGCCCAAACTATGGAATTTACTATCGTGGGAGATTAGATTAATAGCCTCAAAAGCAACCTTCAGAAAAAAACTGAACCTTGGCTGTTTAACAAATTCTACTAACCTCTTTCCTCCCTCGCTTCACCATGTCTCATGCCTGGTGCTGGGAAGACTTTGGGTAGCCATGCGCTCTATAAATCCTCATAACATAACATACTGAGGTAGGTTATAAAGCGGATCGTAGTTTTTTTAAACACTTACTGTAAAATACCTAATCACTATAAGGGGCCCGGTCCACCATATCAGAAAGAGACACACACCCCCAGACACACACACACACAAACACCCACACACTTTACTAGTGGAGGTGAGGCATGTGTTTTTATTGCTACGGGGCTGAATTACCAGTCAAATGAGAGCGGCTGCACTACCCAACCCTACAACTTGAGGCTGGCCAGTTGCCGTATTAATATGGCACAACACTGACCTCTTTTCTCTGGTCACCCTCTGGGCCATTTGTGGGTGTGTTTTTTTCCTCATGATGGAATCTATATGCTGCATAATAACAGGATTTTGAGGAAAGTCACTGTTATAATTTGAACTTCAAGTTTCCTGGGATAGCAGAAGTCCTATAGAATGTATGACATGACTGCAATATTCCTTGCTTGATACCACCGTATCTTTTGTGAAGCCTTGTGTATCACTTTTCGCTCTAAGTGGGATAGGTATTCCCAGAAACCTTTACCAGGGTGCTTGTTTCCGGTCCAGGGAGGACCTGGCTTGGCAGTTCGGGCATGAATCTTTCCATGAGGCACAGGGTCAAGACTGATTTGCATATAGCTGGGTTTAAACTGGGGTGGCATAGTGAGCAAAAGAACAATGGATTTAACCCAGATCTTTTGACTGGGGTGAATGTATGATTTATTCAGCATTCCGTCCATCATTTGTTTGTGTATCACTTTTCGCCCTAAGTGGGATGGGTATGCCCAGATGTGGGTCCCTTGCTCACTTTGCTACTGGATTCAAGCTAGCCTGGCTGATGAAGGGTAATACCCAGAAACCGGTCCCAGGATGCTTGTTTCTGGTCCAGGGAGGACCTGGCTTGGCAGTTC
This sequence comes from Lissotriton vulgaris, assembly GCF_964263255.1. Classification (NCBI taxonomy): domain Eukaryota; kingdom Metazoa; phylum Chordata; class Amphibia; order Caudata; family Salamandridae; genus Lissotriton; species Lissotriton vulgaris. The sequence continues at coordinate 435,154,912 of NC_141695.1, forward strand.
GGGCTGGACTGTTCCCATGAGGCACAGGGTCAAGACTGATTTGCATATAGCTGGGTCCAAACTGAGGTGGCGTAGTTAGCAGAAGATAGATGGATTTAACCCAGATCTTTTGACTGGAGGTGAATGTATGATTTATTCAGCATTCCGTCCATCATTTGTTTGCGTATCATTTTTCGCCCTAAGTGGGATGGGTATGCCCATGGATTCAAGCTAGCCTGGTTGATGAATGGTAATACCCAGAAACCGGTCCCAGGATGCTTGTTTCAATTCCAGGGAGGACCTGTCTTGGCAGTTCAGGCTGGACTGTTCCCATGAGGCACAGGGTCAAGACTGATTTGCATATAGCTGGGTCCAAACTGGGGTGTCGTAGTGAGCAGAATAATAATGGATTTAACCCAGACATTTCGACTGGGGTTGAATGTATGATTTATTCAGCATTCTGTCCATCATTTGTTTGCGTATCACTTTTCGCCCTAAGTGGGATGGGTATGTCAAGACGTGGGTCCCTTGCTCACTTTGCCACTGGATTCAAGCTAGCCTGGCTGATGAAGGGTAATACCCAGAAAATGTTCCCAGGATGCTTGTTTAAATTCCAGGGAGGACCTGCCTTGGCAGATCGGGCTGGACTGTTCCCATGAGGCACAGGGTCAAGACTGATTAGCATATAGCTGGGTCCAAACTGGGGCGGCGTAGTGAGCAGACGAACAATGGATTTAACCCAGATCTTTTGACTGGGGTGAATGTATGATTTATTCACAAAAGGATCGTCACAGTGGAAATTATTCGGTGTAACAGCCTATACATGGTAAAAGGAAAAAGAAAATATGACAACACCAAGAAATATCATACAGTAAAGGATTGAAATTTAATCGATTTAGAAACGATTGTCAATAGATAAATGATTCACAAAATAAATAGTATTTTACATTCTGCACTTTTTAGAAAAACGTGCAAATAAACGTGAGGTGACAAGTGGTGAAATTGGGATCAGTGCAAGTGGTTGTGCAGTGGAAAGGTGGTGCATGTATATACATCAATATACAATGATAGGGAACCTATCCAGCCAGATTTCTGGCACAATCAATAAATGCAAAATCATAAGCAACTGATGCAGTTAATGATTCACTGTCATCCAGGTTTGATGTGAAAGGAAGAGAAAAGTCGACTTTTAGACCCCTAAGGGAACCAGCAAACTGTGCGTCTTGGAGGTGGGGTCTTCATCAGGACGAGGCGGGCGGGTGAAGGAGGGGGGAACCTAAAGGTAATGATACATGATTAAAGGGGTGTGTCTAGTAAAGGGAAGTAAATCCAATAGGTGTATACTAAGGAGTATAAATTAGAAGCATCAGCAAGGTTCCTTCGTGCTGGAAATTAAGGTTGTGGGCCTGCCCTGCTCCTACAGGGTAGCGGAGACAGAAACAAGACAATTGTCGCTAGGGTCATGATTTACACTAGTCGATGGAAGAGCAATGGGAGACAATGATAATAGCCATATACTCACGGAAGGTTATGTAGAGTAGGTAACATAGGTTCAGAGTTCTCTATGTTGGACTATATTAAGCAGTTGGGATGGCACTAGGTTCATAAGTAACCTGTGGCTGGGTGCGTGAAAAGGAAAGGTGAAAAAGAAAGTGAGGAAACATTCACATTAAAACCTCATCTGAGGGAAAAGAGCACTAGTAATAAAATGAGCATCTAATCAAGGGTGCAAAATTGCAAGTTGTGGTGTTCAGTTCTGGGATAATAGCACATGGATGTACTAAACACGAGGGTTTGACCAAGTCAGTGGTTGCAGGAAGAAATGCATTATGGGGTGACTTACAGGCTATGCAGAGAACATGCGCTGAAGATTAAAAGGGGCTTGAACACAACATCAACAAGCATTTGCAATGCAATAGGTCTTGCATTAGGAAAGCTTAAACTACTGTTATTGTAAATTACATTTACTTATGTGTTGGTTTTGAAAACAGCGAAATTAGTAGCTTTGTCATTTACAATGCCAATAGTTATAACTTTTGCAAATGGGACACCTATAGCATTTGTAATGCAATATGTGTTGTATTTACGTGACTTAGATGTATTGATATTACAAATAACAATGGCTTTTTTATTTATTTTTTAATAATTAATACTTAAATAAAAGTTATTGTAATTTATAATTGCAATAGCTTAACCCGTTAAGCGCGCACAAACATTCCGCCCCAGTGCGGACGTTCGATTGCGCTAACGGGATTCGGACGTCCAACGGTCGTGTGCAGCACTAGCGAGGTAGTGCACGCGACGACCGTTGGACGTTCGAAGCACTCAACGGGTTAAAGTTGTGTAAATAGCTTTTGTGAAGATGATGCTCAGTGTATTTTATTGTGACGAAAATCCGAGAACCAAAGTGAAATATTAACATATTTTTGTGACATTTGTAATAAAGCTTAAAACATTGAGAGAACATATTTGAACCAGTTGTTGTTGAATGGTTGCACAGATTGATGCTGTGGTGGCGCTGAGTGATGTTGTGGTGGCGACGAGTGATGCTTTGGCGTTCAGTGATGCTGTGGTAGTGCATAGTGATGTTGTGGTGCCCCTGAGTGATGCTGTGGTGGTGCTGAGTGATGCTGTGGTGATGCGAAAGAGTGCTGTAGATAGATAGAGTGAGGGCGATAGATAGATAGAGTGAGGGCGATAGATAGATAGAGTGAGGGCCATAGATAGATGGAGGGAGGGTGACAGAGAGAGGGACGGTGATACATAGAGTGAGGGTGATAGATAGATAGATAGATAGATAGATAGATAGATAGATAGATAGATAGATAGATAGATAGATAGATAGATAGATAGATAGGAGTGAGTGCGATAGATAGACAGATAGATTGAGTGAGTGCGATAGATGAACAGATAGATTGAGTGAGGGCGATAGATAGACAGATAGATTGAATGAGGGCAATAGATAGACAGATAGATTGAGTGAGGGCGATAGATAGACAGATAGATTGAGTGAGGGCGATAGACATATAGATAGATAGAGTGAGGGAGGGCGATAGATAGATTGATAGAGTGAGGGGCGATAGATAGATAGATTGATAGAGTTAGGGCGATAAATAGATAGATAGATAGATAGATAGATAGATAGATAGATAGATAGATAGATAGATAGATAGATAGATAGATAGATAGATAGATAGATAGATAGAGGGCAATAGATAGAGTGAGGGCGAATGATAGATAGAGTGAGTGCGATAGATCGATGGATAGATAGACAGATAGATAGTTGTGTGTATGGTTGTGTGTGTGGTTGTGTGTGTCGTTGTGGTTGTGTTGTGATTGTGTGTGTGGTTGTGTGTGTGGGGTTGTGTGTGTGGGGGGTTGTGTGTGTGTGGTTGTGTGTGTGTGGGGGGGGTTGTGTGTGTGTGTGTGTGGGGCTTTGTGTGTGTGGGGGGTTGTGTGTGTGTGGTATGTGGGGGGTTAAATTATCATGTAACTTGCAAGTGATACAAAAAAAGTAAGCCATGCATGAGTGATTAACGAATGCTGATATTTTTAAGCCCACAGCAAATGTTACTTTTCCCAGTGGGAGAATATAAACATTTTACAAGAGATTGACAGAGTGCGCAAACCACAGAGTGAATGGCCAATAAAAATGAATCCAAGAGCGAGCCGTGCACGAGTGAATACGTAATGCTGATATTTTTAAGCACACATCTAATGGTACTTTGCCAGTGGGAGAATACAAAATAAAAATAAATTGACAAAGTGCGCAAACCACAGAGTCAATGGCCAATAAAACAAGTGCTGCGTAAACATGCAATTTGTACTTATAGTAAATTGTAAATTGATACTTGTATAGCGCACTACTCACCCGCAAGAGTCTCAAGGCGCTTGTACGAATACCGCTGTGGAACCCATTCTGGCTTTCCCTGTGAGGCGTCCACTCCTGGGCACCCCCAAGGTGGAGGCCAGGCATCCTTAGCGTTGTGGGGGCCGTTGTGGAGATTAAGCAAGCTATTGCCCAGAGTTGCAGAGTGCGACTCCATGATTGGAATAGGCACCGAGGCGAGAATTATCAGGTCCGTGGAATTTTGAGCCCAAGACCCGCCGAGGCGGGGAATTGAACCCTGGTCTCGGGCTAGACTGCTGCATCAGGGTTGGCCGCTCTAATCACAGAGCCACACTTCTCCTTGATTACGAGAAGCAAGGCTAGCAGTAAAAGAGGCACAGTTACTACCAGCCTTGCTTCTCGTAAGCAAGGACTATAAGTACAAAGTGTGTGTTTACGCACCACTTGCAGATTTTAAAAACACATAAATAAAAGGCATTGTCTTTTACAATACCAGTAGCTCAAACTCTCGCAAATGCGGGACTTATTGCATTGTACTGTTCCCTCCAAAGCAAATCATAGAAGGAAAGGCTAAGGACATTGTAGATAAAGAGAACTCTCCGATGAATGGTACAAACATGACACAAGTCTACTTCTGCAATGTTACGATGGTTGAAGCATGTTAAAACAGCACTGAAATGTGACAGAGCAGAACAATAAACAAATGAAAGTTGGTCCTGGGGCAAAGGAAAATAAATATGTGACAACTGTGGTTGAGGCAATCGACAGGCAGCATACAAGAGCCTATTTGCTCTTTTAACCATATAACACATACAGCTTGCAGTACAGAGTAACTTAAAAGGTAAGGCCACAGCATTTGTGTAAATTTCACATGTGCCCCTGTGTGGCGAGGGTGGGCAACTTACCTGAGCAGAACTTGCTGCGATCACATGGAGCGTCCGTAGCGAGCGGCCTAATTGCTGCCAGTATTCAAGGAGCACTCCGGGAGAGAGATGTGGCCGCACCCCGTTGAGTGCTGAATATGCCAGATGAGAATAAATTCAGTGGGGCTGCCTACCATTAAATGTAAAGATACAGTGTGGAGTACTGTGCTGACATGCAGAAGATAAAGCGGACGGGGCACCATATTTAAAGTGTAAGCGTGTCGCATTGTATAGAGGCGGACTGTCGTTTACACAAGACGGCGCTTACTGCACCACAAAGCTGCTAGATGCGTTCACTTGGGATTAGGGAGGGGCCAGGAGCGAGTGTTGTGGGAAGGGTGAGAGGGTTGGGAGCCACCAGGATGTTAACTGTGAAGCCTATTTTAAATTAAAAGGTTCCCAAAAACTGTTGGCAATGGCAAATCATGTAATCTCCTGCCCGCTCCAGGAAAGTAATTTTTTTTAACGGCATGCAATCCTGTTGGAGGGTCGCAACGAACAAAAGAAAAGCACAGCTCTCATGAACCCAGCTGAGGCGTGCCGTGCTGGTTAAGTAAATTTTTTTTAAAGCATCAAGAGGAATCGTGTACTGCTTGCATGCGTGGAGGGGGCGGGGGAGCGGCTTCCTTTGAAGTCTGATGCCGAGGCTCAGACAAATGGTGTCCCCCAACACCAGCCTCAACATGACGAAACATTTGACAAAAACACACAATAGCACCCACTGCCAGAGGAAGGCCTTGTGTATTGTGTTATAAGTGCATTGATATAGCGCTTACTAACCCAGAGGAAGGAATTCAGGAGCTTTACTGCTGCTTGGAGCTCAAGGTTAGTGGTTAATTCAAGGGTTATTGCTGGTTATTAGGGTTAATCTTGTGCTGCCATTGATAACATTTCAAACCTGAGTGTCTTTGAGTAGTATAAATCAGCAGGGGCTGAGTGTGATTATTAGCAGGGTTGGTGGGATTATTAGCGGGGTGGGTATGTGCGCTAATGCCGCTGGCAGGGGCTATTTGTAGCTGTGCTCCAGGATAGTAGGTACTGCTGGCTGCAGGGCGTGACTTTCAAAGAAGGACAGACTGCCATCTATTAGGTGCGATGTGGTCAGCTTCCTAGTTGTACAAAAATAGAGATTAAGGCAAGCATGCTATTCAACAAAAAGCACTTTGACGCCTTGTCTGGGGTAGTAAGCACTATATAAACACAGTTTACAATTGGCTGTACTCAGACAGAGGAGGCTGGAGGATGGAAGGTAAGGGAAGTTTTAAGCAAGGTCTGCATTTCTAAGCAGGATTTTAAGACGCTAGGGTGCATGATATCTCGAAATTCTTTCTCTAAGGATGCCAAACGGTAAAAATAAATATTATTTGCATGTGAGAGAGTGCTATATTACCTACTTTTGAAAGGCGCTAGAAACAGGCAAACGGTCTGCCTGCTGGGGGTTTAATGAGGACCACGCGTCATCAGGGTCAACTCAGGTCAGAATCCTACAGTAATGCTGGCGGCATGTGTAGGGTAGTATCAAGGGTTCGAGGCGGCACTCCACCAACGCAGTAACCCATCATGAAAGCCACTTTAGAGAATATACTGAGAAAATAATGCAAACATCTAATGCAAAGATCAAAAAGAGATTTTCGGAAATGATGTAGAATATTCCATTTGTGGAGTGCTGCAGTTGGGCCAGAGCTGAATTTTAATCAGGGGGGACTGCAGTGATGGACTGCAGTGTGTCCGCTGTTATACCGACGACATTAATCATGGCGAGCCTGACTCCGCGCCCACAGGCACCGGCTCCCGACTGTCAGGGCGGTCGGGAGGCAGCGGGAAAGGTCGGAGGTGCCAGGGAGAGGGGGCTGGACACGGACAGGAGCGGAGGAACCGAGGAAGCAAGAAAGAGAAGGGAAGACGAGGGAGGAAAGGAGAAAAGGAAAAAAAGATGAGAAGAAAGGAGGAGGGGCGACGAGAGAAGAGAGGGATGAAAGGAGGAGGGGTTTATGAGGGAGGAGAACAGAAGTGGATTGACAGAATAAAGACTAAGGAAATAAAGCGCGAACGTGAGAGAAAATGAAGGAAGCAGTAGAGGCAGGCATGCAGGGTTGAAGGAATAGAGGGGAAAGGAACGAGAACAAAATGTGAGAAATACAAGCTCTGGCATTGCGCGGAGGGGGGTGGGGAGCGGCTTCCTTTGAATTCTGATGGGAGGGAGGCAGGGAGTGGCTTCCTTTGAAGTCTGATGCCAAGGCATGGTGTGGGATCTGGCTGGTGATGTGCACACGCCTGGCTCACATGAACTGTATCGAAACCGCAGTTTGGGGAGACTTTTCGGAAGCCTTACTATAATCTCCCCCACCATCCCTAGGGGATGGATTAGATGAGATCTAAAAAGCGGGTGTGTGTCGGCACAGAACCATAAATTGGTCAAGGGAAAACTTCTGGTGGAGAAAGATTAATCAAAGCGCAATAAGTAAAGGGAAGGTAGCGCATGTTCGTGATTCCATAGGAGAATTTCAAGCCTGTAATAATTAAAGGCTTGAAAAACAGGTGAGCGCTTAATCTTGGAAAAACAGCGCGTATGCAATAACCTATTAATGGAAGCTTGGGGGTACGGCGAAAAAGCGTGTACACATTAATGGCTAAAAACAGGCGAGCGCTTAAACATGGGAAGACAGCGCGTGTGCCGGAACCTATTAATGAAACACAGAACAACGATGATAATTGACGTTGGAAGCAGCCATGGCCCGTGGAGGGAGTTCCGTGGGGCGGTGAGGCGGGGCGGGGGAGAGGCAGGGTGGGTGGTAGTAAACACTGGAATATGGATGTACAGAGGTAAGTAAACATTTAAATAATTAAAACGAATTTCGTTGCGCTCGCGCTGCATTGCATTTTGCGATGTAGCGCGCGCAATGAAATTCTTTTTTTTAATTTAAATGTTTACTTACCTCCGTACATCTATATTTTAGTGTTTACTACCACCCACCCTGCGCCTCCCCCACACCGCATCACAGTACTCCCTCCACGGGCCGCGGCTGGTTGGAAGTCTGTGCAGGAAGCAAGCGTGCACATTCAAGCTGGAAAGAAGGAGATTGGAGCAGTGACATACCTTGAGGAGAAGCGTCGGTGAATTAGACAGCTAACCCCAGTTGGTGTCAAGCAGGCGCGCAACACCCATTGGGCTCACAGGGCTTCGTCGTGTGTGTCAGCCCGGGCTGACACAGCTTTGCGGGCTGGCGACCATATTATTGCAGCCGCACCCGAGTACTTAACAGGTCCTTAAAAGACCATTTACTTGTAAATTAGGCTTTTGTTGTGTTTTCACCCCTTCTTTTAGCCACTCTGTCTAAGGTTGGAAGAATTAGCCCCCTCCCCCCCCCCCCGAAATATTGTGCACTATAACTAAGTCAGGAGTAGGCAGAGTGGTGTTGTCTCGATGTCTAGAATTGTGTGATAGGCATCAGGGCCTTAAACATACTGATCTTCAGGTCCGTGTGTTATGGGCCACTTAGTAGATACATATGTAGCGTCTAGTTCATTTAAGCCATTCTGTATCGACTTAAAGCGATCCATCCACTTGCATTCCCTGATATTTAGAATTAAACCCAGATCACCACCCCTGACGCCCAGTGTGACTGCTTCAATAATCAGCCATTTTATGGATTCAGGAGGATGGTTAAATGTTTGGAAGTAGTGAACCATGGGGGCCCCCATGGTACTGCATCCTATTCTGCTGCAATGCTGCAGTATTCGTCATTTGACCTTTTGGGTGGTCTGTCCTATGTAGATGTTATCACAAGGGCATACAATTGCGTAAATGACATTTTTTGTGTTACAGTTTGTAAGAGTTTTGAGATCCACAGTACAATTACTGTGATTGAACTTTTTAGCTTCAATCGTCAGGCTACAGGCCTTACATTTTCCACATTTGAATGGATGGTGGGTTGCAGCGGTATATCCAAGTAAGATTTGACCACATGGTCGCAGATATTTTTACCCTTCTTAAATGAATGCATTGGAGGTTCTGGAAGCTGTAGCTCTCCTGCAACTAGGTGGTAGTGCTTGTTGACGATCTGTCAGCTTTCGTTGCTCTTTGTATTGAATGTTGTGATGCAAATTAATCAGTACAGAATCTGGAGACGGTCTTTAGGGGTAAGGAGCATCTCCCTGTGATTATGCTAAGCTCTCTTTCTGGTCCGTTTGACCAGACGTTTAGGGTAGCCTCGTTCGACCAGTCGATGGATTAGACCATCTGATTCCTTATAAAAGTCTTCCTTCTGAGTTCAATTTCTCCTGATTCTCAGGAACTGACCGAATGGCAAGTTATCGCCTAAGCCCCTGGGGTGATGACTGCCATACCTCAGCAATGTGTTCCTTTCCGTGGGTTTACGGTATAAGGTGGTATACAGACAGTCACTAGTGGCTTTAATGGATATGTCGAGGAAGTCAATGGTGGATTTATCCTGGTGGATGGTGAACTGGATATCCATTGATCTCCCATTTAGCAAATCAAAGAAATTCTGGAGTTCCAGGTTGCTCCCTGTACAAACCATGAAAACGTCATCTATGTAACATTTCCAACAAGAGACGTGGTCTCTGAAGGGGTACGAGGTGTAAATGTGGTTTTGCTCAAAATCATCCATGTAGAGGATAGCCAGGTCTGGGGCGAAGCTGACCCCCATGGCCACATCCTTGGTCTGCATGAAATAATCACTCTGGAAGAAAAATACATTTTGAGTCATAGCTATCTCAAGCAATTGAATTATAAATTCGGTTGGGACATGTGCTGGTGATATCCTTGTGTTCAAATATGTCATCATACATTGGAGTGCATGTTGCTGTGGAATGCTCGTGTATAATGACACAATATCCATTGTGACGAGGATTTGTGTGGTAGGCTCAAAGGCATGCCCACAACATTGTATCTCAGAGGTATCACTTTATTTCGCCAGTGGTTTTAAGAACAAATCCACATCTTTACACAGGGGCTCCAGGACTGAACATCACCCTGAAACAATCGGGCGGCCAGGTACTTGTTCCATATTTTTGTGAACCTTGGGTAGGGTGTAAATGGTTGGTAACCACAGCTGTTTCTGATTTAGGTACTGAAATTCCCAATCAGAAAGGTAGCGCTCCTGCTTGCTTTTTTCCGTCATCCATAGTATCAGTAATATTGGCTGTTGATACACTGTGAATAATTTCCACTGTGACTATCCTTTTGTGTACTACTATTTACCCGCGTCCAGTGGTCTATCGGGTTACCCCATTGATATAGAAGTCTGTATGATTTATTCAGCATTCCGTCCATCATTTGTTTGCGTATCACCTTACTATCTCCCAGTAGCCTGAGCCCACCCTGCCCTTTTTAGTTGGGTACGCCTCATTGCTTCTTGTGAAACCTCGGATTCACAACCCACCATTATTTTCTAATGGATACTTCTAACCACAGATTCCACACCTTGGGAATACTTCCCCAGATGTCAAACGGGATCTCAAAACTTTTCAGCAGTACCTCTGCATGCCGTCAGGTCTTTGTGCAACTCTGCACTGATGCTGTTCCACTCCATAATTGACGTGCAGAGCAGCACATAAGTGCAAGACATGAATGCTGTCAGTTCCTTTCTTTTAGCATTTTCAGATGAGGATGCAGAGCTTCTCCCTGGTCTTTGACCAGAGTTTTTATCACAAAACTATGCAAGTCGCAAGAGAAAATGCTCCCCACCATAACAGAATAGGGTTCAAACCGTGCAGGGACTGTCGCAAACAAATGCCGGTGATGGACCTGCACAAAGTCTGCTTGTGGTGCCTGGGGTCGGACAGCGGCTCCATGACCTAGGGCGATTGCACCCAGATGAACCTAAAAGCTATACAGTAACCTAAAGTGAAGCTCTCATCACCTAGCACAAGAAGACATCATACTGTGACCATCCAAAGGAAGGTCACTCCCCGCTCCTGAAGTCATTCCCATGGTAGGTACTCTTCACGGTCTAAGTGCTAAGGCAAATTGAAGAAGAAGCACAAGTAATTTAAGCAGGAATCAGCCCCTTCCTGTCTCTCTCGAACTCTAGAGAGGGCACAAGGGCATCAATGTGGCTCTAGGTCGTGCTCCCAATCTCCATTGGAGCTGATTTTATCTCTCGTCCCAAACACACTCTGACTTTTCATGTCCATCAGCAAAGTCACAGCAAGAAGTGGCCTTCAGGAAGGCTGTGCTGTGAATATTAGGCACTCTATTGGCTCCCTCTTTATTCAGGGCCCAAGGAACCAGAGGGGGCTCTAGTCAGACTTCCGCCAGTTGGTCCATGCATGGCACCTTTTGTGCTCCTTGGATCCACATCTGGTCTAGCTCTGATTTAGGTGTCCGCTGTGGTTCTGGCACCAAACACTGTGCCGGTTCTGTTCACACTGATGAAGATGCTGACATCAATGTCAGATGATGATATACAGGTCATAGTACTATCTGACTTGAAATAAATCAGCCACAACCTCGACCTGTGCGACTCAGTGCCCTACTACTTCAGCAGGCACAACCACAAAACCAATTGAGTGTGTCCCACTGGCATTCAGCCACCCAGTTGGAGGTAGGATTCGATATTTTCTCCAGGCATGGCAAGCCATCACAATAGATAAGTAGGTCCTACAAATTGTCTGTCAGGCTATTCTTTCTACACCGCTGCACCTTCCACCACCTTCAAGGGGTTCTGAGAAAGGACCATCTGTCTGTCTCAACGACCGGAAGAGCAAGTCTTTATGGAAAAAGGGGCCATAGAGATAGTACCAGCCTCAGAAGTAGGAACTGGGTATTTCTCCCGCTACTTCATTGTGCAGAAGGACAGAATACTTTGTCCTATTTTAGATCTCTGTCCTCTCAGTGCCGTGCTCTGTAAGGACAGCCTCCCGCTTCATTCTCTACTCCACCTCATCCCTCTAAGGAAGAAGAGAGACTCCATCATCTGGATCCCAAAAGAGCATTTAGGGGCATATTACCAACAACTAGCGATAATTTTTGTCTCTAACTTGTTTAGAGACAAACATTATCGCCGCACATCGGCGATTTTTATCGCAGATAAACCTTGCTATTAGCAAGGTTTATCGCAAATGCGATAAAAAACGACCGCAATGCATGAATATCGCTGAAAAGTCAGCGATATTCATGCATTATCGAACAAATGCTCTTAGCCATGTTATCCGCCTGCCATTGGATAACATGGCTAAGAACTGCTCAGGGCAGGTGTTAGCTTTTGGAGATATTCGCGCTTAGCGCGAATATCTCCAAAAGTTGGTAATAGGAGATAGCGATGTTAGGGACTGTTTCCAGTCGCTAACATCTTGGCACGCCCACTTTGCATGTCATTAGTGATAAATATCACTGACATGCAAAGCGGGGCCCAAGATGGTCGCTATCTCCTATTAGCTGTCACTAACTGGTGTTAGCGACAGCTTGGTAATAGGGAGATAATTTTATCTCCGCTTTCTTGGCTTTTAAAGCCAAAAAAGTGGAGATAAACCCCCTTGATAATAGGCCCCTTAGTTTTTATATTGATAGGACCAAGGAACATCAAGTGGATGATCAGCTCAGGAAAATGCTCACACTACTGCAAACTAGCCATAGACTACAATTGACCAGATTCTTAGTAATAACCCGTGGTCTATCTGGATTATTGTAATATTTTCTACACAAGGAGCCTGAATGACTGCAAAGGGTAAAAAAAAAAACAGGCAAACTATGCTTCGATTTCCGGAAATATGACCCCAGCAAACTGTCCCGAGCGGCATTCCACTGGCTCCTGGTGGAGTTGATTAGTTACATAAAATTAGGTTGTTTATCAACCGAAACTGCTGGTGAGTTTTTGATGTTTGATACTAAAATGGTGGCTATGAGATCTATGGTTTTGCAGAATAGACTTGCCCTAGATGAATTATTGTCAAAAGTGGGAGGAGTCGGTAGTATGCTGAAATTCAACAATGTTGCACTTAGATCCCTGACAAAAGCAAAGACTGGGAGAGATATATCAGTAACCAGCCACGGCCCGTGGAGGGAGTTATGTGGGGCGGTGAGGCGGAGCGGGGGAGGAAAAGGGTGGGTGGTAGTAAACACTGGAATATGGATGTACAGAGCTAAGTAAACATTTAAATAAATAAAAAAATGTTGTTGCGCGTGCTGCATTGCATTTTGCGATGCAGCGCGCGCAAAAAAAATTGTTTAAATATCGAGTTGGAAATATCATAGGGACAGAATATCGAAATCAAGAATATCGACGACCAGAATATCAACCTGAAGATAAGAAATATTGTTTTTGTTAATATTGAAGTTAGTAATATCAATAGCAAAAATATCGATGTTACTAATATCAATATTAATATTAGTGTTATGCATTTTATTATGTATTTTATATGTTTGTTTTTCTAATTGTTGTTAATTATTGTACTAGTTTTATAATATATGTATTACATTTTTAGAAGTTAGTAATGATTTTTTTAAGTAAATTATGCGCTTTAGTACCATAGATGATTCAGAAAAGGGGGTGGTGATGAACAGAGTGTCTGAATTAAGCAGACCACTCTTACCCAGTCCAAAGATCAGGGCTTGATCCACCACCGTTTTTTAGCTCACTGCACCATCCCAGCTCAGAACTTGGCTATATGCAAATTAGTCTGACCCTGGCCCAGTGCATCATGGGAACAGGGCAGACCAAACTACCAAGCCAATTCTTATACTGGGAAGGAAACTAGCTACCGGGGACCGGTTTCTGGCATTTCAGCCGTTTTCGGCCCGGCTTGCTTGAATCCTGATGGTGCAATGAGCTAGGGACTCACATCTGAGTATACCCTTCCACGCTTATGGTGCACAAAAATGATTCAGAAAAGGGGGTGGTGATGAACAGAGCGTCTGAATTAAGCAGACCACTCTTACCCAGTCCAAAGATCAGGGCTTGATCCATCACCGTTTTTTAGCTCACTGCACCATCCCAGCTCAGAACTTGGCTATATGCAAATTAGTCTGACCCTGGCCCAGTGCATCATGGGAACAGGGCAGACCAAACTACCAAGTCAATTCTTATACTGGGAAGGAAACAAGCTGAGATAAATAACGGTGATGGATCAAGCCCTGATCTTTGGACTGGGTAAGAGTGGTCTGCTTAATTCAGACACTCTGTTCATCACCACCCCCTCTTCTGAATCGTTTTTGGCCACTATAGGTGTGGCAGGGTATACTCAGACATGAGTCCCTTTCTCACTGCACCATCAGGATTCAAGCAAGCCAGGCCGAAGACGGCTGAAATGCCAGAAACCGGTCCCCGGTAGCTTGTCTCCTTTCTGGTGAAGAATTGGCTTGGTAGTTTAGTCTGCCCTGTGCCCATGATGCACTGGGCCAGGGACAGACTGATTTGCATATAGCCAGGTTCTGAACTGGGATGGTGCAGTGAGATAAATAACGGTGATGGATCAAGCCCTGATCTTTGGACTGGGTAAGAGTGGTCTGCTTAATTCAGACACTCTGTTCATCACCACCCCCTTTTCTGAATCGTTTTTGGCCACTATAGGTGTGGCAGGGTATACTCAGACATGAGTCCCTTTCTCACTGCACCATCAGGATTCAAGCAAGCCAGGCCGAAGACGGCTGAAATGCCAGAAACCGGTCCCCGGTAGCTTGTCTCCTTTCTGGTGAAGAATTGGCTTGATAGTTTAGTCTGCCCTGTGCCCATGATGCACTGGGCCAGGGACAGACTGATTTGCATATAGCCAGGTTCTGAACTGGGATGGTGCGGTGAGATAAATAACGGTGATGGATCAAGCCCTGATCTTTGGACTGGGTAAGAGTGGTCTGCTTAATTCAGACACTCTGTTCATCACCACTCCCTTTTCTGAATCGTTTTTGGCCACTATAGGTGTGGCAGGGTATACTCAGACATGAGACCCTTTCTCACTGCACCATCAGGATTCAAGCAAGCCGGGCCGAAGACGGCTGAAATGCCAGAAACCGGTCCCCGGTAGCTTGTCTCCTTTCTGGTGAAGAATTGGCTTGGTAGTTTAGTCTACCCTGTTCCCATGATGCACTGGGCCAGGGACAGACTGATTTGCATATAGCCAGGTTCTGAACTGGGATGGTGCAGTGAGATAAATAACGGTGATGGATCAAGCCCTGAACTTTGGACTGGGTAAGAGTGGTCTGCTTAATTCAGACACTCTGTTCATCACCACCCCCTTTTCTGAATCGTTTTTGGCCACTATAGGTGTGGCAGGGTATACTCAGACATGAGTCCCTTTCTCACTGCACCATCAGGATTCAAGCAAGCCGGGCCGAAGACGGCTGAAATGCCAGAAACCGGTCCCCGGTAGCTTGTCTCCTTTCTGGTGAAGAATTGGCTTGGTAGTTTAGTCTGCCCTGTTCCCATGATGCACTGGGCCAGGGACAGACTGATTTGCATATAGCCAGGTTCTGAACTGGGATGGTGCAGTGAGATAAATAACGGTGATGGATCAAGCCCTGATCTTTGGACTGGGTAAGAGTGGTCTGCTTAATTCAGACACTCTGTTCATCACCACCCCCTTTTCTGAATCGTTTTTGGCCACTATAGGTGTGGCAGGGTATACTCAGACATGAGTCCCTTTCTCACTGCACCATCAGGATTCAAGCAATCCGGGCCGAAGACGGCTGAAATGCCAGAAACCGGTCCCCGGTAGCTTGTCTCCTTTCTGGTGAAGAATTGGCTTGGTAGTTTAGTCTGCCCTGTTCCCATGATGCACTGGGCCAGGGACAGACTGATTTGCATATAGCCAGGTTCTGAACTGGGATGGTGCAGTGAGATAAATAACGGTGATGGATCAAGCCCTGATCTTTGGACTGGGTAAGAGTGGTCTACTTAATTCAGACACTCTGTTCATCGCCACCCCCTTTTCTGAATCGTTTTTGGCCACTATAGGTGTGGCAGGGTATACTCAGACATGAGTCCCTTTCTCACTGCACCATCAGGATTCAAGCAAGCCGGGCCGAAGACGGCTGAAATGCCGGAAACCGGTCCCCGGTAGCTTGTCTCCTTTCTGGTGAAGAATTGGCTTGGTAGTTTAGTCTGCCCTGTTCCCAAGATGCACTGGGCCAGGGACAGACTGATTTGCATATAGCCAGGTTCTGAACTGGGATGGTGCAGTGAGATAAATAACGGTGATGGATCAAGCCCTGATCTTTGGACTGGGTAAGAGTGGTCTGCTTAATTCAGACACTCTGTTCATCACCACCCCCTTTTCTGAATCGTTTTTGGCCACTATAGGTGTGGCAGGGTGTACTCAGACATGAGTCCCTTTCTCACTGCACCATCAGGATTCAAGCAAGCCGGGCCGAAGACGGCTGAAATGCCAGAAACCGGTCCCCGGTAGCTTGTCTCCTTTCTGGTGAAGAATTGGCTTGGTAGTTTAGTCTGCCCTGTTCCCATGATGCACTGGGCCAGGGACAGACTGATTTGCATATAGCCAGGTTCTGAACTGGGATGGTGCAGTGAGATAAATAACGGTGATGGATCAAGCCCTGATCTTTGGACTGGGTAAGAGTGGTCTACTTAATTCAGACACTCTGTTCATCGCCACCCCCTTTTCTGAATCGTTTTTGGCCACTATAGGTGTGGCAGGGTATACTCAGACATGAGTCCCTTTCTCACTGCACCATCAGGATTCAAGCAAGCCGGGCCGAAGACGGCTGAAATGCCGGAAACCGGTCCCCGGTAGCTTGTCTCCTTTCTGGTGAAGAATTGGCTTGGTAGTTTAGTCTGCCCTGTTCCCAAGATGCACTGGGCCAGGGACAGACTGATTTGCATATAGCCAGGTTCTGAACTGGGATGGTGCAGTGAGATAAATAACGGTGATGGATCAAGCCCTGATCTTTGGACTGGGTAAGAGTGGTCTGCTTAATTCAGACACTCTGTTCATCACCACCCCCTTTTCTGAATCGTTTTTGGCCACTATAGGTGTGGCAGGGTGTACTCAGACATGAGTCCCTTTCTCACTGCACCATCAGGATTCAAGCAAGCCGGGCCGAAGACGGCTGAAATGCCAGAAACCGGTCCCCGGTAGCTTGTCTCCTTTCTGGTGAAGAATTGGCTTGGTAGTTTAGTCTGCCCTGTTACCATGATGCACTGGGCCAGGGACAGACTGATTTGCATATAGCCAGGTTCTGAACTGGGATGGTGCAGTGAGATAAATAACGGTGATGGATCAAGCCCTGATCTTTGGACTGGGTAAGAGTGGTCTGCTTAATTCAGACACTCTGTTTATCACCACCCCCTTTTCTGAATCGTTTTTGGCCACTATAGGTGTGGCAGGGTATACTCAGACATGAGTCCCTTTCTCACTGCACCATCAGGATTCAAGCAAGCCGGGCCGAAGACGGCTGAAATGCCAGAAACCGGTCCCCGGTAGCTTGTCTCCTTTCTGGTGAAGAATTGGCTTGGTAGTTTAGTCTGCCCTGTTCCCATGATGCACTGGGCCAGGGACAGACTGATTTGCATATAGCCAGGTTCTGAACTGGGATGGTGCAGTGAGATAAATAACGGTGATGGATCAAGCCCTGATCTTTGGACTGGGTAAGAGTGGTCTACTTAATTCAGACACTCTGTTCATCGCCACCCCCTTTTCTGAATCGTTTTTGGCCACTATAGGTGTGGCAGGGTATACTCAGACATGAGTCCCTTTCTCACTGCACCATCAGGATTCAAGCAAGCCGGGCCGAAGACGGCTGAAATGCCGGAAACCGGTCCCCGGTAGCTTGTCTCCTTTCTGGTGAAGAATTGGCTTGGTAGTTTAGTCTGCCCTGTTCCCATGATGCACTGGGCCAGGGACAGACTGATTTGCATATAGCCAGGTTCTGAACTGGGATGGTGCAGTGAGATAAATAACGGTGATGGATCAAGCCCTGATCTTTGGACTGGGTAAGAGTGGTCTGCTTAATTCAGACACTCTGTTCATCACCACCCCCTTTTCTGAATCGTTTTTGGCCACTATAGGTGTGGCAGGGTGTACTCAGACATGAGTCCCTTTCTCACTGCACCATCAGGATTCAAGCAAGCCGGGCCGAAGACGGCTGAAATGCCAGAAACCGGTCCCCGGTAGCTTGTCTCCTTTCTGGTGAAGAATTGGCTTGGTACTTTAGTCTGCCCTGTTACCATGATGCACTGGGCCAGGGACAGACTGATTTGCATATAGCCAGGTTCTGAACTGGGATGGTGCAGTGAGATAAATAACGGTGATGGATCAAGCCCTGATCTTTGGACTGGGTAAGAGTGGTCTGCTTAATTCAGACACTCTGTTCATCACCACCCCCTTTTCTGAATCGTTAGTACCATAGAGGCTTGTGGGTTTATAGGGAATAGGGTGGGAAGTAAATTAATTATAGTAAATTATTGATTTTGTTTTAGGGATTGGTAAATATTTGTAAATCATTTTTAAATTTTAGTTCTGTAGCGGGTTGTGGGTTTATAGGGGAATAGGGTGGTAAGTTATTTAATTGTAATTATGTGAATATTTAATTGTTATTGGTATTGATAATTCATTTTATGTTAAGTAATTATTAATTGGTAATTAATTTTTATTACTTCGTAATGAATTTTTAATATTTGCTCAATTGGTAATTATATTAAGTGTATTAATGTATTATTGAAGTGTGTTGTGAGGTTATAGGGCAATAGGATGGGAAGTAATTTAATTGTAATTAAGTAATTATTTATTTTAGAGTATTGATAATTGATTTATTTTTAATCAATTATTATTTAGTAATAACTTTATAATAATGAATGTTTTGGGGAGAAATTCATTTATTGTTAATTTATTATTAATTGGTAATTACATTTGATTATTTATAATGTATTGGTATTTATCAATAATTCATCATTGATTAAATATTAATTGCTAACTGTTTTTTTAGTAATTATTGTTTTTTGGTATTGCAATTTTTTGTTTTTTATTTTAATATTATTTGGTAATACATTTGTAATAATTATTATTTAATTGTATTTATCATCAATTTAATTGTTAATTAGTTATTATTGGTAATTATTAAAAAAATATTGAAATTGTTAATTAATTTATTGTAATTTAATAATTAAATTATTATTTTATACAATTTTTTTTTAAATTATTAGTAAGTTTTTTTTATCCACTATGCTAGCCAACACTTTCCCTACTGTTGCACTCTCTAGAGTTGGAATAGTAATTTGAACCTCTACGCTATCCAACACGTTCCCTACTGTTGCACTTTCTGGAGTTGGAATAGTCATTTTAACTCCTACACTATCCAACACTTTCCCTACTGTTGCACCCTCTGGAGTTGGAATAGTAATTTTACCCCTACATTATCCAACACTTTCCCTACTGTTGCACCCTCTGAAGTTGGAATAGTCATTTTTAACCCTATGCTATCCAACACTTTTCCTACTTTTGCAACCTCTGGAGTTGGAATAGTAATTTTAACCCCTACCCTATCCAACACTTTCCCTCATGTTGCACCCTCTGGAGTTGAAATAGTAATTTTAACCCCTACGCTATCCAACACTTTCCCTACTGTTGCACTCTCTGGAGTTGGAATAGTATTTTTTACCCCTACACTATACAACACTTTCTCTACTGTTGCACTCTCTGGTGTTGGAATAGTAATTTTTACCCCTACGCTATCCAATATTTACTGTTTTAGTTAATGTAGTGTATAATTTATTTATTTATTAATAATTTGTTATATATAGTTTTGATATTTTTATTTATAATATTGTTGTATGTGTATGTATGTATTTATAATTATTAGAATCATTAATTGTAAATATTATTAAGTAAGTATATATATTATATTTTATGTATATGTTTAATTTTTTTACATTATGGGGCCGATTCCGATTCGGTAAATTCCCCTACGAATAGCCGTACGGAGCATTTTTCCCGTACGAATCGTACACCTTCAACGTCCCAGTACGTACGATGAAGTACGATCCGAACCCAAAGCAGATCTCCGTACGAATCGTACGAAATACCATATGACTTAAAAATCCGTACAAATCGCATTCGGAACACGCAGTACGCGACGTTCGTACGGATCGAAGCAGCTTCTTCCGACCCAGCAAGTACGATTCGTCATGTCAACACTCCGAACGACTCTTTTTCTACGGGAGCTGAAAAAATTCGTAAAAACAGATTTCGACTCAAACCACGTACAAAACTAACCCCCCTGGGTACGCGAGTACACCCCAAGATTGCAGGGGTACGTGCCTAGGGTTACAGTACGTAGGGGTACGGTGAGTAGGGGTACGGTGTATAGGTATACGGTGCATAGGGGCACAGAGCATAGGGGTACTGTGCGTACCCCCATGATTTCAGGGGTATGGTGCGTATGTGATTGTGTGGCTCTCCGTACAAATTGCTCATACGACGTTTTCCATACGAATCGCATTCTCTTTCCCTGGTCCAGATTGTGCTTGCCGGGTCGTACAGCATGTTTAGGATTTGTACGGTTCACCGTGAGGGTCCTGTATCATATGGATTTTCCCTTGCTTTTTGTACAGTTTGCAAAGATTCGGACGTATTTTTTTCCTACGGATCGCACTACGCGATTCAGACGGATTTGTACGATTCGTACAGAAACGGCTACGAATTTGAATCGTCGTACGGATTAGTTTCCCGAATCGGAATTGACCCCTATATGTATTACTTATAACTTTAAACATATTTTTAACTGTGTTTATTTTAATTATATGTATTATTTATTTAATTTTACATTATTTTTAAACATTTAAAAACAAACAATATTTTTGACAATGATATTTTTGACAACGATATTTTTTTCTTGATATTTTTGTACTTACCATAATGTAGATAGGACTTCGATATTCTTCACATCGATATTCCGCGTCTGATATTTTTGACATTGATATTATGTCAGTCATTTACAGCACACATAGAAGTTGTAAAACGCTATTTCTGATTGTTTATGTGCAGGAAGGGAGCCCTTCCTGCACATAAACAATCATCCCTGTGACCCAGGCATCCTTGGTGCAAGGGTGCCTGCATTGGCGCATGGCAGCAGTTTGTGCACCAGCGCAGTGGCAAGCACAGAGATGCGACATATTGTTGTAAATATTGTAGTTCCGTAGTTTGAGGGCCTGAGGTTCGGTGGTTGCGAACCCGTTCAATAAAAGTCGTTGGAAATGGACGATTCTGGTGTCAGCGGACCGCAAATCACGAGTGCGGTATGTATGAGTGTTTTCGCATTAATCGATCAATGAGAACACTATGTACTTGGGGATTTCGTTTGAACCTTCAGGCTCCATTTTGTGTACGGCAGCCATTTTGTGTGGTTGCCCTCACATAGGCCAATGACTGCGGCCGAACGAGTCTTTGGGACACGTACACCTTGGCTGACTTCTGAATGACCTGGCTGAACTGACTCCCTTGCCAGAGGCTGACCTCGCTGAGCCATTTCCTTGTTAAGCAGCTAGTCAGATAAAGATCAAAGAGCAGGACATGCCGAAGTTTACAGTACACTGCACCCACCTTTCTATCTTGCTTCCAATCTGTTTCTGCTCCTTCCTTTACGACATAATCACTGATTTGGGTTGAGGTTTTATGATGGGTTTGTCCGGCCTGACCGAACAAGAAACTGGAATGTGCTTGGTCAGTTCTGGTGGGATGGGTAACGGAAAATGGGATTGTCGTCATGTGATATGTTTGAAATGTCACTATCTGATTGGCTAGTTTGTGTGTAACCGATGCCACCTTTGGAATGTGATTTTTGGCATAAAAGACCATGCTCCGCTCATTGAATTTGTGCAGTCTCTAGCGAACCACCCGTGTTGTGCTTGGTAGATCTCTGTTCCTGGTTGCAGCCAATAAACTTTGGTCTTTGACGTCATCAAGAAGCGTCCCTTGTCTCTGTTTGCCGAGGCAGGTGAACTCGAAGGCATCGGGCGTATTCCCTGGCGCCACTAGGTTCTAAAACCTGGTCCTTCAATATGTTGCATCCCGGTGCTTCCAAACTAACTCAGCACATCGCAGCAAAATGAATTGCTGTACCGTGCCACGTTAGTTTAATGTAAATCTGCTCCTCAGTGTACAACGTGAAAATGTGCACAGAAACACATGTTTAAAATGTGTGAAATTGAAAATGGTCAAATGACCAGAAAGCAAAGAGAACCATGTTTTCTGTAAAATGAGAGAATAAGAGAGAGAAAAAGAGATGCTAAATGAGATGAAGCTGAGGATAATGTTTTCTTTTTATTAATAAAATAATAATAGATTAATAAATGAGTCTACCTTAGAATTTTGACATGGAAATAATGATGAATAATGAGATTTTCATTTGCCTTTCTAACTGAAATGTGATTTATTTCTTTAGTTAGAAACTGCACGATTAATGTGTTTTTCTCTTTATGAACATGGCCTTTAGAAATCTGTAGAGTTATATCCTTTTCTGAATGTAGGCCTAAGACAAATGTATTCTGTCCTTCATCCTTTCTAAAGAGCTGAACAATATGTTTAGCTGTGTATCAATCAATCAATCAATCATCGCATTTATATAGCGCGCTACTCACCCGGAGGGTCTCAAGGCGCTGGGGGGGGTCCGCTACTGCTCGAACAGCCAGGTCTTGAGTTGCTTCCTGAAGGTGAGGTGGTCCTGGGTCAGGCGGAGGTGGGTGGGGAGGGAGTTCCATGTCTTGGTGGCGAGGTAGGAGAAGGACCGTCCCCCTGTGGTGGCTCTTCGGATGCGGGGGACGGCGGCGAGGGCGTGGCTGGTCGATCGAAGCTGGCGTTTGGGAGCGTATAAGTTGAGGCGGCTGTTGAGGTATCCTGGGCCTTGGTTGTGTAGGGCTTTGTGTGCATGGGTGAGGAGACGGAAGGTGATTCTCTTGCTGACCGGGAGCCAGTGCAGGTCTCTCAGGTGTCCGGAGATGTGGCTGCGACGGGGGATGTCCAGGATGAGTCGCGCTGAGGCGTTCTGGATCCGCTGGAGTCTCTTTTGGAGTTTGGCGGTGGTTCCGGCGTAGAGGGAGTTGCCGTAGTCCAGACGGCTGGTGACGAGGGCCTGGGTGACCGCCTTCCTGGTCTCGGTGGGGATCCACCGGAAGATCTTACGTAGCATGCGCAGTATGTTGAAGCACGACGAGGAGACGGCGTTGACTTGTCTGGTCATGGAGAGGGAGGAGTCCAGGATGAAGCCCAGGTTGCGTGCGTGGTCTGTTGGTTTGGGTGCGCTGCCTAGGGCGGGGGGCCACCAGGAGTCGTCCCACGCGGCGGGTGAGGATCCCAGGATGAGGACTATGTATAAACATATCTCTCGATTTTTCCTGTTTAGTCGAGAAATAATATTTTCTGAGTTAAACTGTGTTGATTAAAGTTACAAAACCGATGTGGAAGTGAAGTAGGACCGAGAATGAGACGATGTTGCGAATGTTTCCTTCTGCTTCCGAAGAATATGACGACATCTATTTTAACCAAGGATGAACTATTAACATCGGAGGAAACAGCTCGGACCACGATCACCACATGTACTTTTTAAACAATGAGGATGCGCAGAACTGTGATAATGATACATTTTAGTAGAGACTTTGAACATTTTGAGATATAAATATTCCAGTGGGAAAGAATGAAGTTTGTAGCAGATGCCGAATCTACGGACGAAAGACTTGCTGCTGCACTCTCTATTGCTACTCTGGCTGGCTATAATCCTTGCACGAGACTGTCCTCTTTCCTTTGCACTTCATCGGCTAGTGATGTTGCTTGAGCTATACCTTTTCGGCCGACGGGTTAGCCTTTTCTGACTAATTGCACGCTGTGCGTTAGTGTTTCCGAATATTAGATTCGTATGAAAAGCTGATCTTGCATATTGTCATTTTGCAATTATATTTCTCCTTTCTCTCTCTCTCTCTCTTCTACACTTGTTGATAACGTATTTGAATTGCATTGTATTTTGTTTTAGTGTGAATTTGCGTCCCTCTAAGGGCATCTATGCTGCAGAAGGCTGAATAAGAGCAAAGCCGCAAATTGAGACGCAGCCTTGGCTTCAGTCTCTGAGGGAAAGAACATCACTTCCTCTCCCACAGCAGAGGGCTTTCGTGACTGGATCAATAAGGCCCTAGATATAGTTGCCCCTTTAAAAAATTGTGTCATCAAAAGGATAAAACCTTCGACCCATGGTTCTCGGAAGAGCTCATGTCCTTGAGGCATGAATGCCGCAGACAAGAACGCAAATGACGCAGTGACCCTTGCCGTTGGGGAAAAAAACACGCAGCTGTGTCTTCTGCGGAAATACAAACACGCCATCTTCCAGGCTAAATCCAGCTTCTTAACTGAAAAGATTTTGTTGCCAGACATTTCCTCTAGCATGCTTTTTAAGGTAACAAAGGAAATCTCTGAGCTACCGCCGCAACAAACTATGATTCCCTCCCAAGATTTCTGTGACAAAGTAGCAATCCACTTTCAGGACAAAGTCCTTAAGATCTTCCACAAGTTTATCCCCACTAAAGACAAGGATTCTGTCAGTGGGGAAGCCATGGAGGATGGCGTTGAACAGATAACTGGGGAACTCCTACAAGTCACCAGGAAGAATGCCCTGTCCTCTAATCTCGGTTCAACAAACTAAAGAACTTCTACTTGGCCTTAAATCCAGGGCGCCCTTGGACCCCTGCATGCCCTCTACACTTAAATTGGAGCCTGATCTAGTGGCCAACTTTCTGTGCCAGGTTTTTAACGGAATACTTTCATCGGTTAGCTACCCAGCTATTTGGAGGGAATCCATTGTTTCTCCGCTCCTAAAGGAACCCAACGCCGACCCCATAGAACTTAAAAATGTCCATCCTATTCTCCTTCTCCCCGCTTCTGCCAAAATCTTGGAGAAATTAGTCACCATAGAATTTATGAAATACGCTGAATGCCAGGAAATCCTAGACCGCTCCCATCCTTATCACATCCATTGAATGTATCCGGTTGCAGGTTGATCAGGGTGGTTGGGCAGTGTTGATCATGCTCGACCTTTCGGCAGCATTCAGCGCTGTGTCCCCAGTGCGCATGGTTCAATGCCTGCGGGAAGTGGGGGTTATGGGAAAAGCGCTGCAGCTTCTCCACTCTTTTATGACAGGCAGAACACATATCATTAGCTGCGGAGGCTTCAGAACTAAGGCTTTCCGCCTTCCTTGTGGGGTCCCTCAGGGTTCCTCACTAAGCCCTACCCTTATTAACCTCTGTATGACCCCTCTGGCCGAGGTGGTGAGATCTTTCGGATTCCAGGTGCTCTCCTATGAGGACGACACACAAATCATTGTCTCCATCACCAATGACTTGCAATTAGTTGCAGAGAAGCTTAATCAGTGTATGTCAAGCATTATTTGCTGGATGAAGGGCAACTCATTAAATATGAATGCAGACAAGACCAAGGTGCTAGAATTCGGCTCACAGAATTCCATCTGGTCTAATGATTGGTGGCCTGCCGACTGCTGGCCCCTTCCTGTCCCTGTAAGGACAGCAAAATATCTGGGGGTTATTTTGAACGAGGGTTTAACCTTTGATGCCCAAGTCAGCCGCACAGCCGGCAATTGTTTCTACATTCTAATAAAGGTGCTACTGTATATTCCATCTGAACTGCACCGGTCCACCATCATTGCACTGATAACCTCCCGTCTTGACTACTACAATGCCCTGTACCTTAACATCAATGCAGAATCACTGAATAAGCTTCAGGTGGTACAGAACGCAGCTGCAAGACTGATTCTAAACATTCCTAAACATCAATCCGCCAGGGAGGGGATTCGAACCTTGCACTGGCCCCATATCAGGAAACTTATTTTCTTCAAGATCCTGAGAACGGTCTACTAGGCCATGCATAGTAAAGGTTCGCCCTAGCTTAAATCCATGTTTCAATGGTACACTCCCGGGAGGACCATGAGATCATCCGCAGAGAAAAAACTGGTCTTGCCCAGATTTCGCAATCCAGCTGGGGCGGCCGCTCCTTCTCTGTTGCCGCCACCAAGCTATGAAATTAGTTGCCTCCTTTCATTGCCAATGCGGGCTCTCTCTCTGTCTTCAGAAAACTTCTGAAAACATGGCTATCTCTTCTTAATCGGCTGATTGCGCTTCTCTCTTTGCTTCTGTCTACCCAGCGCTTTGACACCTTCGGGTATATTGCGCTTTACAAATACCATCCTATCCTATCATTGAAATAACAAAGAATTGAAATTCTGAAATGTACTTGTGTTTGACCATTCATATTATGAAATATTAGATAAACGTACATAGCGTTTGTCTTTATTCATGATTTGTTGGACTATTGACATGTTGATTATTGATGTTTAGGCTTTGTTCTTCATTATAGTGCCTCATGAAGGAAATAGCATCCGTCTCTTATTATTGAGTCCCTTTTAGCTCTACCAAAGATCCATCGGAGGACCTGATTGTATGCTAAGTGATTATTGATTTATAAGTCCCATCTTAAGGTTGTGGTAGAAATACTTTCATGATATAATAGAGGTTATCGTGGATGATTATACCATTTTTACCGCTTCCGCTGTATCAGTGCACCGTGAAGAGAATAAAAAAAACAATACAGCTGCTGCCTTTGAGCAGATAATCTAAATTAAGTGCATCATACACGAAGCTCTCTATGACATAGTACAACCGCCCACCTTATCTATGTGGAGTGATTCCACCCAAACCCGCCCCTTACATGTGGAAGACCAGCTCCTGCTGCGGATCCCCTGCATCAAAAGATGAGGCTGCCATAGGGGCACTCATTCAGATTCCTCGGAGGAAAGTATGGAGCCAAATGCGGATGAAACTGATACAGATGCAAACTACCTTCTCTTTACAAAATCACCTAAAACAATTCTGTTTTGTTAACCTATCACTAGCTCACGGTCAGGTGGGTTCTTCAGATCCAAAAGCCTTCTGAGTGACAGTGCACTCAACAAGAACTAATTCAAACCAGATTGTCCATTGACAGCCATTAGTGGATCACCAAGTCCTGGTTTTTAACTTTCAATTTATTTTATACTTGTACCTTTGCTTTCCCGTTTGAAATGCAGGGTGTTAAGCACTAGAACTAGTATCTCATTCCTGGCATACCACAACTTGAGAACTTAAAAACAGATACAGTATGAGCAACAGCATTGCAGGCTTCCATTGTCTATTGGCTCATTGTGCACCCTGTAAAGCAAACTCACTCACCATGACATACCTATATGTATATATGTAAATATGTGGCATTCTATAGCGCAAACCTGGCCAAAAGGCAGTGTAGCGCTGTACACCATCAAAGAGAAGCATACGGTCAATGAGTAATAGGTGAGGAAGCTGGGCTGTGGACAGTTAATGCATTGTAATGTAGAGTTCATTAAAGGGGTGAGTCTTCAACTCGTTCCTACATTGCAGCAATGTTGGGGGGGTCCTGATACATTTGGGGATGTTGTTCTAGATTCTGGGTGAATAGATTGAAAATCTTTGCTGTATATACAAGGACCGGCCCTCTTGACTGTAGTGGAGTGTGTATTTACTACTGTAACTCCGCACACGCTTTCTTACTGAGGTAGGGTATAAAGCGGACCGAAGTAAATATAACTGTGGTTTTCGTTCTTTTATACACTTGCTGCAAAGTACCTAAACACTCTAAGGTGATCGTTCCACCATAGCAGAAAGAGACACACCACCAAACACACACACACTTTACTGGTGGAAGTGAAGCATGGGTTTTCATTGCTACGAGGGGCTGAATTACCAGTCAAAGGAGAGCGTCTGCAGTACTCAACCCTGCACCTTGAGACTGTGGCCAGTCGCCGTAAAGATGTGGCCTAACACTGCTCTCTTACCTCTGAACTCTTATGGGGACATTTCTAGGTGTTTTTTACTCATAATGGATTCTGTAGGCTGTATAATGACAGGGTTTGGGGGAAAGTCAGGTTGAGGGAAAAAAAACATACTTTACCTCTTTTGCCTTAGCGTCTAGCTTTGAGGTGTCATTCATGTATTTATTTGGTAGTGTAATGAAGCGCTACATGTTTCCTTTTGGTTATTCCAGAGCGCCATACTGCCATAATTTCGGAATCCAAATTTCTTGGGATAGCAGGAGTCCTATAGAATGTATGACTTGACTAAAATATTCCTTGCTTGATACCACCAAAATTATTGGAAAGCCTTGTGCATTACCCATGCTATAACCCAGTCTTTAACCAAGTAACCCCTTGACGTATTCAGTTTTCAAGATTCTTCTAAAATGGCAACTGTTGGGTTCTGATTTCAACAAGGGATTCAATGAATGTCATATTTTGGGGGGTTTGACTTGTAACAATCTGGCTCTGTGTTTCTTTCGTCTTTTGTGTTGTTGGATAGATGGAGGTTGGCTGATTGAGGGCTACTCCTGAGGATGGAGAGCGGAACCAGGTTTTGAAGATTTATGGGTCCTTTGGATCTTCAATTTTATCTTTAACTCCACAAGGAGCCAGTGGATCACATTTCCTTAAATCGAGGCATAGTTTGCCTGCCTGTTTTGTACCCTTTGCAGTCAGTCAGGCGCCCTGTATAGAAAATATTACAATAATACAGACCGACCACAGATCATTACTAAGAATCTGGTCAATTGTAGTCTATGGCTGGTTTGTGTGAGTATTTTCCTGAGTTGGAAAAGATATAGCCTTGCACCTTTATAAACTACATTAATTTATGGCAAGAATGACAGATCAAGGTTGAAAAAGTTCCCTAGATTTCTTGCTTTTTGTGCTGTGGCTGGAGAAGAAAAGAGGCTTATGGGCAATTCGAACAGACAGTTCTTAAAGTCTTTGCCTCCCACTAACAGGATCTCTATTTTTCCTCCATTCAGAAACATTTATTTTATTCAATGGAATGTGTGTTTAAGGCATTCAGTGATGTTTGTTGACTTCTTCTTTTGTTGTTTAGGCACATATGAATTTGGGAGTAATTTGCGTACATTTGGAATTGGAACTGAGGACACTTTAGTATTTGAGGTAGTGGAAGCATGAAGCATGTACAAAAGGAGTGCAGTAGAGAGAACCAGGATCACTGTGGAATGCTGTGTGTCACATTCCATGGTGAAGATTCAATATAATCAGTACACACTTTACAGCTGTGCCAGATTCCCTAGTCCATTGATTGAGTTAGATCAGTAGGATTTCTTGTCAATACTGACATAGGCTCATGAGAGGCCTGGGAGTATCAGAATGGACAATAAGCCTACATCTTGGCTGATAAGGAAAAAACTACTTACCAATTTGCATCTTTTCTTGGCCTGTAGAGCTGCAGATTCTCACACTCAGCATTAGATCGCCACCTGGTGTTGGGCTCGATGATTGCATGTTGTTGTCTTGGAAGAAGTCTTTGTAGTCACGAGATAGGTGACTCCTCCCTTGGACGATAGTGCGCATGGGCATCGACCCCATCCTTAGATTGTTTTTCACCATGAAGGGAAATGATGGAGTTAGTAGAAAGAAAAAAGATATACATGTGTGTATATCTAATTAAGATAGAACTGGAACAGATACAGGTGCCGGGGAGGTGGGGGGCGTGTGAGAATCTGCAGCTCTACATGCCAAGAACAGATGCATACTGGTAAGTAGCATTTTCCGTTCGAGACATATGAGCTGCAGATCTCACATTTAGCATAGACTATACAGTAGTGTCTTCCCTAGTGGTGGTCCCCTGTATCTGTTGCAGTAGTTTGAAAGAGAGTTTTGAGGACAGCTTGGCTTACAGAAGCTTGCTGCTTGGCTTGTACATCAACACAATAGTGTTTAGTGAAGGTGTGTGGTGTAGACCATGTTGCTGCCTTACATATGTCTTCTAGGGGAATGTCCCCTAAGAAAGCCATAGATGCTCCTAGTTTGCATGTGGAATGCGCTCTAGGAGTAATTGATGGTGTGCGCTTTGCTTTCTGATAGCATATTTGGATACATTTTACAATCCACCTTGCAATACCAGATTTAGAGATGGGATTTCCTTTATGTGGTTGAGAGAAAACTACAAACAATTGTTTTGTTTTGCGAAAGGATTTAGTTCTGTCAATGTAATAAAGAAGCACTCTTTTCACGTCTAGGGTGTGCAGAGCTCTTTCTGCTACAGAGTCTGGGTTTTGAAAAAACACTGGTAACTCCACTGATTGATTGAGATGAAATGGGGTAATTACCTTAGGAAGGAATCTTGGATTTGTTCTGAGGACCACTTTGTTACAATGTAATTGTAAAAATGGTTCTTGTATACTGAAAGCTTGAATCTCACTTACTCTTCTAAGGGGCAGATGTAGGTGGCTAAATACAGGTCGGTAACACCGAACTTCAGTAAATTTCAGCGTTACCGACCGGTATTTAGCCATGTGCGATGTAGGTGACTCTAAACGTACATGCAAAATAAGGAATCGCTAAATAGCAATTCCTTATTTTGCTCTTGATGCAATGCAGGTAGCACTAAAAACAGTGCACCTCTGCCTTAAGGAATCGTTATTTACCACCAGCTCCAAGTTGTTGGTAAATAGCGATTTCCTTACAAACAGCACTTTTTTGCTTTTTTTATGTGCCATGTGGCACACATTCATGCCCTTTGGGCATGTATGTGCGCCACATGTGCATACATGCACACTTCAGGGGTGCAACAGGGTGTCCTTTGGACACCCTGGCACCCTTGAAATACCTCCCGCTATTAACGATTCGGTAATACTGAATCGCTAATAGTGAATGTCTTCCCATTCATTCCCATGGGCCTTCTGGCCCATAGGAATAAATGGCTTGGTATTTCTTAATAACTAATCAGAATTACCGATTCGTTATTAAGGAATGTTAAGGAATCGCTAATATTTTAGCAATTCCTACCTACATTCCATTTAGCGATTCCTTAATAGCGATTCAGTAATAATTGCTATTAAGAAATAGCTAAATAGAAGTTACCTACATCTGGCCCGTTGAGAGGTAATGGCCACTAGGAAAGCTGTTTTCCATGTGAGCAATTGTAGTTCACTGTTGTGTAAAGGTTGAAATGGTGGTCCCATGAGCCTAGTAAGAACAATATTGTAGTTCCACACTGGAGATGGTGGTAACCTAAAAGGAATGAACCTCTTTAGTCCTTCCATGAAGGCTTTAATTGCAGGGACTCTGAATAGTGACAAGTGTTGTCTGTTTTGCAGGTACGCAGCGAGTGCTGCAAGATGTAAACGTATAGATGAGTATGCTAGATTACATCTTTGTGAATGCAGTACATAGCAAATGATATTTTGGATGGAAGCATACAGTGGATTAATATGAATATTAGTGCAATAAATGGCAAACCTTTTCCATTTTGCAGCATAGCAAGCTCTAGTAGTGGGTCGTCTGGCATCTATAATGATGTTCATACAGTCTGGTGTGAAGGACCGGGTTTTAGAACCCAGCGGCGTCAGGGAAAACGCCCGATGCCTTCGAGTTCCCCTGCCTTGGCAAACAGAGACAGGATACTTCTTGATGACGTCAAAGACCAAAGTTTATTGGCTGCAACCAGGAACAGAGATCTACGAAGCACACACGGGTGGTTCGCTAGAGACTGCACAAATTCAATGAGCGGAGCATGGTCTTTTATGCCAAAAATCAAGCCTCAGGCAACATTCCAAATTAACATTGGGTTCATACAAACTGACCAATGACAGTGTAACATTTCAAAAGTAGCGTATGACGACAATCCCACTTTCCGTTGTCCAGCCCACCAGAAATGACCAAGCACATTCCAATTTCTTGTTCGTTCAGGCCGGACAAACCCATCATAAAACCCTCAACCCAAATCAGTGATTATGTCATAAAGGAAGGAACAGAATCAGATTGGAAGCAAGATAGAAAGGTGGGTGCAGTGTACTATAAACTCGGGCATGTCCTGCTCTTTGATCTTCATCTGACCAGCTGCTTAACAAGGAACTGGCTCAGCGAGGTCAGCCTCGGTCAAAGAGTCAGTTCGGCCAGGTCATTTAGAAGTCAGCTAAGGCATACGTGTCTCAAGGAATCGTTCGGCCGCAGTCATCGGCCTATGTGAGGGCAACCACACAAAATGGCTGCCGCACACAAAATGGAACCCGAAGGCTCAAACGAAATCCCCAAATACAGAGTGTTCTCATAGATCGATCAATGCAAAAACACTTGTACACACTACACTCGTCATTTGCGGTCTGCTGACACCAAAATCATCTATTTCCGACGACCTTTATTGAACGGGTTCGGAACCACCGAACCAGACCCACAAACACACGGAACTACAGACCCTCCTTTTGCCCTTACATAGCTAACAGACCCAAACCCATGTAAATCTAAATCCGGATCTATATTCATCAGATCATCGATGTGTTGCTGTAACATCATCCTATTACTTAGTACCTCTCTCTGGACAGGTCTCCTTGTGCACGCAATAGCACAGCGGCCACAAATAGCAGGAGCACACTGTACACAGAGACAGAACAGGAAAAGGATAGTTAAGACCTTCCCAATAACCATCAGAATCTTCCAACCGCAAGTGGATACCAATCCCCATAAACATCCCATCAACGACCAATCTCCTTTGTCCAAATGGACAGAATCGGAGATCTTATGTAGCTTGGAAATGGCCTGGAAGACTGACGGAGCGTTGTCTGGAATCAAAACGCAGCAGCTCGATTGAATCAGTTTACAAACTCCACCTCTATCTGCTAGTATGACATCAAGGGCAACTCTATTTTGGAGTGTCATAAGTCTATCCGACTGGAGCTCAGCAGTCAAGTTACCAAGGGCACCAGCAGTTTCGACTATGGTGGACTTAACCACTCTCGTCAACTGGCGAATATTTCTGCTATTAGCCATCGGTCCCCAGAACGGCAGAAAACCCTTAAAGAAATCTCCCAACTCTTGCCCTGCAGTGTCTTCTTGGCTAAAGACAACTCTAGCAACTCTCGTCTTATGGTAATCTGCCGAAGCTGTAAAAGTGGGAGGCAACAGGAAGGAAACAAAACACGTGCCCGAAAAATCAGGGGGCAACCATGTATATGCTTTGTCATAGCAAACAAAAAAGGTACCCTTAGCAGCTAAAAATGCTGGGGAAGACTGGGACGTAAATATGTAGGTATCAGTACAAACGCTCTTCCCTAACTGAGCTCTAGGATTCTTGCCATTACCCTGCAGACAATAGCGACCCTGATGGGGCACTATCCAAATCGGTGGAGAACTTTTCGCTCGCTGGTTAACACTCAGACTAACTCCATATCCAGTAACGTTCCAACCAATATATGCTTGTGTCTCGTCTCTCGGAATAGTCTCATACGAACTAATCCCTCTAATCATGTCGACTATACCCTTGACCAGAGCACTATTCTTTGGGTTGTCTTTCACTGAACGTTGGGGGTAGAAACTATGGGCATAGATAAACATCGTTCTGTAAGCCCAAATCGAACCATTTAAACTAAAATGCAAAACTAAGTGCGGAATACCCTTATCAGTCGTATGGGGCATTAGACCACAGATCCAACAGTTTGTCGTGTTCATCACTAACTGGTGTTGGTGCAAAAGTTGAATAAAGGAATTATTGTCAAATTCCAATCGTCTAACTACCTCATGTTCAGGCAAAGGATGAAAAGAATGAGAAGAAATAGTCGGTGGAGGTGTAGGTTGCACAGTGGGAACAAACGTTACTTTAAAAGAGAATGTAATATAACCAATTATGAATGTCATCAAACTCAATAGCAAAAATACACATGGTATTATAAAACGTTTCTTTGAGATCAATTTACATATCTTCTTTCTATAAAATCATTGTCCGTGCAGGTCTCTCCAACTCGAAGAAATCCATCCTAAACTAAATATGCTGCTCGCGATGGTAGGGTGTTCTATGCTAAGGAATGCCTCTGTCAACCCAGGGCAACTCCCTTAGGCCAACCAGAACCTTCGACCTATTGTCTCAGGCTTGCACTCCAAAGACTTTCGGCAACCACGACCCTACAGCTGAACCCGGATGGCGGTTCGAAAAACAAAAATGAGGAGATCCTGGGTGGAGAGTTAACCTGCAAACAGAAAAATCATAAAAAAACTTTATTTGTGCTTTATTTGTCCATGACTCTCGGTCGCAAATTATAGCAGCTTCTTCCAGGCAATTCTTGATCTTTAAACAACAAATCAGGCTCAGTAGTCTT
This sequence comes from Lissotriton vulgaris, assembly GCF_964263255.1. NCBI lineage: Eukaryota > Metazoa > Chordata > Amphibia > Caudata > Salamandridae > Lissotriton > Lissotriton vulgaris. The sequence goes on from NC_141695.1 coordinate 435,188,783, forward strand.
CAATCGATTCTAAGGAGGCACAGCTTCTTGTAAAAGATCGTCACTTTGTCTCTCAGAGTTCGTACCAATCAGACGAGCATCGCTGAATGGCAAAAATCGTGGAACAGTTTCTGTTTCAGAGTCTGGAAGTCCCTCCTGGACCCACTTATCGTACGGTGTACACCGTGGATCCAGTTTCTCTTGCCTTGTACACGGACTGCAGAACGTGTAGACAGGAGCACTTGGAAGGGGCCTGTCCAACGGGGCTGATCGTTCTTGTTCCGCTGGAAATTTTTGATGAAGACCCACGAACCAGGTTCAATAGCGTGGCCTGGATCTTCTGAAGCTTGTGGTAGGCTCTCATGCACCTGTTGGTGTAAGACACGCAATTTAGTCGTCAGTTCGCGCAAATAGTCAAGCAACACAGGGTACTCAATCTCACTGAATCTAGTTGGCCTTGGCACACCCCAAATATTAGCCGGGCGACCAAAGCTAACTTCGTAAGGACTCAAACCCATTCGCGAATGCACAGTCATTCTTGTGGACAGGAGCACTAAAGGCAAAGCATCTGGCCACTGTAGACCAGTGCTCGCTTGGATTTTGGCTAATTTGAGCTTTAAGGTGCCATTATAGCACTCGACTAAACCAGCTGATTGGGGGTGATTTGCAGCGTGGAACTTCTGCCGAATGCCTAGTCCTGCACACACTCTCTTCATGACTTGACCCACAGATTCACTCCCATTGTCACTCCAGATAATTCTCGGCATTCCAAACCTCGGGAAAAACTCTTTTATCAGAACTTTCGCTGTGGACAAGGCAGTATTGTCCTTAAGGGGATAAGCTTCTACCCATCTAGAAAAGGAGCAAACAACCACTAAAACATATTTCAGGTTGTTGCATCTCTCCATATGGATAAAATCTAGCTGCAAAGCCTCGAACGGATACGTAGGAGGAGCAAAATGACCAGCTGGTGTTGGAGTTCCCTTACCAGGATTGTACATCAAGCACACCACACAGTTCTTAACCAAATTCTCTGCACATTTTGGAATTCCCGCATTCTGCCAAACCGGAGCCAACAACTTGCAAATCCCTTTCACGCTGATATGTGCCATTCTATGAGCCATTGTAACAACCGGAAGCACATACGCGTTAGGCAACAACCATCTTTGATGCTCAGACAAATCAGTCCAACAACCATCCGAATCCAATCTACCCTTGCTTTCTCTCCATTCATTCAACTCTTTCTCTGTAGCTTCAGCTTGAATGGATTACACACTCTCAATCGTATCTTCACACATACTCTTCTCTGGAACCCATCTCACCGGACCTACAACATACATTCGACTCATCACATTTCTCGCAGTTTCTTTCGCAACTTCATCCGCAAACGCATATCCGCGACCAACATCATCCGTGACTTTCTTATGGGCACTGCATTTCACGATCGCTACTTGTAATGGCAACGTAAGAGATTCAAGAAGTTCATTCACCAACTGTCCATGCTGATTCTTCGTCCCATGCGAAGTCAGGAACCCACGTTCACGCCACAAATGTCCAAAGCTATGAGCCACGCCAAAGGCATATAGGCTATCAGTATACACATTCACTCGTTTTCCTTTCGCCAACACACATGCTCTCGTTAATGCAATCAGTTCTGCTGCTTGTGCTGAATTATGTGGAATACGTGCAGCTTCAACATTTGTATGAAAGGTCATAACAGCATATGCCACAGTCGTATCACCATTCGGCAACTTAAAGCACAAACCATCAACCCACAAAGTACCATCGTACTCTGGAAGAGGAGTGTCCCTAAGGTCTACTCTCCCTTTCGTCTCTTCTTCAGTTCTCAGAAAACAGTCATTCTGTTCTTCACTATCTGTCTCAACTGCAATTGGCAACAACGTGGCTGGATTCAACGTGTTGCATCGTTTAATGTACACATGACTCGCTGACAACGTCAACTCGTAACCCGACAACCGAGCACTAGTTAAATGCTGTGTCTTTGTACGGTTCAACAAAGTATCCACTGCATGTGGAACCATGACCACTAATGTGTTGTCCATAACCAAACCAGCAGACTGTCGGATTGAAACAGCCGCTGCCGCTGTGGCTCTCAAGCAACTCGGCAACGCTCTAGCTACCGGATCTAAGGTCGACGAAAAGTACGCACATGGGCGTTGCTTATCGCCAAACTGTCAAGACTGACAATGCACATCCCTCTCTCTCGTGGACCTACAATGTGAAAGGCTTACTGTAGTCGGGAGTACCCAACACAGGAGCCGAACACAACGCATTTCGTAATTCAGAAAAGCTCTTTTGACATTTGTCAGTCCAAGGAATAGGATTTGGAGTATCTTTAACAGTAAGAGCTATCGAAGGCTTCGCTAACAAAGAAAAATTAGGGATCCACTGTCTACAGTACGACGTAATACCCAAAAACGCACGTACTTCTCTCTGTGTTGTAGGAACACTCATTTTCGCAATAGCTTGAATTCTCTCTGGGGTCAATTTCCTTCCCTCCTTTGATAAGAGGTGACCTAAGTAGGTTACTTCTTGTCGACAATATTGCAACTTGGAGAGAGAAACATTGTGATGACAATCAGACAAGTGGCGTAGCAATAATAAAGTGGCTTCCCTACAAATCTCTTCAGTATCAGCGGCCACTAGCAAATCATCAACATATTGAATAAGGGCTGCACCATCAGGTAAAACCAACAGATCAAGTTGTATTTTCAAAGATTGACTATAGATCGATGGACTCTCACAATAGCCTTGAGGAGCGCGCTTAAAGCAGAAACTTCGTCCTCCTAAAGAGAATCCAAAGATGTCCCTACTCTCTATGGCAATCGGGATGCTGAAGAAAGCATACCATGTGGCTGTAGCCGGAATCAGAGTCAACAAGGCAGTGTGATATCAGGCACGACAGGAAATTGTGGAACAACAATATTGTTCACTTCGCGAAGATCGATGACAAACCTATATACAGGAGGCTGTGAAGAATCTGTTCTCTTCAGAACAGGCAAAACAGGACTATTGCACACATTACCTCTCGTTTTCTCAATGACACCCTTGTCCATCAGATCATAAATAATCGCTAAAAGTGCACGCTCACCATCACTCAAGATACGATATTGTGGAATGCGCGGTAACTTAGCATTCGCCTTCAGTGTCACAACATATGGGGGAATTTCCAGTAGGCCCACATCATTCGGACCAGTAGCCCACAATGAATCTGGTAAAGAAGACAATTCAGATGGAAGACTATATTTCGATACGTACATTGGAGAGATCACTCTCTCACCCAAGGTAAGATGTACTCCTGACGGAGAACAATACAGTGTCGCATACAATCTCTTCAACAAATCCAATCCCAACAGATTCTCATTACAACCTGTAGTCAAAAGAAGGGGTGCTTCGAACTTACGAGGTCCAACAGAAAGAGACAATGGAGCAGAAATCGGATTTGTAACGGGGGCGCCAGAAAAAGCTACAGAAACATTATCAAAGCCAGACAAAGGTGCGCCAGGGAGTTTAGAATGCATAATAGAACTCTTTGTAGCACCAGTATCTAGCAGAAAAGGTTCTGACACACCTGATGCAATCACTTCAACATAGGGTCCACTCTGATCTACTGGAACTGAAACAACTCCCTTTCTTTGTCCATGGCTGTCCTAACAATCATTACCATTCGCTTCGTCACCTTCAACATAGTAATCATCCATATAGTACTGTGCTGTCCTACCAGACGAACCTTGCTGTTGATCAAAACTATTCATCGAGTTCTGTGGAGGCAAAGAACGTACGTTCTGTCCGCGACCTCTACCTCTAGGCATTTGTTGAGCACCTCAACCTCGTACACCAGAAGCACCATTTGTACGCTGTAACAAAACCGGGCAACTATTCTTGTAATTGCCCTCTTCTTTGCAATACGCACACTGATTAGGCCCATACGGGAAACGCTGTTGAGAAGACTCGTTCCTTTGCGAGTTTCTCGAATATTGCTGAGGTTGCTGATAATCGCGCTGATTATTAGTATGGGGTGGATAAGCTTGTTGTAGAAGAACTTTAGTCTTCAATTCCTTAGTCTTCTTATCCGGTTTCTTTAACTCATCTTTGCGCCTATTTTCATAGTACTGGGCCGTTGCTAAAATCTGTGCTGACGTGGAAACAGCCCAAGCACTCTCGGAATCCTTCAACTTAGTGCACAACTCGGGAAGCAAATTATGCACGAATTTGTCAACGAACAATCTCTGGTCACCCTCGGTAGCCATATCCTGACCACTATGATCTACAAAAGTCTCTTCAAACCGTGTGAAGAAATCAGACACAGTCTCGCCTTTCTTCTGCTTACATGCAGACAACTTGTCCCAATTAACACGCACTTCGGGCATCACAGTCTTCATGAAATTAATAATCCTACCAGGGAGTTGAGCAATCAGATCTTCAGGCTTAGCACCTCCAACTTGTCTGTCATTCGCAGCAACAATATTAACCCATGTATCACCCAACTCATTATCATGATCCGTATGTCGAATCACGTTCCAGATAGGCTGTGGAACAACATTGGCAAACAACATGTCTATGTCTGCTAAATTCATGATGCACGAACCCACAGTTTGAGTGAGCTCTTTATAATATCCCGCTGGATTTTTGCGCGGATCAGGTAAAGTCTGCTTGACCTCTAGATCTTCAACACGCTTCCAAGGAACATGTACCCATACTCGCTGAAAGTGCGCAGGCGCAGCTACAATACCCTGCGCAGCATTATCCTGAACTGCTTCCTTCCAGACCGGAGGAACCTCACACATCGGATACTGATGCGCTTTTCTCCTAACTGACGAATCAGGCTCAAACAATCGCTCAGAAGGAGCATTATTACGAAACGACAACAACGTCGACACCGCTCTCTCAATGTCGAGAAGACTCACAATCGTCCCTTTCGCAAACTCGGAACGCACTCGATACAATTCTTCAGGCGCTTTACCCACTTCGTCCATCCATTGTTCATGGAGGAACACACACATCTTTTCAAAAACGTACCGTTGCTTTGGTGCTTTCCATTGCCGGAAAACATCCATAACACCCTCAAGATCATACTGGGAGGTATACGTAACCCATCTACGTGCCATGTGATCCAAAACCACACGCTCATCTGTGTCAGGCAATTGACTACGTAATTGTCTATCCTCATGCACTGGAGACATACCCAATTGTCCCAACAAAGGAGTCAGAAAACCAGAAAAAGCAGCAGTCATTCGCTGTCTAGTAGAAGGAGAAGATGGAAGAATAAGGGAAGACGGAACAATAGTAGAAGAATCCAAAGTCGGAGCAGAAGGAGTATTATAGACAGGCGTAGGAGTAGCAGACAAAGGGGAAGGCAAAGTTGGCGGCCACTGAGGAGGCTACGCCAAAGGAACAGTAGCCAACGGAAGAGAAGCTGGCCTTGGAGGAATTACGGGTGGCACAACAACTGGATGTTGCACACCCACAACTGGTGGCGGTGGTGCCGTAGCACTCTGTGCATAAGGGGATGGTGAACTCAATAGATGCGACATTAAAGGATCTTTCGCAAGATCTTTCTTGTCTTCCTGCTCTTTAGGCGGCAAAACTAGGTAGCATCTATCTAGCGCTAACTTCTTCACCCTAAGCATCTGTTCACTTTCTTGCTCTTCCTCATTATCCCTATATGCAACAGCAGCTTGTACCATTGACATACCTCGTTCTCGTTTATTCTTCTTCGCTAATTTAATTTCTTTCTGTTTGGCTTCTTTGCGCCATATGCGGAAAGAGTCAAACATCGCCGGCCGGGCTTTCTTCTTGAACAGCTTCACTTCGAGATTATCTAAAATCTCACTTTCAAAACTACCGTAACGGGGACACTGTAGGACACCGTCTTTTCTCGTATATCTTACCCAGATCTCATTATAACTAATAGGACCTACACCATGCTTCACGTATAATTCATATGTAGGAGTTCCAATTTGAGGAACCGGACACAAATCCTCTAACCGGGAATCCTTAGAACAACCACAACCAAATATCTTTCCAAGTCTGCTAAGACCAGGCATCTTGCTCACTAGTCTAGCTTCTAACTACAAAGGAAATCTCAAAACGATAGTCTCGCGAATACACGAGTTCCTTGGCTTTGGGGCCTGCAGGTACCAAATCAAAGCGATCCACTAAAGGGATACCAAAACAAACTAAGGACTAGGAGACGCTCCACTCATACTTAACTGTAATGTCGATGGCGTCACCAGAAGACCCGTCAATCGTCTCGCTCTACAAACGTCTAAGGCTCCAAGACAGGGCGACAGTCAGGGCAGCAGTCCTTCGTAGCCTTCGGAAAGCGGGAAACCTCGCAGCAAAGACATTCGGACCACGCCGACATACAGGGGTCGATGAAGTGGTTGGCCTTCCTCCAGAATTTTCACAAGCAGCTCTCCACGATCTTCGGGCTTGGACCGGTACCGCTGAAGTCGCCCAACGTTGGGCGCCAACTGAAGGACTGGGTTTTAGAACCCAGCGGCGTCAGGGAAAACGCCTGATGCCTTCGAGTTCCCCTGCCTTGGCAAACAGAGACACGGGATACTTCTTGATGACGTCAAAGACCAAAGTTTATTGGCTGCAACCAGGAACAGAGATCTACGAAGCACACACGGGTGGTTCGCTAGAGACTGCACAAATTCAATGAGCGGAACTTGGTCTTTTATGCCAAAAATCAAGCCTCAGGCAACATTCCAAATTAACATTGGGTTCATACAAACTGACCAATGACAGTGTGACATTTCAAAAGTAGCGTATGACGACAATCCCACTTTCCGTTGTCCAGCCCACCAGAAATGACCAAGCACATTCCAATTTCTTGTTCGTTCAGGCTGGACAAACCCATCATAAAACCCTCAACCCAAATCAGTGATTATGTCGTAAAGGAAGGAACAGAATCAGATTGGAAGCAAGATAGAAAGGTGGGTGCAGTGTACTATAAACTCGTGCATGTCCTGCTCTTTGATCTTTATCTGACCAGCTGCTTAACAAGGAACTGGCTCAGCGAGGTCAGCCTCGGGCAAAGAGTCAGTTCGGCCAGGTCATTCAGAAGTCAGCTAAGGCATACGTGTCTCAAGGACTCGTTCGGCCCCAGTCATCGGCCTATGTGAGGGCAACCACAAAAAATGGCTGCCGCACACAAAATGGAACCCGAAGGTTCAAACGAAATCCCCAAATACAGAGTGTTCTCATAGATCGATTCATGCGAAAACACTTGTACACGCTACACTCGTCATTTGCGGTCTGCTGACACCAAAATAGTCTATTTCCGACGACCTTTATTGAACGGGTTCGGAACCACAGAACCAGACCCACAAACTCACGGACCTACAGGTGGTTAAGGTAACCAAATTCTAAGACTTCAGGAGGCAGATTGCCAGATTCCGTTGGCTTGGATCTGGATGTCTGATCTCTCCATGGTTCTGCGTTAACAGGGATGAGGACAGGCACAGTCTTTGGTATGGAACTTGTGAGAGTTCTAGCAGCGTTGTGAACCACGGTTGTCGAGCCCATGTGGGAGCTACTAAGATTAGTTTGAGAGACTGTTGTCTGAGCTTGCGTACCACTAGGGGGATTAGTGGGAGTGGCGGAAAAGTGTACGCAAATCTGCCTGATGAGTTCATCCATATCACATTGCCCTTGGACAACGGGTGTGGAAACCTGGCGGCGAAGGTTGGGCATTTTGCATTTTCGTGTGTGGCAAACAGATCTATGTCTGGTTGACCCCACTTGTGGAAAAATGGTAGAAGAACTTTTGGATGTAGTTCCCATTCGTTAATCTGTTGTGTCTGTCGACTTAACAGATCTGCAATCTGATTGTGAACTCCTGGAAGGTGTTCGGCTAGTAGATATTTTTTTGTGGAATGGCCCATCTCCAAATGTTTTGTGCAAGCTGGGACAGTTGCAGAGAATGTGTGCCTCATTGTTTTTATATGTAGTACATGGCTGTTATGTTGTCTGTCTGGATCAAGTCAGATTTGTTCTGTACATGTACTGGGAAAGATTTTAGTGCTAGGAATACCGCTAGCAGCTCTAGGTGATTGATGTGGAGCACTTTTTGTTGAGTCGTCCATCTTCCCTGAGTTGTATGGTCTAGGAGATGGGCCCCCCCATCCTATGAGAGATGGGTCTGTTGTAAACACTATTTGTGGAACAGGTTCGAGGAACGGCCGCTCCCTGGACAAGTTTTTGGCGTTCCACCACTGCAGAGAGCGATGTGTGCGGTTGTTCACCAGATCGGTATGTTGTCCTTAAGCCTGATTCCACTGATGTGCTAGATATTCTTGTAATGGACGCATTTGAAGTCTTGCATATGGTACAATAAAAGATGCCATCATGCCTATGAGTTGCATGAACACTCTGGCTGGGAGAGAGTGTTGGTCTTGAAATTTTGTGACTAACGCTTGAAGAATCGTTATCCTGGCTGGACTGGGATAAGCTAGAGCTGTAGAGGTGTTTATTGTAGCCCCCAGATATTGGTGTATATGAGAGGCCTGGAGAAGCGACTTGGTGTTGATTGTGAACCCCAAGTTGTGTAATGTTTGAATTGTTTGAGGAGTGTGTTGAACACACTGACTGAATGACCTGGCTTTTATGAGCCAGTCGTCTAGATATGAGAAGACATGGATTTGTTGTCTTCTGAGATGTGCTGCTAATACTGCAAGGCACTTTGTGAACACTCTTGTTGCAGTTGTCCCCCGAATGGTAGAACTTTGAATTGATAGTGCTGTCTGTCTATTACACACCTTAGATACTTCCTGTGAGAAGGATGTATGGGAATGTGGAAGCAGGCATCCTTGAGATCTAGTGTGGCAAGGAAATCGCCTTGTTGTAACAGTGGGAGCACTTGTTGTAAAGTGATCACGTGAAAATGATCTGAGTGTATATATAGGTTGAGGGGCCTGAGATCGAGAATTGGTCTTAGTGTCACGTCCTTCTTGGGTATTAGTAAGTACAGCAAGTAAACCCCTGTTCCTGATGTTGTAAGGGAACTATATCTATTGCGTCTTTTTGAAGCAAAGAGAGAACCTCTTGTTTTAGTAGCGTAAGATGTTCTGTGGACATGGGACGCTGTCTGGGTGGTATGCTGGATAAACCATTCACAAGCTCCACTGGCTCCCTGTTGTTCAGAGAATTAAGTTCAAGTCCCTCTGTCTGTCGTTTAAAATCCTTAAACACTCTTCCCCTCAGATTTTGGAGCACCTCATCTCCTCATATGTTCCATCACGGTCTCTGAGGTCCTCTGGTCTCCACATGGCTATATTACCGCGTTTCAAGAGGTCTAGGATTGGCGGCCGCTCCTTTGGAGTGCTTGATGCCAAGTTATGGAACTCCCTTCCTGTCCTCATCCGTGCTATTGACGGACTTCTGTCATTCAGGAAGGCTGTAAAAACTTTCCTTTTTCCCCTAGACCCCTAGTGTTGTTGTGTTTTGAGTTCCTGTTATCGCTTTTGCCCGGTTTTTCGGTTCTGTTAGCGCCAGGACGCCCCTTTGCTGGGCCATCTGTGCGCTCTACAAATCCGGCTAACATAACATAACATAACATAATTTGTCTCACCCATTTGTCTGTTCCAGACAGGTAGGAACTGTGCTAATCTCCCCCCGACAGGAGTGGAATGTTGTGGCGGGAGCGGAAGGAAGTCACTGTTTTGTGGTGGGAGAGGTACGATTGATGTTGTTACCTCAACTCTTCCTTTATTGTTGTTTCCTCTGTTTCTACCTATAAAATATCCTCTGCTGGGGGATGTTTGTGTATTGGCTTCAAAGGAAGATGAGTTGGCTGCTCTCATTTGTTTAGAGGCTACTCTGTAAAAGGAGCAACGAAAGGTGCCTCATGTTTGTGGGGACTGTAAAGCTCCCATAGATTTGGCAGTCTCCATGTCTTTCTTCATCTTTTCTAGTGATGTGTCTACAGCCGGCCCAAAAACCTGTTGTTGGTGGATGGCTGGTTAAGGATAGTAGTCTGGACCTCTTGTTTAAAACCGGAGATGCGTAGCCATGAGCGGCGTCTAAGGAGGACACTGGTATTTATTGCTCGAGAGGCAGTGTCTGCTACATCAAGTGCACATTTGATTAATGCATTTGAGATTAGCTTACCCTCTTGGATTAGATCATTTGCTTGTGTCTTACATTGGTCAGGCAAGTGCTGTAGTAGTGTCTGTAACTGGTCGTAGTGGGCTCTGTCATATCTTGCGAGCAGTGCTTGTGTGTTAGCTATGCGCCAGGTATTGCCTGCTTGGGCAGCTCTTCTTTTACCAGAAGCGTCTAACATTTTAGATTTTTTATCAGGAGATGGCGCTTCTCCTGAGGTTTGGGAGTTAGCACGCTTTCTAGCGTTGGAAACGACCAGAGAATCTAAGGGTAGCTGTCCATTAATGTAGGCAGGATCTCCAGGGGCAGGCCTATACTTCTTTTCTAATCTGTGGTTTAGAATCCTAGCACGTACAGGATCTCTAAACACTTCGGGGGCATGCTTAATGACCCCTTTAATCATGGGTAATATTTATACTGACTTTAGGGATTGTTCAAAAATATGTAATAAAAAGTCCTCTTCTGCCTCATCTGAGTGCATTGTGACACCATGATAGATGGCAGCTCTATTGATTAAGTGTCCAAAACCAATATTATCTTCTGGAGGAGATGATTTTGAGGGGTATGGATGTGGATCTGGGATGTCTGGTATGTCTTGTGGGACCGAGTACTCCCAATTAGATTGGTCATTTGGGTACGTAAAAGGGTCATCTGTGTCACCCCCATGTTATCATCATCATCATGTGTATGAGGTGGAGAAAAATGAGGAGGAGAATTTTGAGGTGTAATAGGTTTAGGGAGAGGAGATGGATTAGAAGGAAGTATAGGAGAAGAAGGGTGCATAGGCGATGTGGCAGAGTCCTTTTTCTTCACAAGCACCGGAGGACCAGGTACTGTGTCTACCTTCCTCTTTCTATGTGGTGCAGTGGTAACATGTCCTGTCTCTGGATCAATATAGATCTTTTTCTGCTTAGGATCAGGATGAAAAAGCTCCTCTTCTGGAGGAACTGCTTTCGGCGCCGATTTTTTCGGTTCCGAGCGCGGTTGTTGTTTGTCTTTGTCCTTAGCCTTAGGAGGCGTGATAGAGTCCTTTGGCGTAAGTTTTGGCTCAGAGGATCTTGGTTTCGGAGCCAAAGCTGGTTTCTTCGGTATGGAAGCGTCCAAAGCCGGTTTGTGTACGGGCTTGGGAGTTTTCGGGCCCGGTTTATCTTTCAAAGTCAACGGTGTCAGAACCGGTTTCGGAGCCGGGGCTTCTTTCGGTTTTGGTGCTGACGGGTGGTTTGCTCAGTCCCAAGCTACCAGAAGCCTTTTCGATTTTCTTCGAAGGGCAGATTCTGCTCAAGGGTGGGACTCCCGAAGTAAGATTTTGGTCGCGACTGGGCCCAGCAGGCGAAGTGTTGACCATTGCCTTCAATTTCGGTGGGGGGTTGGGGTAGGGGCAGTAGCACTCACACGTTAACCCCGGAGTGATGTAGTCATTGGAGTCATCTGTCTCAGATACGATTTCGGATCTTCAGAATATTCTTCTGGGATATCTGGGCCTTCGTCGAAGATCTCCACTGGTTCCGGAGCTGATCTCTGCATGATGTGTCGACGGGCCCTTCGATCTTTAATGGTCTTCTGCGATCGAAAGGATGCGCAGGCTGGATAGCTGGACTCGTCGTGTTCAGGTGATAAGCACAGGTTACAGACCTTGTGATGGTCAGTGTGCGGGAATTTTGCTCCACACTGGGGGCATTTCTTGAATGGCGTCCTTTCCATGAGCTGTAGGCCTCACGGCATGAATAGGCCCAGCGGCCTGCGTTAACGACCGGAATTGAACTGATGAAGTCAAGTCGAGGGTCAAGATGTTTAGAAGTTATTTGGAAGAATTTAAGTACGTTTTTTCGCGTTGAACTACTTAGTAGATTTCGAACCGGAGCAGAAAAGTTACATCTGAAACCAGTGGCAGAAAAAAAAAATCTGAGGATGGAGTCGATGCCCATGCGCACTATCGTACAAGGGAGGAGTCACCTATCTCGTGAATACAAAGACTTCTTTCAGGACGACAACAACATGCAATCATCCAAGCCCAACACCAGGTGGCGATCTAATGCTAAGTGTGAGATCTGCAGCTCATATGCCTCGAACATAAGTCTTCAATGATTAATAACCCTTTTAATTTGGAAAACCCCTGCATCCCCTGAGGCAGCACTTGCACAAACTCTGTGAGTTTCAGAAAGTTTACAAGGTAATTCATGTGCTATAAACAGCAAGATTATGTCCCAAACATAGGTACAGTGTTCCATTTCGATTCTGTGAGCCCTGACATCAGTTGCTTCTTGGCTCTCCATGACCCCAGATGCAGAGCTCATAAGAAAATTGGTATGATCAGATCTCTAGATTGGGATCTTTTGAAATGGAAAAAGAGTCCAGTTTACGGATCGCGGTGGAAAGGTTGATGAGGAATCTGCAGTTAGCTGGAGTATCCATCAGAAAGATCAATATCAAAAGTAAGTAACATTTTTCTGATGGATAATTCTAACCACAGATTCCTCACCTTTTAATAGATATGATAGCAGTACCTCCTAGGTGGCGGGCTTGTGAACTTGCTAATACCAAAAAGTCTTGCAGAATCGAGCAGTTAAAAAAGTCCCTCTTGACAGACCTGACTGTTGAGACTATAGTTCTTCATGAACCTGTGTACCAAAGCCCACGAGGTTGCCAGACAGACGTTCAGGACAAGTACTCCACATGCCAATGCAGTGGTAGCAGCTTTCGACATGGTAAAGTGAGCCTAAGCCTTCTGGAGGCAGCTTCCTGAGCAGCTCTTAGCAGATCTTTATTAAGAGGACAATACACCGGTAGATGGTCTGTGTTTGCATTGCCTTACTACAAAGCGCTGGTCATCCATTTGATGTATCTTGGTCCTATCAATATAAAAACTAAATGCTCTTTTGAGATCCAGATGATGAAGTCTCTCTTCCTCCTTAGAGGGATGAGGTGGAGCAAAGAATGCCGGGGTAGGTGTCCTTCCAGAGGAAGGCACTGAGAGGATGGAGATCTAAAATAGGACAAGCATTTGCAAAGCAAATTGGTCTCGCGTTTGTGATAGTTAGAGGTATTGGCGCTGTAAATGAGAATGCCTTTAACCCATGTGTTTTGGATTGGAGTGCATGTATGTGATGTGAGGTGGAATTATGAGGTTCGCAAATTGTTAGTTGTTGAATTGTGTCGAATGGATTTGTGTAGGGAAATTATGTGGCATCATATGTAATGGAAATACGTGGACAGTAATTAAATAGTATTGAGTATACTGGAATTGTGTGGAGTGGGACTGTGTGTGATTGTGTAATTATGTGAAATGCCATTCTGTGTGGTGGAGTGGTATGTTGTGGAGCTTAACTATGTGGTCTACTATTGAATTATGTGGCATGGTGTGGTTTGTTAATACTTCGCAAATACCTTTGAAACTAGACCGGCAAAAGTAATTGAGAGGATACATGCCATGAGTTTTGCAAAACTATACCACATAAGAGAGAAAGGCCAAATTAATTACCCTGTCTGAACGAAAACCAAAGTGCTTGAAATACGTTCTAGCTTGACTTTCCTTTTTAACCGTTGTAAAGCAAATTGTTGTTGAAACAATAATACTATTTAGTCAAGGAAACTTTATTTTCCAACATAAAAACATTTACCAATTAAACATATTTGTAGTGTTTAGATCAGAAACATTGTGCATTTCTAACAATGATTGTAAAGACGCTGAGAACGACTTGGCCCCAATGGTCTTTCGCATATAAGTGTAACTGTAACAGCATGAGGTCAGAAGTACCTTAACTTGCGTGTGTGGGTGCTGACTCTCCAGTGTCAGAAGATGGGAGCGTAGATGATGAGCAAAGTGTTACCAACAAGATCAATCAATCAGAACATTTGTAAAGTGCACTACTCACCCGTGAGGGTCTCAAGGGACTGGAGGGAAAGGAGGGGGGTGCTGCTACTGCTCGAATAGCCAGGTCTTGAATAGCCTCCTGAAGATTAGTAGGTCCTGGGTCTGCCGTAGGAGGATGGGGAGGGTGTTCCAGGTCTTGGCAGCGAGGTGGGAGAATGATCTGCTACCGATGGTCGCTCTTCGGATGCGGGGAATGGTGGCGAGGTCGGTGGAGTGGAGCTGGCGGTTCGAGGTGTAGAAGGAGAGTCGTCTGTTGAGGTATGCCGGTCCAGTGTTGTGGAGTGCCTTTGGGGCATGGGTGAGGAGCTTGAAGGTGATCCTCTTGTTGACGGTAAACCAGTACAGGTCTTTCAGGTGGGGTGTGATTCAGGAGTTTGGCCGAGGCTCCTGCGTAGAGGGCATTTCCATAGTTTAGCCTGCTGCTGGCGAGGGCCTGGGTGATCTTTCTTCTTGTTTTGGTGGGGATCCACCTGTAGATCCAACGGAGCATGCGTAGGGTGTTGAAGCAGGAGGACGAGACGGCGTTGACCTGCTTGGTCATGGAGTGTTACCTAGGTTGCGTGCGTGGTCGGTGGGTGTTGATGCTGCTCCCAGTGCGGTCGGCCACCAGGAGTCATCCCAGGCCGAGGGGGTGGAGCCGAGGATGAGGACTTCCGTCTTGTCTGAGTTCAGAGTTTAGCTTCAGACAGCTATTCTTCATCCACTCGGCGACGGCTTCCATTCTTTCGTGGAGGTATGTTTTGGCAGTGAGGGGGTCCTTGGTGAGGGAAAGGATCAGCTGGGTGTCGTCGGCGTAGAAGATGATGTTGAGGTCGTGCAGTCGGGCGACGTGGGCGAGCGGTATCATGTAGATGTTGAACAGTGTCAGGCTAAGGGATGAACCTTGGGGTACACCGCAGATGATCTCGGTGGCTTCGGATCGGAAAGGGGGCAGGCAGACGCTCTGGGTTCTGCCAGAGAGGAAGGAGATGGTCCATTCCAGTGCCTGGTCTCGGATCCGTGCGTTGTGGAGGCGTGTGACTAGGGTGCGGTGGCAGACAGTGTTGAAGGCGGCTGACAGGTCCAGGAGGATGAGGGCCGCAGTTTCGCCGTAGTCCAGAATTGCCCTGATGTCATTGGTGGAGGCGTTGAGGGCAGTTCCGGTGCTGTGGTTGCGGCGGAAACCAGACTGGGACAGGTCCAGGATGCTGTTCTCCTCAAGGTGGTGGGTCATTTGTCTGTTGACGGTCTTCTCGATGACCTTCGCCGGGAACGGGAGCAGGGAGAAGGGTCGGACCTTCTTGAGGTCTTTTGGATCAGACTTGGGTTTTTTGAGTAAAGTGTTGATCTCGGTGTGCTTCCAGTTCTCCAGGAAAGTCAGGGTCTCGAAGGAGATGTTGATGGCCTTGCGGAGATGGGCTACGATGGTGGCGCTTGCGTTGTTGAAGATGTGGTGTGGGCATGGGTCTGACGGAGAGCCGGAGTGGATGGTGTTCATGATTTTGATGGTGTCGTTTGTTTATGTTGGACCAGGCGAGCTGTGGATCGGTTTGGATGGTGGCCGTGAGGTCGGAGGTCTCAGTGGCTGTCGGGGCGGTCAGGGTGTTGATGCTGTTCTGGATGTCTGCGATCTTGCGATGGAAGAAGGTGGCAAGGGAGTCACACAGGTCTTGCGAAGGTGGGATGTCAGTGTTGGAGCTGGGAATGGAGAGTTCCTTCATGATGTTGAAGAGCTCTTTGCTGTTGTGTGCGTTGTTATCTCGGTGGTCTTTGAAGGAGGCCCTTTTTTGGCGGATCTGATGAGGTGATGGTGTCTGCGGATGGCGTTCTTGTGGGCTGGGTAGCCGTCCGGTGTCTAGTTGAGGTGCCATTTCTTCTCTAGTTTCTGGCAGGTTTGTTTGGAGGCCTGGAGGTCTGTGGTAAACCAGCTGGCTTTCTTGTTGGTGTGTCTGTTGGAGGGTTTCTTGATCAGGGCGAGAGTGTAGCGCAATCGTTGATCCACTGTCTGAGGTTGCGGGTGGCGGTGGCGGGGTTGATGGGGTTGACAGATGGGCTTCGGGCGAGGGTGGTGTTTAGCTGTTCTTCATTGACTTTGCTCCAGCGGCGGCGGGGGATCTGTTGAGTGCGGTGATGTGTGGTGGGTTTCCAGAAGGTGAAGTGGATGCAGCAATGGTCGGTCGAGTGGAGTTCGGTGGTGTAGTTGAAGGAGACGAAGGAGCTTGCGGAGAAGATGGGGTCGAGCATGTGGCCGGCAGAGTGGGTGGGTGTTGTGACGAGCTGTCTGAGTCTGAGGTTGGCGAGGTTGTCAGTCAAGGCGGTGGAGTTGGTGTTGTTGCTATTCTTGAGGTGGAAGTTCGGGTCCCCGAGGAGGATGTAGTCTGTGGAGGCGAGGGTGTGCATACTGACGAAGTCGGCGATGGAGTCGCTGAACTGTGGCTGGGGTCTGGGGGGTCTGTAGATGAGGGTTCCTCTGAGGGTGGTGTTGGGGTCAGTGTGGATTTGGAAGTGCAGGTGTTCGGCGGTGCTGAGGGTGTCGTTGGTGCTGGTCGAGACCTTGAGAGTGTTCCTGTGGACGATGGCGATTCCTTCTCCTGTTCCGTTGGTGCGTTCCCTGCGGGTGATCAGGGATGGCCATGGCGATGTCGGGTGCCGAGGAGGGGTTCTTCCAGGTCTCTGTCAGGAAGGCGATGTACGAGTACGTGGAGTCGAGTAGGTCCCAGAGTTCTACGGCGTGCTTGCGGGCAGAGCGGGTGTTGAGTAGAATGCATCTGAGGTGGTTGTGTCTGTTCTCAGTGGGTGGTTTGGAAGATCGGATGCTGGTGAAGCTACAGATCTGCAGGAGAAGGATCCTTGGGTGCACTTCGGGCGGCCAGGTCGCAGGTGTGTGATCGTCCGGTGTTGGGTGCGTGAAGTGTGCTGGCATCGTAGCGGTGACGGGTGTTGTGGTGTTCGGAGGGGCAAGGGGGTCTGGCACTGGGCGCGGTCCCCAGCACGGACCGGTGCAGAGGGGCTTGCCTTAGGCGTGCCTTCAATGCCAGCGGCTCGCCTGCCATATAAGGGGAAGTGGGAGGGAGGAGGAGCTGGGAGGTGGAAGTGGGCGGCAAATGGGCGAGCAGGGGGGGGGCAGGCCGCAGGGGACACAGCGACGGGAGGGAAGAGCGGGATACAGAAGGAAAAAAAGGGCCAAAAGGGGAAAACAAGACAGCCAAATGTTTTGAGTAAGGGCATGTTTTTCACAACAAAGGGCATGTTTTTCACAACAAAACAAATGTTAGCATCTGTCTGCATATTGCTGGTCAGGCTTCCTGCAGGAGTACTACCACCTAGATGACTGTGTTGGCCAAAAACACAGATGATCATTCCACCAAAGCACGAAAGGTCAAACTAAATCCAGGGTACGCAATGCAAATGACCCCTTCTTTTTTTTTGATAATCAATTTTATTGATTTTTGGAATAAACAAAAGCGAACAATAAAGCACTTTGATCAGTATCCAACGACATTTCAGGTATGCCAGTAGCAGTTGTGTACATACAAGCATATCGATCCAGGACTACATCACATAACACGTATTCAAAAGGAAGAGACAGGTGTACAGACCCCATCATGCCAATAGGTTCATCCTTTTGACACATATCTTTTGGTATTTGGCTGGGCATCCCCTAGCCACAAACAAGGGTTTTTCCTGGGCAGCCACCAATCTACTTCTCTACGCCATTTAGCTACTTTTGGAGGGTCAGGTTGTGTCCATGCCATTGCAATGTTGTGTTTGGCCACCATAGTGGCAGTCCCCAAGAATAGTTTATCCGCACGGGACCCGTCTAGGCTGTCCATGACTCCCAGGATGAGGTGTAGGGGGTTATGGGGTACCTGCCAGCCCAGGACGTGTGTGAGTTTAGATTCTATTTGATCCCAGTACGTTATAAGTCAGGGACAAGACCAGACCATGTGGTAAAAATCCGCCGTCTGTTGTCCGCAGCGGGTGCAGGTGGATGAAACGCTCAAACCTGCCTTGTGAAGGCATTCCGGGGTGAGATAGGCTGTATGGAGGTAGTGTAATTGAATGAGGTGGAGTCTGGCAGAAGTAGTGATGGTCTTGGGGGTCATAAGGGCATCTCGCCAATCCTCCTTCTCCAGAGGGCCAAGCCAACGCTCCCACAGGGGCCTGAGTTGGTCCAGCGTTATAGGGCTGTTATTGGTAAGGGTGCAGTATATCTGTGATATTCCCCCCTTCCCCCGGTTCAACATCAGGACTTGTGCCTCTAGTGGACTGAACTCGGGGAGTGTGGTACCTGTTGATATGTGGGCATTGAGGGCGGGTCGCAGCTGTAGGTATTTGTAAAATTGCGAAGAGTTGAGGGTAAAGCACCCCAGCAGGTCCTGTAAGGTTCTAATGTGATCTCCCAGCCATATGTCACCCAGTTGTGATATGCCGATGTGATCCCATCTTTTGAATCCCTCTAGCGTTGACACCTGCCCCAGCCATGTACCCTGCCAGGGAGGCGTTTGCCGACTCAATTTGTTGTCCCATTGTGTATGTCTCAGGGTCGAGCACCGGACTAATAGGACCGCCCGAGTCACTGTTGGCAGTGCTCTAGTTATTGGACAGCCATAATGATGGCTTGGATTCGGGAGAATTCCATGTCTCTTAGTTTGGTTTTGTAGGCCGGGTCGGACCAACCTCCGGTGAACCAATCATGAAGGATGAACAGCCGAGTGGCTAAGTAGCATAGGTAAAGATCAGTCATGCCCATACCCCCATCGAAAGGCAGGGCCCGGCAACAGGTGAGGGCTATACATGGTCTTGCCCCTCCCCACAGAAACCTAGTGGCCAAGGCATCTATCTCTTTAAACGAGCTTCGCAGGAAGTGGAATGGGGGTGTCATATATGAACCGGGCAGGATCATCATCTTAAATAATGCCACCTTCCCGAGTGGGTTAAGTGGTAGAGTTTGCCAGCACCAGAGTTCTTCTTTGGCCTTCTTGGCCAGTGGGGTAATGTTTAATGCCCATTCTAGTTCGGGGAGAAGAGAGATCCATATACCCAGATATTTAAATGACTTTCATCTAATGGGAATGTTTGACTGCCAATCAAAGCACTCCCTAGAGAGGTGGAGGGGTACAAGAGTCGATTTTGCCGGGTTGAGTCGGGGGCCAGAGACATTCTCAAAGGCCTGCAGGGTTCAGAGACATCTAATGCCAGTGCGGACCAGGTCTGCCAGGAAGAGTAGGTAATTGTCCACATATAAGGCAATTTTGTCATTGTGGTGACTCCCCCAGGTCAAAACTGGATTAAATCTTAGGCTCGAAAGAGGCACGCCAAGGGCTCCATCGTTAGTGCGAACAAAAGCGGTGAAAGGGGACAGCCCTTTTTTTGTACCTCTGTGGATTGAAAATGTCTCAAAGAGGGCCCCACTGATAAGTACTCTAGCTTTAGGGTTGGAGTACAGGACCCGAAGGAACCAACTGAAATGCTGACCCAGACCCATCATTGTTAGTACATACTCTAGGTAAAGCCAATCAACTGTCGAAGGCTTTTTCAAAATCGACAAGGAGGAGTGCTAGGCAGGGGTTGAGCACTTGGCAGTTTGCAAGGGCCAGGTAGAGGCGTTGCAGGCCATGTCTGGTGCCATGTGCCGGCATAAAGCTGTATTGGTCCTGATGGATTAGTGGGCATAGGCACTGAGCCAGGACCGTGGCATATATCTTAACTTCGGAGTTGATTAATTAAATCAGGCGATAGTCTGCACAAGCTGTCCGGGCGGCTGGGTCTTGAGAATGACCACAATGGTCTCTCGTCCATTTCAGGGGAAATGCCCCAACCTCTGTGACGTGGTGGAATAGTTTGGAGAGATGAGGGACCAGTAGATCCCGGTAGGTGCCATAGTATTCCTGAGGAAACCTGTCTGGGTCCGGTGTTTTCCGGGATGCCAACGAGGAGATTGCATCACTAATTTCCTCAAGGGCAAAGGGAAGGTCCAAGCAGGTCACCTCTAAGTGCGTCAGGCAGAGAATACAGACCCTCCCTGAGTCCAGTAGGTCCGGGAGGGAGGCTTCCAGCTTACGCGCTGAATATAGGCGGGCAAAGTAGTTAGCGAAAGCCTATGCGATCCAAGGTGATGTGCGGTGTGACGGGTCACGGACTTCAGGGACGATTCAGTTTGCTAGGGGATATGAAGGCAGCCTATGTAGCAGCTTTCCATTCTTGCCGCCTCAGCCATATACCCAGGCGACAGAAACTTAGCCGATTCCGAGATCTGTTTACTCTCTTCACGTAGAACCGCAAGTTGCCTGTCTTGTGTCTCGTCTGGGGTCCTGGCAAGGTCAGTCTCCAGACAGATTGCCTGCGCTTTGAGAAGAGCCAGCTGGCCATCCTGGGACAGTCATTGTGCCCGGAGGTGGCCCCTGGCCACTCCCTTGGAGTGTGGCCCTGCTTGCCTCTCAAGGGTACTCGGGGAGGGAACCAAGCCTAGATTAGTGAGCAAATTAGTGAGGAAATAGTGACACAATTCCTCGTCTATAGCTTTTTTAAACTCTTTACGTTGTAGGAAACAGGCGTTTAACCGCCACACTGGTGACCATGTGCCCAGAGTTTGCCTAGGTGCTGGAGCAGGGCTGAATGGTCTGAGATTCCTCAGGGGAGAATAGTAATGTCAGCTATTCCATGTCATTCAGGGGTGGGCATAAAAATCATGTTGATCTGCGCCTGGGTGAGATTCACTGCTAAAGTGTGCGTTGATTGGGGGATTTGGTGGTTCCAGGTTCTCCAGACATCACAGAGGCCCAGAGTGGCCGCTCAGTCAACCAGTTTCCTTGTGTGTGACGCCCTAGCAGGGGAGGGTGTGCCAGTAGTGTCAAGCGTGGGCTGCATAACCGCGTTAAAGCGGCCTCCTAGAATCGTCTGTCCCAAGGGCAGGGTGGAGATAATGACAGTAAGGTGTCTCAGTGTTGGTGAAAGCGTAGCGAGTGGGACTTATATGGATACTAGGTTAAGGGTGTTCCCCTCCAGCATTCCAGATATAGTTATGAACCATCCTGCGGGTCTCTATTGATGTGGGTGGGGACAAAGCAAAGGGTTCTTTGTAGTAGGATTGCAACCCCTAATGAGCCTCTTTCAAAGCCCGAGTGCCACACCCTGTCAAATCCGTAGCGTGAGAGAAAGGAACATTGGGTCCCCAGGAGATGGGTCTCTTGAAGCAGCAGGACGTCGGGGCATGCCGTTGGGCATACTTCAAGACTGCAGTACACTTGATGCGATCAAGCAACCCGTTGACATTCCATGATATGACTCGGAGAGAATTGCACCTATGGTCTGTGTCCGTCATGTGAAGTGTGTGGTCTAAGGGTGTATGAAGCAGTAGCCCACCTGGGGTCGTTTGTAAGGTTCTAGGAGGGTGTGATACCCTTGGCCGACCTGCAATGTGTGGGGTCGAGATGCATGTGTGGTATTCCTGTGTTAGAGTGCTGCGAACAATGAACGAAAAGAATAACAATACAAAGCATAAATCTAAACATTGGACAATGGTCCAGATCCCCCTTACCATCCCCCACCCTATACATCTGTCACCCTACAACCTAGAAAAGAACAGGTTAAACTAGAATGCTTAGCTTAGGAGTTGCGTGGCGGACCACTCCGGTGTCGGATGTGGATGCAGCATCGGCAGATTTCTCAGAGTTCTACACTTCAGTGGGACACATATCCCGGAACCCATTGGAATGATGTCTTTCATTTCCTTTGCTTTACTTTTCCAATGGATCTTCAAATCGCTGGACTTCGAGAGAGGTCTGAGTCCACGGGTACTGAATCCAGAGTTCTGGGGGGGGCTTTGCTCGATCGACAAATTGTCCGTGGATACATTCCATTGTTAAGGCTGGGAACCCGTTGGGCTGATGGTGTTTCCAGGTTCTCGAGTCGTTGAGCCAGGTGATGTAGAGGCTTCTTTGTGGTCTCCGCGGCCCTTGTGTGCACCTCCTGCGCTGTTTGGGAGACAGAGGACGAGGAGTCTGGGATCTGGAAGGTGCGGGTGAAGAGGCAGGACGGACCATGAGGGGCCATTCTTCAGTCAGCCAGGTCTAAGTGGCCTGTGGAGAGTCAAAGAAATGTGCTTTGTTCTGAAAGAGACACGAAGACGGGCTGGGAAGAGCAGTCTATATTGGAGGTCAAGGGCACAAATCTTCTGCTTAATGTCTGTGTAGGAATGCCTTTGGACCTGAGCCTCCTTGGTGTAGTCCGAGAACACCATTATGGTATGGTTTTGAAACTTCAGGGTGCCCAGAGTCTGTGCCTCTCTCAGGACAGCGTACCAGTCTTTAAAGTTGAGGATCCTGGCTATGATGGGACAATGTGGGGCTCCAGGGGTGGCTTAGATGCGAGAGACAGGTGGGCCCGTTCGATGGCGAACCAAGCCAACAGTGTGTGTTTTAGGCATCCATGATGCTATCTATTTTTCGATGAAGGTTGCAATTTGACCCTGTTCAATCCCCTCCGGAAATCCTACCAAGCGGAGATTGTTGCACCCAGATCGATTTTCAGCATCCTCGGCCCTTCTGTGTAGTTCTTTGGTGTGGGTCCATATATGGGATACCTGTTCTTTTAGCTGGTGGACATTGTCCTCCACCGTAGAAAGGTGAGATTCCGCCTCTGAGATGCGGGCTGTGGCATTACGCAGGTCTTGCCGGATGAGGGCCATCTCCACTCGAACCTCGCCAATCTTGACCTTCACCGAGGCCTGGGATGTGCTGATCATCTGCAGGATTGCAGTAGGTCACTGCCTGGGAGGGATGAGCCCCCAACGGCTCACTCTATTGGGCCCAGCTCGATCGTAGTAAATTTGTCCATTTTGGTCTGCATTTGGGTATTGGAGGAATTGGGGCTTTGGTCCTTCCATATGGTGAGTGATGAGAAAGTCTCCAGCAGGTCTAGTGTCGATGATTTTTTGGCCCATGTCCAACCATGGAGGGTTGAGTCAATGCTCTGCGGTTGAGGTCTGCAGATAATGTGGTTCCACAAGGCTCTCGGTCAGCCAGCAGGCCCAGTGGTCTGTGGGAGTGGCCTCTAGGCCCATGAGCACCAACGGCACGGGGGTTACCGCACGTTATTTTGGTCAGGTGGGCAGGTTCGAGGACGTCCCTGCCCAGAGCCAAGTGGTTTTGTTTTAGAGCCCAGGGTGGAAGGTTAGCTTGGCCTTCCAGTTGTCATGCCCGCAGGGTGGCGACAAGGCTCTACAGTGGGATCTTTGGGGCTAGCAGCATCCCCTCACAGCAGGGTGTGGTCAGAGGTGAAGGGGGGGGGGGCCCCGAGGATCCAAAGTGGGCAAGCGCAACAGTTTGTGGGTCATTGCTTCACGGCACTCCCTCCCAAGGTCCAGCTTGTGAGCCCGGTTCACCTCAATGTTAAGGTTAGGATTCAGTGCCTCCGAAGCAGCAGCTGTCCATGACGGGCACCAAGACGCTCCTGGGAGCTCTTCGACCACGAGGAGTAAAGCGGAGAGTGCCCGTGCCTGGAGGAAGGAATACACATTCACTGCTGCCCTGGGCGATCCAGCAGGGCAGGGCTCGGTCCGTGAATTGTACCCTTGCAAGTCGCCAGTCCAGGACCTCACCGGCCCACTCAGATTTGTCCGGGGGCTCGGTCCACCCCAAGTGGAGCCAGAGGATGTCGGGGTGGGCTAGGGCCAAGGCTCCTTCCCAGTCCGGCTGTTCGGCGGGGCGTCCCCCCCAAGAGAGCTCCGTCATCAGGGTGAAGGAGATGAAGGAGGAGGAGCAGCAGCCAAAGGCAGGTAAGCATCCTCTCAGGCTGCCACCCGGATCGGTCGTAGGTCCTGGGCGAAGGAGGGCTCAAGGGACCGAGTCCTCCAGAGGCCCTCCAGGGTCATGGATCCCAGGGCACAAGTAAGCAACTCCCCCCTCCACAGGTTAGAGTCTCTTGTTGGATCACAGGCTCAAAAGGCGCCAGAAGCGGGGGGCACTCACTGCTGCTCGGTAGATCTGGGGGGACGTGGAGTTGGCTCCCAAGACCGAGCCCCAAAGCAGCTCCCGGCAGGCCTCCACTGCATCAAAATCACTCTTCTGGGACAGGATACGTGACGTGGGGTGTTTCGTCACTCCGTTTCCCCAGGAGGGCCTCAGTTCTTTGCCGGTCGCACCCTCACACCACAGCTCAGAGTCTGGGTCACCCAGCAATGCGGTCGCTGCACAGGTCCAGGGGGAGAGGCCTCGAGGGTCGGCCAGGCGGCTCCTCAGCAGTCAGTTGTGGGCCAGCCCCTCAACGCCAATCTTCAGGAGGTTTGCAGGTAAGGCGCTGGTCAGCTGTCGGGTGGCAGGTGTCGCTCCGGGTCCCTGCCGCTCCCCTGCGGATTATCTCCGGCCTCTTCATGGTTTCAGGGTGACAGAGTCAGGTCTGCCGTTTTGTGTGGCTGCGCTGCAGGCTGTAAGAGGAAGGGGCGGTGGCAGGCAGATGTCGCAGGGTCTTCGATCGCCTCAGGGTGAAAGCGTTGCCCCAGGGGATAGGCATCCATCTTTGGGGAAAGGATTACGCTGCAAATGGCTGTGGATTTCTGAGCGGATGACGGAGGAGTCCGGAGCACTCTTAGGGTGCGACCGCCTTCTTGATGCTCAAACCACGCCTCTCCGCAAATAACGCTTTTGAAATACCTTTCCCACATGTTTAAAATGTGCAAATGGCACAATATAAGAGTGTTGTTGTTTTCTGTTAATAAATGGTTTTCTCGTAAAAAAGGATGTGATTGGAAAACCAAAAGAAAAGGTAACTTGTCCCACACGCCCAGGGGGTACTGAAAGTAAGTAAACTTATAGGCTCTTGCAAAAGTTGAAATGCCAGCAAAGAAGCCCAAAAGTACAAACTAAATACAGTACAGAGTAACCCAATCACGCTGCGCAAAAACGTACCCTGTGCATGATGTGCATCAAGCATAAGATACGTTTTTTATTTTGTACATAAACAATATTTACACCAGTCCTTAAATAGGATGTGTCCAGTATTTAAGCATTGAATGTCGTTTTTTCATATATAAAGCCATTTTATCTGCGCTTTATTACCAAAAACAGACCATAGGAGCTGGAGGGGGTGGGGGCCAGACGATTGGCCTTTAACGATTATTTACAACGGAGTTCATTTTATTGCAAGGAGTGAAAAGAGGGAAAAGTTGTTCTCACAGATGCGTGTTTCCTTTCACAGGTGAGTGTGGTATGGGGCTGAGTGACTGACAAATATCAGAGGATACTAATCCTCTCTGGCACCCCCCAACCACAAGATGCAGGCATAGTCACTTCCTATGGATAATCTTCTTTGTTAGTGAACTTTCTGTTAGTGTGTAGAATGAACACGGAACATCCATTTTCACACCCCATTCGAAAGTGGAGAGAAATGTAATCAATGAAATGATGGCAAATGATAGGGAATAACAATACGTGCAGGCTTGAAGCATCCCACCGGACCCCTGCTAAGCTTCGTGGCATGTCATCTTTGGAGAATATAAACGGGCATATTTACAATTACTGGCGCATCCCTGCAAATTAGCAGGGATGCGCCAGTAATTGTGCGCTATGCCTCCGCCACCCATGATGCTCCACATTTACAATGCGGCGCACCATGGGGCAAAAACGGCACAGATGCGTTACGCATCTGTGCCGTAAAGGTGTCGCATTGCTGGAGTTGCGTCACATGCGCGACGCAGCTCCAGCAATGCTCTGGGGGCCCATTCTACTAATGCTGCGTCAAGCCTTACGCCTGCTTCAAGCAGGTGCAGGGTTTTGACATAGCATTGGCCTAAAAGTGACTGAGTGAAATCTTGTAGATTTCACTCAGCCACTTTTAGGAGGCGTTCCTGCACCGGAACGTACCCCCCTGCACCGGAACAACTCCTTAAGGCGCAGGGCTTTACAACGTGACGCATCTCCCAGATGCGTCATGTTGTAAATAGCCCACACCGTGGCGCATCTTTTGCGCCGCCGCTGCGTCACAAAAGTGACGCATCGGCGGCGCAAAAGAGGCGCAAGGGGCTTGTAAATCTGCCCCATAGTGACAGACGGTAAAAACGGTTGCTACACTGTGAAATACAGAAAGGCAAATGTGAAAACAATGGTGGATGAGATGGCATGCATGGAGCGTTGAGAGGTGCAGTTGCAGAGATAAAATAACTTGAATGATAAAAGGGGTGCAGGTACAAAGGTAGGGTATGAAAAGTGGTGCTTGGTGACAGATAAAGTGGAGGCAAATAAAGGTGGGAGGAAGATGCTGTGGGGGAGGTAGAGGTGGAGATTACATTTACTGAGAGGTTGTGAAGATGAGCAGATTATAGATACAGTCCCTCGCCTGTTAAGCCGCTGAGCACCAGATAATCACAAAGGTAATAATTTTCTTTGGTGTGCTTCCCATGAGCGGGCATGGACTTTTCCCCTAGTCAGCGATCTATGGGGTGGGACACCCTGGTGCCGGGGCAGCCATGCACTCAAGTCAAGTCAATAATACTTTATTCGGTTACAGAAGAATATAACCTTAAAAGCACTAAAAAATAATCATACATTTAAAAATAGAATATCTCTATTTAGAAAAATACAAAAGTAGAAAAGGGCACATCGTACACCAGAATCACATTATAATTAATTTTTGTATTCTAAAAACATTTTTTAAAAAGACCACAATTGAGAATACCACAAAGACTGTCTCCAATTGCTGAAGTGTCACAAATGCAAGACGAAAGAGCCTCAATCCTAATTCTTTTAAGATAGGTACAATCCATTTTTTCCTTTGAGGTATATAAAATTTGCAAAAAAACAAAACATGTATACTGGATTGCTCTGAAACATCATCACATGGACATTTACATAAATATTTTGTCCAATCGTTAGCTACCGGGAAAGTTAATAATCTGTGAATGGAACCCAGGCGAAATTGTGTTAGCAGAAATCGATCATAATCTTTCATTGAGAGGCGTAAATATGGCTGAAGGCAGAATGTTGTTATTGTAAGATTGTGTGCCTGAACTGAGATTTTACTTAGTTCGGCACACTGTCTACGATCTGCTAGATAATTTAGACAAGTGGTTTTAAGAGATTTTCTGCTAATTTCAGCCATGGTAGATGGATTATCATAGAAATCGGGCAGTCCTACATCATACAAGAACTTTTTTACATAAGATAACCACCCAATACTTTTTACCCTTTCAAGGCCTTGCTATCAACCAATATTCCCCTATTAAAATGTGTCTCCTCAGTAATCCATATCCTATGCCATAAAAGGACTGGTTGAATCTTTATTATATCTTCTATATAGATCAGTCCTAATTCAGTATGGCACACAAAAGAGGAAGTACTTTTGGGGACCATCAATAAAAAATTTAAAAACATGTTTTCTGCTGCCTGGATTGAGCCTACTTCCGCATATACCCATATGCCCGCTCCATATGTAGCTACGCTAACGCATTTGGCCTTGTAAATTTCTAGGAGATCCACAGCAGGTCATCTACCAAGTCTCCTACTAAAATTTGAAAGTGCAGATAAAGTTTTAATATAAAGTAGCCTCCTTGATTTAACGGCTTGCACCAAAGACCCTGTGGTATCGAACAATATACCCAAATAAGAGAAGGTCTTTGTAGAATCTATCCGCTTGTGGTCAATAAAAATAGATTTTTTCTTAGAGCACGCTAGTCCACAGTTCATTGCAAATGTTTTTGTGGGATTGATAGTAAGACCTCTCTCTGACATATAATTTGCAAAGGTGGTAACCACCCTTTGCAAACCCAGTGGAGTACGTGCCATTAAAACCACGTCATCCACATATAATAAAGCGGGGATAGGCCGCTTACCAGCATCAGGAAGATCTTGACATCCTTGGACGAGAACATTCTCAACATTATTTATATATAAAGTAAAAAGGTATGGTGCGAGGATGCACCCTTGCCTAACCCCTGGTTTCACTTCGAAGTGTCTGGTGCATTCACACCCTTTCCCATAACGGACCCGTGCCCTAGCCCCTAAATAGAACTCTCTAATAGAACAAATCAGTGAGGTGTCTATGCCCATTTTTCTCTAGAGTAGACCACAATTTATTGTGGTCTACACAATCGAATGCCGAGGTTAAATCGACGAACGCCAGATATAAGGGCACCTTTTTAGCCTAAATGTATTTATTTAATAAAATATTTAGATGTAGGCCCTGCATAATGGTATCTAACTTTTTCCTAAAACCAAATTGTACATCGCTAATTACTGTCCCTGCTTCGGCCCAGTCTTGCAGTCTATTCAGTAAAACACAGCCTAGTATTTTTACTGTTGAATCTAATAAAGATAAGGGCCGGTAACAGGCCGGGTCATTTCTATCCACTTTTTTATATATGGGTATGAGGATAGACTCGTACCACGTGGTAATAAAACCAGCTGAGACTGAGGCATTGAATACTTGGGTAAGTAAAGGCCCCCATAAGTCAATATTAGTTTTAAATACATCAACCGGAACACTGTCCGGCCCAGCGGCCTTCCCTCCCGAACTCGAGGCAATTGCTATATTAACCTCTTCAAGCATAAAAGATATAGCATTCCATGATTCCATAACAAATGAGCCCTGTTCTTCCTTAGCATCTAGATTTAATGATCCTAACACACCCACTGTATGTATTGACTCTAATGGTTGTCTGTTTATTTTATCATATAGGAGTGTAAAATGTTCAACCCATCTATTCTCAGGAATAGCTAGTTCGATTACTGAGGCAGTCTTATCATTAAGAAAAGGGACATTTACTGCCTTCCAGAAAGCACAGTGGTCTTTTGCAATTGATGTATCATGAAGTGCTGTCCAGGCCTCTACTTTTAAATATTCCTTTCTCTCCTTGATGGCCCGTTTATACTCTCTCCGCGCCGAGCATATTTTCTCTCTATCTTTAACTTCATGATGCAAAAAGTATTTTAAATTTCTATATGCTCTGGTACAGTTTGGATCAAACCAGCCCTTTCTACTTTGATATTTATTCTTATTCTTAAAAGTAACAGCTAAAGCACTTTTAATGTGGTCTGAAATTGTAACAAAATTATCAATAACATCCTTCGAATTAGCCTTTTCCTGCAGACATACCATAATCGCATCATAATAGTTACTTACCACCCCAGCAAGAATATCTCTTGGTATTACCTTTTCCCAACTCAAACTATAGCCGTTTTGTCTAGATAAAACAATGTTTTCTAAGATATCATCAGGGCTAATAATTTTGCCCGCAGTTTGTCCAAATAGCTGTAATCCTACACTCTGAGGGAAGTGGTCACTCAACGCAATATCGTGTTGAGAAAAATCTACAACAATGGACCCATGGCAATTAGAAACCAAGATAAAATCTATTATGGACATAGAACCTTGCCCACTAAATGTAGGGCCCAGAGGGACTGCAGGGCAGCTTAAAATATTAGCAAAACCTAAATCCAACTCAAATATTAAATCGTTTAAACATTCACTATATAATGTATGGGAGAAGTGGGTGAGGAAAAGTTCCTTTTCATAAGTAAGACCACAGTTAGCATTATCTGAGTGTTGACACAGGGCAATATTAAAAACTCCTTCCCATAACACAATCACATCTTTATTCCCCATGTCCCGTAATTTATACATATAACTTCGGATATCCTTCAAGACTCCTTCTGGCATATGACAGGGGATATTATTATAGTAATTCAGAAGTATTACGGAGCAGGCAGTATTGACCCTCATACTAATTATTTTATAGAAACTATCCTCCCCTAACATGTCCATTTTCTCAAATGAGATTAAGTTAGATACATACGTACATAAGCCCCCCTTGGCTCTGCCATATCTGCATGCTATAGCATCAGTATGGATGGTCCTGTAGCCATTAAGGTGAATAGGTTCATTAGCCCAGGTTTCCTGGAGGCTAAACACATCAAATTGACGAATGAAATCAGACCATAGTACATTATTATCTTTTGATTTTAGGTCGGCGATATTCCAAAACATAAAGTTACATATACCCTTCTCGGCACGTCATCTTATTGACGTCATACTTTCTGCAGTTCCCGGCCAGGATAAAATTTCTCTTGCTGCCGAGTGGTTGATTTCAGCCATGGTACAGCCTCCAGGTTCAATACGACTTACTGTGTCAGCTACTGGAGGATTTACAGATGCTATATCTTCACAGTTTACCACAGTATCACCACGCCTTATACCAATATCAACCATAGGATTCAAAAGTGTGCTATCTAAACAAGCTACATCCCTTAATTCAAGAATTACCTTCGAGGTGGCACTATTAGACAGACTTTGTCAATCCACCTCTTCCAGGTTCTGCAGCATATTAAAACGGTTAAAAGTCGGTATTTCGTAATTTGTATATGGTGGTGACCAAGGTGTATCTTTTCTCTGCGGAGCACAGCCAAATTGTCTGGGTTTATAAAAATAACCTAATGGGACTATATTAATCTGATCATTTCTAGATGGTCCATTATATGCCCTTCTCAAGATTCTTTCTGTTAAAAGCGGAGTTTTGAAGGTCAAAATGACACAATCTCCCTCATATACTTTATATCCCCTCCCTATTCAGCCCACCCTCCTGGCCATTTTAAACTCATTTAACAGACTATTAGTCAGGCCTGTTCTCTATCCCAGCTATGAAAGTGATTTGTTTCTCAGGCTTTCCCATGTCTCGTCTGTCCCTTTATGAAGCTTCGGCACATTAGTATGTATCACGACATAGCGAGTAACAGCCGGTGGGAGATCTAAAAATTACACTATATGCTCAGGTTCGGGGCTTTTCAACATATCCACTGTACTAGTTACACCATGCCCCTCAAGATGATTTAGTTCACGCCCGTTCTGTGCCATAACACCTGCTCCTCCTATCCTGAACAACAACCCTGCTTCTAAAGCTACCATGCTTGTGTGGGTTCAAGTCTCCAGTATTTGTACTAGGCTCAGAAATTACTTCCGCAAGTGGGTTTTGTTTAGCCTTAACTTGCAGTCGCTATTCACTATTCTTATTACATTTTATCAGCTTATCTTCTATTGAGCCCAATCTGTCACTTAATTTTCCTAGAAAGTCCCTGAGGAAAGAATCTAATGCCTCCATTTTATTTTGAACTATTACAACTTCAGACTGCAGCCGTGCATCGGGGTTGACAATCGCTTTCTCCCTTGCACATATCTTATTCCGTGTCGATGTCCTACCCTTATTAGTTGCTTTAGCTTGAATAGTATTTGCTGACTCCCCTTTATTTATAGAGGGTACCGTATCCTGATTATTCGAGTTAACAGGATTTCTAGATCTTTTTGTGGGCGGCTGCGGATCACTTTCTGAATTAGAACACTCAATGTGGTCAGAAATGTTAACCACACAATTATTTATAGCTTTATCACTGACCATAACAACTGTATCGACCACTTTAGGAATAATAGTCATCTCAGTATTTATTTATTTATTTTATTTTGGAATTTTATAAAGCGCATGGCATTACGCACACCGGCGTGTCCCCGCGCTAAAAAAGCGAGAGTGAGCATACACAACGGGGAGGCTACACCAAACCTGAACGGAAAAGATGTGTTTTTAGAGCTCTACGGAGGGTTCAAGACGCAGCTCCGTCGGAAGCATGTTCCAGCTCCTCGCCGCCAGTAATCTAAAGGATCTGCCTCCCATTCGGGTCCTATGTATTTTGGGGACTACAAGTAGCCCAGTACTAGAAGATCTAAGCCTGCGTCCTGGGCTGTAGGGAGTGATAAGGGACCGTAAGGGATTAGGTGCCTTGCCATTTAGGATGCGGTGACATACGCATAGAGCTTTAAAAGTTATCCTCTCCCTTACCGGGAGCCAATGGAGTGTTTTTAACGCAGCTCTAGAGGCAGATCTTCTAGGAAGTCTTAGCACCAGCCGAGCTGTGGCATTTTGCAGTACCTGGAGTCGATTTAGGCTTTTTGCTGTTATTCCCAGGTAAAGAAGATTGGAGTAATCCAATCTAGATGTCACCAGGGCGTGCACAAGAGTCTGTCTTGCTCCAACCGGGAGTAAGTCTAGAATCTTTTGTAGACTTTTAAGAATGCCAAAGCACATCCCGGCTACTCGATCGACCTGGGGAGCAAAAGTAAGACCGGAGTCAAATATTACCCCCAGATTTTTTGCTTGTTGGCAAGGCATAGGGGTAGAGCCCAAACAGGCAGGTCACCATGCCGATGACCACACACTCGGACCATTCCCCACCACTAGCACCTCAGTTTTGGACCCATTCAGCTTCAGGCAGTTGTCAGACATCCAGGAGGCAAGCTCCTGCATGCAGGCACTGAAGCTGACCGCCGCAACATCCGGCGCCCGTGATAGTGAAATGGCCAGTTGTGTGTCATCGGCATATGACACCAGCTGGATTCCATAGCCCTCAACAATGGTGGCCACCGGGGAAACATACAGGTTAAACAGGGTGGGACTCAAGGATGAACCCTGAGGTACCCCCTGATCAAGATCGAATGGCCGAGAGTAGTGTTCACCCTGTCTAACCTGAAAGCCCCGGTCAGTGAGGAAAGACTGAATCCATCTCAGCGCTGGCCCTGTGACACCCCCATTGTTTAGACACTGTAGCAAGGTGTAATGTGCTACAGTGTCAAACGCTGCACTAAGGTCTAGTAGAATGAGGGCCATAGTTTGACCCTCATCTACCCCTTGCCTGATGGTCTCCGTGGCCAACAGCAGCGCCGATTCCGTGGAATGGCGGGACCGAAAGCCAAATTGTCTACCCCTTGCCTGATGGTCTCCGTGGCCAACAGCAGCGCCGATTCCGTGGAATGGCGGGACCGAAAGCCAAATTGGCTACCCCTTGCCTGATGGTCTCCGTGGCCAACAGCAGCACCGATTCCGTGGAATGGCGGGACCGAAAGCCAAATTGGCTACCACTTGCCTGATGGTCTCCGTGGCCAACAGCAGCACCGATTCCGTGGAATGGCGGGACCGAAAGCCAAATTATGCTAGATTTAGTTGGTGCTGTAGAACCTTAGGACTATTGGATTTCTCAGAAATCATAGCCTCCTCCACATTTAATATTTGCTTTTCAATGGCACTCATTGCACCAGTAAGATAATTAATGAGTGATAAAGAAGCCTTTTCCTCCGTTTTCCCTTGCTTCTTTTTAGATGGGGCAGTGACAGTTTTCCCCATAATAGTTTACCTGTGCAAAGATAAGTTATATCAATATTACAACCAATAACTAGCAGATAGTCCAATGGGGGAACCGGAGTTTATCCTGAGTAAAAAAGTCAGCCTTCAACAAATTCCCCTTGTCAGGCAACTAACACAGTACCTTAAAATCAGGGTTGGATTGGGATTGAAAATCGGCCCGGGCACTTAAAAAAAAAATCGGCCCACATTTGCATTATCACTCCTCAAATCACTGCTTTGGCGTATTCTTATAAAAAAAACTTTAGGGAGGGGGGTTTAAAAAAAGCATGCTTTAGTTTACACTGGTGAAACAAGTAAGGCCACTTCTACTCAGGCCCCCTGTCCCCGCTCAGTAGGTGCAGACATTAATGGGCCGGCCAGCGAGACAAAGGGAGTGACACCTCTGCCTGTTGCAAAACGGAGGTAATGAGTCCCTGTAATAAATTAGGAAGAGGCGGAATATTCCAGGTAAGAGAAGTTTAATCCATAGTACATGACTCCACCCGTGATGGACGTCCTGTCTCCGTTAAGCCTGCGGTTACAATGGCTAACGGGAAGACACAGCCGACCAAGCACGAGGAAGGGCTTTTGAAACACAACATGCTAGTACAGTAAGCACGGGCCTCAGCTCGTGGATACGACTTTTGAAAAGAAACAAAGTTAGCCTCGGGCTTTGGCTCGTGATAAGACGCGAGTCGAACTCACGAGCCAAACCCCACGAGCCAAAACCCACGAGAAAGGCGATGCGAGCGAAGCCCGCCATTACACCACCTTCCCCCTTACAACAGTCAATAAAAGAAGAAAAAAAAAAAAAAAAACACATTGGATCTGACCAAAAATAATACAAATGCTTAAAATCTAATGAACTCATTATATCTCTCGGGGGCCCTGATGTGTCTGCCGAAAGAAGAAACTTTTGTGTAAGAAGGGGCACCCTGACTAACAACAGGATCCGGAGAAATCTCCCCAGGGATTTGCAATGAGGACTGAGGAGCTTGTGAAAAGGAATGGTTGGGAACACTGGAAACAGAAGGAACATCCATCCAAAAACTCCAATCCAAATTATTGGAGTAACCATTATGCTTCCTTCCTTTTATAATCTCCGCTTGGTGATCAGAGACTTTCACCAGTTGGCGTTTGTTCCACCAACCCTTTTTTCCCAGAAAGGCTGCTCCCCTACTTACTTTAATTACCTGAATGGGTGCAAAAAATTTTGAGCGTCCTTTCACTACTTTACCTGGACTCTTGATTAAAACCCAGTCACCAACCTGCAGGTCTACTAATTTACCAACTGAGGTACCATCAAACTGTAGCTTCATTTGACTCTGTTTTTCTAGAACAGATTTCTTAACAGAATCCAAATCGATAACTTTACCAGCAGAGTCCTGATGCAACCATGAAGGGAATAGTACAGAACGGTCCTCTCTACCTCTAAGCAAGGAAAACGGGGAGATCCCAGTTACACAGTGTGGGGAGGTATTGTAGTGCCACACTTTTTGTTTTACGAAATCAACCACATTGTAGCCACAAGAAATCGCCGTTTGAACACCCTCTTTAAGCACCTTATTCCCCCTCTCGACGAGACCATTCGAAGCTGGGGAATAAAGGGAGACTTTGAGTTGTTTGATGTCTAATTGTTTCAAAAATTTAGACATCTTATCCGAAACAAAATGAGTTCCGTTATCAGTGACGATAAACTTGGGGGATCCCTCTAACTCAAACACCCGCTTGAGAAAGGATATAGTGGAATCAGAATCAGGAGTCTTAACAAAATCAAAGTACATCCACTTCGAAAAATAGTCTACCAAAAGAATAATGTACTTATTCTCCTGTTGGAGAATGGAATATGGCCCCGAAAAGTCTACCCCCACTTTCTCCCAGGGGGAACTAGGGAAATCCGTGGGATGCAGGGGAATTTTCAGTGTGCGCCAATGTTTATCGGATAATAAACACTCTGGGCACGAGTCAATCAATTTTTTGACTTGGGCATCAATTGAGGGCCACCAATAGCGCTGCTTAATGCGCATAGAGGTTTTAGTTGTCCCCAGATGCCCTTGATGTGCCTTATTAATAATAGACTCCCTCAGTTTAAAAGGAGGGACAAATTTCTCGCCTCTTCGTACAATGCCGTTCTCGACAGACAGTTCCTCAGAAATTTGGGCAAAACTACGTAGGTCGCCATTCAGACATCTTGGTTCAGGCCAACACCGTGTGGTAAACTCTATCACTTTTAACAATACATTGTCTAAAGCAGTGGCTTCCTTCCAATCGCCCTCAGAAATCACATCACTAACTTCATCCACTGCATCCACAAGGGTAACACATTCGACGTCCTCTACAAGAAAATCCTCCTCATCGTCCTTTTCCATAGCCATTCTAGATAGGCAATCAGCCCGAAAATTCTTGCCACCGACAATATGTTTAACAGTAAAACTGAACTCTTGTAATTTTGAGACTAGTCTCATCAATCGAGCTGACATGGACGCTGAACTGGATTTATCAAAGATGTAAACTAGTGGTTTGTGATCAGTGACCAACTCAAATTTCCTACCCCAAATGTACATTTTAAATTTGTGGACCGCCCAAGCACAAGCTAGAGCTTCCCTTTCGATGGTGCTGTACCTCTGTTCAAACTCTTTGAGTGCTCTGGATGCAAACGCCACAGTTTGTTCCTGACCATTCACTTTTTGTGTAAGAACTGCCCCTAGACCAGAAATACTCGCATCTACAGTGATAACTGAGGTGGCATCTTCTCTGAAGGCATGTATGGCTTTTGCGGAAACAATCATTTTCTTGATCTCACAAAAAACCTTGTCTAACTCCTGTGTCCAAACGAAACTAGACCCTTTTCTCAAAAGCTTTCTTAAAGGTTCCACTATTTGGGAGTATGATTGGACAAACCTTGCATAATATTCTGCAAGACCTAGGAAAGATCGTAAAGCATCCTTATCAGGAGGGGGTTTAGCGTCTTCAATGGCTCTAATGACTGAAAACTTGGGGGTGATACCTTGGTCTGATACTGTATGTCCCAGATAATCAATCTTGTTAACTGCAAACTTGCATTTGTCAGCGCGAACAGTCATGTTTCTAGACATTAAAATTGAAAGCACATTTCTAAGAATAGCGTCATGTTCAATTAATGATTTGGCAAAAATCAGGATGTCATCAAGGTATGCTTGCACACCCGCTATGCCTTGAAACATCACATCCATCAGCTTCTGGAAAACACTTCCAGCAGACGCTAACCCAAAAGGGAGGCGAAGGAATTTGAAAGCTCCGAAAGGAGTAATAAAAGAGGTAAGTTCTTGGGATTCCTTCGCCAAAGGCACCTGATGGTACGCTGACCTCAGATCAATCAAAGAGAACCATTTAGCGTCGCCTATGTTAGCCAGAAGCTCGTGGATTCTCGGTAGCGGGTGACAGTCAACAATAATGTTCTTATTTAATGTGCGTAAATCCGCACATAATCTAATTTCCCCAGTCTTTTTGCGTGCGACCACGATTGGTGCGACCCATTGTGAAGAATTGATGGGGGAAATTATACCTTGTCTGCACAAATCATCCAACATTATTTTTAATTCAGATCTGACACTCAATGGGACAGCTCTAACTTTATGACTAACTGGTTGTGCCCCAGGAATGAGTCTAATTTTATGCTCAAATCCTCTGACACTCCCTACCGTTTCCATGAATACTGGTTTGAATTCTGACAAAATTTCTTGAACCTTTGCGCTATGATCATCAATCACAGTAACAGATAAATCAGATTTAAAGGTAGGTAACTTCCCAACTTTAATGGGGTTCTCGTCACCTGGAACTAAATAAAGACCCATCAAGGCTAAGTCTTTCCAGCCTACGATGTCTTTGCCTTTTTCTGCTACATAAATTTTAGTGACAGTCTCCCTCCCCAAGCACTGTACTAATCCTACAAAATACCCTAGCATGTTAATATTCTTCTCCCCAAATGCTAGTGGATTAACATCAGATTCAATCAGTTTAACTCTTTTGTCCCATTTTTCATAAAAGGTTGAATCTCTAAGGATAGTGTATGGGGAGCCTGAATCCGCCATGACCTGAAGGTGTACATTATCAATAATAGCTGCACATAGTGGACCCTTAATAGAATCAATGTCACCATTAGCATCAAGAGTTACGATAATGTTCTTAAAAGACTCAGTACATGCATCAAAGTCTACCATATTAACATTCGGGGGTTTCTTCGCGAATCTGCAAACCCCTTGAAAATGTCCGATTTTTTTACAAATAGAACATCGCTTCTTGAGGGCAGGGCAATTTGGTGCGTTCCCAATATGATCCTTTGAGCCGCACCTATAACAAAAGTAAGTTTTTTTCTTTTGGTTAAACTTATTTGGTTGAACTCTGCCTTTATTAGTAATGGCACAGAGAGTTTCTCCTTCATCAGAGTCATAGCAGTCTATAACATTAACACCCTGTTTAGGTTGGTCCATGACAACTTTGCTGGTTAAAGTAGAACGTTCAATGCTAAGAGCAAGGTCTATGACTTCACTTAAAGATGGGTTCTTGCACCCCAGAATTCTCTGTTTAATCTTCCTTGATGCGCAATTAAATACGAATTGGTCCCTTATAAATTTATCAGGAGAAGGTTCGAAATTGCAAGTGATAGCTAAAACTCTGAGTGCAGCGATGTACTCTTCTACCTTCTCGTCTTCATTTTGTTTCCTGGCATAGAAGTTGTGTCTTTCTAACATAATGTTAGGTTCATCACAAAATTGCTTTTTTAATCTTGCAATGGCTTCAATGTAAACGTTCCAAAGATTGTCTCCGCTTTCATCTAATGAAATAGGTGGTGCTATGGGAACAATACTCTTAAATATTCGTTGACCAGCTTGTCCTAAGCAACCAAAAAGAATAGCGAATTTTCTTTTGTCAGAATACTCAGTGGCATCAATAGCAATTAAGTGATTCTCGAACAACCCGAACCACTCAGACCAAATTATGTCTGGAGTGCCTGGTTTGCTCAAGAACGGTGGAGGTTGGGTGATCTGATGCCACTGGTTATTAGCCATGTTAAATATGAAAGTAGAATAACGAGAGGGGTTTATAGTTCTAAAATCACAATTATCTTAACATTAACAATATGTTATTTAAATGATGATAGAATGTTTCAAAAACGTCTAAAACGTTGTAGATATGTAAATTCAACACATGAAAAAGCGTGCGTATCGCTGTAAAGATACGCTGTACACAACCTTGTAAATATCCTGAAATTATCTGCTGAAAGCGTGCGTATCGCTGAAATGATACGCGATGTTTACATGTCGATCCAACAACAACGTGCGTATCGTTGAAAATGACACGCGATGCTTGGATCCTTAACAGAAGATATTTAAATTGCCAGGTGCGTTGTAAGTCGAAAGCGTGCGTGTCGCTGAAGTGACACGCAAAGTTTTCAATTACAACGTGCGTATCGTTGAAGGAGCGCACAATAAAGAAATATTTTAAATCAACACAGTACCTTGTGGCTGCGTCTTGAAACCAGTCTTCGTACGATACCTCAATAAAGTTGTGAAAAGGGATATCCAATGAGGTCGATCGTTTCGAAGAGGATTGTCACCGTCCAATAAGAGTTGCCGGTTTGAGAAATTGTAGAGGCAGCTCTAATGATTGGAAAAGCCAGAGATTCGACCGTCCAATGAAAATGCTTGTGATTGACGAGGTTTGAATCACGGAAAAATATCAGCGTGGGTGGGGTGGAGTCTCCGTCTTGTCGCCAAAATATGTAATAAATTAGGAAGAGGCGGAATATTCCAGGTAAGAGAAGTTTAATCCATAGTACATGACTCCACCCGTGATGGACGTCCTGTCTCCGTTAAGCCTGCGGTTACAATGGCTAACGGGAAGACACAGCCGACCAAGCACGAGGAAGGGCTTTTGAAACACAACATGCTAGTACAGTAAGCACGGGCCTCAGCTCGTGGATACGACTTTTGAAAAGAAACAAAGTTAGCCTCGGGCTTTGGCTCGTGATAAGACGCGAGTCGAACTCACGAGCCAAACCCCACGAGCCAAAACCCACGAGAAAGGCGATGCGAGCGAAGCCCGCCATTACAGTCCCCATCTGCCCCTAGAAAGGCCACTCAGACACCCACTGGGCCGCTGGCTGTGCTAGAACAATAGAGACAGCGCCCAAATCGGCCCCCAGGCTGCTAAAAAAAGCAGCCCACAGCAGAACTCGGACACCGGCCCCTCGGGCATTGCCTGAATGCCCGCGTTACCAATCGACGCTGTTTAAAATAAATGTCCAGCGCGGGTAACCGAGAGCCGTGGACCAGCCCAGCCTCATCCGGCTGCTGACGGGCCCGCCCTTGGTCCCAGGCTTCACCCGCGTGCGTCCCATGCTGCGTGGAGGCTCCGATGGATTTAAGAGCCTCCTGGTGCTAATCAGTTAGGCGCTAATCCAGCGCCACTAGAGGCTTCTGGGGTATGTAGTCCCCCCCCCCCCCCCCCTCCCCCCCCCCCCCCCCTCGGCAGCGCAGTAATGGCAGGCAGAACGTCGGCGACCAGAAAGAGCCTCAGCGGACCCCCATCTGCGGCAGCAAAAATATACAGGGCAGCAGGGCAGTAACAGACCATCTGGTGAGTGGCAGGGTTAAGCAGCGAACAGAGCGTCCCCATGCACTCTATAAATCCGGATAACATAACATGGGGTATTAAATGGTAGAATCCCATGTATGAGTTATTGGCCAAATTCCGAAAAAAACGTAAACGATGACTCCACTAAATTTCATATACGTATCATATAGTGTCAACATGAGTAATGCTCCGGGTTTCTGTTTACTGGGATACAAAATGAAGAGATAACAAGGTAAGTTTCTGAAGCAAGGGCGTTACCCCCAAATAAATATATTTTCTGGTCATTAGTTAGGTTACAAGTGCTTTCAGTCGGGTATGGTGAGGTGCCTGTTAGATTACACCACATATTTGTATATATACACAGACACAAACATACTCCATCTCCCCGTTTTTTAAGTCTTCCCAAATGTTAATTATTGTTTCAAAATCATGTGGTTTCTCTTACTCAGTAATCCATACAAATCTGCATTCCTCTCACTTGTGGCTGCCCCTTAAGTCATTCTCATGCACCCTCCTTGCTGGTTGTAAAATGTATTCTAACATTAAATGCCAGCGGAAAGTCTGAAGCTCAAAAATCTTCCGGACCAAGCTACGCACCTGCTCTGAAGGGTGGTGCACCTCACCCTCCCTGGTTGATAAAATGCAGACATTGCAGTTGCTCAGCCCACTTCATCAAGCTGTCATTTTCCCAAGATTGATAAAATTGGTACAACTCAGGTGGGTAATATTAACACGCTGTGAGCGCCTAGAAACAATATGGTTTTTAGTAAACATTTCATAGATGCAAATTAGGATTCGTTTTTCCAATAAGTGCCTTGAGCAAGCACTACATATCATAAAGAAGCACCTAGAAGTTATTTAGTTCACATTGTTGGCTATACGCGAAG
The DNA here is from genome assembly GCF_964263255.1 of Lissotriton vulgaris. Classification (NCBI taxonomy): domain Eukaryota; kingdom Metazoa; phylum Chordata; class Amphibia; order Caudata; family Salamandridae; genus Lissotriton; species Lissotriton vulgaris. The sequence goes on from NC_141695.1 coordinate 435,229,401, forward strand.
TCTCAATCTAAGGGAACAAATAGCCCCGGTTAAGAGATAGCCTGGTGCAACCAAGAGAGGCAACCAAGTTACTTCATAAAATAAAGCGCCAATTCCCAGATTCCCAGGTGAAGGAGCAGAAGCAGTGGAGTCGAGGCCTGGGTGATCATATTAAAAACAACAAACATCTCCAATACTTTCAAATCATACTGTGGTGCCCACAGCCAAGCAGGTGCTTGCTCGGCAGGGTGCGCGAATCCCTGGGTCGCTGGAATTATGCAGAAGCAGAGGATCAATTTATGTGGCATGACCCATTTACTATGTGGCAAGAACAGTCAACTAATGCAGCACATTAAGTGGATGCCTACTCTATAGAGATGCCAAAAATCCCAAAATATAAAAAAGGTTTCTTACAAAAGAAAAGCATGCACATTCATTAGATCCTGTTGAAAATATTATTCACTGACAAATAAAGATTCAAAACAGGAACACATTTTATTACCGCATTCCCTTCTAACTCCCATAGTATTTGTTTGTGTAAAGCACACAGTCTTGCACTCAGTAGAAAACAAGCCCACACGTATACACTTAAAAGGTACCCTCCTATTAGAATTGAGTTTATTCCATGCTTCCAGTGTTTGCAACAAGAAATCCCCCTTTCATCAAGAAAGAAGCTTAGAAGAACAGTATTTTACATTAAGTATGTTTAATAAAAGTGTGTCACGGAGAAGCACTGTAAGATTTAATAAATCAATACTTCCATAAAGGAGTCCAATGTTTGGGATCCTAATGCTCACTTGAAATAACTACTGTTTTAAAAACAGTATCTATCAGTGGTGTAACATGAATTTCCATGGATAATGAAGCAAACGTTTGTGTGCCAAAGAAGCAATCATTGGTTCCTCCAAATTACATTTAAATATGTAAAACTGTCTGAAATGTTGCCAATAAAATCCGTTCTTCATCCCATCCTGGGTAATGATTTCAACTCATTAATATTAATTTAATACATAAATTAAGCAATGAATGGGAACATGGGGGCCAGCGGTTAGGCAGGTCGCAAGCTCTCTTGCCTTCCGGGAAGATTGCAGCAGCATACGGCAGTGTGCGGCGCATTGTGGGGAGCTGGCCAGCGTGGAGTGTGTCGGAGGGCGCAAAGTAACTGGAGAACGTTTGTTTGGCTTCGTTTACCTTCCGTGCAGCCTGTATGTGGCGGTTGAGGACGCTGAGATGAGAAGGGGGATTTGGGGGGGCAGCCAACCGCAGGGAGGTCCCCCCCCCCCCCCGGGCAGTTTGGGAGAGGCGGGGGAGGGGTTTGCAGTAGGCAAGGAAGGTTTTTTATACTTTGGGCTTGTTTTATAGCCCAAAGGGAAACCAAGCATAAATGCTTTGGGCTCCCCCTCCCAGCCACCATTTTAGGTTCGGTGACCTGGTGGCTGGTAGTAGTTTAGGCTATTTCTTTTTTGTCAGGAGTTTAGGTGTTGTTAGTTCAGGGATTTTCATGACAGCGGAGGATATTCGCGTGCTGAAAGCCCTCCGGCTTCTCAGCGAGGCAGGAAGAATGGACCTGGTGCTGGGGACACGGAGGCCGTCGTGCCCAGCGCGGCAGGCCTCGGCCGGGATAGCAGCCGTCGTTGCGGCGTGCATGTCCCCAAAAAGGCCTAGACTGGACCCGGTATGTGAGAGGGGCCGCCCGCGCTGTAAAAAGGAGGCCCGGCAGTGAAAGCAGGCCGGAATGGAAGGAGCGGTCCGGGGTTGGCGGGCGTTCATGAGCGTGAGGGCGGGCAGGCCTCGGAGCGGGGGGAGTAGGGCCCATTGACCCACCGGAGCTGCTTGTTGCTCCAGCGGTTGAGGTGAGAGCACAGTCGGCCCCCGCGCTGGTTGTGAAGCACGGGGGTGGGCGGTGCTCAAAGAAGCGCTCTGCCTCAGTTTCCGCGGCCCCGGCTAGCGAGGCGACATCGGCTGACGGCCGGGTATGCGAGCAAGAACTGTGTGAGGTGGCCGGTGCTATCGTGAGGCAGGGAAGGATCGGGCAGCGGGTCACATCGGCGATTAGCGCTAATTTGGAGGCACAAGGCGGCAGGCATATGCAGTGTGAAGGGGGGGTTGGTTTTGTTTGGCTCCCCGGCTGTGGAAGATACGGATACTAGCCCCTCTAGGTTGCCGGTCATGGACAGGAATGAGGCCAGCAGGGCAGGGTTGGAGGCAGAGGGGGGCAGGGACATGACCAGCTCTCTCCTTTTTTCCCCTCCTTATGCTTCTAGGTTGGAGGCAGGATCGGTGGTTGGAGGCTCTTTGGGGGAGGGGGAATGGGCTCAGGTGGACGGGTGGGGTAGTTTTAACCCTCAGTTTGGCAGTCCTGTGGCCAGGATCTTGCCTGCAGCGCCCCTGTAGGGTCATATGAGTCCGGTTTACGGGGAGGGAGGGAACATGGGGGGACGGGTGGAAGTAGGGACAAGTGAGAGCTTCCAGGTTGGGGGTGGTGGATCCTGGGAGGGCCTGGATATTTTTCCGGCATGGTCAGAAGTGGTTCGGAGCAAGGGCACGGGGGAGAGTAATATACCCCCGGTTTCTCCCCAGCTCATTGCATCAGGGGATACTTTGGCAGGCACTGTGGGGGGCGGTCTGGTCATGGATAAGTTCTCACTCTCAGGTGGTAGGGGTAGTGGGTGCCAGGTGCAGGGGCCGGCAGGGGCTGTGATACAGGCAATGCTAGAGTGGAGCAGTGAGGTAGAGGGTGAAGAAATTCATACTTCTGCGCCAACTGCGGAGGTAAGTAGGGGAAAGACTGGGTAGGTAGAGCGGAGCAGGACCAGGTGGGCTGGGGAGGCATCCTCTGGTGGTTCAGGGGGTTGAGAGGCTAGCTGTAGTAAGGGTCCCAGCACTTCAGTCCGACCTTTTTCTCCACAGGTTAGGGAGCACGCTGGAACGGCAGACTCGGTAGGGCCGAGTGCGGCCTAGTAGCACCGAGTAGAAGGGAGGGTGGAGCCTTGTGCGGCACATTCCGTACCGTCGAGGGATCCCGGGCAGCACACAAAGGTCAAGCGTGACCTCGCTGGCCCCAACTTTAGACAGGAATCGACTAATGGAATGGTCAACGGATAGAGATGCTAGGTGTGATCAGTGTTCGGGGGAGTACCGGCGAGTACAGTCGGCTCCCCCACCAGGCAAGGGCTGGTAGGGCCGCTACAGGTGGTGAAGGGTCCGGTAAGGCCCATGGTGTAGTGTTGGTTTCGGACCCTCTATAGATAGAGGAGCCGGTGGTACTGGACTATGATGAAGACAGTCCAGAGGAAGGTGAAGTGAGGGATAACGAGGAAGGGGGGGGGTCCTTCTCATGTGTGTCATAGTATTTTGCAGGCACTGAAGGTGGTGCAGTCCAAGAGAGCAGTGGCGTTTGGACCCAGAAGAGAGCGTGGCCCCTCGGTGAGGGCTCCTCGGACGGTGGACAACACAGAGAATATGGCATGGAGGTCAGCGCCCGGTCGGGCTCCCTTGTTAGAGCCAGGTGAGAATGGTGAACCATGGGCCAAACCTAAAATGGTGTCTGTGGGGATGAAGTTGGGGGTGCCAGTGAAGGGAAGCTTTACAACAGTGATTATGTTAAAGATCAAGGGGTAGGGACGGGCGAGTTGGAAGGAGCATTGAGTTCTAAGGTGGAGAGTGGGGTGAACACCAAGGTGATTGAAACAGGTAAAGATGCTTTACATAGCAAGGAGTTAAAGATTAAAACTCCCCTACATGGGGGTTATGAAACGGCTGGGGACACATTTGATGTTAGCCACCAAGGAAAGAATTTGAAAGGGGGAATACGTTGTAATTCTTAAACATTCACACAGAGAAGTACGATCCAAAGAGGGATCTAAGGAGGAGTAGTATGAGTTGGCTAAACGTCCAAAAGTGCCTTTAACAATTGAATATTGGACGGCAGCGTTCTTAATTTACGGCAGCGGGTACTGTGAAAAGTTCCCGGAGCGCTGTGTTGCCATTTTTAAATATATGGACGTTATTAGAAAGGGGCTGATCACTGGTAGTGGTTTCGCATAGGCCCAATACGATGAGGAGTTTCAGGCCCGTATGGCTTGGGACCCGGAGGCAAAGTGGGGAGAGTTGGATACCGATTTGTGGCAGCACACAATGGGCGCACCAGCAGGGGGTAAGACCATAATTACAGCTAGTGGTCTACTGTTAGTTTACCGGCCCGTTCAGGGGAAGTGTGAGTGTTTGATTGATTCAGATGCTCCGTCCATCACCACCCCCTTTTGTACCGCTTTTGGCCGCCATAAGTGTGGCAGGGTATGCTCAGACGTGAGTCCCTTGCTCACTTTGCCACTGGATTCAAGCAAGCCGGGCTGAAGACGGCTGGAATGCCAGAAACCGGTCCTCGGAAGCTTGTTTCCGGTCCAGGGAAGACATGGCTTGGCAGTTCGGGCTGGCCTGTTCCCATGAGCCCATGAGGCACAGGGTCAGACTGATTTGCATATAGCCATGTCTGAACTGGGGTGGCAGAGTGGGCTAAAGAACGGTGATGGATTAAACCCAGATCTTTTGACTGGGTGTGAGTGTTTGATTGATTCAGATGCTCCGTCCATCACCACCCCCTTTTGTACCGCTTTTGGCTGCCATAAGTGTGGCAGGGTATGCTCAGACGTGAGTCCCTTGCTCACTTTGCCACTGGATTCAAGCAAGCCAGGCTGAAGACGGCTGGAATGCCAGAAACCGGTCCTCGGAAGCTTGTTTCCGGTCCAGGGAAGACATGGCTTGGCAGTTCGGGCTGGACTGTTCCCATGAGGCACAGGGTCAGATTGATTTGCATATAGCCATGTCTGAACTGGGGTGGCAGAGTGGGCTAAAGAACGGTGATGGATTAAACCCAGATCTTTTGACTGGGTGTGAGTGTTTGATTGATTCAGATGCTCCGTCCATCACCACCCCCTTTTGTACCGCTTTTGGCTGCCATAAGTGTGGCAGGGTATGCTCAGACGTGAGTCCCTTGCTCACTTTGCCACTGGATTCAAGCAAGCCGGGCTGAAGACGGCTGGAATGCCAGAAACCGGTCCTCGGAAGCTTGTTTCCGGTCCAGGGAAGACATGGCTTGGCAGTTCGGGCTGGACTGTTCCCATGAGGCACAGGGTCAGATTGATTTGCATATAGCCATGTCTGAACTGGGGTGGCAGAGTGGGCTAAAGAACGGTGATGGATTAAACCCAGATCTTTTGAATGGGTGTGAGTGTTTGATTGATTCAGATGCTCCGTCCATCACCACCCCCTTTTGTACCGGGATTTTAACAAGGGGATGTGCACAAGAGAATACTGTAGGTTCAAGCATGAGGGTTCACAATGTGGTAAGAAGCATCCCTTGGTCAAGTGCTGGGGAGTTAAAAATACAAACAGTCAGCAGTGGCAGTAGCCTGGCGCTAGCAATCCGGGCCCCTCTCAGCCATTCCAGGGCGCTAGAGGGGGTAAAGACCACAAGGTGCTGGGCCCAAAGGCTCATACTCCAGTTAAGTTCGTACAGTTGACAGAGGGCTTGAGGGAGTATGGGGATGTAAGGGCAAAAAGGGTCCTCTTGGAAGTTTTTCAGGAAGGGTTTTGGCTAGGTTGTAAGGGGCTGCGGCTCGGGCGATGGTCCAAGAATTTGAAATCGGCAGATGAACATAAGGCAGTGGTGCAGGAGAAATTGAGCAAGGAAGTGAGAGAGGGGAGGATAGTGGGGCCATTTGATGATTGGTCAATGTAGGACTAAATTATCTCCCCGATTGGGGTAGTCCCCCAGAAAGAGGCAGGGCAGTACAGATTAATCCAACATCTGTCATGGCTGGAGAGGTCTTCAGTCAACGACTTTATTGATGAGGAGGCGGCCTCTGTTTCAAATTCCTCAGTTGACGTGGCAATGTCCCTAGTGGTGACTGCGGGCGCAACTGCAGAGATGGCAAAATGCAATATAAAATCTGCATTTAGATTGCTTCCAGTCCATCCAGATGATTGGAATCTTCTGGGGATCCATTTTGCTGGGCAATGGTACGTGGACAAAGCATTGCCAATGGGTTGTTCGATGTTGTGTGCCCTTTTTGAGTGTTTCAGCACTTTCTTGAAATGGTATTTTACACAACGCACTGGTCATGAGTTGGTAACACACTATCTGGACGATTTCTTTTTCGTTGGATCACCGGGCTCCACGGAGTGCCAGGCAGCCCTGGACATGTTCCAAGAGCTCATGGACAACTTAGGGGTGCCATTGGCACCGGAGAAGACAAAGGGTTCTTGCGCGATCATGACTTTTCTGGGGATTGAGACTGATTCGGGGGCAATGCAGGCTCGTCTGCCAGTTGAAAAGAAAGTGAAGATGTTGGAGCGCTTGAGACAATTCTAGCCAGACAGAAGGTGACAGTGAAGGATATACAGGTTCTGCTGGGCCATCTTAATTTTGTTTGCAGGGTTGTCAGGGCAGGGAGGACTTTTTGGAGGCGCTTGGGTCGGGCACTGTCAGGTCAGCACTTACCTCATCATCATGTCCGTTTGTCCGCTGGAGTGAAGGAAGATCTGCGTATGTGGACGGTCTTTCTGCACTCTTTCAATGGTGTACCTTTAGCCAGGGACGAGGATTTCCAATGGGATGTTCAGATCTTCTCGGATGCAGCGGGCAGTGATGGTTTTGGTCTTTACTGGCGGGGGAAGTGGCCGGCTCAGTGGAAGGATGGTGGTAGAAGCATAGCTTTTTTGGAACTTTTTCCGGTGTTGGTGGCTTTGACATTGTGGTGGCAAGATTTGGCACATAAGAAGGTTCTGTTTAGGATTGACAATATGGCTGTGGTGGACATTCTCAATAGACAGTCTGCAAGGGACGAACAGATTTTGAAACTGCTGAGAGTTTTTGTGTTAGGTTGCCTCAGGTATGATATAGCGTTTAGGGCACTACACATCCCTGGTGTTGGCAATGACATTGCGGATGCTGTGTCTCGTTCACAGTGGGAGAGATTCCATGGGCTGGCCAAGGAGGCGGACAGAACACTGACCCCCATGCCGGATCACTTGTGGTATGTAGGCAACGCAGGGTCATACAATTGGTGGTAGGTTCATTGTCTGCATCAACCCGGGCAGCATATGCGCTGTCTTGGAAAGAATTTTTGGCGTCAGGGGCTTGTAAGAGGGAGGTAGGATGGCGTCGGTCAGAAGATGTGGTACAGTTTATCCTGGACTTAATGGACAAAGGCCTGTCTAGGGTTACCATAGTGGGGAAGTTAGCAGGTATTTCATTTATGGGGAAACTCCTTTGGGGGTACTCTCCTTCTGCAGGGAAGGTGGGGAGGAGAATGTTGGAAGGTTGGGCTAGAGAGCGTGGAACAGAACGGTCTGTTCGGAACCCCTTGTCATGGCAGAATTTATCCCGTTTGTTGGAGGTGTTACCGTTTGTTTGTACGGATGGTTTTGAGATTTGTCTGTTTTCCACGCTCATGGTTTGGATGTTTTTTGGGGCGTTTAGTGTTTCGGAGCTGTTGCGTTCTAAGTGCAAGAGGGGCATAGGGTGGCAGGACTTAGGATGGTCAGAGACAAGAGTCCACATTTGGCTGCCAAATTCGAAAACAGATCAGATGAGTCAGTGAAAAGGGGTCTGGTTGGAAGCTTCCTCCCCGGTGATGGCTTGTCCTTTACAGCGGGCCCAGCGATGGAGGGAGCGATCCGGAGGTACGGCTGGGGAGGTGGTTTTTCAACATGCAGATGGGAGCCGGGTTTCTGAATACCAGTTGCGCATGGTGCTTTGTAAAGCTTTGCGGGCCATCGGGTTGGATGGGACACAATATGGGACTCATTCTTTTAGAATCGGCGCAGCAACGAAGGCTCACAATAGGGGTTGGTTCAGGGAGGACATTGTGCGCTTGGGGCGCTGGTCTTTGAACTGCTTTCAGCGCTATGTGAGAAACAATGTTGGAGAGGCGCATGCGTCATCCTCTTTGCCATAAGTCTGATATTGCTTTTCTCGTTACAGGTTCAGTGGCTGGCCTCTGTTCTACAGAATTAACTATATGGATTATGGGGCATTTTTTCGTCAAATGGGCTCATGTTCAAGCTTGTCATAGTTATTTTGGATCATTGTTGGGCTTTAATGGGCTTGTCTTCAGAGTGGTGTGGAAAGGAAAAGGGGGGATGCTTTGGAGGGAGTTAATTCCTGCGCTAAATTCATGGTTGGTTGGGGGCCGGTGCCCGGATGTGCTTTTAATTCATTTGGGGGAAAATGATTTGGGTGGGGTCAAGGGAGTGGTTTTGCTGAGGAGAATGAAACGGGATTTAGCACTTATAAAGGAGCAGTGGGCTGGTTGCCATGTCTTATGGATGGAATTGATGCCCCGCAAGATTTGGAGGGGTGCGAATAAGCCTAAGGCGATTGATAGGGCCCGCAAAAAGGTAAACCTGGAGATTTCAAGGTTTTGCAGGAGTTTAGGTTTTGGGAGAGTGACTCATGGCGATATTCGTTTTCACACGGTTGAGTTTTTTTAGGAGCGATGGTGTTCACTTGTCCAGGATAGGGATGGATCTGTATCTTTTGGAGCTGAGAGAGGTGCTGTCTAGGTGTTTGAAAGTTCAGGAATATGCCAGATAAGACATACCCCTTTACAGGACAAGAAAGGGTTTTGAGGCTAGTTGGGGGGGCAGAAAGGGGGGGGTAGTTGTCTTACCCCCCCACCCCCCTCCCTGGCTTTCTGAGTGGCGGGAGTTAGTGGTGTTTCGTCAGGATTTGCAGAATTGTGGCTGTCCATTTGAATAGTTCGGTCATTGACAGGATAAGTTGGGCAGGCTAAGTTGCTGGGGTGGTCCCACAGGTTGTGGAATAAAAAGTTGTTAAGGGGCAGGCAGAGGAGTTTGTTTATCGAATTGTTTGAATTGTTGGGTTTAGACGGGTATGCAGGGATTTGCAGTGTTTGTATTTGCAATATTGTAATGTATGGGTAGGGGGCGGGGTCAAAGAAATGTTAGGGGCGGGGGCGGTGATTGGGGATTAAGGAAGTTGGGTATTTAGTGAGGATTAGTTTTGTAAGGCGTTGGCCGAGGTTTGTTAATTGTTAATGTGCACCTGCTCTCCCCTCCACCCCTCCTTCCCAAGGAGGGCTTGGGGGGGGCAGCCGACCGCAGGGAGGTCTCCCCCCGGGCAGTTTGGGAGGGACGGGTGGAGAGGGGGTTTGCAGTAGGAAAGGTGGGTTTTTTATACGTTGGGCTTGTTTTATAGCCCAAAGGGAGCCCAAGCATAAATGCTTTGGGCTCCCTCTCCCAGCCACCATTTTAGGTTCGGTGACCTCGTGGCTGGAAGTAGTTTAGGCTATTTCTTTTTTGTCCCTCCCTCCCTCCCTCTTTTTTGGTTGGGGTTATTTAATTATTTTTCTCTCCTGGTGGTTCCAAATTGTTTTCTTTCCCGGCAGTTTTGGTTGGAACAGGTGGACAGGGGTTTTTATGTTGTATTGTCGCTTGGAACAGGTACTGTGCGGGGGTTAGTGGTGTTTTGTCAGGATTTGCAGAATTGTGGTTGTTCATTTGAGTAGTTGGGTCATTGACAGGATAAGTCGGGCAGGCTAAGTTGCTGGGGTGGTCCAACAGGTTGGGGGATAAAAAGTTGTTAAGGGGCAGGCAGGGGAGTTTGTGTATCTGATTGTTTGAATTGTTGGGTTTAGACGGGTATGCAAGGATTTGCATTGTTTGTATTTTGTAATATTGTAATGTATGGGGGGCGGGGTCAAAGAAATGCTAGGGGCGGGCGGTGATTGGGGTTAAGGAAGTTGGTTATTTAGTGAGGATTCGTTTTGTAAGGCATTGGCCGATATTTGTTAATTGTTAATGTGCACCTGTTTCAATAAAGCGGCCTATTTCACACAAAAGCTGGTTTGTGGTCTGCTCTTCCCCCTCCCCTCCTTCCCAATCAGCTGGGATAGCCGGGGTAGCTGCGGGCACTTCGGGAGTAGGCTGGCGCAGGGCTTTCCTGGGACTGGTGAGCCTCGAGTAGAATCTGCTGTCGAAGAGTCCCAGGCGGTGTAACACAGAAGGGATATGAACCGGGAGAAACTAGGGAGGAAGTACGGCAAAGGAGCCAGTTCCCTATACAAAGGAATGTGTCTATATTTATGACACCAACTTAAAAGAAAAGCCGAGGAGACCAGCAGGAGTTTTCAGCACCCCTCCAGTACCAGAGAAGAAGGTGGATAGCTCATGTATAAATATTAACACTGAGGTAAGGAGGCTGGAGGGGGATCCAAAGGGGCGGGTTAACAGATACACCCTGAGAAATAAGCAACTTTTAGAAAATCATGTTACATCAGAAACCCCTTTAAATACACAGACTCCATTGGATGCTACTACCTCCCCCAAGACCCCATTTAAGCTTGACAAATGGGTAGAGGAGCAGAGAACGGGAAAAGAAAGAGGGAGAAAAGGACCAAAATCCCTTGCAAGCGATAAAATAACCCCATCCTTGTGGTCTTATTTTAAAGTTCAAGCTCAGGGAAAGAGGGCACCAAATCAGACTCCAACATTGAACACACTCAGTTAAAATCAACATCAAGCAGATAAGGCAGAGGCAACAAGGGACAAACCTACCAGTAATAATAATGTTACAGAAACTCTGGGAGATCTAGAGATAACAAATAGATAAAGTATTGGCAGATAAAGGCATAGAGGAAATGCCGCAGGAGTGGAGCCCAACTCCACCTGTTGAGAATCCTGTATACTTAGAACCCCACATGCAAATAGAAAAGGGGGCACCCTAGAGGTGGAAAAAATGATTACGTCTCTCTTCAGTGAAATAATAGAACGGTTTGATATATCGGAAAAGAATCAGGGAAAGTTAAATGAGGTATGTGAAAGTTTGCAGTGTAAGGTGAACTCTTTAGTGGAGACACTGGAAAACATGGAAGTATCCATAGAGAAACTAAGTAAGGAGGTTGAAATAAACCAAAAAGAAATGTCTTCTTTAGGGTTAGTGACAAGGATCTAAGAGACAACATTGAGATCCTGGAGAATAACGTGCAGAGAAACAACACAAGGATCTTAAATGTACCAGAAGGCTTTGAAGGGGATGACATAAAAAAGCTGTGATAAGTTTACTAAAGGAATTTATCTCAAATCTCAAAATTGACACACTAGAAGAAGATATACAGCGCATTCACTGCGATCCTTTCCGTAAATCTGCAGCCAGGAAGACACTGAGGAAGATTTTAGTGACGCGAGTTAGATCTGGGAAGGCCTTCATGAGTTACATGATGTTCCTTGTATTTAGAATGTCATGTGGACCACATGAGTATAACAGTGTAACAAGCACTGGAAAAGATAATAGGTCTTGCCTATGGAAGAGCTATAACTTTGTCCATTTCTTTTAGCAATGTTGAACACAGGCACAGCCAAAAGTTAGAAAACAAGCATTTGCAATGCAATAGGTCTCGCATTTACGCAAATTTAAGCTTTTGTTATTGCAAATAATAATGCCTTTTATTTTTGTTTTCGTTTTTAAAACATAAATAAAAGGCATTGTCATTTACAATGCCAATAGCTTACAGTCACATAAATGCGAGACCTATTGTATTGCAAATGATAGAGTCACAGGACTTTTGCAAAGACCGGTGTCTCTGACATGGTATGGGGTTAGCCACTGGTCAGGCCAGAGGCATGAATCTTTGAAAGGCCAGTAGGGCATTGGCAGAGTCAGTAACAATGCTTGCACAGAGAATGGTGTTACTGATAGGTTGGGAAGGAGCCATGCGTCGGGCAAGGCCAGTGGCTTTGAAAGGCCAGTTGGAGTGGAGAGAGTTAGTCACATACGTAGCACTTTAAGTGGGATGAAAAAACTGATGGGCTCATAAAGGGGTGGGGCCAATGTAATTAGGGTGTGGCTTGAAACACGTAAGCTAAAAACCTGTGCTTAGCATAGTTTGTCGCCCGACTTGTATTTTGCTGTTTCTGTCATTGCATCCAAATATAATGATACAATTATACAACAAGTAACATCATATCTACAAGTCAGGACTATTGGATTTGTCATTGGTTGTTAGTTGCGTAAGATAAATAAGGAAATAAGGAGCAATTATGGCTTGTAGATAATATTGAAAATGCTTCCACTTAAACCCCTAGTTTAAACCACAACGATGTTGCTGCTTCTGAGTTTCAAAAAAAGAAGGGAAATCAAGAGAGAAAATGACTCTCTTTAGATGATTTCCCTTCCCCTACAGCGCTTGCCTTGCATGACGTCATCAGGCCCGGACAGGCCATAGCGGGCACCGGGCAATCCCCCGGTGCGCCGCACGGGTGGGGGCCTGTTTTGGGCCCCTGGGGTCAATTTTTGTTATAGGGCCGTTATTGCAGCAAAGCTGCAAAATCGGCCCTGTAACAAAATCGGCTGAAAACCGGCCCCGGTAAAGAGCTCGGCGGCACCTCCAAACTCCCCCCCCCCCCCCCCCCCCGACCCCCCCCGCACCGGCCGAGCACTTTGCCAGGGCCGGTTGTGGTTCCCAGTCCAGCCCTGGACGTCATGCTGTAACTCTTTTTACTAGAGAGAAGTGAGCAGTGTTGAAGGAAGTGGCCCGATTAGGGCCACCCGGGTCACTCACGACCACCTCTCAGCCTTCAATACAAATGAGGAGTTGGCCAGACAATAGAGAATACAAACCAAGTTATTAATTAGTATTACGCTCGAGTCCAGTCTGACCAGTCTCCTCAGATAGCTGTCGAGGGACTGCCCCTCGCCAAATGACATTTGAGGTTATACATTTCGAAGCCCCGCCTATAACTAGAAATTTCCAGTTGGAGCAGGTTAACAAAGGAGGCACAGAAGATTAGCTACACTCCTGGGATCGAGCACATGCTATTTCAGCTTCAAGGCCACCCGCATGTGCCCGCCACTGTAAGTATGAGAATAGGCCTATTTAACAAGAAAGGTATGCAATGGTACAATAATGCATTCATTAGGGCAACAAGATTCAGCCTTGAAGAAATACAAGAAAAATGTTGAAGCTGCTTTCTGCTGAGGCAGGCAGGGTGAAACAGAACTTAGTTTCGATCATCACACAAGGCCCTGCATGCGAGCTGCCTGCCCTGCCACCGGCCTTCTAGAGCCCACAGAGACTACTGCTGCCTGCGGAGTGGAGTCGAGTTGCCTGCTAAGCCCCGGTCGCTGAGGCTGGCCATCCTGGAATGTGCAGCCCCCCCCCCAGCTAAACGGACTTGGACATATTGGAACTGCGTTGCCCACCAGGGGACCGGACCTTTGGGGGCTGCGGGGGCATTCTTCGTGGGCACTGGTGGGACGCGCTGCGCCCCTGTCCTGCACGGCACTGTCTCGCCCTTCGCCCCGACTCTACCCGCTATCTGTTCGGCTGGCGGCCGGCTCTGTAAGGTGCCCCCCCTCTAATAGTGACAAAAAGACTGACAGTAGAGGCCCCCCCTGTGCCGTGGACCCAGGCTTGGAGGCCTAAAAGGGACGCAAGACGAGTGTGCCTGTCTGGGGCCTAGTGAACCACGTGCGTGCTTGGGCCTGTTTGCGAGAACGTTCCAGTGGCCTTTCCTAGTCACACAGGCGTCCTGTAGAAAAGAGGCCTACTAAGCTCGAGCATGGCGACGGCTAGGGAGAGGGAAGACAAGCCGGGCAAGGACGGTGTAACGAAATGCGCAGTACCCGGGGGCTAACAAATCTCCAGACCGGGGCCTGGCGAAGGAACCTGCGACCAAAGCCTTCATGTTGGAACTCTTTGCAGCCATCAAGGAAGACATTGCAGGACTGCGCACGCAGCTGGCCGCGTACCTGAGGGAGGTTCGTAGAGACGTGGACGACATAGGAGAGCGGGTGGCCACGCTGGAGGAGCAAATCCTTGGGATGGCGGGCGATATCCATCAGCTCCAGCAAGATGTTATTCGGCTCACCGAGCAGAACCTCGACCTTCAAGCACATGCGGAGGATTTGGAGAACCGGTCCCGCCGCAATAACATTCGGATCAGAGCGGTGCCGTGGAAGGGGGAGGGGGAGGGGTCGGACCTACGGGAGTACGTTGAGGCCCTCTTTAAACAGGTCCTACAGGAAGACGAGATCTCGGACATCCGCATGGATAGAGTGCATCGGGTGGGACTACCTAGAAGAGCGAAGGCACCGCCGCCGGACATTCTTGTCTGCGTTCATGATTTTCAATTGAAGGAACGTATCCTCAAGATGGCACGAGATGTTGGCCCTCTGCAGTTCCGTGGGCACAATCCAGTGCTATATCAGGACCTGGCGGCATCAACACTGCAGAAGCGCAGAGACTTCAAACCAGTCACGTCATACCTGCGGGAGCACAGCATAGCATGCATGTGGGGTCATCTGTTCTGCCTCATTTTCCGCTGGCAGAACAAACTGGTGCAGATACGCTCACTCGCGGATGCCATGGACCTCCTAGGTATAGAACGCAAGGAGACGGAGACGGCGGACGGGGGCGATACCCCCAGGCGGAGAAGACGCTCGACGGATTGGCAGACGGTGGGACGCCCTGCACCCAAGAAAGGACCTGACCCCTCGGTATGCCTCCAGGAGAGGGGCGCAGCTATGGCCTCCGGGCCCTTGGTCACGGAGGCGATACCGGATGATATCTTGGAGGTGCCTTGAGGCCCGAAAGGGTACTTCGCTAGCGTCGGAGGGGGGCATCCCCTGAAGGTACTCTAGTATGTCCTGCTGGATGAGTGAGTCCGGTATCGGGAACTGGAAGACTGTGGACTGGTTCCTATCCCCCTTGCCCTTGTGGCTGTATTACGAACTTTCGTACTTCACTCTGTTCTTTTCCCGCTTATGTTTGGTTCTGTTGTAAGGGGGTTCAGTATGTGTGTGGGGGGGACGAAGGGGGTGGGTGAAGGGGGGACTCCGCCTCAAACCTAGGCCGCTTGTGGGTGACTGTGCATTCCCGCCTCTGTCTCTTATGCTGGGGAGTATGTGTGCTGGACGTGTTGGTGGGGGACACTTGGCTTCGGACTCTACATGGGCCACATTAGCTGCTGATCTTGTTGGCCTGGGATGGCTAGGGAGCTGAAAGTGGTGAGCCTCAATGTTCGGGGGCTTAACAATCCAGTGAAATGCTCTGCAGTCCTATCACTCCTTGAACAAACTGGGGGGATGTATGCCTACTGCAGGAGACGCATCTTCTGCAGAAGGATGAGTGTAGAATGCGCGACAGGAGATTTCCCCTGCAGCTATGGTCTTCGGGACCGGCGAAGAAGAACGGAGATGCCCTCCTCTTCAGCGCCCGGATATGTTGTAGGATCTTGGCCCACCTGGTAGACATACGGGGGAGATTTTTGGCGGTGCGGGTGCAATGGGGGGATGCGACCTTCACTATTGGCTCCATGTACGCGCCAAATACACAGCAGGAGCCTTTTCTGCGTGCAGCCCTGTCCCAGGTTCTTGCTTCCCCTGATGCTTTTCTCCTAGTGGGAGGGGACCTTAACCTCGTAATGGACAAGACCCTCGATAGGTCGGTGAATAGACTGCATAACTCGGGGACCTGGCCGACGGAAGGGAAGCAATGGTTGGTAGATGGCGGTTTGCATGATATATGGCAGCTACAACAACCCCAAGAGCGTGACTACACATATTACTCGGCTGCACATCAGACATATGCGCGCTTGGACCACTTTCTGGCCTCCTCTGCCCTGCTGCCCCACCTTCATGACGCGGATATTGCTCCCCGCTCCCTCTCGGACCATGCGCCCCTCACGGTCATGTTTACCCTAAGCGGCACGCGCCCCCCGCAGCTGGCTGGCGAATGTGCGACTCCATGCTCCGCGCCGACTCTGTAGTGGAAAAGATTAGGGACACTATCACACATTACTTTGCTGAGAATCCCATTGGAGAAACGGTGATAGCGTCAGTTTGGGAGGCGCTGAAACTGGTGGTTAGGGGGACTTCATTGCGTTAGCGGCCACATACACCAAGCTTCGGAGGGAAGAGCTAGAGGGAGAGGTGCGAGGCTTGAAGTCTATCCACAAACGCACGGGTGCTCGCAGGGTCTGGAGAGAGCTGGAGACTAAGCGACGCATGCTGAAGCACTTGGATCTGGACAGGGCAGAATATGCGCTGCTGCGCTTGCGTCATAAGTTCTACTTGAGCGGGGACAAAGGGGGCAAGATGCTGGCGCACCGCCTGCGGGCCAAGGCCCAGTCTCAGGCCATTGCCGATATACGTGATCACCAAGGTGTGTCACACACCACTGACTCCGAGATAGTATCCAAGAACAACGGCTCCTGTGGTATGATACTACAATATATCATTTAGTGTGTAGCTTAATAGCAATTTCTAAAAACCTAAGGGCTATCGGGGATGTAAAAAAAGGTTGCACCAACAATTTGAGAGACTTCTCAGTATGCCACCCCCATTCTTTAAGGTAAATCTCGTTATATTATCCAGTCACTACATTAGCCTTGCACACCGGTCGTATGTGTACATAATTATGAGTAATGTACCCTCTTAAATTGTGTCCTCCACAGCCATTGTTTTGTACATATTGAAAACATCAACAATTACGAACACTACGCCTTTGACTCTCTGACCACTACAGTGGTGAGTACCTTACTTGCCCAGTCCGTATTCTGTACATTAAGTGCAAGAGTTGTAATGAGCAAACTTGTTTTCTAATTCATTTTTACTTTTCAATTTCTCTATGTATGACAACAGTACCCGGCTGGGCTACCTGTAAGTCATCCTTTATTCTCTATCACGTTTGGTGTGAGAACAAGTTATTATTCAGGTATCTTGGTCCTTTGTCCATATACATAGTATATTTATAAAAAAATGTCACATATCATACTCACTTCCACTCCGTCCTTTTAATTGTAGATGTCCCCCATTGTCTTGTCCTGATGAGACCCGTATTTCTGAGGGTCGAAACGCCGTCGACGCAACAAGGAATTGAACCAACAATTAGTGCCTAGGATTTTGTATAGACACTATAAATAACTCATTATTAATATTTTGGTCATTTTCCTTCTAAATTGTTATTCTATGAGAAACCACTGTGGTTATACTTAATGTATTTTGTTTGTATATTTATTTCTTGGTTTCACATGTACACTTGGGACACTGTGCACCTTTTCTTTCTTGTGTTCACATGAACATGTGACAAGCTGTATATAATTGTGTAATTTTGCAAATTGTGTTTTGAACTATATAAACAGTACTGAGAAGTCTCTCAAATTGTTGGTGCAACCTTTTTTGACATCCCCGATAGCCCTTAGGTTTTTAGAAATTGCTATTAAGCTACACACTAAATGATATATTGTAGTATCATACCACAGGAGCCGTTGTTCTTGGATATAATTTAATGCCCTGGTACCTATGTGAGTAGGGTTCTCCTTGTTCTTCTTTGAGACTCCGAGATAGTGGCGGCCTTTCGCAGTTTCTACCAGAGCTTGTACACGGAGGAGGGCACGTCGCTCGCGGACTGCGACCGGTACATTGAGGCGGCGGGCATTACCCCCTGCTGGAGACAGCTGTCAAGGACCTGGACGCGGAGATCCGCGTGGAGGAGGTTATCTCCGCCATAGCACGGCTTAAACTAGCTAAATCCCCAGGACCTGATGGTTTCTCGGTGCTTTTTTATAAAACCTTTTGCCGGGAACTGGCCCCTTTCCTGACCCGCCTGTTTAACTCTTTCCTGGACACTGGCTCGGTCGCGCCCTCCATGTCCGATGCTGCCATAACGGTCATACTTAAACCTGGCAAAGACCCTGCTGATTGTAGCTCCTATCGGCCAATTTCTCTCCTTAACATCGACGCCAAGCTCTTTGCGGGCATTCTTGCGGCGCGACTCAGCCTCCTTATGGATGGCGTGATTGAGCCAGACCAATCGGGTTTTGTCCCTACCCGCCAAGGAGGTGACAACTCCAAGAGATTATTGCATCTGCTGGATGGGGTTCATCGCGCGAAGACTCGGGCCTTCCTCCTATCCATCGACGCGGAGAAGGCCTTTGACAGGGTCAAGTGGGGATTCCTTTTCCGAGTGCTACAGGCGTATGGCCTCAGAGGTAATTTCTTACGTTGGATTCAGGCCCTGTATGCGTCCCCGAAGGCGGTAGTATGGGTCAATGGTTGTAGATCGCCGCCGTTTTCCATCACTAGAGGGACACGGCAGGGGTGCCCCCTCTCGCCGCTCCTATTTGCGTTTTATATGGAGCCCTTCGCCCAGCGAGTCAGATCCCACCCTGACATTGTGGGTATTAAATTTGGAGCCGATGAGCACAAAATAAGTCTTTATGCCGATGATGTCATTCTGGCGCTGCAAGACCCCGCTCCTTCTCTGCGACGCCTCACCGCGGAAATTCTGGCTTTCCATGACATAGCGGGCTTTAAGGTCAATTTTACTAAATCGGACATCCTCAACATTTCTGTCCCACCGGATGAAGTCGCTGATTTACAGCGGGACTTTGACTTCACGTGGGCGCAATCTGACATCACGTACTTGGGTATCCGTCTCGCGTCGACTGTGCCTCGGACGCTTTCCTTGAATTACACTAGCCTGATAGAGCAGACCGCCAAATCTATCTCGGCATGGTCGCGCCTTAACCTGTCGTGGTTGGGCAGGTTGGCGGCCATTAAAATTACTCTTCTGCCCCGAATACTATATGTCTTTCAGATGCTCCCCCTCACATCACCAAAGGGAGCTCTGAAGAAGCTCCAGGGCTTGTTGAACAGGTTTTTCTGGGACAACAAGCACCCCCGAGCGGCGTTTGCGACAACTACTCTCCCAAAAGCAGCGGGCGGCTTGGGGTTCCCTCATCTCGTGGCCTATTTTCAAGCCACCTGCCTACGCTACGTGGTTGAGTGGAATAGACCGGAGTCGAGTAAACACTGGTTGTTCATGGATCAGACCGTTACGGGTTGCAATATTTGGCGGGAACTCTGCTTGCCTCCCAAGGATCGGGCGTGTGGGGCTATACTCCTCGCCAGTGACATCACCAAAGCTTAAAGCTTGGGATCAGTTGGCGCTTCGTAAGGGCTGGATGACTTTCCCCTCACCCATGACGCCGATCGTGGACAATCCCGCCTTCCCCCCAGGCCTTGCGTCGCCGGTCTTCCATCGCTGGCGAGAGAAGGATTGTAAAAGAGTGGGAATGCTTTTTGATCTTGAGGGTCTCGTCCCCTTCTCGGAGCTGCATTCCGAACACTCCCTAGTGGAGGTGTCGGATAGTTTTGCCTACACGCAAGTTGCAACTGGGTGACGAGCTCGACCAATATGGCATTGATGTCGCGCCCCCTTATGACCTTCGAGCAATGGCTCCTGCGTAAAAAGAATGACCGGCGCCTTATATCTGAGCTTTATGCCATGATTTTGCGTGACTCGAGCGACCCCGGCCCTTTTATTTATAGCTCTCTGGCCACGCCTGGCCAGAGAGAGATACAATGTGTGGGACAGTATCCGGTCGCTCTTCCAGCCGCAACCACTAGAACGCTACATCCCTTATCAGGTTGGTCATTGAACAAACTAAACATAACAATCTAGCACATGAAGTCGGCCAGTCTTTGATTTGGCTTGGGGTTCGGCCTGATACTGTATTGGTGAAAATGAGTGTCTCTTGGATTGTGTGGGATTGGAACTCTCGCTCGGATGGCATGGCGTTCAGGACTACGTTGTTCTCGTCCTTGGGGCCTCGCTGGACTCAACAGGGCACTGGCCTCTGCCATGCCATCTACCTCCTCCACGAGGGGTCTCCAAAGGCTCCAGCCTTTCAGCCACTGATGGTTCTGTAGCAGGAGTGGGGATCCGCTTGAACCATGAGACATTCCTTGTTACTGTCTCGCCGTTTCTTTCCGCCGTGACTGCCGTTCCTTTGGTGGATTTCACCACCCACACACAGGGTTCGTAGGGTGTTTTGAACTTCCCGGTGTTCCAACGATTTCAAATCAAAACAGAGCATCCAGGTAGTAGGACACGGGTCTTTGCTTTGCGTCTTTGGTTGGCTCGGTCGTCGGTGTTTTGTCTTCACGCCTGAGCTTTGGTCGGGTCATATTGCTGCTGTTCTCCACATGCTGCTCTTGGGAACATGTCATTTCGGGGTCCGGCCAGCATGAGTGACCACAGGGATCTCTGAGTGGTACAGTGGGGTGTGCTACGATATTCCCTCAAGAACTGGTGTAGCCTACATTTGGGATCAGCCCCCTCTGCTGCTGCTATTCGTAATACTTTGTTTATCGTGCGCATGAAACGCTCCACCTCACCATTGGCCTGGGGCCACTGGGGCGTTATCCGGTGAGGTTTAATGCCGAGGCATGCTAGGAAGTCTCTTAACTCCCCTCCTTGGAAAGGATGGCCATTGTCAGTCTTGATAATGTGCGGGATGCCGAATAGTGCAAATGATCTCTCTAGCACAAGTTGCAGGTTGTCAAACGATGTGGAGGGTAGTACTTCGACAATGGGGTACTTGGTATAGCTGTCGACAATGACAGCAGTGACTCTCCCATCAGGGAAACTTCAGAAATCCAGGCTTAGCCAGGCCCACGGAGAGGGAGCCGGCTTCAGCAATTCCGGTAAGTTGGCAACCGCTACAGTTGTGTACCACTTCCTCAACGTGACTTTCCAGGTCTGGAAACCACACCTTTTCCCTCATTCTGGACTTCATCCGTCCGATGCCCTGGTGTCCTTCATGAGCAAGGACGGTCGCTCGTTCCTGCAGGCTGATTGGCACCACAATTCGTGATCCTCATAGAATCAACCCATCTTCTGTAAAGCTAAGCTTGTATCTTACTTTCCAGAGCTTGCCGAGACGATTACGGTTAGGTTCATTCCACCCTTGAATGTCCTTGAGAAACTTTTCCCAGGATCCTACTCTCAACGCGGCTGTCACCCGCAGGAGACAGACATCTTTGTCCAGGTGTTCTTTGATCTCTTCTAGCGAGATGGCTCGGGGACACGACCATCGCAAGATCATATTGATGAAGTCCTCTCTTTGCGTCTCCTGCTCCAGGCTAGACTCGGTCGTGGTGGCCGGATGGCGGGACAGGAAGTCCGCAGGATTTATGGCCCCTGGTCGGTACAACACTTCCATTTGATAATGTTGCAACTGAATTGCCCATCGTTCAATCCTTGGGGGAGGGTGTGGTGCTGTTCCTCTGAACAATGGCAGGAGGGGCTGATGGTCCGTTATCACTTTAAATGGGTTGCCGCTGACGTAGAGGTGGAAGTGATTGCATGCCCATTTAATTGCAAGCGCCTGGCCAGAGAGAGATACAATGTGTGGGACAGTATCCGGTCGCTCTTCCAGCCGCAACCACTAGAACGCTACATCCCTTATCAGGTTGGTCATTGAACAAACTAAACATAACAACCCAGCACATGAAGTCGGCCAGTCTTTGATTTGGCTTGGGGTTCGGCCTGATACTGTATTGGTGAAAATTAGTGTCTCTTGGATTGTGTGGGATTGGAACTCTCGCTCGGATGGCATGGCGTTCAGGACTACGTTGTTCTCGTCCTTGGGGCCTCGCGGGACTCAACAGGGCACTGGCCTCTGCCATGCCGTCTACCTCCTCCACGAGGGGTCTCCAAAGGCTCCAGCCTTTCAGCCACTGATGGTTCTGTAACAGGAGTGGGGATCCGCTTGAACCATGAGACATTCCTTGTTAATGTCTCGCTGTTTCTTTCCGCCGTGACTGCCGTTCCTTTGGTGGATTTCACCACCCACACACAGGGTTCGTAGGGTGTTTTGAACTTCCCGGTGTTCCAACGATTTCAAATCAAAACAGAGCATCCAGGTAGTAGGACACGGGTCTTTGCTTTGCGTCTTTGGTTGGCTCGGTCGTCGGTGTTTTGTCTTCACGCCTGAGCTTTGGTCGGGTCATATTGTTGCTGTTCTCCACATGCTGCTCTTGGGAACATGTCATTTCGGGGTCCGGCCAGCATGAGTGACCACAGGGATCTCTGAGTGGTACAGTGGGGTGTGCTACGATATTCCCTCAAGAACTGGTGTAGCCTACATTCGGGATCAGCCCCCTCTGCTGCTGCTATTCGTAATACTTTGTTTATCGTGCGCATGAAACGCTCCACCTCACCATTGGCCTGGGGCCACTGGGGCGTTATCCGGTGATGTTTAATGCCGAGGCATGCTAGGAAGTCTCTTAACTCCCCTCCTTGGAAAGGATGGCCATTGTCAGTCTTGATAATGTGCGGGATGCCGAATAGTGCAAATGATCTCTCTAGCACAAGTTGCAGGTTGTCAAACGATGTGGAGGGTAGTACTTCGACAATGGGGTACTTGGTATAGCTGTCGACAATGACAGCAGTGACTCTCCCATCAGGGAAACTTCAGAAATCCAGGCTTAGCCAGGCCCACGGAGAGGGAGCCGGCTTCAGCAATTCCGGTAAGTTGGCAACCGCTACAGTTGTGTACCAATTCCTCAACATGACTTTCCAGGTCTGGAAACCACACCTTTTCCCTCATTCTGGACTTCATCCGTCCGATGCCCTGGTGTCCTTCATGAGCAAGGACGGTCGCTCGTTCCTGCAGGCTTATTGGCACCACAATTCGTGATCCTCTTAGAATCAACCCATCTTCTGTAAAGCTAAGCTTGTATCTTACTTTCCAGAGCTTGCCGAGACGATTACGGTTAGGTTCATTCCACCCTTGAATGTCCTTGAGAAACTTTTCCCAGGATCCTACTCTCAACGCGGCTGTCACCCGCAGGAGACAGACATCTTTGTCCAGGTGTTCTTTGATCTCTTCTAGCGAGATGGCTCGGGGACACGACCATCGCAAGATCATATTGATGAAGTCCTCTCTTTGCGTCTCCTGCTCCAGGCTAGACTCGGTCGTGGTGGCCGGATGGCGGGACAGGAAGTCCGCAGGATTTTTGGCCCCTGGTCGGTACAACACTTCCATTTGATAATGTTGCAACTGAATTGCCCATCGTTCAATCCTTGGGGGAGGGTGTGGTGCTGTTCCTCTGAACAATGGCAGGAGGGGCTGATGGTCCGAAATCACTTTAAATGGGTTGCCGCTGACGTAGAGGTGGAAGTGATTGCATGCCCATTTAATTGCAAGCGCCTCCCGCTCTATCTGTGAGTATCTTGCCTCAGTCGCAGTGAGAGCTTTGCTCTTAAATGCCAAAGGGACCCAGGTTCCTGGTTCTGTCTCCTGAGTAAGCACGGCACCTAGGCCAACTGAGCTGGCGTCCACAATCAGTTCTGTGGGACGTGACGTGTCGAAGTAGGCCATCGTCGTACTGTCCAGTAGGGCAGCCTTCACTTGTTTAAATGCTTTGTCTTTTTCCAGGGTCCACTTCCAGGGAGTCTCCTTTTTCGTGAGATTACGTAGTGGCTCTGCGATGGTTGCTAGGTTCGGAATGAAACGTCTGCAATATGTTACCATACCTAGGAAACTTCTCACCTCGGATGCGTTCATTGGTGCTGGTGCAAGGTGTATTGCTTGAGACTTCCGGGGTCCACCTAGACTCCGTCTGCACTGAATACATATCCAAAGAAATTGATAGACTTTTGGAAAAATTGGCACTTTTCTCTGTGGAGTGTCACGCCGTGCTCGGCCAACCGTTGCAGAGTGGCCCGTAGTCGTCGATGGTGGTCCTTGATGGTTTTCGAGTGAATCAATATGTCGTCACTTACATTGAGTACACCTCCTAGGCCAGACAGTATTTTTCTCACGTTGTTCTGAAAGATTTCTGCCGCCGATGATATCCTAAAGTTCAACCTTTAGTAACGCCGGAGTCCTAGATGCGTTGACAAGGTAGTTATGTATCTTCTCTCCTCTGCCAGCGTGAGTTGGTGATAGCCGGCATACAAATCTAGCTTAGAAAACCACTGGGCACCGTTTAGGTCAGCCAAGATGTCATTTACTGTCGGGGTTAGATGTCTTTCTCGCCGGATAGCTCGGTTCGGCATCCTCATATCTATGCATATGCGGATTTTCCCGGGCTGTTTCGGTTTTTCCGCAATCACCTTTGATGACACCCACGGGGTCGGGCCTGTCACCTTTTCAATAACCCCTTGACGTTCCAGCTCCTGTAATTCCTTTTCGACTAACGGTCGAAGATGAAATGGGATTTGTCGATGCCTCAGGGCTACCGGTTGGACTGCTTTGTCGATATGTAGTTTCACAGGCGGTCTCCGTATGCTTCCCAGTAAGTTGAATAGTTGCGGGAACATCTCTAGGACATCGTCAGCCTGTAGTAGTTTGACTGCATTTGCAAAGGCAATTAGCCTAAGGTCCTCCGCTGTATGGCTGCCAACTAGTATGTCAGCTTCTCTATCCACGACATGGAAAATTGTCGTTACCTCCTGCCCTTCCGACCTCACTTGAACGGTCATTTTCCCTTTGAGAGGTAACGGAGTCGTGCTGCCATTAGTCAGTATCTTGATTTTGGATGGAGTGAGGGTTGGCCTCGGGCTTAACCGTTTGTAGTGCTGGGATCCCATTACATTGACGGTCGCTCCTGTGTCAATTAGTCCAGTCACCTGGGACACGTCGATTTCGATGTTGCACTTCGGTTGCGGCCGCCGCCTTTTCTTAAGGTCACTCGAGAACGACACAAAATAACATTCTTCCTCTTCTTCCTCCGTTGATGAGTCTTCTAGGCGATGGTGGGTTCTGTCTGTCCGTGATGCTGGGGGATCGGCTAGCGTCAGGTTTCTTGCAGCCCCTGTTGGTGGCTTTCTCCCTGTATTGCCTCTTCCTCGTGCGCTTCCTCTGCATACACTTGTGAAGTGGTTTGGGATTCCGCACTTTGAGCATAACTTTCTTCTTGCCGGGCAGCTCTCCGGTGGATGCTCTTCTCTTCCACACCATCCACATGACCCTCGCCGGGGCACTCTGGTTGGCCATCGGCCTCTCCCACCTCGGGATGTTGCACGTACTGCGTCAGCCCGCTCTACCTTGACACTGGCCGTCTGATCATGGTGGGAAGCGAGCGCGGCCTCCATGGCTGTTGCTCGGACGTCTGACAGTTCATGCAAGCGTGCAAGGATTTGTATTTCTTCTAAGGTGATCCGGGGTTGCCTCACTATCAGGGTCCGCAGCGTCTTGTTGCCACACCCTTGGATTCGTTGCGCTGTCACTTCTTTGGTTTGGTCATCCTCCGTACAGGTACTTGCTAGTTCCCTGAGGCGCGTGTGGTAAGTGTCCATCGATTCTCCTTCTCGTTGTCTTGCTTGCCTAGGCTTAAAGCGTTCGTAATGAGGGTTGAGTTGGGGGTCAAAGTGAGTATTTAGTGCAGTGACGGCAGCGTCATAGTTGTTGGCAGCACCAGTGTTCGGGAGATGTTGAAATAGTTTATATATTTCATCACCAGCAAAGTGTAATAACAGTGATCTTCTCACCGCTCCATCTGTTTCTCTTGTGGCTACGAAATAATTATTGAGGCGGCCAACCCATACCTTCCACCTCGGGGACGCAGTGGCTGGATCAGCAAATTCACGAAACGGTGGGAGTGCGGTGACTTGGGAATGTGCTGAGTTCGTCACTACTGGTGGTGCTGCTGGTTGCTGGGCCGCAGCCCCTTGATCATTCGAAATATTTCAGTTACTTGTTGGCTTGTAACTTTGGAGTCTTTCAGACTTCTCCGACCCCCTTTCTCTCCACTCCAACCGGCTTTAGGGTCTTGGCGTTGTTCCTAATGTGCTGGGCTTCCTTTAGTTGGCTCTTGTGCTGGCCGCTGTCTGTTTTTCTGTCTTCACCTTTGCGGGGTCACTTGCCTTTGCCAGTGCTCATTTATTATGGGGATCGCTGCTGTGTTTTCTTTTGCTGCTGGGGATGCCTGGCTACTTGTATCCACCCCTGCCTGTTTCTTGGGGTAACTTAGCTTGGTTGACTTTACCAGTGGTTGTTTGATGGCTTTGCTGCTGCTTGTTGGCTGATCTGTGCCTGGGCTCTGTCAGGGCACGTGTAGTGTCCTTTTGTCTTTCTGCCTCCCTCGTGATTTATTCGGGCTCTTCCCTTGCCCTCAGGGCGGCTGCAGTCTTGCGCGGTGTTTCCTCGCGCTCCCACCGCGTGTTCAGGCCGGTGGGGGCTTCTCCTGCGCACTGCGCATGAGCGGGCCGGCTCTTTGATCGCGGCGCTTCCCGATGGCTCACGGGGCGCCACCACACATGCATGCAGTCTCTGCCTTGCCTCCTCCAAGACCTCACCGGCAGGTACGCCTCCAGACGGGAATGATTTCGCTCCCCTCGCACTCCAGACGCGGATGGCTGGTCTTCGGACTCGTCAGCTGCCGCGGCGGTTCTGCTGGGCTCAGTGAGGCCTCGCCGACCCCACGCTGTTCTCCACCTTACGGTGAGCGTTTCTCTCCTCGGCGTGGGTGACACCTCTGGGGATCCTACCCCTCGTCGCCAGTGTGATGCTTGAGGGGGCCTGGGGTTATGGTCACACAGACACGCTGTAACTAGCTGGACGCCGCAATAACCGACACAGGACACAACAGTTACCTAGTCGGACCGGAAGTCCCCAGCGACCCCGGCCCTTTTATTTATAGCTCTCTGGCCACGCCTGGCCAGAGAGTGATAAAATGTGTGGGACAGTATTCGGGTCGCTCTTCCAGCCGCAACCACTAGAACGCTACACCTATCAGAGACCCATACTATGACACCCCCAACGTACTTCGTCAAACCACCCGTCTTAGTACCTTTTACCGTCCTCATAGAGATCCGAATCTTACTTGCCTTCTACCCGGATTGGTCTAAATAACCCTCCGGTGCCTCTGGGATCCGCGTTTCTACGTGCAGACATACAAAATACATCATGCGCTCGGTGCAGGCTGGAAGGAGTCACCCAAACCTCCCACATGTAATGTATGCCCCGTGTGGGTGTGTCCAAGACTACCCCTTTCGTCACCAAAGACTGGCAAATGAACAGACAGAGCAGAGAATGCATTGTTTTAGTATGTGCATATTAATGTACTACCTCTCAGACATAACTGAATACAGATGCGCACTATGTTGAAGTACAGTATCTATTTTAGGACAATTATAAACCCCCTGTGGATCTGGAGGTGCTAATTCAGCTGAACAGAAGCAAGTGTGAAGGTCAGTGGTATTCACCCACATCATTTGCAAGATCAGGGATGTTGATCTCAAGAAATGGTTGTCATGTAACTTAAATGGCAGCTATTGTGTGCTGTACTGCCATTCGCCATAATGGGTGATAGGTAGTAATAAGTGATATAAAAACCCTACACCCTAATTATAGAGAACAGACCTGCTCTGTGTGCCATAGTAGTTGGGGGGGACAATGTCATTTTAGGTTCCTTAGAGCGTGGTTCGTGGTGTCGGGCCTCTTTACACACAAATTCCATTTCACAGTATGCTGGCATTTAATCCAGTTTTGTGCGTGGATAGGCAATAAATCCACAGTTGTTCCTTCTCAAATAGGAGGTTCTGCAGTTTGGTCAGACCTCCTTCCAGCTGTTCAATGACAACCCATTGCATATCTTTCGGTGTATGGCCTTCCCTAAGGAAGTGGTCTGTCATGATAATTTTTGCACATCTGTATTCAGTTAAGCCTGAGAGGAAGCACATTAATATGGTAATAATAAAACGAGGCATTCTCTGCTCTGTCTATTAATTTTCCAGTTCTTGGTGACAAAAGGGTTAGCCTTGAGCACGGCATACACGACATGTGGAAGGGTTGGGTGAATCCCAGAGAGGCTGGCAGGGCTATTTAGACCATGCCGCTGGGTGAGGACAAGTAACATTTGGATCTCTAGGAGGATGGTAAAAGGTACTAAGATGGGTGGTGTGCCTTCACGAAGTAAGATGTGGGGGAAGAGGGCTACTTTCTGGATTCTGGTCTGATTTCCCCGGAGCTTACAACTTCAGTAGTCCGCCGTCTGGCAAGTAGTATACTCTAACGTTTCTTGGGGGCAATTTATGACAGTTACTAATTATCCCTGCAGTCTGTGACTACAGGCCTGCCCCCCTCTGGTAAGATCCTTGTTGCCCTGATATAGTGCGATTAAAGTAGGTGATACAATTGACAGACACTTTTGTGTCTTTATGCACATTCACTTTTTTAGGTCACGCTGAACCAGCGCGTAAGCATTGTTCGGCGAGATTATAGTAAGCGACTTTCAAAGGTCTACTCACTGCGGATTAGGTGCAGTTCATGTGTGCTGGGCGTGTGCACATTATGTTATGTTATGTTATATGTTATAGTTTTTGGTAAAGCGCAAAACAGCTGCCCCAGCGAAGAGGCGTCCCGGCGCTAGAGAAAACCACAGACCCTAGCCTGAGAATAAGAAGAAATAGGAAAGAGGTGGTCTAGAGAGAGGGGAACAGGTGAGTCTTAATGGCCTTTCGGAAGGTGGGTAGGCTGTCCAAGGAGCGGATATTTTGTGGCAGGGCGTTCCAAAGCTTGGCTCCCAGAACCCTAAAGGAGCGGACGCCAATGCGGCAGAGATTTGTGCGGGGAACGCTTAGTGGGTGCTGGTTTGAGGATCGCAAATCACACCGTGGCACATAAGGAGAGAGGAGAGGTCGTAGCAGTATTGGGCTTCCGAGTTTAAGGATTTTGAAGGTCATAATGAGGGTTTTGAACTGAATTCTGGAGTGGACGGGTAGCCAGTGCAATTTGCGAATGGTGGCTCTAACCGAGCATCTGCGGGGAAGGCCGACTAAGGCTCTTGCCGAAGAGTTTTGCACGCGTTGCAGTCGTGCTATCTCTCCTTTATTGGCGCCTAGGAGGAAATTATTGGCGTAGTCCAAGCGAGAGAGGATTGTCGCTTGGATGATGAGTTGGCAGACCTTAGCATCAAAAAAGCCAAGTGTGGGGCTAAGACTCCTCAGCAAGCCAACACAGGTGGCAGCCACTTTTTTGGTGTGGGTCTGATAGCTAAGTGAGGCATCCATCCAGACTCCTAGATTTTCGACTAGGGATTTGGGAGGTGGAATGGTCCCTAGAGACGAAGGCCACCAGTGCTCCTTCCAGTGGCTGGTGTTTTTACCAAGGAGCAGCACTTCCGTTTTTACCGCGTTAAGCTGCAGGCAGTTGTCCGTCATCCATTGGGCAACTGCAGCAAGACCATCCCTGAATTTTGAGGCCGAGATGGAAGGGCCTTCCGTGAGAGTGATGGCCAGCTGTGTGTCGTCGGCATACAACACCAGCGTCAGGTCCCACTCTTTGGCCACTGCTGCAAGTGGCTGCACGTAAAGATTAAAGAGGGATGGTCTCAGTGCAGAGCCCTGTGGAACTCCCTGTGCAATGGGATGGGGTTTAGATAGGAATGGGGGGGCTGATACCCAGAAGGATCTGTCCTTGAGGAAGGAACAAAACCATGTTAGAGCATGGCTGGAGACCCCTACTGTCTCGAGATGATTGAGAAGGATGTTGTGGGATTCCGTATCAAAGGCTGTGCTGAGGTCGAGAAGAATCAGCGCAGCACTCTGACCGGAATCCAAAATCGTCCGGAGGTGTTCGGTTGTAGCCAGGAGAGCAGACTCCGTGCTGTGGCCCGGTCTGAACCCATTTTAAGATGGGTCCAGGATGTTATTTTGGTCCATGTGTTGGGACAGGACGTTGTTTGGACAGCCATGGAAGCAGTGAGATGGGTCGGAAATTTTCCGGTTTAGATGGATCTAGGGTGGGTTTCTTGATGATAGGTGAAACCCATGCTTGTTTCCAGGCTGTCGGGACACACGCTGAGGAAAAGGAAAGATTCAGTGTGGAGGCCAGGGAAGGCAGAAAAAAATTGAGTGAATCCAAGAATTGAGTAGGACTCATGGGGTCTGCAGGGGAGCCTGATTTAACTTTCCTGCACAGTTTGGTGAGGTTGTCATAAGAGATTTCTGGGATGTGAGTCAAAATGGTACAATTAGAGGTGGGATTGGTGAGATTGATAGAATTGGGGGGTGCTGAGGGAAAGATCTGTAGATACTTTGTACTTTCTCTACAAAGAACGTGGCGAGGTCCTCACATTGTTGTGCGGAGGAGATGCTGGGGGAAGGAGATCTGCTGCTCTGAAATTCTTGAACCAGTTTGAAAACAATTTTGGCAGGGTTAGGACTCGAGATTACCAGCCACATCCTCAGCATCAGACTTCAAAGGAAGCCGCCGCCCCCATCAAACTTCAAAGGAATGCGGTCCCCCGCCCCCTACACCCAATGCCAGAGCTCGTTGTTTACAAGCAACACTCCAGCTGCTTTGACAACCCCTCCCTTCCTGCTGGCATTCCCCCCTCGCTTCTCGCCCAGTCCTTGTTAGGTTTGGATTGACTGCACTATTGTCCACATGACTTATTGTTGCCAATTCGTTAAAATATGCACATAATCGAGCGTAACGCTCTCTCGCCTCCTGTTAGTGGGTCTTGAGTGTATCATTCCACCTTTTTTGCGTTTACATTTCACCAAGGTGACATGTTTACCACGAATGGTAAATATCTCCTGTACCAAGTTGCAACAGAGTCATCATTAGAAAGAAACACTGAGAGTATCTTAGCACTGTTATCTTAACATTTGTGTTTCTCTCTGTCTTATGATGTCTGCCCTCCCACCATCTACTTCGGACCCTCACACACCCTCACCCTCACACCTCCTCACCCTCACACACCCTCACCCACCCTCACACACCATCACTCACCCTCACCCTCACACCCCCTCACCCCCTCACCCTCACCCACCCTAACACACCCTCTCCCTCACACAACCTCACCCTCACCCCCTCACACAACCTCACACCCTCACTCCCCTCACCCTCACAACCCTCACCCTCACACCCCTCACCCTCACACCCCCCACCCTGACACACCCTCACACCACCTCACCCTCACATCCCCTCACCCTCACATCCCCTCACCCTCCCTCACACCCCCTCACCCTCACACACCCCTCACACCCCCTCTCACCCTCACCCTCACACCCCCTCACCCTCACACCCCCTCACACACCCTCTCACCCTCACACCCCCTCAACCTCAAAACCCCACCCCCTCACCCTCACACACCCTCACCGTCACACACCCTCACACACCCTCACACCACCTCACCCTCCCTCACCCTCACACCCCCTCACTCTCACACCCTCCACTCACCCTCACCCTCACCCCCCTCACCCTTACACACACTCACACCCCCTCACACACCCACTCACACCCTCACCCTCACACACCCTCACCCACACACCCTCACACCCCCTCACCCTTGCAACCCCTCACACACTCTCACCCTTACCCTCACACACCCTCACTCACCCTCACACCCCTCACCCTCAAAACCCCTTCTCACCCTTACACCCCTCACCCTCACACCCCTCACCCTCACACACCCTCACTCACTCACCCTCAAACCCCCTCCCACACCCTCACCCACCCTCACCAGCATAGCATAACAAAACATAGCATAGCATAACAAAACACAGTATCGCAAAACATAGCATAGCATAACATAACAAAAGAAAGCATAGGATAGCAAAACAAAACAGCATAACAAAACAAAACATAGCATAGCAAACCACAACAAAACATGGCATAGCATAACAAAACAGCATGACAAAACAAAGCATAGCATAACATAACAAAGCATAGCATACTATAACAAAAGATAGCATAGCATAACAAAACACAACAAAACATAGCATAACATAACAAAACATAGCATAACAACAAAACAAAGCATAGCATAACAAAGCATAGCATAACAAAACATAGCAAAACACAACAAAACATAGCATAGCATAACAAAACATAGCATACATAACAAAACATAGCATAGCAAAGCATAGCAAAACATAGCATAGCATAACAAAACACAACAAAACATAGCATAGCATTACAAAAGAAAACATAGCATAGCATAACAAAATAAAGCTTAGCATAGCATACCAAAACATAGCATAACAAAGCATAGCATAACAAAACACAACATAGCAAAACAAAGCATAGCATAATAAAACACAACAAAACATTGCACAGCATAACAAAACATAGCATAGCATAACAAAGCATAGCATAGCAAAACACAACAAAACATAGCATATCATAACAAAACACAACAAAACATAGCATAGCATAACAAAACAAAGCATAGAGTAGCAAAACTAAGCATAGCATAGCATAACAAAACATAGCATAGCATAACAAAACAAAGCATATGGTAGCAAAACTAAACATAGCATAGCATAACAAAACACAGCATAGGATAGCAAAACAAAACATAGCATAGCATAACAAATCATAGCGTAACATAACAAAACATAGCACAGCAAAACCAAACATATAATAGCATAGCAAAACAGAGCATAGCATACCAAACACAACAAAACATAGCATAGCATAGCATAACAAAACATAGCATAGCATAACAAAGCATAGCGTAACATAACAAAACATAGCACAGCAAAACAAAACATATAATAGCATAGCAAAACAGAGCATAGCATACCAAACACAACAAAACATAGCATAGCATAGCATAACAAAACATAGCATAGCAAAAAAATCATAGCATAATAAAACAGAACAAAACATAGCATAGCGTAACAAAACATAGCATAGCATAACAAAGCATAGCATAGCAAAACATAGAATAGTATAGCAAAACATAGCATAGCATAACAAAACACAGCATAGCATAGGATAGCAAAATATAGCATAGCATAACAAAACATAGGATAGCAAAGCAAAACATAGCATAGCATACAGCATCACTCAACACCACCACAGCATCACTCAGGGGCACAACATCACTATGCGCTACCACAGCATCACTGAATGCCACAGCATCACTCGTTCGACATCACAAGATCACTCCGCGCCACCACAGCATCAATCTGTGCAACCATTCAACAAAAACTGGTTCAAGCATGTTCTCTCAATGTTTCAAGCTTTATTACAAATGTAACAAAAAGATGTTAATATTTTACTTCTGTTCTTGGATTTTCATCACAATAAAATACACTGAACATAATCTTCACAAAAGTTATTTACAAAAGTTTAAGCTATTGCCATTATAAATTACGATAACTTTTATTTAAGTATTAATTATTAAAAAAATTAAAAGCCATTGTTATTTGTAATATCAATACATGTAAGTCACGTAAATACAACACATATTGCATTACAAATGCTATAGGTGTCACATTTGCAAAAGTTATAACTATTGGCATTGTAAATGGCAAAGTTATTAATTTCGCTATTTTCAAAAACAAAACATAAATAAAAAAATTGTCATTTACAATACCAATAGCTCAAACTTTCTTAATGAGAGACCTATTGCATTGCAAATGCTTTATTTATTTCTTTGACTACAAGCTTTGGGATGCGATGCATGATTGTCTGTATTGCACTTTTTCTGCCTGATTTGAATTAGGATCACGCCTCCGAAAAATATCTTTTTGCCAGTGGAGGAAAGCAATGGCTGAATGGCATGGTATGCTTCATGTGGTAGGATAATAGTGCCTGTTTAGCGCAAGTATGCTGACATGGTATGGAGAACTGTGTTTAAGCATGATGAACACATTTGTATGGCACAAGCGCACAGCACTGGCTTTGCATAACGTCTTCAGTGCTATGTGATACCATTAATTGTCTGTATAATGCTTTTCTATTATATTCACCATAGACATTACAAGAAGGTTGGGCGAAAATGTATTAGTTACAAACCACTTAACACCCTTTACGCCTACCTTAGAGCACATGTGACCACTAACTCGGGTCTCCCTAACAACTTGGTCCTGAAGAAAGCCGCTGTGACTCAAAAAGCACACATATATGGCTGAAACATGTCAACCTAACAATAGGATGTGAGAGACCATCATTTTCTCTAATTGTTCAGTCCGAACAACCACCAGGATAACTGATGGCCAACACATGCAAACAGTGACAGGGAATGTAAAGTGAGAAGGGAGCAGACAGCAAATGCAAAAGAGCTGGTTTAAGTTGGTAATCAGACCACTCTTTCTCGGCCCCTCTGAAAATGAGAGATTGACACCACACAGTTGAGAAAAGTGGAATATTGAGGAAAGGCTTGATCATGTTTAAGACAGGGTTGCAGATGAACGCTTGTTTTAATCCTGCGTCACACTAGGACACAATGGGGTATTTAAACACCAGTTGGAGTTAGATTTTGGGAATGGCCTCCGTGCTGGAATGCACAATAGGTTGTATGTGATTTCATAGAACAAAGATTTCAATGAATACCATTGCTGACAAACTATTTCACCTAAACTATTTAATGTATTTTTTCAGAAAGAATGGCACTTACCTTTGCATAGAAACCAATTCATAGAATGTGGTTTTGGTCGAAATTGTTTTTGAATGCTTATTTTTTAAAGTGTAAATGCAATGGTTGCAGGTCTTACTTTCAGAAACAGTTTTGTCAGACATATTTATTTCAGTGCTTTACTCCGGGAGATATATTCATATTTATATCTTTTACATGGTCAAACAATTAATTTGCTGACCCATCACTACCAATAAACACTGTCTATCGCTGCCCCCTCATAAACCCTCAAAACCATCAATCGCTGCTTCAACAGGTTTGTCTGGGCAAGATTTGATTCATCTGAATTTTCTGGAAGAAATTCCAATTACGCACTGCTTTGTTATGAGGTGTTTATAAATTTATTTGCACTCTATTCGTAAGAGTGGCTGAAAGTAAAAACAGCCAATACGTGGTTCACCCCCTTACATGGCCATTCGGCCAGGGACTTTCTCAGGGCGGGTAGACGCTTATTAATTTCTATCAGCATCGTGGGTAAATAACAATATCCTAGGGATTCTTAAATCTCGGGCATGATGCCAGGTTGGGATGCGGTGTTCAGCTCACATTGGTAAAACACCATCAATCGCTGCGCCTTCACAACACCTAAACTACACTCATCCCTGAGCCTAAAAGCACTTCCTACCCCACAAATCCACCACCCCTGAACCATAAAATCAATCACTACCCCCAACACCACCCATTCCTGAACCCTATAAAACACAATCTAAACCTAAACCCCACCCATCACATACACCTTAAAACACCTCAGGACAACCAAGCTCCCCGAACCCTAAACAACCCTCCCCATCCTAAAACACCAGCCATCCATGACCCATAAGAACACTACTTCAACCTAAAGTACAAACCCATGAACCCTAAAAACCACTTTCAAGATCAAAACTCCACCCATCGCTGAATCCTTAATATCCCTCACCACCCTAAATTCTACCCCATCATAAACCCTAAAAACTCTTCAACACTCCAGCCGCTGCCCATAATTGAACCTTAAAAGCCCTCACCAGCCCTCAACTCAGCATATCCATAAACCCTAAACCCCCTTAGGTCCCTTATGCTCTACCCATACCTGAAATCTAAAAACACCTCATAAACCTATGCACCACTCATCCATGAACCCTAAAAAACCCTCACCACCCCTACAATCCGCCCATCTCTAAACCCTAATGACCCCTTTCTGTGCCCGAGCGCCAATTATTCCTTCTAAAAAACACTCATCGCCCCTCCCAGAACACAAAAAACCCATAGAAGTCCTAAACTCTATCCAAGTTTAATGTAATTTTGTTTTTTACTTAAAAATAGATTTCCATTAAAATTTTTCCTCTAATTTTCGATTTTTTTGTAGTTCCTTAACCCCTCCACTGCGCTGAACGTTCCGCGCTGGTGCAGAACGTTCAATAGCGCGGGCGGGGCCGCGACGTTAAGCGGACGTGTGCAGCACTACCAAGGTAGTGCACGTGACGTACGCTGAACGTGCACAGCACTTAAAAGGTTAAAATTGGTTTTCAATGATTTGGTTTCTTTCAATGTGGTTTCCCACTTCTTGTTTTCCATTAATTCACACAAATCATGCACAATCTAGGAACAGTCTGCGACCAATATCCAGCCCAGCAGTACAGCCCTAAAGGACACCTCTAACCACAACACATGACTCTGTCTTTGGACTTCACCATCAATGTTCAACACCCGCCTACATATTTATAAACTGTGGCAAGCTTGTCGGTTACAGCACCTTTATCTATGCTGAAACAGCCTAGAAGATCTGTCGGACATCATGTAGTCTTAGACAACAGAATGGCAACTTCGCTTAACCACAAGGGAATTCAAATCTTTAATAAAAATGTGGGTGCCTTTGTAGAGGCAAAGGCAGATTCGACACAATACATATATCAGCACACGCACTGGGGACTGCCTAGTCACAGTGATGCAGGACATCAATGGTTATAGTATTGAGAAAGTGCCTCAAGGCTCAATTATTTATGTTTTTTTGTATTTTTTGGCCTCATTCCAAGAATGGATTCCTAGCAATAGGTCAAATAAGGACACAAGTGTAATGCCTCATTAAAGATATATTCTTGTGCATTCAGAGAAAATGTAAGAATCTTGGTTCTTTTGCTCTTTTAAAAGGTTCTAAACACTGTGGAAATTTATCACACAAATTTCATTGTGCAGTTCAGGGTTTTGATCAGATAGTGAACAAATCTGTAAGAAAGCTAGGGGTATCCTGATAAGTCAAATTTGGAGAACAGGGACTCCAATTATAGGTAGCCTAGGGTACTACCTGCTTCCTCTGGCTATCCCTATACTACACCTACCACTGCCATTCCCTACTCTGGTTTCAGGATGGGGGCGTCAAAGGCAGAAACGGAAATTAAAGAGTGCCCTAGAAGCCCAGTTTACTTCACTCCTTGCCATTCTATTGCATGAGTGTAAAGAGGATTGCTGTTGAAGAGTTGAGGGTGGTACAAGGGGTCAACTTTATTCATTTTTACGTGGGAGGAAATTAACTGATAATGAAAATGGATGAATGAAATCAGGCAACGTTAACAGAAATTCCCAAGCAAATAGGATGTTATACACTCTCTGCAACCTAACTCAACCTCAAGCTAAAAGTAACGGTTTAACAGATGTTGTGGCAGCAGCAACAACAAGGATTCTATAATTGGAGCTAGAATTCAAGTTACGATATTTATATCTGCACTCCTACAGACAGCATAACGTTCCCCATTTAGACTTGTCATGGCCGGATATATTCATTGATTTTGTTAAGTATATCTCTGGCCAGCCCTAAAGCTTTCTCTTGGCTTGTTGAGAAGATGTCATTAGGTATGTCAGGTGGCAGATGATAATTTGGATACTGTGTCTTTTTATTGTCCACACCAAGTCTTTCCAGTTCTAGGACCATGCCCTGTACTTCCTTAAGGCTGCTGCTAAAAACAGAGATTTTGCATGCCAAATCATAGATGGTAACATCGGTATCAAATCTGTGAGATTTCTTACACAGAACCGCAATCAAAGCTTTCTGGATCGCCTGGTGAATCTTGTATAGCACCCATTCAGGACTGCTGCGGTCAACGTCGTGGAAAGCAGCTTTGAGATCACACTCGGCCTGCCGGAACCACCTGCTAGCTTCACCAACCCTTGGCTTTCTTTGCTGCCTGTCATGGTAGCCCCAAAAATCATATTCACAGTTAGATCTTCTTGTAAAGTTTTCATGATGCTGACGGTGCCGAGAAGCCTCGCCATCCCATCTACTCCAGAATTTTGGAAAGTCTCTATGAGGATTGTATTCATTTCTAGAGTGGCTTGAGCTACTGTGACTTCTGCTCGGACTGCTGAAACCTCTGCCCATGCCATTGTAATCCCCGTCATCTTCTAAGTCTCTTATTCTCTGCTGCAGATATTTGCAAACTTCAGCAGCTAATTGTTCTTGCCCAATATTCTTGTCTGGGTGGTACCAAAGATAAAGCCTTCGAATGGACTGTGTCTTCTCCTTCTTTGACAGTTTGTATATCTCATGGAGTTTCTCATCTATCTCTCTTTTTATGTCCCCCAAAGATTTGTCAAACCACCTGGCTTGATTTTACTTTTGGTCTTGTAGGTTCTCCACCATCAGCAGTTCTCTGCAGCTGTTCTTGCTGATGAGACATCTCTTGAACTGATACAGATCTAGAGCACTGACGTTCATAATACGATCTGGCCCAAGATCAATTCTGAACATCTCCACTTCAATGTCACCACTAACCCTTGATTCCAACTTCTCCAGAATGATCGCATAGAGGTAAACACCTTCTTCATCAGGATCCATGTAACCGACAAATTCATCTACATTAAATTTGTTGACAATGATCATTTCTAGAGAGTCATGCCACTCTTCAGGAATCTCTTCACCTGGACTTGGCATAGAAAAGCTTGTCTGGCTTCCACAATTCCTTGTCAGAAAACAATGATCTTTCATAACGTTGCTTATATCTTGAGGATTTTCACAAGTGAGCATTTCTACTAGGACCAACAATGAATCATGGCTGAGCACATTCATCATTAACCCATTTATCTCCTTTGCCAGAGATGTTATTATGTTTATGGTTTCACGAAAACAAGTTGCTTCCTTGTGCACAAGATAAACTTGGCACTCTCCTTCCATTGTCTTCAAGATAAACACGTCTTTGAACAAGCATGTGTCCTGTAGAGGCTCACATCCTTTAAAGAGAATTGTCTCTATCGACTTGCAACAAATAAGCTCAAGTTTTCTGAAAGCAGTTTTGCATTCTTTCGCAGCCTCACCGGCAGACATTTTTCCCTTGTTTTGTGCTCTCAGTAGGCTCACAAGACCTTCCTGGAAGATACTGGATGAGAAGAGGCCACGTAATCGTCCTTTCAACTCACAGTCATCACCAAGACTGCATGGGCTCCACGATTGAAGGTTTTCTGATGTAACTTCTGAGAGCATCTTAGGCCGAATATCCTCTGGAAGCTGTTGGAGGAGTTTCTCCATTTCATATTGATCATTAAAAAGACTGCATTTCTCAATGTGCACCAGAAACTTAAAAGAACCCTCTAGAGAACTGATTGTCCTCCTTGAATTGCAATTATTGTAAACCAACTTGGCGGAATCATAAAGTCTCCCATCTGTAGCAGGGAGGTAAAGGGATTTTAGACTTTGAAGATCATCGTTAGGTGAACTTTGTTTTATCAGCAAGAACAGTTTTTCCATGGCTTTAAGAAGAGTAGTTCTTTGGTTGCCATGAGGGGATTCCTTCTCTTTGGTTTCCTCATATATTGCAGCAAGCACCCAGGTATAGTGGAACACACTTGGCTCTGCCTCTACCCCAATACTCTCGAACAACGCCCTGTACCTAGCCAACTGAGAAGGCACACTGAAAAGGTATGGCTTGAACAAAACGTCTTCAGGCAATGAAAATAGTAACTGACTAGGTTCTGCCAGGGTATTGTCTTCCAATAAAATCACTGGTAAGCTAGCAAGAGGAGTAGGATCAAATGGAAGATGTCTTTCGAGAAAATTGTAGGTTTTTTCTAGAACTCGACGTCGTGGTTGAGCAAGTTCTACGTTTTTGAATGGTGCTTGACAAACGTTCTTTAGGTTCTGCAGTACTGACACCAGGGGTGGATCAAA
Source organism: Lissotriton vulgaris (assembly GCF_964263255.1). Lineage (NCBI taxonomy): Eukaryota > Metazoa > Chordata > Amphibia > Caudata > Salamandridae > Lissotriton > Lissotriton vulgaris. The sequence continues at coordinate 435,268,706 of NC_141695.1, forward strand.
AAGGACACCAAATGATTTTAACACATTGGTTTCCCGCTCAGTGAAGTAGGGCATTTTAATGTGATTTGATGACAGACTTTTTGTTTTCAAAAAAGCCACAGATGTCCACACTAGCATTTCATCACTGTCACGTGACTTCACAATGGAATCTTTAAGAGGAATCAGATGGTTATTATTGGCATATGCTGGGTGTATTTTTTGCAAGTCAGTATTCGTGTTAACTGCAGCTACAAATTTGATAGTAGAGACTTTCTCAATGAAATCCTTTGTAAGATTTTCCACTTTCAATGTAAGCATGTGTGAAAACAATACTTTTATCTTAGGCTCCAGTGATCTTACCAAAATACCTCTTTGTGCTTCTTGTTCAACCTCAGTTGCAAATGTAATGAAGTCCTGGACAGATACTTTATGCCTCAAACCAATACCAATAAGGACCTCCTTAATGATGCTAAAAGTGTATCCTACCTGGGTGAAAAATTCTTCTGGAATAAACCTTGTCTGCAGCTGAAACGTTTTGAATATTGAGCAGTCAGGATCATAATAGTAAGATGCCGGCTGAAGTGTTCCTTGTCCATCTCTAATGAACTGGACCGATCTAAGTGAAGAGAAAATGTTCTTCTCTTCAGCTTTAAATGCTTCAGGATATTGATGCTTTAGATTCAGTAGGAGGTTTAGAATTTTTATTAGATGATCTTCACGCATGTTTGGAAGCAGGGGAAGCAGAAAATGTACAAGGAATTGCAAATCATCAAATGTTTGAATATTCATGTTCTTAGCCAAAACTGTATAGAGGTAGCAATCACGTAAAAAGACAGTCTGTGAATCTATCTGGTAGAGCCCTCTGTAAACATCATTCAGTTCCTTTGTGAGCTTTGTATGAAGGATGTACCTCTTCTGGTAGATATTCAGGGTCTGATGCTTTCCATCTATCGTCTCAAATAAGGGTAGATACTGGATTCGGTTAAAAAAACAGGTCTTATCTTTGATTTGAGGTAGCCCATCCACAAGTAAACTCAGTAGCGTTTCGATCTCCCTACTACTCAACTTGTTCCAGTGGAGGAGGTTGTTTCTGGACCACAACATCTCCAGGACAGAGAAGCAGTTGTTAGTCTGCAGTAAATAAGGTTTGATGCTGTGGTATCCTATGTTAAAAGGAATTATTGATGTGTTTAGCTTTGGAAAACCTAACTTGAATAGACATTTGGCCAGATCATCCTTCAATTCATAGAAAATTATCTTGAGGCTACCAGGAGGCAATAGAAATATGCAATTTTTATATTCAAAGGACACTGGTACAATTGCCCAGTCACAAAAAAGTGCAACCAATTCTTGAAACATTATTTGGTGGACTTCATAATTTTCATGGCTTTCGTTAATCTTGGTCTCAAAGAATTTCCAGACTGCCTTCATCCAGACCTCAGCCGTTTTAGGTAATTCATGGTGAACCATGTCATTCTTTGTTGACACTTTGAAACATTGCCCTAGAAAGTCTTTGATGAAACTCGCTGATTCTTGAATTGAGAAATCTTTCAAGAAGCCTGCTTTCAGAAGTGGTAAAGCATTCTCAACATCAACAACATCATGGCTGATAAATATGTGCTTCTGTGCCGGAAATAAACATGAAAATAAAGTAAGGTACTTAGGCTCAGCCTTACAGAATCTTCTCAGTTTTCCATCAAGAGTCACAAGAAGAAGGAAGATCATTCAAACAATCACCAATCGTTTTTTTTTCAACCTTAAGACAAAAATTCAAGAGAGAGCGACAGCAGGTTTCACTTCCAAGGAGGGTGTCGGAGACTGGGTGAGGTAAGCTCTGCCCTTCTGGGCAAAGACTTTGGGCCTTTAAGTATTTGCAGACTGTTTCAGGGTGCACAGATATAACCTGTATCCGTGCCTTTTTAAACTCCTCAAAGATGGTCTGAAGACTCTGAAAGGGTAGCACCATTTTCATTTTGATGTTTTGAAGAGCACATTCCAATTCTGTATTTAGCTTTCCCAAAAGAAAGTGGGGTTCTTTTGTTATCATCTGATTGACTCCTGCCCATTCGACAATCACAATATCTTTAGTAAAGGTACGAATTTGCACAGTTTCTTTCTTATAGACAGGAATGAGCATACTTCGCTTTTCGAAGATTGTACGGTAGACGTGATTAACCATCTTCTGCAACAGTGAGGGTATTTTATCAGATATGCGGGGGAAAAAGCGTAACAATTTTTCATTTAGAGAATATTCACATACCTTAAAGTTTTCAAACCTTAAAGGCCCTGCTGTGTTTTTATAAAACAATTTGCACAAGTGTTCCAGGAGATCACTATACAGTGGGGCAAGAATATGCGTTAGGAGCACAGAGTTCCATTCTGTTTTTGCACTCCCACCATCTTCTCCGCAGATGTCCCTACGGGCAGAGTCCACTATGAAATTTCCATTAATATGAACTGGCAGGCCTGTCTCCACTGGAAGTGGTAAAGTGCAAAATGTCCTACCTGGTACTAAGTCATTAATGCATGCTGCCACAGCACCATGCACTATACGGTAGCACTTCAAGCTCTCACAGACTCTACGTATATCAGCCAATGTATCATCCCCCTTAACTCCAATCTGCTTAGCTACAACCCATTTAGTAGCTAATTGAGACCAGCTACAATGTATGTCCACAATGTAAAACACTTGGCACGGTGTGGTCTCATTCATGGTCAATTTTGCCTCTGCAAACTCCTTGAGTTTGTTCTTGAAAGTCACACGGTGCTGCTCACTAATACTGCTGGTTTGTGCATCAACTGAAATAATCTTCTTTAGCTGACCATCTTCCTGTGTGATTTTTGAGAATGTGATGCTCTGAATGTTATTTAGAAAAAGTATAAAGTTGCTTGCGTCCTTCTCCAGTTGCCCCCATAGTGCCTCGATGTCACGAGTAGATACCGTCTGATCTGAGATTTCAGATTTATGTGCAATCTCAGCTGTCCTTAGTGGCAGGCGAAAGAGCGTCCCCTGTTCCAGATTAAAGTTGGCAGGAAGGAAAGTATCATACACATCCTGAAATGTATTTTTGAACTCTGGGTTGACAGATATCTTTGCACCAGGAGAGCTATGATGCGCAGTTTTCAAGAACAGAAGGTTGGGGTCAAATATACACAATGTACTGTCACCCGTCACAAAAGATGGGCAGTCTGTCAAGTGATAGACCGCATTAAACCCAAGCCCATACTTCCCAGTCTTGTCTAGTCTATCACCTTTCCCACCTTTGCCTAGTTGTTGAATCCCTTCAATATCTTCATTAGTAAAGACTTTATTGTTATAGATACAAAGGGCTGGGCCTTGTAATGGGTTCCACTCTTCCCCAAAAGTACGTAACGTAGGATGTGTCCGCCTGTCCCATACAAAATGGATCTCTGTGGCACCAGAGTCATCTGCATTCTGAATAAGCTCCTTAAGAATATCGGTTCTGGAGGAGTATTCTCTGATAATATTCCTGATACGCCTTGTAAGGTCTTCTTTGGCCCCAAAGTCTGACACCCAGCAGGATAACTTGGTGATTTTCAGGTTCTGCAGAATTTTGTGAATTTTAGTTGGTACCCTAAACTGCAAGGCCACAGACCGAGGGATCAAATCATGACAGAAGAGCATATCGCTCTCGCAAGGTAAGCAAAGAATGTCATTGTAGTGAAGCTTGTCTGCAGGACGCAAGATTCCATCTTGATCTGGAAGGAGCATGCACTGAGTTTGAAAGCAGCTAACATCAGTTTCATCTATTGTTTTTTCAAATATCACATTGATGAGTTTCATTGTTAAATTAAACTCCTTTTTAGGTAACCGATTTCCTTGATGCTCTCTAGCAATGCTCTGAAGGACAGCAATGTAGTTTTTAACTGTAAAACTGTCTCGGAGACCTACACACTTCCACAATAGATCAAATTCTTGAAATTGCTTGGGCAACTGATACAGATAAGGTGCTGCCTCAAAGGATATACAGACTGCAACTGAACTCAAATGTACAAACTGATGATCTATAAGAACGAAGGGAAAGTCAAAAGCTCTAGTTTTAATCTCATTCCATTTACCTGGTCTATCCTGTATGGCCTTGTTCAAGTAGGTATAGCACTTTCTGGCAATCTCTGTAAGTTCTTGCTTGGGTAACACATTGGACATTCTATGAGCTTTTGCTAGTTGTAACATCACTGTCTGAATTGATGGAAGACTGTTCAGCCCCAAAAACTCCATGATCTCTTTACAGAATTCAAAATACTTTCCAATATGGTCTTTACTAAGGACCGCTTTACTAAGGTTAACCAAACTGAGGTGCTTGTAATGGAAAATCTCTACGGGCTTTTTGAGTGCGATTTCAGCCACATTCTGTAAATTGCTGCAGGGAGGAAGAATAGCAGGAAGAAACGAAATGTTCCTAAACAGAGCTTGGTCAGTGTTACTAGAGGTTTGTGCTACAAGGTCCCGGAGCAGCTCCAGTATATGGTGTATGCGGCTGCATGCCTTTTGTCTATCATGCTTCCAGACTGCTGAGATGTTTTGGGCTCGCTCCATCAATTGCATCATAGGGAGGTGGTCTTTTAACATTCCGAGAAGTTCAAGGCGGGACAACCGTTCAAGTTTCAGATAGGTTTCAGGTGTTCCCTGAGGAAAGCGTCCATCTTCCTTCCCAAACAGGGAGGCTACTTTACCCTCTGGGTGAACTAGATTGCCAATGATCTGTAGGGTTCCATAAGGGGTCGATGGAATGCAGGGGACAGACATTAGCAATCTATCTAGTTCCTTATTGTTCATATCAATGGCATGGGTAATGAGGGCATCCCTTGCTTCTGAGGCTACATCGCCCAAGTTGTTGAATACAATCTCTTTGTAAAACCTTTCCCAGTTGTAAGTATTTCTAAGCAAGGCTTCACCACAACCACTTGCAATGAAACCATCTTTGACCCACTCTGGTAGCGGGATAGCCACAAATGGTTTGGGGAGCATTGCAGAGAATACCTGTGTTGCAGTCTCACCAATGTACCCATTTTTCACAATTTCTGACCTTAAGAAACATGCATGCTTAATTGTGCACCATTCATGCCCATTGTTAAAGACAGCAAGAAACCCATGGTCTACTGCTCTGTAGAAAGCTTTCAGCGCTCCAATAAAATAAGATTTAATTTTTCTGATATCAGGCCAAAATGTGTGGTAGCTGTAGACTTCTAATAAACCATCCTGACACATTTTCTGGAGCTGGACTAGAGCTCTTACCCAAGCCACCAGAACTGCATCACAAAGAAGTTTCTTGTTCCACTCGCCCTTTTCAGTTGTGTCCCATAGGCTTTTCCTGTTGGACATGACAGCAAAGGTTCCATTAAGGTGAAATGGGAGACCAGAGAAAATGGAAAGAGGCAGAAAACAGAAAACCTGCCCAATAAAGTCATCCAAATCAGGTGTCCATTTCCCAGTGTCAACGTTCCTTTTCAATGGCAGGGCTAGCCCGGCCACTGGGAGCGAAAACCCAATTTTATTCTGGCTGTTGTGTTTAAATGTTTTTAAAGACTCTCCAATGCCAAAGCTGGAGTGCAGAAGATAATGTTTTTCATAAGTCCTTGACCTTTGTATCCTTGTGACCCTGATGATTGCGAATTCGGTCACATCAACAACCATGTTTTTGGACAGGAGTGCTGCGATAGCTTTCTGTTCGTTCTGAAGGAAGAAGTCCTCAGTAATGCTCAACTTCTGAGCCTGCTCCCTGTATAGTTCCAATTGGAAAACAGGGTTATCGGGTGATGATAATTCAGGAGGAAGAAATCCAAGACTTACTTCCCGAACTCCTTTTAGGAAGATTATTAAGTTTTGAGAAGACTCTTGGAAGATATTCACAAGTGCTTTAATCTCTTGTTCATTAAGGCTTTGATCACAAATCTTTGAACATTTTGCATCTTCCTCTGTTCTGAAAGGCAAACGAATAAGTGTTCCGTTGTAGTCGAGTGTTCCCTTCAGATTGCAGCCAAAAACATTTTCATATGGGTGAAACTGATCAGAAAATAACTGAAGTACTTGAGGGTGCTTCTGGAGGTTTAGTTTGATACCCGGATTCGCTTCACTTTGAATGTGTTTCGAGAGATGATTTGCATTGGGGTCAAACATAAGCATGCTGCTCCCACTGAGTATAGATGGCACATCGGTTACACGATACACTGTATTGAAACCAAGTCCAAATTTTCCAATCTTCTCAACCTGGAGCTCTTTAGTAGCTGCTCCAACCCGTGTGATATTACAGAAGTCTTCATCACTGAACTTGCTGTTATTATATGACCACAATGCAGGCCCATGGCAAGATGCCATTTCTGGGTCTATAAGACTCTTTCGAAAGGAAAGGTTTTGTCTCATATCCACTAAGAAGTTACAGATCGTGGCACCTGCATCATCAGCGTTCTGTATCATCTCCTTGAAGAGATCAACCTCTTCACTGTATTCTCTGAGGATGTTCTTTATTCTGAGCGTGATAGGTTCTGAGGGTCCCCAGGGTTCAAAATACTCTGGCTTTAGTATCTTGGTGCTGAGTAATGGGACTTTAAGAAAGGCGGCTGTGGTCAATGTGATATCTTCATGAACAATGCTATAGTCCAGTTCATTTCCTAGGTCTTTCAGGCATTCCTTTGGCATATCACAGAACAAGACAGTAGACAAGGGTTTTAAAGTAAACACACCTCTCATTGAATGTACTGGAATAGGAAGATCATCTGTACCTTGAAGGCCTCTTCTCTTCATCCAGTCCAAAACAGATATAGCAAGTTTTAGTTCAACATTAGTGCCACAACAAGAACTCCTGACCTGTATGTCCTTCATAATTTTCTGAAGCATATTATTGATCTCAATGTCTGCCATGGTCTCACGGACGCCACACTGCTGGAAGAGCCTTTTGTAGATCAGGAAATCAGGAGGCACCTTCTTGATCTGGGAGCTCAGATCTAAGTCTTCTGGATAGGACATAAGGATCTCAGATGGGGCAGAAAAGTCAGCACCATTCCAGATCCTCATACTGTCCAACACGTTCCCGAACTGACCTAGGTTGCCTTGCATATGGCTGTAAATATTGTGCAATTTCATGACCAATGAGTAGTAATCTATTGTCTGGTAATGAAGGCTAAGGGCTGTGAGGTTTTCTATTACTTTATTGGGAGGTGGTGATTCATTCAAGCCAAGACTATTGCTTGCTTGTTCATTGAATTCATCCGTGATGGGCATAGAGAACTCCACAAGAGAAGAGTGCTTCTTATTTCTCATGTCTGTAGGTTTGCAAAATGTTACCTTATCATTAGAAGCAATCCACGGCACCCACGCCATGCTACACAATGATTTCATTTGCTTGATATCAGAGCTAGAGAGCACTTGGGTGTCATTGCAAACTCTGATAAGTGCTCTTGCCTTTCTCTCTAGAACTTTAAGACCTTTTATACCACTGTTTCTGTTCACCTCATCTGCAATATGTAGAACATCTACCAGGGAGATGTCCTGAATAGTATCTTTCAGACCAAGAACTCTCAAAGACTTCAATGTTAGTGGTTCCTGAAAGCTGCTAGGAGGAAACCTACAGGAATCGAATATATCCTGAAATGTTACATTTTCAGGGTCAAAAAGAGCAGATGGCTTGACCATCTCCCCATTACAAGGTATGAAGGGCAGGCCTTCACAAATTTTCCTGAGCTCATTAGTCAGGCTGAACAGCACATCACCATTTCTTAAGATCCACAGCATGATGCCTTCTGCTTTACTATTGTGATGGATATACTGCTTGGTTTTGATAGCCTTAACTGACCGTATAGCAATATCAGATGAACTCAAGAAGGGTACCCTCATTTGCATCAGTAGTCTCCGATCATTTTCACTTCTGCATGTAAGCAGTGTTTCTGGCAGCACAAGATCACTGGGAATAGTTGGGACAGTGCATTTATCTACAGCTTGGGTATTTAGGGCTGGAATTAGGTCCGACCCTGTGGACTGCAGGGAGAGCATCTTGCTAAAGATGGGCAACTGACATATAACTTTGCACTCTTCAGTGGTTAATCTGGTTGCCAGTGAGAACAAGTCACGGAGCATTAGTTTCTGTTCCAGTGTCATCGCTGTCAACTTTTGGATTACTGTGGCCACACCTATATTTGAAAAGGCCTTTAGAATATTGTTTGACGTGGGTGCGAGTACATAGTCCGAAAGATTCTTGTGCCAAACATGCGAGTCCCATTGGCATATTACTGTGCAGCCAATGGTTTCTAATATCCTAACCATAGTTTCTGTCAGGCTGTGTCCATCTTTGTTTAGGAAGAGAAGACAAGATTTCTGCCTCAGCCTTACCAGCTGGAGCGTCTGGACCCCATGCTCCACTGGTCTCATGGGCACCAGGGGATAGCCTTCAAATGGTGATAGGACATCAACATCCTGCTGAAGGAAGCTCCAAAATACATGTAGCCATTCTCTAGGAGGCTGAAGCGATTCATCTAAGTGCCAGGACACCTCTTCAGAGCCACTCATCCAGCTTGCTGGTAAGGCCTTGAGTAAGTTCTTCTTGATCACCTCCTTATCCAGGCACACAAGATTTCTGAATATTTCTGCAGAAGACAAAAGATAGTTTGTAAGCAAACAGTGCTACCTACCATCATTGCGACATCAAGTGATACTGTCAACTAGAGCAGTTCACAAATATACAAACACATGATTTTAAGGCTTGAAAGCAAGCATGCACAGCCTAGTTTGGGAAGGAAGGAATTTAACAAAGGAGGTCATAATACTTGTAGGTGAAATTTCTTCTGAATTTGTTGTATTCTACCTTTGGTCATTTTGGAGGCTAGTCACTATGTTTATCTCCCTGGGACTTGAGAATTTAAGGCAGGCATACAGCCTGGTCATTCATCCGCAAATTATTTACTGGCCTGTGTATTGTTGCCAAAAAAGGCACCTATCTATCTGCTGCCTCCTGGAATACTTCTATCCTTTCCCTCAAGTGTACCTTCCTTTTACCAGTGTTGCATGTTTCTTGTATTTCCCATTTAGTTGTTGCTTTTTTCTCCTACTTGTCCTACTTCCTAAGCCATCTTATACATGCCTTGAAGGATCCCCACTGAGTGCCATAGGTAAACATAGTAACCAACTAGTCACTATTTCATGTTTAAAAACTGTATCCATGGGTGCCTCAGAAGAGCACCATCACTAATTTGCACTGTTAGTCTTCTTTGGAGTAGCTTTAAGTAACTCTGCTGGTGAATAACACACCAGTGCATAAAACAAATGAGTCATCTCTACCATCCAGATCTTCATCTCTCTGGGCAAAGGTGCACATCTATCCTCAAAAGGAAGCTATGTACTGCAGAATAGAAAGTGCATGTATGTTCATTTGGGTTGATCTCTGCAGATATCAACTGGGCCTAGTGTTACCATTTAGTATTTCAGGGTATATGTTCAATGTTAGTTTTAGGCAGATGTCACATCTAACCTTACTTTTGTAGCCCAAGGAGGTTTTAAGTTGGAATTATGTGGTACCAGCCACTATTTAGTCTTGGTGACACGGTGGTTAGTGCTTAGCTAGTGAGAGTTTTTCTCCTGTCACCCATCCCCTGAGCCTGGGTTTCGGGGGTGCTGGTTATCTGGGGCTCTAATTTGAGCTGGGTTAATTAGAATAGGTGTGCAGCACGTTCTTTATGTTATATAGGGTTGTCGCTTTGAGGCAGGCGCTTAGGCAGTTGGCAGAGAATTTGACATAGTTAACAAGGTTTATTCTTGTTTAGAGGGGCAATGCTGGTTGAAAGGGAACAGGTAGATAAGTTCATGCCTGGAGGAGCCAGAAAGTTAAAGGTTCTGTAGGAAGCTTAGTTGAGTAAGGGATAATAGTTGTAGTAAAGGGGTTGCGGTGTTTGAAGCCCACAGTTGCAGTTCTGCAGCTCTGGAGTGGGTACACTATTACTGTATTAAATTGTTGTGGGAGGGGAGAGAGATTTTAGGGGAGTGGGTAGCTTAACATAGGTGAGTAAAGTTGTATAGTGAGGCTCTAATTTTGTAAGGCAAAAACCTAGGTTGCTTTTGTTATGTGCACCTGTTTCAATAAAGTGGCCTTTTTCATGCAAACCTTGTGTCAGTGGTCTGTGCTGCTCCCCTTCTTCCCCAACTTATCTGAGTAGTCGATCTATTAAAATATATGGGGCCAGTCCCTTTAATGCTTTGAAAATTAGGCATCAATTTTTAATTTTAATATGCTGTCTAATCAGTAGTTTGTGGAAGTATTAGATTCCTTCTTCTGCACGGGAATAATATGAGTGTCTGGCATGTGTGGAGTGTTCAGAAGAGGAGGAGGAGGTTCGATAAGCGGCAGTTGTGTGGCGACTTCTCCAGGCATCTGTACTTAACAATGAGCTCGCCTATTTTTTATAAATAAATCTCTGTCTTCTTTCACTGGTTATGAGGAGCCATGTGGATTGAGAGGAGAACGCCAAGTATGTTCTGTCCCCGCAATTGGCAGTTAGTGTGTAATTGAATCCAAGTGGTGCCAGTGCAACTAAAAGAGACATTTGTGGCCAGCAATTGTCGGAGCAGGAGGCTACCCGGTTCGTGCCTTATTCATAGGATATGCTCATGCTTCTCTGGGGCCCTTTATAAAGTGGAAACAAGGGAGTCTCATGACGCAAGACATCAGTGAATGAGCTGCCTTGTGTGCAAGAAAAAGACTGCTGCATCAGGGCCGGACTGGGAACTGAAAGCAGCCCTGGCAAACTTCCCCAGACCAGCCCTCGTCCGGCGCGTCGCGAGCTAGCCCCACCACTACTAAGGCAGTTTGGTGGGGTTTTCCCCCAACAAAATTCTGGAAAAAAACAGACCAAAATGGTGCACTTTAAAGCACATTTTTCATTACATATTTAATTTTATCAACTTTCAAAGCACAGTAAATAGTAGATGATGACCTTAAAGAGCACCAGGTTACTCACTCAGTCATATGTGTACTCATAGACATTCTTACAGAGACCACCAAAAATAGACTGAAACATACAAACCTCTATTAATAAAGGGGGCAGTCCTTTTTGATCTGTTTAATTGTTTTTGATCATTGCAAGAAATTGGGGTTGTTGGTCGACTGTGGGTATGACGAGGGGCGGCTTCTCCATTTGAGTGGAGGAGCGTGGCCCCACAAAGAAGAGCCCCAGTCCAGCGCTGAAAAATGACAAGCATTTGCAATGCAATAGGTCTTGCAAATTTTGAAAATTAGAGCTTTTGGTGTTAGAAATGACAATGGTTTTTAATTTTGTTTTCTGTATATAGTGGAGTGATGATATTTGCATAGTGCTATTTCTATTGGCATGCAGACAAAATATCAATTTTTTAATATCGACCTACCATAATATCGATGTTTTAATATCGAAGGGACAGAATATAGAAGGTAAGTAATATCGATTTTTTTAATATCGATGTAAGTAATATCGATACTACTAATATCGATTTTTAGATGATTTTTATGTATATTATGTATTTAATATGTATTTTTATAATATGTAATTTAAGTAAATTTATTTTAGTACTGTAGCAAGTTTGGGGTTTATAGGGGAATAGGGTGGGAAGTAATTTAATTATACTAAATAAATTATTAATTTTTTAGGAATGATAAATTATTTTAAATTAATTGGTAATTCATTTTTATTAATTGGTAATTTATTTTAATTCATGGATTAATTGATAATTATGTTCTGTAGTGGGTTGTAGGTTTATAGGGGAATAAGATGGGAAGTAATTTAATTATTAATTTTTTAGGAATTATAAATTAATTTTCATTAATTGGTAATAATTTTTATTAATTGGTAATTCATTTTAATTAATTGATTAATTGATAATTATGTTCTGTAGCGGGTTGTGGGTTTATAGGGGAATAGGGTGGGAAGTAAGTAAATTATACTAAATTAATTATACATTTTTAGGGATTATAAAAAAATTAATTAATTGGTAATTAATTTTTATTAATTGGTAATTAACCTTAATTCACTGATTATTTGATAATTATATTCTGTAGCGGGTTATGGGTTTATAGGGGAATAGAGTGGGAAGTAATTTAAATGTAATTAAGTAATAATTAATTGTTTTTGCTAATTATATTATTGGTAATTAATTATTAATTGGTAATTATTTTTTATACATTGGTAATTAATTTTAATTAATTGATAATTATGCTAAGTGTATTATTTTAATATTGGCATTTGTTGTGCTTTAATAGTGTGTAAAGTAATTGATATGTAATTAAGTAGCCATTACAGTTATAGTTGGGCATTGATAATTTATTGGATATTAATTATTAATTGGTAATTATTTTTTTAATAATCATTTATTGGTATTTGTAAATAGTTTAGATTAATTTAATAAATATTTATTTACATATTTTAAAATATTAGTTTATTGAGAAGTATGTTATTTTTAACTTTTACGCTATCCAACACATTCCCTACAGTTGCACTCTCTGGAGTGGGAATAGTAATTGTTACCCCTACGCTATCCAACACTTTCCCTACTGTTGCACTCTCTGGAGTGGGAATAGTAATTTTTACCCCTATGCTGTCCAACACTTTCCCTACTGTTGCACTCTCTGGAGTGAGAATAGTAATTTTTACCCCTACGCTATCCAACATTTTCCTTACTGTTTTTTGTTGTTGTTGGAATAGTATTTTATTCCCTTTGTTACTTAATATTTTTGTATTGTTTTAGTCAATGTAGTATATAATTATTTTAAAAGTAAATTTAATTTTTTTAATTTGTTTTGCATAATTATTTAATTGTTATTTAAGTTATTTTATGTGTATAGATGAATTTGTAATATATAATATTTTTAATTATTTATAAGTTATTGCAATAAATATTACAATTGATTATTAAGTATACATAATATATATTATATGTATATGTTTAATTATTTTTTTAATAAAATTATGTATATTACGTATTACTTTTAAATGATATAATATATTTTGTACTATGTTTATTATATTTTTAAATATTTGTTAATTAATTTTACATATTTTTTTATTTAAAAAAAGATATTTTTAAAAAACGATATTTTTGACATCAATATTTTTTTCCGATATTTTTGTACGTACCTATTTGTAGATAGGATGTCTATATTGTTGACATCGATATTATTGCTCCGATATTTTTGTAGGTCGATATTTTGTCTTTCTATAATTTGTCAGACATTCATTTCTATTCATATGACCTTACGGCACTGGAGAACCAGAAAATGGGAAATAGGTTATAGGGGGGTGGGGGGGGGGGGGGTGGAATTATATGCTCCTGAAGCCTCAAGATTTTAAACTGGGCTATGTATTTCACAAACATAACACATAATCCACAACCTTCTGCACAATCTTAGGTTGCAACACATTGTAGCTCAAACAAAAAAAAAAGCATGCCACGTGGTGATGGGCACTGATATGTCCTCTATAAAGTTTAATTTGGCACCGTAAAGTTGCTGATTATTGAATTTAAGTGCTAAACTGGTACTAATGTGGTTAATCTTTTCCCATCCAGTAGTAATTGTCACAGATACTGTTTTTAGTAATCTGAGAGCAAGCGCTGTGCCACAATCTCTGACTTTATGCCTTTTTAGTCTAGGTTACTGCCTCTACTGATGTGCAGGACTTCTAAAATTATAGATTAATAGTTGATTTAGCAAGCAGGATTTTAAGGGGACTGGGCCTGACTTTGACAGGATCCTGGTAGGGCCTTAGATTCATGCCCTAATTTCCTAGGCGAAACACGTCTTTTTTGTTCAATAACTTTATTAGTTTTGCAAAGAAGCATATAAAGAGTTAAATACAATAAGAAAGTGATACAATTAATAAAAAAAGAAATACAAGCGATCAGCAAAAAATACAAATATGTCTCATATAGTTTCTTCAAGCATTTCATCGATGTGTTGCAAAGAAAGAGAGAAGAATGACAACCAGGAACCATAATAAAAGTCAAAGGTATCACTTTGATAAATAAAATTGATTAGGGAAAAAGATAGAAAGCTGAAAACAGAAAGAAAGAGAAAAAGAAAGAAAAGCATGGGGGGAGAGGGAAGAGAAGGAGGAAGGAAGGGTCTCCTGTAACACTACAAAAAGAAGGAAATACCAATAATCATAGAGACGCCACAAAAGGATATTGCTCCACCAACCCTTGTGATGCCAAATCCATATATTCATCTAAGGCTCTCCAAACTCTATTAGAAATAGAAGGGGAGAGATGAGCCTCATCCACTGAGGTATACGCACCACGTAAAAAAGATACCCACGCCCACCATGTATGGTAAGAGATGGAATTAAATGATTTCCATTCCATAAGGACAATTTTCACCGCAATTGACAATAGTAGGTCTAGTAATTGCAAATCTAAAGAGTCTAGAGGTAATGGAATAGGTGGGGCCCATGGGCCAAGCAAAACCATAGTAAAGGAGAGCTGAAATTGAATATTAAATATTAACAAAAGATGTTTATGGACCAAATCCCAAAAAGGCTGGAGTAAAGAGCACTCAAAAACATATGAGGATAATTACCTGTAGCCAAACCACAACTCCAACAAAGATCATCATCTTTAAGACCAAGAGAATGTAAGCGTGCTGGAGTCCAATGCAGGAGATTAAGAGAAAAAAATGTAGATTGAATTAGAGAAGGGGCAATTTTATTACGAAGAGAAAGCCTCCCAATCAACTGCCAAGTATCTGCGGAGATATGCGTAGTAAATTCATGATCAAAATGATGCATCCATTTCTGTTGAGTAACAGTAGTTAAGGCAGGAGGATTGGAAGACAACAATTTATAAATTCTGGAGGCCACATGACCAGATCCAAGCCACAATTGTAATAGAGCTATAGTAGGAGAAACTGGATCAAGACACAGCTTAGCAAGAGCAACTTTTATTTTTAAAAAGGTATAAAAATCCAAATTAGAAAGAGAAAACTGTTGAGCTAAGGAAGAAAAAGGTAATGGATCATTATTGGAATCATAAAGATGATGAACCAACGTAACTCCTTTATTAGCCCAATAAGTCATTAAACTAGGCTCAATAGCAATTTTAATTTTAGAGTTGCGGCATAAAGAGGACCACCTAGATTTATGAATTGGCCTAGAGACTTGCTTGTCAATAGTTTTCACAGCTGCAATGGTGTCTAAGATAATGGATCGAGAAAACGGAATAGACAAAGTGGATGTAGTTAAGAAAGAGGAGGAAGGTAAGGGGGAAGAAAGTTCTTGTTCAACCAAACACCCAAGATGATGTGTGGGGAGTATCTGAGGAGAACCAAAGGGCACCTTGAGAGGCATAAAGAGGACCACCTAGATTTATGAATTGGCCTAGAGACTTGCTTGTCAATAGTTTTCACAGCTGCAATGGTGTCTAAGATAATGGATCGAGAAAACGGAATAGACAAAGTGGATGTAGTTAAGAAAGAGGAGGAAGGTAAGGGGGAAGAAAGTTCTTGTTCAATCAAACGCCCAAGATGACGTGTGGGGAGTATCTGAGGAGAACCAAAGGGCACCTTGAGAGGCTTAAAAAGGCACTTGATATTTCTCCCAATCTGGGAAATTACAGCCACCCATATCATAGGGTTTCCTCAAAGACCTATAAGCAATTCTAGCTCTTTTATCGCTCCAGAGGAACTTAGAGGTGAGAGAATCAATTTCATGAACAAAAGAAGAAGATAGCCTAATAGGAATCATAGAAGATACAAAATTAATAATGGGCGTTATCATCATTTTTAAAGTTGGAAGGCGTCCCCACCAGGAGATCTATTTAGGAGACCACGCATCTAAAAGTTGACGAATTTTGAGTAAGGTTTGAGCCTCGTTATAGGCTACAGTGTCATAAAGAGTACTACGAAACCAAATCCCTAAATACTTAATCGGTTTCGATTTCCATTTAAAGCCAGCATTCCCCATATGAGCTGGAAAGCAGTAAGCATTTAGCGGGAACATTTCTGTTTTGTCTTTATTAAGGGAATACCCAGAGACACCAGAAAAAAGGTTAATAATATCCGAAATAGTAGGAATTGCAGAAACAATATCATCAGAGAAAATGAGTACATCATCTGCATAAGCAGCTGTTTTGATGCAGTGTGAGCAAAAATTAAAACCTTTAATATCTTGATGAAGATTAATTAACCGCAGAAGTAGATCAATAGACAATAAAAACAAAAGAGGTGGTAAGGGGCACCCTTGTCTAGTACCTTGACGAAGATTAAAGAACGAGAACGTAGCACCATTAACTCTGATATTCGCTCTCGGATGTACATATAAGGACATAACCATATTAACAAAAGAATCACCAAGATTATGGGCACAAAGCGCTGCATTAGAAAAGGCCAGGAAACCTTGTCAAAAGCCTTCTCGGCATCCAGAGCAAGAGCAGCCGCCAGAAGAGTAGATAATTTTGCTTTCCCTATGATGTGACAAAAGGTACGAATATTATCTCCAGCCAATCTTCCTTTAACAAAACCCGTCTGAGATGGATGAATAAGCAGTGGGATATAGGATTCCAAATGTTTGGCCAAGATTTTAGCAAAAATCTTTGCCTCCATATTGAGAAAGGATATGGGGCGAAAATTCTTAGGATCCGAATGATCCTTGCCTTCTTTTGGTATCACTACAATAGTAGCATCAGCAGCAGAGACCGAAACCGAACCTGATGTTATAAAAGTGTCAAAGATATTTTTAAGGCGAGGGACAACAGAAGCAAGAAAAGTCTTATAGAACATGATGGGAAAACCATCAGGTCCCGGAGCCTTCCCCGAGCGTGTGGTTTTAATTGAATTTATAATCTCTGCAGTAGTAATCGGACCTTCCAACTTCACACCGTCATCATCCGAAACCGTCTGAATAGGAAGCGTCTTTAAGAATTGTTGACATTGATCAAATGAGGATGGATTAACAGGAGTGTACAACTTGCTATAAAAGTCACGAAAAACCTTAAGAATCTCCTTAGTTTGATATTTCTTGGTATCAGAGCTATCAATAATACAAGATATCTGAGATGACCTAAGATTAGATTCCTGGAATTTTAGAGTCGCTGCCAAAATCATACCTGGGCGGTTTTTCAAAAGTAAACGTTTGGATTTCTGAGCTTGAACCCCAATGTGTGCTCTTTGAGTGACAATAGTATTGTAGGAATACTTCACATTTTTAATGGTTTGTAGTAATTGTTTGTCCTTAGAATGTTGATAGAGACACTCTTGTCTCTTAATATCATCAGCTAAGTCTGTAAGTTCTTTCTTAATATCAGCATTCCTCTTTGCCATACGTTTAATAACTTGTCCTCTAAGCGTACACTTAAAAGCATCCCACAAGACTATTGGGGAACTGACTGAGCCCTCATTACCAGAAAAATAATTATCAATCTCCTCATTCAATGCTGCAACCTGAGTCTGATCATGTAGAATTTCTGTGTTTAACCTCCAATTACGAGGTTCTTTCTTGTCAGTAAGATTGAGGAGAGAAAAGGATACCGCAGCATGATCAGAAACAAGAATAGGATGGATGTAAGGAGACGACGAAACCTTTAAAAGAGCTGAGTGGACTAAAATATAGTCAATACGAGAAAAGCTAGAATGAGGTGAAGAGAAAAAAGAAAAATCACTTCCAGTATGGTTATGTAGACGCCACAGGTCTTGAAGATTAGCAGAGGCACACATATTGATCATCTGTATGTGAGCCCTAGGGGGACAATATTTAAAAGCAGATTGTCTATCTAAAATCGGGTCAATAGGAAGATTAAAATCTCCACCAACTATCAGATTACCCTTATGAGGAACCACAGACAATTTTTTAGTAATCGACCGCCAGAACGATGGATCGTCATTATTTGGAGCATAAATATTCATAACGTAAAGATCAAGAGAACCATTAGAAAGTCGGGACAGCAGCCATCGCCCTTCCGAATCATGTTCTGCAGAAACCACAGACAACCCTGAATTTTTAGAAATTAATGTTATCACTCCATTCTTTTTACCAGAGGCATCAGAGCACACCACATCAAGGACCCACTCTTACCTCAATAGTATAGCTTCTTCATAAGATATTTTCGTTTCCTGTAGTAACACTAAATCTGTAGAAAGATGTTTGCAA
The DNA here is from genome assembly GCF_964263255.1 of Lissotriton vulgaris. Lineage (NCBI taxonomy): Eukaryota > Metazoa > Chordata > Amphibia > Caudata > Salamandridae > Lissotriton > Lissotriton vulgaris. The sequence goes on from NC_141695.1 coordinate 435,286,796, forward strand.
TAATCCAAAATCTTAGCCCTTTTCACCGGGTGATTCAATCCACGTACATTAAGGGACAATACGTTCAATCCAGGCATAAAAACAGAAGAACATAAAAGCTACTAAGCATTGATACTAGAGCAAATAAACCAAAAGCAAATAAACGCAAAACAACACAGACCCAACAACATGAAAGACACCACCAATAAGAAGCGCCAACAGGAGATCCAGGAAAAGAAAGAAGGTAAGAAAAGATAGAAAAGAGAAAAAGAGAAAGGAAAACCAGAAAAGGGAAACAGGCAGATAAGAAGAAGGAACCCACCAGGGGAGGTCTAGAAGAGACCAAGTTCATACGAGGGGGAACATGGAGAGGTATGCAAAAAGGCCACCAAGGAAAAGGAAATAACAGTCGATCACCTCATACGGTTTGGAGAGATATAAGAAGAAATACAAAAATTGGGAGGAGAAATTCGCAATTATATAATACAATTAGACAAAGGTATATCTAGTATTAGAAAAAAGAGAAGCATGAACAATCAAATCAGGTACCATCACACAGTAAATATATAATAACAGAAAGGGATTAAATCCCAATGTATAACAGTAGAAGAAGTATCCTATGTCAAATATAACAAGAAAAAGGAATAAATATAAATTCATCAAAATGATCAGAACGATCTAAAAATTATCAATTCATAAAACACCAACCATGAAACAGATATCATAGTACAATTCATTATAGTACAATAATAAATAAATAGAGAAATATCAATACATAACAGTAATTATAAAACTAAATCATCAAGCGAAATGATCATAAGAATCAAAGATATAGTAATATATAACTCACAAACTATAAACAGAGATCAAAATACAGATGAATTATATCTAAATACCAATGAATCAGAGATGTACTCAATGAAGAACAATAAATAAAAATTCAAATCAACAAAAATAAGCAAAGCAAGAAACGAGGACAAATTATATATTCACATATAAACATATAAGAGTAACGACGAAGAGCCACCTAGAGAACAGAAAAAATATGAATACATAGCACCGAAACTAGAGCAAGTAAAGAAAACACAAAGAATTCTAACCAACAATATAAAAAAATTAAAAAAAACAGAACAATACAACAATAAAGAAAGAATAACTATACAGCCAAACACAAAAAAGAATGATATAAACATAAATCGAAAGTAAACAACATACTTACAGAACTATAGATAAAAGCATCTATTGAAGGTCAATTAATGTAGAAAGTACTATTGAAGTAAACAGAAATTCACGATAAGAACAACACTATAAATAGGATAATCAAAAAACACTGAGCCATAAAAGTAGCGAACAAGGAAGCGAAATAAAACATATAGACAAATAAAGAAAGGGAACAAAAAACACAAAACATGCAATCCAAAATAAGGTTAAAACATGTCAATCACGGAGATATCATAAACCCTGTGTATGTCTAGGAGTCTGGTAAGTATAGCATTAGACAACAACAAGATTTATACATCAAGAAGATTTACAAAAGAGAAGACAACATTCCAGAAAGTACTCAAGAACCAGAAGTTCCAGGAGAAGGTGAAGAAACCCATCTGAGACTCCATCTGGTTATCCAGGAAAGTGGAGAGATCTGCAGGCTCATAGAAAATCTGAGAACGACCTCTAAAAGTTATTCGGAATCTTGAAGGACCAGCAAAGGAAAAAGGAATTTTCATGTCGATTAATCTTCTACGTAGATTCAGAAAGCCTTTCCGTCTAATAACAGTGTCTCTGGAAAAATCTTGGGAAATAGCAATCTTGTGGCCCTCCCATGTAATCGCCTTGATCTTCCTCATTTGAGCTAAAATTTGTTCCGAGTGTTGATGACGCAGTGGTTTAAAAATCACCGCCCTAGGATGAGGCGAAGATTTGGGCCGAACAGTAGGGACACGATGGGCACGTTCAATCTCAAAGTCTTTTTGAAAGGAAATCTGAAGCACTGAAGGGATCCATTGATAAAGGAAGTCTATCAAGGAGGACGCAGACTTCTCCGAATCTTCGGGCAGACCAAAAATACAGAGATTACTCCTTCGATTGCGATCTTCCTGTTCCGTGAGATCTCTCCGTAGCACCAACATGGAGCGTTCCATCTGTTGCATTGATTTAAAGTGTTGTTGCATAGTATCCTCTGCACCACTAATCCGTGACTCAGCAGCCGAAACACGAAGAGATGAAGTAAGTCACTATTGGTTTTGGTCGATTGCGCAATATCATGAACAGCATTTAACCTGGACAAAATGGTATCCAACGTAGTGCCAGCGTCTTTCTGAGCAAAATCCAGAGTAGGAGAGGTCTGCTTCAACCTCTTAAGGTTACCTTTCGAGTCTTTGGTTTTGGGAGAAAGACCTATGTGGAGGAGATGGCTCAATGGTTACAGCGGCAGACCCTGATGCAGAGTTCTGACCAGGGACCAGGGTTCGATTCCCGCCTCGGCGGGGTCTCGGGCTCAATTTCTTCGGACCTGTTAATTCTCGCCTCGGTGCCTATTCTAATCTCGGGCCCCACACTGCAACTCTGGGCAATAGCTTGCTTAGCCTCCACACCGGCCCCAACAGCGCTAAGGATGCCTGGCTTCACCCTGGGGGTGCCCAGGAATGGACACTTCACAGGGAAAGCCAGGAGGGGTTCCACAACGGTCTGAGTATCAGCGCCAGGAAGCCGAATAGACGACACCGCATGGTGACCGTCTGGTGACAGTGCGCTCTATAAGTACCATGACACATCAGCCATTAGAGAGTGCACAAAAAACAAAAATACACACAAGTGCAACCTGTATGAGTACAGATAAGAAAGGTGCAGATATGTTAAGACAAAAAGTCTCGCCGTAGGGCACCAATAGCGTGTTTAGAATATTTTGAGAAACATATACACAGAACCTCAAATAAATCAATATAAGTGCACCATTTAGATTAACTCAGTGAAAGAGAAAAAATGGACCAGGTATCATAGTAGAGAATATAAACAGTATTGCATCGAAAATACAAACATCACCAAATTAAGGAATATGACTGTGGGGACAGATATCAAGAAAGAAGAGGTATCAGTGAAGTACCACTAGGTTAGCAATAAACCGTCCGTGGAACCAGCTAATTGTCACAAACATAAAAAGACAGTCCCCAAAAGTGAAATGTCAGAGTTCCATATAGAAATGCCGCATCTTCAATGATGAATGAAAAGAACACCAAACAAAAGGTGCAACATCTGAGGTAAAACAGAGGCGCCACTAATAGAACACAAAATGGCGTCCATTTGTAAGGAGAAAAATATAGGAAGTGCACTGCAAGAGCAGGACTGGCAAACCAGGCAATAAGAGCAGAAAACAGCATGTGAGGAGAAAAGAAAAAAAACGAAAAACATCCATAAGAGATCCAATATAGTCAATAAGAGCAAATATCACCTAATTTCCAGCATATATCGAAGGTTCCGGTGAAATGGTCATCACTTGAGGAGAGAAACGCGAGTGCCGCCGTCAGGATATAAAATGGCGGCCGCCCGCGAATTTCAGTGGAAAAAGGCACTGTGGCGTTTATCTGAGCCTTCCAAGTGTGAACCGCAAAAGCTACACCGACAGCTCACGGCATGTTCCAAAGCCGAGAGCGCCGGTTCCGGGAAAGTTTCACCGCGTATGAGGGAAGAAAAGCTCCCAGACGGCCTCCAATACCCCAGAGCTCAAGCACAGACCGCCATCACCCAGCGGCGCGCAAGCCACGCCCCATAGGCGAAACACATCTTGATTTCAGTAACTGTAAGATCGAACATAGCAAATCCTGTCAGCGATGCGTCCTCTGTTTACATTTCATCTTTTGCCTCATCTTGCATTCCATGAGAGTATTTGCTTTTTCCAAATGTTGAGTTTCTGCAGTATTTTTTATAAGTAGTATAGGGCTGTTGATCAATACAAACCATGATTGGAGTAATCTCCAGGTGTCTGGGGGAGTTCGGATTCTGGGTGGCTGCCGGGTGTCTACGACAGGGTGCCATGTCAGTGTGAGCTTCTCAGTGCCTGCCAGTAGGTCAGAAATGTGTTCAGAATATGTGGTCATCCAATCCCTGGCCTATCTGCAGCGTGCACAAAGCAATGGTAGTATATGTGCCAATTGTAATGATGATGCTATGGGACTGTGTGTGATGGAGGTACACAACTGTTGAAATATTGATAAAATAAAATAAAATGCAATGCCTACAGGTGATTTGGTTGTGTGTGTTTGGAAGGGATTGTGAAGTCGAGGTGATGAAAGGAAATAGCGGCAAGAAGAAAAGATTGTGCTGAAGAGGGAAGAAATTAGGTGTTTGATATGCTGCTGGAGCACTTCAGAAAGATGTGGGGTGAAAAGGTCCTGTCTAACTAACAAAGTAAGAAATGGCCAATGAAAGTGGTGTGAACAAGAGTGATTGAGACATTCTGTAATGTGCTGCCCCGCCCCCTCCCACATATTTTATTAATGTTTCCTCACAGCCTCAGGTTTCCGGAATGGAAACTTTCAATTCTAATTATTCACAGAAAGATCTTTGTAGCTAACCATTTATTTGATACTCTAACAAGCAATGGTAAAGGCAATAGTTCTTGCTTGATAATGGCACGTATGCAGGTTGTTGCGTTATAAGTGTGGATGAAATAACAGAAAACTCACACAGAGACGCCCATATATTGGCAGATGATACACTGTGTGAAACACAAGACTTTAGTTCACAAGTTATAAACTGTGCCTTTAATTACACATGCCAGTCGGGGTCGGATGGGGCTAAAGGGTAATCTGGCAGCGCTGAAAGTGTCGGTCTAAGGGGTCAATGTATGGACCACTTTCTTTGTCTGTTAGTGGGCATGGCTTTTTGTCTGGTGGGTCAGTTTTTACTGCTGGTTAGCCTAATATTACCACAAAGCAGGAACAATTACACGCAGATTCTAATACTGTGTAAAACACCTTTACAAGTTCAGATATTGCCCCTATATCTGCGAGTGTGGGCTCCTTATTACCCATCTAATTCACAAATGAGGGCCACTTTCAATTTTGCTTCTGGGTGTATTTTCTGTCCCAGTCCAGCCGATTCCTAGTTAAGCTTATTAAGCCACGCCCATTTTATTAATTATTTTTTATTTTATTTTATTATTATTAATTTAATTAAAGCACCGACTGCAAGACAGCTTTAATGAACTCTGTCGAAAGATAACCAGGCACAAAGCATTGATTGTCCTTCACAGTGAACACAGGGGCTCTGATGTGTATTGCTAACGGTGCGGTGAAAAAAGTGGGTTAATATCCCAAATGATGGGTTTCTAGGCCAACAACTTCGAGTTAGTGTAACTCATTGCAGTTAACTTATCTTTAGGGAACTCCTACGACTATATGAGTTACTCCTGCACAGAAATAGATATTTTTTTTCCAAATTTTAAGAGGCATTTTGATATTTTCAAATGCCGTCTATGAGCCTTTTATTTGCTAGGTCTGTGGCTCGCCTCTTCTCTCTTAGGAACAGCCGTGGCTCGGCGTTGGCTCAGCTCTCCTCTGGCATTCAGTTCTTAACTCTTCTCTAGCTCACAAGAGGGAGACAGGACATGTACGCACCCTGACCTCCCCCTCATGTAAACTTCCTCTCAGGCGCTGAAGCAGCAAAGAAAGATCGCTCGGAGCAGAGGTCACACTCACCACAGTCCGGCCAGCAGCAGGATCCAGAGGACCCTTCCTGAAGGTGACAGCCTGACCACTGTAACAACGTGGGTAGTCTAGTTGGTGGGTGGAGCTAGGGGGATGCAGAAGAGGAGGAGCGACGACAGAAAAGAGGCAGTTAGAGTAGGGACGGGGAACTGAGAGGAATTATAATAAAGAGCTTGTGAGCAATGAGTATCGTGTAGCGTCATTACTGGTAGCACAACGCTACAGCTGGCGACGAGGGTGGGATGGTGCAGTCTGCCACCCCAGAACCCCGACAACGAGTGTCCCAAGACAGCACGCAGAGAAGGTCGCCGTCGCGACACGTGTGCTGCGCAGGAGACCGCCACGATAGTGTCTGGCCAGCGGTAAGCGCTCGATGCTCCGCGATTAGCCGATCGCGTGGAGCCCAAGCGGGAGAAGCCCAGTGAGTGAAGCGCCAGCTAGCGCTGAAATTGCCCCGTTGAATTGCGCAGTGGAGCGCTGGATTTAATGCCCACCCGAATGCGCGAGGTCGCGTGGTGTGGAGGAATAAAGAAGATCGGGAGCCCACCCTGATCTTATCTGCTGCCCCAAGGTCCACGGAGAGTGTGGAGGTGCTGTCTAATACAGAGACCGACGGCCGGTGAGTCCCCGTGAAAGTGTGAGCCTGCAAGAGTGAATGAGCCTGAGATCTCGTGGGAAACGAGATTTCCATAGCGGCGGCAATCTTAGAGTCAGGCGGTAAGCCCCAATCCCTATTCAAAGCATAGGGCGGCCATCTTGAAGTCAGGCAACAGCAAAAGTAAATAAGCACGAGCAAAGGCAGCAGTAAAAGTAAACAAGCAGAAGCAAATGCAAGTAAAGAAAGAAAAACCAGCACTAGCAAAGGCAAACAAGCACGAGTAAAGGCAAGAGAAGAAAGAAAACAAGCGCAAAGGCAACGACAAAAGAAATCAAGCATAAGCAAAAGTAAAGGAACAGAAATCAAAGATGGCGACGTCACCACAACGAAACGCGGCGGATCCGGCAGCAACCACGCCAGTCACGACCAGCGTCTCATATCTGCGTACTCCTGAACCACTGGCCCTAATAGCTGGAGGGGGCATGGGACCCAGATTGGAGGAGTGGTTGGAGGACTTTGAGGACTATATGAAAGGATCAAAGGTCACGGATGAAGACGAAAAGTTAATTGCATTGGGCAATCTGGTCGGGAAAGAAATCAGTAAGTTAATCAAGGAATTGCCGCCTGCCGAAACAGGATCATATGTCACGGTACGAGATGCCCTGAACAAAAGATTTTTACATAAGAGAAATGTGGACTATGAAAGGTACATGTTTCATCAAGCTCGGCAAGAAAAAGAGGAATTGATGAGTACGTTTATAATGACACTGCGACGACTGTCTCGGTCCTGTGAGTTTGATACATTCTCCACAGAGGATGCCATAAGATTGCGGATAATTGAAGCTTGCCAGTCAGAAACCCTCAGAAGGAGGCTACTGCGGAAAAGTCACAACCTTGATGAGATTGAAGAGATGACCCGTATACATGATCAAGCAGAGCAACATGCTAGAAGAATGGAGACGGGGCATGGTGAGAGGCAAGAACAAGTGCATCGTGTACAAACCAAGGACACTCGCAGACACTCTCGAGATCGACACCGGACATCCAGGACATCGTCCCGTCAACATTACACAGGGCGCAGATGCCATGAGTCCGGCCGTGGAGACAAGAAACGAGATCGCCCCGCAAATGCTATCGGTGCGGATACGACTTTCCGCACACTGATGTATGTCCAGCACTCGGTCAGCAGTGTCGAAAATGCGGGAGAGAAAATCACTTTGAGGCTATGTGTGGAGAATACCGAAAAGAAAGGATGAAGGAGACGTCGAGATCGTCTCGTCCTGACACAAGGCGGCATCATGTGAAGGCAGTCCAGGATCGGCCGGAGTCATCCTCTGTTTCCTCACACTCCAGCAGAGAGTCTCGGAGGTCTCAATGGCAGAGAAGATCTCCATCCAGAGGATCCAGGTCAGCATCTCGGGAATCGGTGTATACTGATGAGTATGTCTGCATGATAGCTGATCCACATCAATTAAAGACCCAGACTAGACATAAGTGTGGGAACTCATCCAACCAAGTTTGTAATGGATAGTGGGGCCTCACTGAACTACATTCCTGTAACTGAATACAACAAAATGAAACCGCCGCCCACCTTGAGCCCGGCCTATGTCAGAGTGTTCACGTGGATGTCGAAGAAACCTCTCTGTTGCCTTGGGAAATTCGCAACCACACTCAAGCACAAAACCACCTCTGTGCAAGCATATATACATGTAATTGAAGGTCCGGAGGCTGACTGTTTCCTCAGTCTGCCCACAGCAGAGCATCTTCGGCTGGTCAAAATATTATACAGAGTAAGTGATGATCCGGACATCATACACAAGTTCCCTAAACTCTTCACCGGACTCGGAAAAATGAACAAGTGCCAGATCCGGTTGCACATAAATGAACGAATACGTCCCGTCGCACAACATCACAGGCGAGTATCTTTCCACCTTCAACAAGCCGTGGAAGATGAAATTCAAGAGTTATTACAAACAGATATTATTGAGAAGACAGAAGGGCCAACACCGTGGGTGTCACCAGTTGTCATCGTGCCAAAGAAGGGCACACCCGAAAAAGTGCGACTGTGTGTGGACATGAGGCTTCCCAACACGGCCATCGAAAGGCAGCGTTATCCAGGGCCCCATCTGAGTGATATGATTGCTTCACTAAATGGTGCGAGAGTCTTCTCCAAATTAGACTTGAACAAAGGTTACCACCAGTTGGAGCTACATGAGAAATCGCGATATATAACAACATTCGCCACTCATTTAGGGCTATTCCGCTGCAAGCGACTCAGTTTTGGCATTTCATCTGCCGCAGAGATCTTTCAAGAAGCCATCCGTCAAACCATACGTCACATACCAAATACACTAAACTATAGTGACGACATTCTTGTGTATGGTTCAAATGTCCAAGAACATGACAAAGCATTGGACCGGGTATGTCATGCTCTTCTGGAGGCCAACCTCACCCTCAACAAAGACAAGTGTGAGTTCCATCAATCCACTCTTAAATTCTTTGGTCACGTATTTTCAGGAGCCGGGAGGAAGCCTGATCCTGAGAAGGTGTTAGCCCTAAATGATACCAAAAGTCCACAAGACGTTAGTGACATTCGATCGTTTCTGGGCATGGCAAGCTATTGTGCCAGATACATAAAGGACTATGCCACCATCAGTCACCCGTTACGGGCCCTCACCAAACAAGGACAGCCATTCCTTTGGACTCCCCAATGTGAGCAGGCGGTCCAAGACATCAAACGTGCAGTTGAGTCAGCAGACAATCTGGCGTACTTCAGCCCTAAGAGGAACACTGAGATCACTGTGGACGCCAGCCCTGTTGGATTGGGTGCAATATTGGCTCAGTTTGACAATGAGACAGACCAGAGACACATCATGGCCTATACCAGCAGAAGTCTATCGGACACCGAGAAAGCCTATTCCCAGCCGGAAAAGGAAAGCCTTGCGGTTGTGTGGGTGTGCGAGCACTTCCACATTTTTATATACGGCAAGCACTTTACACTATTGACCGACCATCAATCACTAGTCACCATTTTCGGGAACCCCAGAGCCAAAATGCCACCTCGAATTGAGCGCTGGGGTTTGCGTCTACAAGAGTACACTTATACCATAGTGCACAAACCAGGAAAATCAACGAATCCGGCTGATTACATGTCGAGACACCCTCAAGCATCACAGGCGTCATGTCCATCTGTGGCGGAAGAGTACAGTCATTACATCGTGGACCAGGCCAGACCACCGGCGGTTCCCTGAGAGGCAATGAGATGAAATCCTTCTAAAGGTGATGCGCCGATTGCGGACCAATCGATGGCGTCATGACAGTGAGGAGGAGGGGTGCGATCCACGCATCCGCCAAGAGATGCAGGCCTTTAGGCATGTGAGCGAAGAACTATCTGCCACCTCAGAGGAGCTCCTACTGAGGGATCAACGGATCGTCATTCCTATGCAACTCCGGCAGGGTGTCATCAATTTAGCCCATGAGGGTCACAGTGGAGTGGTTGCCACAAAAAGAGCGCTGGAACTCACTCTAAAAGACTGTCCCCAGTGCCAACTGGTTAATCAAGGAGATCCTCCAGCACCCCTACAGATGTCAAGGCTACCCAGTGGTGTATGGCAGGAGCTCGCCATGGACTTTTATGGACCCATTCAGTCGGGCAAATATGTCCTAGTAATAATGGACGAATACTCCAGATTTCCGATAGCACAATTTGTATTATCTACCAGTGCCACCAGCACCATTGCGGTGTTGGATGAAGTGTTTGCTGCCTGGGGTGTTCCTAAAGAACTCAAGACGGATAATGGCCCCCTTTTTAATGGGCACAAATTTGGAGAATTTGCTAAACACTTACATTTCAGGCATCGCAATATCACTCCCCTATGGCCTCAAGCCAATGGCATGGTGGAGTGATTTATGGCAACTTTGAAGAAGACGTTCCAGCAGGCCACCAACGACAAGAAGGATTTACAAGTGGCTCTCAACGAAGTTCTGAGAGCATACCGAACGACACCCCATGCCACTACGGGAAAATGTCCTGCCACCCTCATGTTAGGATGACCAATCAGAACACAGATACCTATGTGGGAAGGGGCCCTGCGACTGGTGTCGCCTACAAGAGCACATACTGAGCTAGTGGTGGCTGACCGAGAACGCAAGAACAAAATGAAGTCTTACGCTGACACTCAGAGAGCCAGATCTCCATCTCTGCATGAAGGAGACTGCGTTTTAGTCAAGCAGGAGCAGCAGAAAAAGACAGATTGCAGGTTTAGAGCCGAACCTCTAATGATCACTAAACAGAAGGGTACAATGATAACAGCGGAGTCAGAGAACAGGAGAATTACCAGAAATGTTTTGCATTTTCAACGGTGCACCCCTACTGTCACAGATGCCCTCAGCAAAATGACTGAAAGACTGGGCCCAGAGAGATCTGGCAGTGCGGCCGTAGCACAAAGACTTGAGACTCCGGCAGAAACTGAACCTGAGGGGGAGGTGTGGTCCGACGACCCAGACGAGATATTCGACGACCTGTGCGGCTGATCGAAGAACTATGATCAAGTCAAACTTTTGTTTTATTTTGTTAACAAAGGGGGAGATGTAAGAACGTAGGTAGTCTAGTTGTTGGTGGGTGGAGCTAGGGGGATGCCGGAAGAGGAGTAGCGACGACAGGAATGAGGCAGTTAGAGTAGGGACGGGGAACTGAGAGGAAGTACAATAAAGAGCTTGTGAGCAATGAGTATCGTGTAGCGTCATTACTGGTAGCACAACGCTACAACCACGTCCTTAGCAATGTGTCCTGCTGTCTGTGTGCTTCTTTCACCCCTCGGCATGCGCTTCCTCGTTCCTCTGTGTGTTCCTGGTCCCCGACCTGTGTGTTTACAGACGTGTGCCCGTGTGCGTCTGGGTATCATGTCTTCCTCCCGATCTGCATGTGTGTTTGCTTGTTCTCTACCTTCAGGCCTGCCTGCTCACAATCACAGCGCAGAACCAGGCCGGGCCTGTTACTGTGTTAATTAAATTAGCGTTCTATGCGTGCCTTCTACTCGGCCCGGACTCGGGGCCAGCCCCATGCAGTTTCTTCGGCTGCTGCTCGAACCCAGCCCGAGCCTCGCCCTCAAGGCCTTAATGCGCATGACAAATGTGCAACCCCATGCCCCACCCTAAGGGTGAAGACTAGAAGCGCAGCGCCCAGACACAGAGACATCTGTGCTGCACACTGCACACTGGCAGCAGCCTGCCTGTCTCTGCCAGCAGTGCAGTTGTGCTTTTTCCCCCCGCAGCACAGTCTGACTCTGACTCACGGAGTCAGTAACGGCCCGAAAATCAGCAGCACTCAGAGGGGGCCGGTTTTTCTGGTGCTGCCTCAGCAAAGCCGGCCCCCTCTGAAAAAAAACGACCTCCACACCATCGGCCTACCGGGGGATTGCCCAGTGCCTGGAATCACCAGTCCGGCCCTGTGCTGCATTTTAGCAACACCCACTTAAAGGGGATTGGACACTGTGGCAGCGCTATTCATCCAGGAGTCTCCTGAGTAACACAGATTGCTTTCTCAGTCCTGAGTAGACATGTTTGAACCTCTGCTCAGCCATTGGGTGATGGCAAATGGTGGTGCAAAATAAAAACTCCCTTACAAAACAAACTGAATGAAAAGTGTGCACAGGGTGATATTTGTGGAGAACCCATATTAGGTGAGATTAAGACAGTTTTGCCTTATAACCCTATCTTATAACAACTTATAGAGGTGTTGTAATGTGTATGTGTAGTATATATATATATATACATTCTATTGGCAATAACTTTGGCGTCGATTGATGAATCTTCTTGACATTTTTCAAACTTTCGGCCAGACCAGTTCCGCTTCTTCCCTGAAAGTTTGGGGGTGATTGATCAAGCGGGGCTGAGAAAAAAGGGGGTCCCAAAACGTGTTTTCCCCATGCAATTTCCCATAGATCCTTTATCCACGGCTACAGCTTGAACGGCTGAACGGAATTACACCAAATTTGGCAGAGAGGTAGTCCTCAGTTCCGTCTTGTGCCTTTGGCATATCTGGTGTCAATCTGTTCAGTAGTTTCTTTGAAAATTAAGGTTAAAGAAGTGTATATATCTATGGGCGCGGAGGTTCCATAGATTGTGCGAGGATTGGCCTCGTAGGATAAGAGCACTATGCCGATCATGCGCTCAATTCTAATTGGCTATCAAGCGGTTGTAAACATTCGAAATCAGGAACTGTTGGCAGCCATTTTGTGCCTCTGTAGAAGTGAGGCTGAGGAAGTCATTGAAATATGTGTGGAACATGTGAAAAAGGGGGCATGGTAGACCCTGACCCCCTAGGCCTGCTCAGGGGGTCCCACAAGGAACCCCAGGGCCCAAAAATAATTATTATTTTTTGGGGGAAAAAGACGCCATCGCCCCTAGGCCCCGCCCCCTCCTTGCACCACTCTGCAAACGCGCCCCCTGGCATGTTTGCAGAGGGGGAACGAACTCCCCTTGAATACTGGGGGTCCCTGGGGACCAACTAGCCCACCAGGAACCTCCAGTATGCGCCAGGGGGCTGTGTTGCAGAGATATGTTCTGAGGCCACACCCCTTTTTACACCTCTTTGCAACACAGCTCTGTGGGGCTTACTGGAGGTACCTGGTGGGCTAGTCGGCCGCCAGGAGACCTCAGGATTCAAGGGGACTTAATCCCCTAAATTAAAACACCCCACGGGGCACGTTTGCACAGTGGTGAAGGTAGGGGGCAGGACCTAAGGGGATATGTGTGTAAACTCGCCCTGTGGCGTGTTTTAAGTTGGGAAATTAATTCCTCTTCAATCCAGAGGTCCCCTAGGAGTCAACTAGGCCACCAGGTACCTCCAGTAAGCGCCACGGAGCTGTGTTACAGTGTTGTAAAATGGGGCGTGGCCTCTGAATACCTCTCTGCAACGCAGCTCCCTAGCGCATACTGGAGGTACCTGGTGGGCTAGTTGGCCCCCAGGGGACCTCAGCATTGTAGAGGAATTAATTCCTCAACTTAAAACGCGCCACAGGGCGTGTTTGCACACACGTCACCCCAGGCCCCGCCCCCTTCCTTCATCATTGTACAAATATTCCTCTAAAATCAGTCGAACTACGAATTCAGATTTGCTCACCTGTAACCAGGAGAGAAGCCAGTGTTGTATCTTTTAGCCCAACACTGACCCTGAAAAGTAATTCTGCTTCCTCTCGACATTGTCCTGACTCGTGTTGTGGTTCTTATACCACTTTATTGATATATGGTTTGTCCCCCTGTGTAAAATCATGCTATTTATTGCATTTCTAACTGAAGTGTTTTGTGCATTGTGTTTATCTCCGTGTTGGAGATATTTGAACATTCTAGAGAGTATTGTAGAATAAATATATATTTTTAAAAATACTTGGTGTGGTTCTTTTTCACTTAATCTATGCTATGAGATTGCATTCTGGTAAAACAAGCTGCATTATACTCCTTCTGGACTAAGCCTGAAGGCTGCACTCCACAGCTACCCCTTAGATAGCTTTCTAAGGTAGTCTAAGACCTCTTAAATCACCATAAGGGTTGTCTTGACTGGTGCAACATGTCCACTTACATAAGAGTACATCATATACCAGGCCAGCTTCTCACAACTGACTTACTATTTCATGATAAGCATTCATGTTGTAGTTCACATATATCAGTCCCATATCAGCAGCAGCATTGAAACGGAATAAACAGGCACTTGACGCAGTACATTCAAGTACATGGTGGGTACCTGGACTTTTGTCTTTTTGTGTTTTATAGTTACTACGAATGAACCTTGACTCTTTAATGGTGTTGATGCAGCCCATGTATACACTTTAGTCTTTGACGGTGTGAGACAGGCAATGGAGGGAGTTCATTATATTTCTCCTCAGTCACAATGTTTATTGATGCACCACTGTGAATAAAAAGGGTATGGAGCAACCGTTTACTTTGAGCGTAATTTTAAGAAAATGTTTGAATGACTTGTGATCTTACTCGCCGACTTTGCTTTGACTCATATTCTTCTTTGCATGCAGCCAGTCCGACATACATGTTTTTCTGAGGTGAACATTGCTCATCCGTCTTCCTAGTCACTTGACAATGAAACTGAAAAACTCTTGAAAGAAGGTTTAGACAATGATAAACTTTGTTTGGTGTCGATTTGTCTTAACTGATGTTGCCCACTGGCCTTGAAAGCATGCGTAGAACGTCGCTTCTGGAACATTCAGGCGTCCATTTTTTTTCTTGTCGTGACACACTTATCTTTTCCTTCACCCTTGCAAGCCATTACAAAATGGTTTTCCTTCCCATAGCCTTTGCATACTTGTCCACTGGTGGGACATTTACCTTTGTGTGGAAATGAAAAGTCACATCTAAAGCACAGTTTCTTTTACTCTGAAGACATCACTTTGTGTCCTTCTGTTTTGTGTTTCTGGTTACTTTTCATGTTCATGACTGACTGACTCTGGGCACCTCAGGCCTCCATCTCAGCAGCTTGTGGATCAGCACATTCCTCAGCTCTGGCAGCCATGTAAACTCGCTCCAGACTAAAGGTTTCTGTCAGCATCAGTCATCTGAATGAATCTGTCAATAACTCGAAGACGTATAGCTTCTTCATCATTGAACTTACACTGTTTGACGCGCGTATTGTCTCTCAACAAATTTGTCAATTGCTTCACCAACATTCTGTCGTTTCTGACTGAAAAGATATTGTTCGCAATTGACATTCAGCACTGGAATAAACTTGAGATTTAACAATTCTTTGATTTGATGGTATGTGACTTTGTCAGTTTGTGGCAGTTTCTCTATTACCTCTTTCACTATCAAGAATTTTGAGTTATTTGACAATCTTTTTGTTGTCTGTTCCTTTCAGTGCGTCAATGAAATAATCAAACGTTTCTATCCAGTCACCAATATTTTACTTTTTGGCAGTATCGAAGGGAGGTGGTGGTTTTAGCAATGTGACAGCATCATAATCTGTGGAACTTTCTGCTGTTCAGAGCAGAGCTCGCTCTGGCAGCATCTGCAGTCCACTTGTACTGGCACCTTAAACATGCACTAGCTGCATGCTGCCACCTGGGCCATTGCACACACTCTCTGTCGGTGAGGTGCTGTTTTCTATAGCAGTGAGTGGCAGCATGGGTTCTTCACCATTCTAGCCACTTTACATTGTATTTGTTTACTCCTGCCTTTAGTGTTTCCTTGTATTTGAAAAGTTTCTGTTTTTAGCACTTCTTTGCACTCGACTATCACTGTCTTTAGCGCTTCTCTGTTTCTCGTTGTTGCTGCCTTTAGCGTTCTCATACGTATGATTTATAGCTCAGTGTTGCATAGTGGCACAGTACCTCTTTCCCTTCCTTACTAGCAGGTTTCTGCCCAACGATCAGTAAACTTCTCAGTGAGGGTTTTGGTATCTTCAAATGCTTCACACTGGCTGGAGTAGCGCTTTAACTCCACATCGCCAAACATCAACTTCGAGTGAGGCATGCACGAGCAGTTTGCTGGACCATGGCAAACTCTCTGGGAGAGCACTGTTGATCTTCGGGTAACATATCTCCTAACTCGTCACCAGTTGTAGAGTCCTCCCCGGCCTGGGTACTCGTAAATGAATACACCACACACAGAGCTTGGTATTACACATCATTATTCCACTGTGTGTAACTGCACACTCACCATTCTAAACCTGACCTCTATTCACCACACTCTAACCCAGGGGTCTCCAAACCGGTCCTGGAGGGCTGGATCCATGACAGATTTTTTGGATATCCCCATTGAGATACATGTAGTAATTTTAAAAATCTGGTATGGATCCGGCCCTCCAGGACCGGTTCGGAGACCCCTGCTCTAACCCTTACGTCGCAGTACTACAGAGTCCATCAGGATCCAAAAGGTCCCATCAAAGCGAACTCACAAGACACTACAGTTCTCATTGACAAGAAGCTTTTGGAAAATTGGTGTGAGTGTATTGCATCATGCCTAATAACAATACCAGTCATGTGGGGAAAAAAACAAGGGTTTCCTATTTAAAGATGTGGAAAGAGTTTGAGTTAGGAAGCAAGAGATGAGGTGATTAATAAAGCTATTATTGACTTGGCTGTCGGTGATTGGCTCTTGTCAAGCGTAGTCGTGGTCAAGGCAAAGGGTTGTCAAGATGTTCTCGTCCATTCATAGTGAAGTTAAGTGATGGCAATGTTTGTAATCGAAAGAAGGTAGTTAAGTTATCCAGGTTGTTTGACGAAGTGTGAGAATAGTGTCAGGAAAAGCGAGGTGATATCCGGTCTGGGTGAGAAAGATGCCGAAGTGGTTGAATGATTATGAAGTGTTTGACTTATGTTGTAATTAAAGTTCTTCAAATGTTCTGTACATCAAGTTGTAGTTCTTCCATATATTGTTATCTAATGGATGCAATCACTTTCCAGCATATTGTTAATAGGAGTTTTGTATTGGTTGTTTTTTTGTTAGGGAGGATGACGTTTTATGTCCCTCCTTCTGCACGAGAATGTTGTGAGCATTTGCAATGTATGTGGAGTGTAAGGAAGCTGAGAAAGAGGTTCGATAAACTACTGCTGTGTGGCAAGCTTCCGACATCGACGCTCAATAAGGAGCTCGCCTAATTTTATAAAGAAGTCTTAGTCTTCTTTCAGGAGCCTCTTTAGATAAGGGGTAATCTGTTTTATCCGAGGAATTCCAAAAACTAGCCTACCTATGGCGTTCTGAAATAATTTAACCTTTTTAGGTCACACTAAGGGAAACCAAAATGTAAGCTGTTAGCATATTCCAATCTTGCACCAATAACAGCAGCTATAATGGTCTTCATAGCTTCAGATGAAAGGAACAGTTGGATCTTCCTAACAGTTTGCAACATGAATAAACACTTAGAAGCCACCACATTTATTTGAGGCATAACAAAATGATGATCATCCAGGAAACCAAGGGATTGTATCATACCCATTGCTGAAGGCCAGCAGCCATTTGCCTATATTGAATTGTTCCGATTTAACACCGCAATTTCCGTCTTTCCAATATTTAATTTTAAGTGGTTATGTTTCATCCATCTACTAATAAGCAGATCATATCTTTAAACTGATCTTGTGCTGGTGTCAGGATATCAAGCTGAAGTACAATCTGACAGTCGTCAAGAATATTATATATCAGACACCCTCTTTCTGACAGTTCTTTTATGAAGGGATGAATGTAAATGCTGAAAGGATGTGGTGTCCTAGATTAAATAAATTGGACTGCATGTGTCCTATTCTCCAAAAATGAGGCAAGCCAATTAAACACCAACCCTGAAAATCCCAACGTTTGCATTCGATCCAATAAGATCTTGTGATCAACCATGTCAAAAGCCATGGATAATTCAACTAAAATCAAGGATGGTATATGTCCATCATCCAGATCTCCTCTCAAGTCATCAATAACTGATAAAATCACTGTTTTTGTGTTGTGTCTAATTCAGAAATCTGCTTGATCAGGATCTAAACATTTAGAGTTAGAAAGATTATAACTGACTCCCTGTGCTATATGAGCTTCCAGGAGTTTGGCATAGTGAGGCAGTAGAGAAAATTCTTTAGGATTTTTAATTAGCCCAGGGTTTTTTTCAATATAGAGATTACAGTAGCTTTTTCAAAGCAATTAAAGACTCTACCTGCCCTAAAAGATGCTTTTAATAGCTTGATAAGAGGGTCTATGATGGAAGGGGCCATTCAATGTAGCACTCAAGTTCTTTCTTCGAGTTTTGAGACATACATAATTTACTTGTAAAGTACTTTGTCTTAGCCTGAATATTAATTATGCATGCCCTTTTTAAAGGCCTGTTTACCTAGGTTTTGATATTCTTTCCACCACTGGCTTTAAAGGCATCTAAGTTGTAGTTTAGCTCCTGCCAATTCATTAGAAAACCAAGGGGCTAACACTGACCTTTTATAAGCTCGCTTTAGCTCAGAAGGAGCATACTCATGACCTGTATTATCGATCCAATTATTGAACTTCTGAACACCCTCACCCGGGTTGTCATTTGAAGTAGGTTTAGTTAAATTGTACATCTCCTGCATGCGTATCTAATCAACCCTATCATATTTACAGGATGAGCCCTTGTGGGCAGGAGGTTGTCTATCTTTCATCCAAAGGGTTTTTAAGGATAGTCGGGTAAAATAATGATCAGACAATCCAAATGGTTCAATACTATGCTTCTCAACAGTTCATGACAAACAGCATCAAAAATGTTAAGTGTATGGGGACTGGCCACTTCAGATATTCAATCATATTATATGGCCTCAAAGATATTAGTATTAAATGAGTGGTGGTATGGTGGTCAGAAAGACCCCCGCCTACACGGTGGAACGGAGGTTTATGGGTGAATCCACCATGCACACTATTCTGTATTCTGAGTCAATGCGTAATTCACTACTGTCTGCCACCCAGGCAATTTTTCATGTGTGGAAGCAATCCCTTCGTAAGATAGAATGGTGGAATAAACTGACTAGGGAGACCCCGCTGTGGAATAATGGTCGGCTACCCCAGCTGGCGGCGCTAGCTGGATTCCAAGGCTGTTACAACATTGGGATCCCCACTCTAGGGTATGTAATGCATGGCGCTGTCCTCAAATCTTTCGAAGATCTTCAATAAGAATACCACATGCCAAAAACTAGTCAAGTCAAGTCAAGTCAGAGAATTTATATAGCGCACTACATACCCGGAGGGTCTCAAGGCGCTTAAGGAGGGGTGGGGAATTACTTGTCAAATATCCACGTTTTAAGTTGCTTTCTGAATGCTAGGTGGTTCTGGGTAAGGCGAAGGTAAGTGGGAAGTGAGTTCCAGGTTTTAGCTGCCAGGTAGGAGAAGGATCTACCTCCCATGGTGGTTTTGTTGATGCGAGGTACAGTGGCAAGGGCTTGGTTGGAAGATCGTAGCTGGCGGGAGGGGGTGTAGAAGGACAGTCGTGTGTTGAGGCATTCTGGTCCGATTTCATAGAGTGCTTTGTGTGCGTGGGTTAGGAGCCGGAAAGTGATCCTCTTATTGACGGGAAGCCAGTGGAGGTTTTTCAGGTGACCAGAGATATGTTCTTTACGCGGGATGTCTAATATGAGCCTGGCTGAGGCGTTTTGGATTCGTTGGAGTTTTTTCTGGAGTTTAGCGGTAGTACCGGCGTAGAGGGTGTTTCCATAGTCCAGTCGGCTCGTGACCAGAGCGTGGGTGACCGTTTTCCTAGTTTCGGTGGGGATCCAACGAAATGTTTTTTTGAGCATGCGAAGAATGTTGAAGCAGGATGAGGAGACGGCGTTGACTTGTCTGTTCATTGAAAGTGAGGAATCCAGGATGACGCCCAGGTTCCGTGCGTGGTCTGTCAGGATGGGTGCTTTTCCAAGGGCTTCTGGCCACCAAGAGTCGTCCCATGCGGAGGGGGAGGTACCTAAGATGAGGACTTCTGTTTTATCTGAGTTCAGTTTCAGACGGCTGTGTTTCATCCACTCGGCTACTTCTTTCATTCCTTCGTGTAGGTTAGTTTTGGCGGCGCTAGGGTCATTGGTGAGTGATAGGATCAGTTGAGTGTCGTCCGCGTAGGAGATGATGTTGAGGTTGTGTTGGCGGGCGATGGCCGCGAGGGGGCTCATGTATACGTTGAAAAGGGTGGGGCTGAGTGAAGATCCTTGTGGTACGCCGCAGATGACTTCAGTGGCCTCTGACTTGAATGGTGGAAGGCGGACTCTCTGGGTTCTTCCGGTGAGGAACGAGGTGATCCATTCTAGTGCTTTTCCTTGGATTCCGATGTTTCTGAGGCGCTGTAGAAGGGTGCTATGGCAGACTGTGTCGAAGGCTGCGGAGAGGTCGAGGAGGATGAGGGCGACTGTGTCTCCATTGTCCAGTAGAGTTCGAATGTCGTCTGTTGCTGCGATGAGGGCAGTCTCAGTGCTGTGTTTTGCTCGGAAGCCGGACTGTGAGGAGTCGAGGGATTTGTTGGCTTCGAGGAAGGCGGCGAGCTGGTTGTTGACAGCTTTCTCGGTGACTTTGGCCGGGAATGGAAGGAGCGAGATGGGGCGGTAATTTTTGAGTTCGGTGGGGTCCGCTGTGGGTTTTTTCAGAAGGGCGCTGAGTTCAGCGTGTTTCCAGCTTTCCGGGAAGGTGGCGGAGTTGAAGGAGCAGTTGATGACGTCTCGGAGGTGCGGTGCTATGATGGAGTCTGCTTTGTTGAAGATGTGGTGAGGGCATGGGTCTGTGGGGGATCCTGAGTGGATGGAGTTCATCAGGCGGATGGTGTCCTCAGTGGAGATTGGGTTCCAGTCATTAAGGATGTTCGAGGGGGGTGAAGGTCCAGCAGATGGTTGGGTGGGTTGGTCTCCGGGTTGGTTGTCGAAGCTGTTGTGGATGTCTGCAATTTTGTTGTGGAAGAATGAAGCTAGGGAGTCGCAGAGGGCTTGAGAGGGGGTGATGTCGTTAGAGTTGGCCGAGGGATTGGTAAATTCCTTGACGATGTTGAAAAGTTCCTTGCTGTTGTGGGCGTTGTTATCTAGTCGGTCCTTGAAGGCGGTTTTCTTGGCCTTTCGGATCAGTTGGTGGTGTATGCGGGTGGCGTTTTTGAAGGCGTCCTTGGTGCTGGTGGTTGGGACTTTTTTCCAGGCCTTCTCAAGGGAGCGGCAGAGTTTCTTGGATTTCTTAAGATCATCGTTGAACCATGAGGCCTTCTTGCTGCCAAGTTTGCTTTGTCGTTTTTTCAGTGGTGCAAGGATGTCGGCGCTGTTGGATAACCATAGGGTGAGGTTGGTGGCGGCTTGGTCGGGGTTTGAGGAGTGGGCTGGGGGATTTAGAAGAAGCGATGAGGAGATCTGGTCGATGGTGATTTTGTTCCAGTTTCTTTGCAGAGTTGGTTGGGGGTGGTTGTTGTTCTCAATTCTAGAAGTACCTCCAGTTTTGTCATGTTATTTCACCGAGTATTTCGGGATTAGAGACTCTTCCTGAGTTCAGTCTGATTGAAGCCAAAGACTTTATGGGGGACCTACAGGATCATAAGATTTCAAAGATTTACGATTTGGGGGGTGTGGCCAACTGCATGGCCGAGTAAGACGTGCCTCAGCGTAGCTCCCGCTAGACTGCACGAGATCCGTCGTAAATAACTGCTTAAACACATTAAAATCCGGCTACGAGTGTGGAGGACAGTGGACTATACCGGCGGAGAGCAAAAGAGACGAGCCACACGCTCAAGGAGCCTGAGAATCCTGTGGGGAACCCTCGCCGGCGCGAAACATCTGCGCCCAAGATGGCGGACAATGGAGCTTTGCCGGTTTGAAAAGCTGTGACCTTCCGAAGCTGAGCCGTGTTAGGTGTGGCGTAGCTGGAGAAGACGAGGATAGACCCCGGCTGCCTGTGGGGGCCCCCCTGTGATCCTCCCCCTCCGGCTGGCAGCCGAGTGCTTCACGGCCGGTGCCGGTGCCTGTGACGGGCGCCGGGGAAGGGAAGACGTGACGCGAGGCTCCGCTCGCTGGCCGAGTCTACCCGAAGACGAGCTGTGGGTCGGGACTGCCCTGTGGCTCCTGGAGATCCGGAGTCCCATACGGAGGGGCGGCTGAGAGGTGAGGGCTCGCGGAGGGACCGAGAGGAGACCAACGCCCCCTCCCCCCCTGCGCGGTACCTGTGCGGCGCAGAGGAGACCTTGACTGGTTACGGTGGTGGAGAGCCCCCACGAACGCACGGCTATACTGTCTTCATTCGGGGCACGGTGAGTGAGCGACGGTTCTCATCCCCAAAATGCCCCCCCCCCTCCCCCCAGGGCCAACGCCCATCCCGGGTACAGCCGTGGCAGCAACTGGAGACTATAACCTGTGCCCCTACAGGGACTCGTTGGACCACTCACTGACGCTGCTGCCTGCCATTGAGGTCCGGCGGAGACAGACTCTGGGGCTTGGGGCGCACCACCACGCCGGGGTGGACCAGAGAAGCGCGACCCAGCCCCCCCCCTTCGCCCCTGTGTTGCCTGAGAGCCCCGCTCTCTCCTGCTTTTCCGTGAACGGCCAGTCCGGGGGGCGTCTTGAACCAGCTGACCTCCCCCCCCCACCCCCGCCCCCACTGGCTTCACACCGACTGAAACATTGTACAGCCTCAGGAGGGGGATATGCGACATAATGGGGAAGAGAGACCCGGGCCCACGACCCGCGAGGCAGGACACCATAGACAACTATGCCACGACACGGGCGCAGAAGGAGACGACCCCCATGGCCGGTCATACGCGCTCAGACACCGCCAGGCTTCTAGAGGCATTCCAGGCCTCGCGGACAGACATCCAAGACTCGAGGGCGGCGCTGGAAACTAAGATAGGTGGAGTGGGCTCGGAAGTCCTTCTGTTACGCCAAGACTTTCGTTCGAAACTTGTCTGAACGAGTCAGCACAGCAGAAACCAGAATCAACGACGCGGAAGGGGCCCTCACGACTCTTCAAAAAGATATGACGGAGCTGCAGGCATCCCACAGACAGCTGCTATGGAGGGTGGATGACGCCGAAAACAGGGCAAGACGGAACAACCTGCGCTTTGTGGGCTTTAGGGAGGGAATTGAGAAACAGGATGTCGCGGCCTTTCTGCATTCCTGGCTAACATCCATGTTCCCCCAGGCTCCCTTTTCGACATGCTTTGTTGTCGAACGAGCACACAGAGCCCCCCTAGCCAAACCACCAGAGGGAGCGCGACCACGACCGATCATTGCAAAGTTCCTTAATTTCGCAGACAGAGACCTCATCCTGAGAGAAGCCCGGAAGAAGGAGGAACTGCGGTTTGAGAACACCTTGATCATGATCTTCCCAGACTACAGTCAGGATGTGCAAAAACAAAGACGCTCCTACGATGCAGTGAAAGCGAAGCTCCGAGACCTCCACATATCGTACATGCTGCTCTTCCCGGCGAAACTGAAAGTGGTATTTAAGGGAAGGTCTCACTTTTTCAATCGACCGGAGGAGGCCAGGCAATGGTTGGAAGAGCGACCACTACTAGGTGAAGCTGAGGAGGAAGGTCGTAGAATCCGTAATGAAATGGCGGCTGCCAACTTCCGGAAAAGTCCACCCAAGGCTCAAAGAGAGCAGCATCCACGTACGAGATGACAGACACAGTTGACTTCGTATCCAGAACATCCTACGACCAGCAGAGGGGACCGGAACATGGATAGATTGACGGACGGTGACACGATTCCGGGATCCAGGTTCAGCTGCTTAGTACAACACACAGACACTGAGAAGGAACACGAGGGAAGTACTCACATGTCTGACTCTGAGGATCAATCAGAACAATCTCTCCACCCTCTGGTCGCATCAATCCGGGAGTTGGAACAGGAAGAAACTGGCAACCCGGATGACCAAGATTTAGAAACGCAAGATTCCCACTCCTGAGCAAAGGCGGAGCTGAGATTCGAAGCAGCAGTTCTTTGCATGGGGACACGCAAGTGGCAAACACATTTTTCTTTTCTTTGGGGTAGACTTATACCTTTTTTCTGTCGAAGACCTTGGTGCCTGTGGCGGCCCCCCCCGGTGGCCCGGAAAGGCTCGCCCCGCAGTTAGCTGGGCAGTTGTCTTCCGTGGGTTCACTTGAAAGTTTGAGTTAGAGCACTAGATATAACCTAGTTGGGGTTGTTTGTGGGTGGGCGACAGACCTTTGCCACTTGGCTGTCTTATGCGTCAATGGTTGTACGGATGGGATGGCTGAGGGGAGGAGGTGGGGAGGGGGAGGGGGGTTTGGGGATGTTAGGACAGTTTTGTTGTTTGGAATGGGGGTGGGGGGAGTGGAGACACAATTAGTTGAACACAGTCATTAGTATTGGTGCGACATGTCATTCTCCTGCATATGCGAACGCCCACACCACTTAGACCTACTCTCAGCATGGCAGGTACATTAGCGACTCACCCTAGGGAATAAGGGAAACTCAGTGTCCTGACATGGAACGTCAATGGGCTTGGTAAAAAGATAAAACGGGGGCTAGTGAATAATTACCTCAAAAGATTAGGCCCTGATATAAATTCTCCCTTACAAAACAAACTGAATGAAAAGTGTGCACAGTGTGATATTTGTGGAGAACCCATATTAGGTGAGATTAAGACAGTTTTGCCTTATAACCCTATCTTATAACAACTTATAGAGGTGTTGTAATGTGTATGTGTAGTATATATATATATATATACATTCTATTGGCAATAACTTTGGCGTTGATTGATGAATCTTCTTGAAATTTTTCAAACTTTCGGCCAGACCAGTTCCGCTTCTTCCCTGAAAGTTTGGGGGTGATTGATCAAGCTGGGCTGTGAAAAAAGGGGGTCCCAAAACGTGTTTTCCCCATGCAATTTCCCATAGATCCTTTATCCACGGCTACAGCTTGAACGGCTGAACGGAATGACACCAAATTTGGCAGAGAGGTAGTCCTCAGTTCCGTCTTGTGCCTTTGGCATATCTGGTGTCAATCTGTTCAGTAGTTTCTTTGAAAATTAAGGTTAAAGAAATGTATATATCTATGGGCGCGGAGGTTCCATAGATTGTGCAAGGATTGGCCTCGTAGGATAAGAGCACCATGCCGATCATGCGCTCAATTCTAATTGGCTATCATGCGGTTGTAAACATTCGAAATCAGGAACTGTTGGCAGCCATTTTGTGCCTCTGTAGAAGTGAGGCTGAGGAAGTCATTGAAATATGTGTGGAACATGTGAAAAAGGGGGCATGGTAGACCCTGACCCCCTAGGCCTGCTCAGGGGGTCCCACAAGGAACCCCAGGGCCCAAAAATTATTATTATTTTTTTGGGAAAAAAGACGCCATCGCCCCTAGGCCCCGCCCCCTCCTTGCACCACTCTGCAAACGCGCCCCCTGGCATGTTTGCAGAGGGGGAACGAACTCCCCTTGAATACTGGGGGTCCCTGGGGACCAACTAGCCCACCAGGAACCTCCAGTATGCGCCAGGGGGCTGTGTTGCAGAGATATGTTCTGAGGCCACACCCCTTCTTACACCTCTTTGCAACACAGCTCTGTGGGGCTTACTGGAGGTACCTGGTGGGCTAGTCGGCCGCCAGGAGACCTCAGGATTCAAGGGGACTTAATCCCCCAAATTAAAACACCCCACGGGGCCCGTTTGCACAGTGGTGAAGGTAGGGGGCGGGACCTAAGGGGATATGTGTGTAAACTCGCCCTGTGGCGTGTTTTAAGTTGGGAAATTAATTCCTCTTCAATCCAGAGGTCCCCTAGGAGTCAACTAGGCCACCAGGTACCTCCAGTAAGCGCCACGGAGCTGTGTTACAGAGTGTTGTAAAATGGGGCGTGGCCTCTGAATACCTCTCTGCAAAGCAGCTCCCTGGCGCATACTGGAGGTACCTGGTGGGCTAGTTGGCCCCCAGGGGACCTCAGCATTGTAGAGGAATTAATTCCCCAACTTAAAACGCGCCACAGGGCGTGTTTGCACACACGTCACCCCAGGCCCCGCCCCCTTCCTTCACCATTGTACAAATATTCCTCTAAAACCAGTCGAACTACGAATTCAGATTTACTCACCTGTAATCAGGAGAGAAGCCAGTGTTGTATCTTTTAGCCCAACACTGACCCTGAAAAGTAATTCTACTTCCTCTCGACATTGTCCTGACTCGTGTTGTGGTTCTTATACCACTTTATTGATATATGGTTTGTCCCCCTGTGTAAAATCATGCTATTTATTGCATTTCTAACTGAAGTGTTTTGTGCATTGTGTTTATCTCCGTGTTGGAGATATTTGAACATTCTAGAGAGTATTGTAGAATAAATATATATTTTTTAAAATACTTGGTGTGGTTCTTTTTCACTTAATCTATGCTATGAGATTGCATTCTGGTAAAACAAGCTGCATTATACTCCTTCTGGACTAAGCCTGAAGGCTGCACTCCACAGCTACCCCTTAGATAGATTTCTAAGGTAGTCTAAGACCTCTTAAATCACCATAAGGGTTGTCTTGACTGGAGCAACATGCCCACTTACATAAGAGTACATCATATACCAGGCCAGCTTCTCACAACTGACTTACTATTTCATGATAAGCATTCATGTTGTAGTTCACATATATCAGTCCCATATCAGCAGCAGCATTGAAACGGAATAAACAGGCACTTGACGCAGTACATTCAAGTACATGGTGGGTACCTGGACTTTTGTCTTTTTGTCTTTTATAGTTACTACGAATGAACCTTGACACTTTAATGGTGTTGATGCAGCCCATGTATACACTTTAGTCTTTGACGGTGTGAGACAGGCAATGGAGGGAGTTCATTATATTTCTCCTCAGGCACAATGTTTATTGATGCACCACTGTGAATAAAAAGGGTATGGAGCAACCGTTTACTTTGAACGTAATTTTCAGAAAATGTTTGAATGACTTGTGATCTTACTCGCCGACTTTGCTTTGACTCATATTCTTCTTTGCATGCAGCCAGTCCGACATACATGTTTTTCTGAGGTGAACATTGCTCATCCGTCTTCCTAGTCACTTGACAATGAAACTGAAAAACTCTTGAAAGAAGGTTTAGACAATGATAAACTTTGTTTGGTGTCGATTTGTCTCAACTGATGTTGCCCACTGGCCTTGAAAGCATGCGTAGAACGTCGCTTCTGGAACATTCAGGCATTCATTTTTAGGGCTCGCACTGCGACGCAATCGCGAAAGCGATTGTCGCAGTGGAGTCCTATTGTAATCATTCTGGCTTTCAAGGACTAACGAGGTTTAGGACAACAGACTGGCACGCGCACGCACGCAGCCTGCCGGAATCGGATCAGGTCGCGCTCCGATTCCGGCAGGCTGTGCACAACACATGCACACGCAGGCAGGCGCACACACAACACACACACAGAGACAGACAGACGCACACACACAACACACACATACAGACGCACGCAACCGCCTTCACCCCCACTCACCTCCACTCACCAGGCTCTTTCAGCGTGTTCTGTGTCCCCAGCGCTGGTCTTCACCCGAGCACCCGGGCCCCCTCCTGGGACCCGGGACTTCAGATTCCTGCACTCTGCTTTGGCGCCGGGGGCGCGCATGCGAGGACAGCCCCCGCCCTCTCACTGTAAACCCGGGCTGCTTTCGCTGGTCACGTGCCCGTAGCCACGACAACACGCGGCGCGCTCGCGCGGACCCCGAGAAGGAGCAGAGAAGCGGCTGGCAAGTGGTATCCCGAGCGGAGGACCGGAGCAGCCTACATAACTGAGTGGCGTAGCTAGGGGGGTGCGGGGGGGACGGGACGCCCATTGCGGCCTTTATAATTTATTTGGGACCTGGAACGATCGAACACAGTTTCCCCACTCCTCCCCAAATACATTATAATGGCGGCCGCAACGAGCCTCCAGTGCCGCGGCCGGGCCCAGTAGACAGTAAAAGTGCATGGGGACAGAGTTCACTTTGCCAATGGCCTGTCTTAAAACGTCTCTGCTTCCTGCCGCTTAATTTTGCCCCCCCATTATCTCATTATCTGCATGCCTCACGCGCCTCCGCAGAGAAAGTGACAGGCAGGTAATATTTCGTATCTCTGACATCGCAGAGATGATTTTCGTACCTCTGTAATCCCCTTTGGCAGTCCTGACATTCAAGTATAACGCAGTCGATGCTGCTATCAGTCAACCGTGGGCGTGGCACACCATGGGGGCCGGGATTAATTATCCGGATGTGCCGGGCGGCGGTAGAGTTTGCCATCATGTCCGGAGGAAGTCAGAGGAAGTGGCGGCAGTAGCGGCGGGAGACTCATTTGAGTCAGTGGAGTACTACACGAGACTCGAGTCTCTCATGGCTGCCACCGCGCAAAAGAGCATGATCGATTGCGGGGGCAAGCAGGAAATTCTGATATGAAAAGTAAGTGTGCCATCGATGTGCACTCTGCCTGCCTCCAGGCTTCACTCCAGGCTGCTGGCACTCAGGTCGACTCGTCCCGACCCGCTGCAGGAAATTCTGATTTGAAAAGTAAGTGTGCATCGATGTGCACTCTGCCTCCAGTCCAGTCTTCACCCCA
Organism: Lissotriton vulgaris; assembly: GCF_964263255.1. Taxonomy (NCBI): domain Eukaryota; kingdom Metazoa; phylum Chordata; class Amphibia; order Caudata; family Salamandridae; genus Lissotriton; species Lissotriton vulgaris. Next base: position 435,315,051 of record NC_141695.1, read on the forward strand.
GGCTGCTGGCACTCGAGTCGACTCGTCCCGACCCGCTGCAGGAAATTCTGATTTGAAAAGTAAGTGTGCATCGATGTGCACTCTGCCTCCAGTCCAGTCTTCACCCCAGGCTGCTGGCACTCGAGTCGACTCGTCCCGACCCGCTGCAGGAAATTCTGATTTGAAAAGTAAGTGTGCATCGATGTGCACTCTGCCTCCAGTCCAGTCTTCACTCCAAGCTGCTGGCACTCGAGTCGACTCGTCCCGACCCGCTGCAGGAAATTCTGATTTGAAAAGTAAGTGTGCATCGATGTGCACTCTGCCTCCAGTCCAGTCTTCACCCCAGGCTGCTGGCACTCGAGTCGACTCGTCCCGACCCGCTGCAGGAAATTCTGATTTGAAAAGTAAGTGTGCATCGATGTGCACTCTGCCTCCAGTCCAGTCTTCACCCCAGGCTGCTGGCACTCGACTCGTCCGGTCTCGGCCATCGACTCGAGTGCCAGCAGCCTGGGGTCAAGCCTGGAGGCAGGCAGAGTGCACATCAATGGCACACTTACTTTTCAAATCAGAATTTCCTGCTCGCCCGGCCTCCAAGAGTTCATTGCCCCCCCTGTGCCAAATTAGATAATTACAGGAGTTCGGTGGCCGGCCTGTCACCTCCTGACCTCGACACTTCCTGCCTTTTTTTATTAGTCTCTGTTGTGGAGGATCTCTGAAGGTTGTGTCCCACACAGTGTGAGTCTGAGAGCAGGTGCTGTGTGTCTTTAAAAGGCACAACAAGCACGGCTCTCGAGACAACAGTGCCATTTAGCAGAATATATCATGGCCATCACTACCTGAAATGTGTCCAGATTGCCAGCAGCTGCCTGCCCAAGGAGTGTGACAGACTCGGGACCCATCCCCAGCAGTCTTTAGATTTTCCGCTGCAGCACTGTGACTCGTTAAACTTGGTAAGAGTAAAACATGAAAGCTGCTGCCATTTTAAATGTTCATGCTAAGGTCAGATTTGAAGTTTTATTAGATAGCTGCCAAGGTTTTAGATTGCTACGTGTGACATTTTCATAATTTTAGTAAAATTTTTGATATGTATATGTTTCCCTCATCTTCATTGCTTGATTTTGCTCGCAAAAAGTGTCACTCATATTTGTTGAAATGTCACTCATAATTGCACTACAATTATAACAATGTCACACATAGCAATCTGAAACCATGGCAGCTATGCTTTGGGTGGAAGCCGTGAGGCGTGAGCGCCAGTTTCATGTCACTGCACAATATCGCCAGTTTTCACCACACCATAGGATCTTGGGGAACTGTCTGCCACTTTTTTGCAGGCTCCTCAGTGGGAGATGTGCAGGGTGGTGAGGAACCGGGCATCAGTTACAGCATCTCACCAATGGTTTAAACCCCAGTAGCCATGCGTAATATTAATAATATTAAACATCCTATTAAAAAGTTAATTTATACCCAAAATAACTTTGTAGCAACATTAGGATAATGAAAGACTGGGCCAAAAAATAATAATCTTACCTATACCATGCATTTTGCATGCAGCTTTTTGATAACAGTCCAAAGGAGACTGCTATATTAGGATTGTAACTTATGAACTGCAAATGACAAAAGGATTTCTGTGACCAAAGCAGTAGCCCATTGATCTATGCACATAAAATACAGTTCTGTGATCTGTATGATACATGTTCTCTGCAGCACGGACGCTAACCCTCTGAGTTACTTTATGATGACTCAAAAACTGCCTCTAGACACAACCCTGATCTCTCTCAGCAGAAGCATTAATCACCAGACTTATCTTTACTTTTTTATTGTAGCCTGAAAACTACTGAACACACAAGCAACTCTCCAGCAGGTGCTTTTAAACCATAAGTTACTGCTATTATTTCCAAACACAGCGCCCCCTGTGGTCAGCGCCTGGTGCACTGCCTAGGAGGCAGAAGGTGGAGAGATGCACAAGGAGGCGCCATACAAATGTATTTGCCTTTGCTTTGTTACAATATGGGCCGGAAAATAAAACGCACTGGGCCTTTTTTTGAAATGTGACTTAGCATTAAAGATGTGCTGACTTTTCACAATTTAAATGAAAATAGACCAGTGCTTTAATTAAATACCCCCTCTCCCACTTGTGATAAAGTTACTGGGAAAGCTTTCAAGTGCTCACCGCCCTTTTTCCCCAGCAAACCCCCTCCCCCCCCTCCCCCCCGAGGGGCAGCAATCTGAGGGATAGCCCATTTGTTGCAGCTTTATATAGCACCAAATAGATCCAAAGGTATTTTACACTGGTCCCTCTCACCCACTTCTTGTGGCGAGGTTAATGCATACTCGAATTTTATTTTGGTGTGATTACTTTCAAACCTTCCCCCGTCCCATTGCTGTTTTCAATGCTATCATCCACCTTCCCATTATTGTTTTAAACCCCTCACCCCGCCACTATTTCCAGTTCTCCCCCACTATCCCTCTGTGGCTTTCTCAATTCACCCCCACACCTCCTGCTGTTGCTTTTAAATCCCCAAAACCCTCCAGTTGTTTCTGTCAGACCTTCCCCTCCTACCTCGCCAGAAAAAACATCACCCGCTAGCCATCCCACCAGATTGCCTGTGACAATGCTTCTTTACTTAGATTTCTGCCGTGCTGCGCTTGGGCAATATGCATTTCTGAGAATGACAGTCCGGCAACTAGCCCAGAGCGTGCTCGGAGTAAATAAATACAAGTAAGAGTTAGAGTCCTAAACAGCACGGACAGTGTGACTGACTCGAGACGGGGTGCTGCAGTTCCTCAATGCTACTGTCTGTCAGACCAGAACATGTGCGCGTGGGACAGCAATGCACCGGACTTGTTCATATAGCTCTTTGCCACCGTCCCATATCTTTGTAAACCGGCTTTGCTGCATGAAGTGACTGTTCTGCATGCCGAAACCTAAAACCCACGTGCCTTTATTATTTATCGCTCTCTCTCCTTTGTTATTTATCTCTCCCTCCCTCTCGTTTGTTATTTATCTCTCTCTCTCCTTTATTGTTCTTTATATATCTCTCTCTCTCTCGCCTTTATTGTTATTGATTTGGACTGATCAAAGTGAACAACACTGCTGGAGTCCTGCTCACACGTTGTCATTGGTGCCTGAATCTTGTTTCCCGTGGGTCTCAGCCGGTCGGTCATCCCTTTGTTTTGAATCTGTGCTTTGTACATATGGATGCTGACAAAAAGGGGAGGTTCACAATAGGCTGCAGCATCACAGTCATGTGTTTTGTCTTGTTTTGGGTAATTACAACATGACTGTGGGCTCCGTCACTGCTCATGCGTCCACGTAGCAAGACTAATAAGCATTTGCAATCCAATAGGTCTCGCATTACTGAAAGTTTGAGCTATTGGCGTTGCATCATTATTTGCAATGCCAGTAGCTCAAACTTTAACTACTGCGAGACCTATTGCATTGCAAATGCTTGTTTTTCTTGCCGTGACACACTTATCTTTTCCTTCACCCTTGCAAGCCATTACAAAATGGTTTTCCTTCCCATAGCCTTTGCATACTTGTCCACTGGTGGGACATTTACCTTTGTGTGGAAATGAAAAGTCACATCTAAAGCACAGTTTCTTTTTCTCTGAAGACATCACTTTGTGTCCTTCTGTTTTGTGTTTCTGGTTACTTTTCATGTTCATGACTGACTGACTCTGGGCACCTCAGGCCTCCATCTCAGCAGCTTGTGGATCAGCACATTCCTCAGCTCTGGCAGCCATGTAAACTCGCTCCAGACTAAAGGTTTCTGTCAGCATCAGTCATCTGAATGAATCTGTCAATAACTCGAAGACGTATAGCTTCTTCATCATTGAACTTACACTGTTTGATGAGCGTATTGTCTCTCAACAAATTTGTCAATTGCTTCACCAGCATTCTGTCGTTTCTGACTGAAAAGATATTGTTCGCAATTGACATTCAGCACTGGAATAAACTTGAGATTTAACAATTCTTTGATTTGATTGTATATGACTTTGTCAGTTTGTGGCAGTTTCTCTATTACCTCTTTCACTATCAAGAATTTTGAGTTATTTGACAATCTTTTTGTTGTCTGTTCCTTTCAGTGCGTCAATGAAATAATCAAACGTTTCTATGCAGTCACCAATATTTTACTTTTTGGCAGTATCGAAGGGAGGTGGTGGTTTTAGCAATGTGACAGCATCATAATCTGTGGAACTTTCTGCTGTTCAGAGCAGAGCTCGCTCTGACAGCATCTGCAGTCCACTTGTACTGGCACCTTAAACATGCACTAGCTGCATGCTGCCACCTGGGCCATTGCACACACTCTCTGTCGGTGAGGTGCTGTCTTCTATAGCAGTGAGTGGCAGCATGGGTTCTTCACCATTCTAGCCACTTTACATTGTATTTGCTTCCTCCTGCCTTTAGTGTTTCCTTGTATTTGAAAAGTTTCTGTTTTTAGCGCTTCTTTGCGCTCGACTATCACTGTCTTTAGCGCTTCTCTGTTTCTCGTTGTTGCTGCCTTTAGCGTTCTCATACGTATGATTTATAGCTCAGTGTTGCATAGTGACACAGTACCTCTTTCCCTTCCTTACTAGCAGGTTTCTGCCCAACGATCAGTAAACTTCTCAGTGAGGGTTTTGGTATCTTCAAATGCTTCACACTGGCTGGAGTAGCGCTTTTACTCCACATCGCCAAACATCAACTTCGAGCGAGGCATGCACGAGCAGTTTGCTGGACCATGGCAAACTCTCTGGGAGAGCACTGTTGATCTTCGGGTAACATATCTCCTAACTCGTCACCAGTTGTAGAGTCCTCCCCAGCCTGGGTACTCGTAAATTAATACACCACACACAGAGCTTGGTATTACACATCATTATTCCACTGTGTGTAACTGCACACTCACCATTCTAAACCTGACCTCTATTCACCACACTCTAACCCAGGGGTCTCCAAACCGGTCCTGGAGGGCTGGATCCATGACAGATTTTTTGGATATCCCCATTGAGATACATGTAGTAATTTTAAAAATCTGGTATGGATCCGGCCCTCCAGGACCGGTTTGGAGACCCCTGCTCTAACCCTTACGTTGCAGTACTACAGAGTCCATCAGGATCCAAAAGGTCCCATCAAAGCGAACTCACAAGACAATACAGTACTCATTGGCAAGAAGCTTTTGGAAAATTGGTGTGAGTGTATTGCATCATGCCTAATAACAATACCAATCATGTGGGAAAAAAAACAAGGGTTTCCTATTTAAAGATGTGGAAAGAGTTTGAGTTAGGAAGCAAGAGATGAGGTGATTAATAAAGTTATTATTGACTTGGCTGTCGGTGATTGGCTCTTGTCAAGCGTAGTCGTGGTCAAGGCAAAGGGTTGTCAAGATGTTCTCGTCCATTCATAGTGAAGTTAAGTGATGGCAATGTTTGTAATCGAAAGAAGGTAGTTAAGTTATCCAGGTTGTTTGACGAAGTGTGAGAATAGTGTCAGGAAAAGCGAGGTGATATCCGGTCTGGGTGAGAAAGATGCCGAAGTGGTTGAATGATTATGAAGTGTTTGACTTATGTTGTAATTAAAGTTCTTGAAATGTTCTGTACATCAAGTTGTAGTTCTTCCATATATTGTTATCTAATGGATGCAATCACTTTCCAGCGTATTGTTAATAGGAGTTTTGTATTGGTTGTTTTTTTGTTAGGGAGGATGACGTTTTATGTCCCTCCTTCTGCACGAGAATGTTGTGAGCATTTGCAATGTATGTGGAGTGTAAGGAAGCTGAGAAAGAGGTTCGATAAACTACTGCTGTGTGGCAAGCTTCCGACATCGACGCTCAATAAGGAGCTCGCCTAATTTTATAAAGAAGTCTTAGTCTTCTTTCAGGAGCCTCTTTAGATAAGGGGTAATCTGTTTTATCCGAGGAATTCCAAAAACTAGCCTACCTATGGCGTTCTGAAATAATTTAACCTTTTTAGGTCACACTAAGGGAAACCAAAATGTAAGCTGTTAGCATATTCCAATCTTGCACCAATAACAGCAGCCATAAAGGTCTTCATAGCTTCAGATGAAAGGAACAGTTGGATCTTCCTAACAGTTTGCAACATGAATAAACACTTAGAAGCCACCACATTTATTTGAGGCATAACAAAATGATGATCATCCAGGAAACCAAGGGATTGTATCATACCCATTGCTGAAGGCCAGCAGCCATTTGTCTATATTGAATTGTTCCGATTTAACACCGCAATTTCCGTCTTTCCAATGTTTAATTTTAAGTGGTTATGTTTCATCCATCTACTAATAAGCAGATCATATCTTTAAACTGATCTTGTGCTGGTGTCAGGATATCAAGCTGAAGTACAATCTGACAGTCGTCAAGAATATTATACATCAGACACCCTCTTTCAGACAGTTCTTTTATGAAGGTATGAATGTAAATGCTGAAAGGATGTGGTGTCCTAGATTAAATAAATTGGACTGCATGTGTCCTATTCTCCAAAAATGAGGCAAGCCAATTAAACACCAACCCTGAAAATCCCAACGTTTGCATTCGATCCAATAAGATCTTGTGATCAACCATGTCAAAAGCCATGGATAATTCAACTAAAATCAAGGATGGTATATGTCCATCATCCAGATCTCCTCTCAAGTCATCAATAACTGATAAAATCACTGTTTTTGTGTTGTGTCTAATTCAGAAATCTGCTTGATCAGGATCTAAACATTTAGAGTTAGAAAGATTATAACTGACTCCCTGTGCTATATGAGCTTCCAGGAGTTTGGCATAGTGAGGCAGTAGAGAAAATTCTTTAGGATTTTTAATTAGCCCAGGGTTTTTTTCAATATAGAGATTACAGTAGCTTTTTCAAAGCAATTAAAGACTCTACCTGCCCTAAAAGATGCTTTTAATAGCTTGATAAGAGGGTCTATGATGAAAGGGGCCATTCAATGTAGCACTCAAGTTCTTTCTTCGAGTTTTGAGACATACATAATTTACTTGTAAAGTACTTTGTCTTAGCCTGAATATTAATTATGCATGCCCTTTTTAAAGGCCTGTTTACCTAGGTTTTGATATTCTTTCCACCACTGGCTTTAAAGGCATCTAAGTTGTAGTTTAGCTCCTGCCAATTCATTAGAAAACCAAGGGGCTAACACTGACCTTTTATAAGCTCGCTTTAGCTCAGAAGGAGCATACTCATGACCTGTATTATCGATCCAATTATTGAACTTCTGAACACCCTCACCCGGGTTGTCATTTGAAGTAGGTTTAGTTAAATTGTACATCTCCTGCATGCGTATCTAATCAACCCTATCATATTTACAGGATGAGCCCTTGTGGGCAGGAGGTTGTCTATCTTTCATCCAAAGGGTTTTTAAGGATAGTCGGGTAAAATAATGATCAGACAATCCAAATGGTTCAATACTATGCTTCTCAACAGTTCATGACAAACCGCATCAAAAATGTTAAGTGTATGGGGACTGGCCACTTCAGATATTCAATCATATTATATGGCCTCAGAGATATTAGTATTAAATGAGTGGTGGTATGGTGGTCAGAAAGACCCCGCCTACACGGTGGAACGGAGGTTTATGGGTGAATCCACCATGCACACTATTCTGTATTCTGAGTCTTTGCGTAATTCACTACCGTCTGCCACCCAGGCAGTTTTTCATGTGTGGAAGCAATCCCTTCGTAAGATAGAATGGTGGAATAAACTGACTAGGGAGACCCCGCTGTGGAATAATGGTCGGCTACCCCAGCTGGCGGCGCTAGCTGGATTCCAAGGCTGTTACAACATTGGGATCCCCACTCTAGGGTATGTAATGCATGGCGCTGTCCTCAAATCTTTCGAAGATCTTCAATAAGAATACCACATGCCAAAAACTCAATTCTATAAGTACCTCCAGTTTTGTCATGTTATTTCACCGAGTATTTCGGGATTAGAGACTCTTCCTGAGTTCAGTCTGATTGAAGCCAAAGACTTTATGGGGGACCTACAGGATCATAAGATTTCAAAGATTTACGATTTGGGGGGGGTGGCCAACTGCATGGCTGAGTAAGACGTGCCTCAGCGTAGCTCCCGCTAGACTGCACGAGATCCGTCGTAAATAACTGCTTAAACACATTAAAATCCGGCTACGAGTGTGGAGGACAGTGGACTATACCGGCGGAGAGCAAAAGAGACGAGCCACACGCTCAAGGAGCCTGAGAATCCTGTGGGGAACCCTCGCCGGCGCGAAACATCCGCGCCCAAGATGGCGGACAATGGAGCTTTGCCGGTTTGAAAAGCTGTGACCTTCCGACGCTGAGCCGTATTAGGTGTGGCGTAGCTGGAGAAGACGAGGATAGACCCCGGCTGCCTGTGGGGGCCCCCCTGTGATCCTCCCCCTCCGGCTGGCAGCCGAGTGCTTCGCGGCCGGTGCCGGTGCCTGTGACGGGCGCCGGGGAAGGGAAGACGTGACGCGAGGCTTCGATCGCTGGCCGAGTCTACCCGAAGACGAGCTGTGGGTCGGGACTGCCCTGTGGCTCCTGGAGATCCGGAGTCGCATACGGAGGGGCGGCTGAGAGTTGAGGGCTCGCGGAGGGACCGAGAGGAGACCCCCGCCCCCTCCCCCCCTGCGCGGTACCTGTGCGGCACAGAGGAGACCTTGACTGGTTACGGTGGTGGAGAGCCCCCACGAACGCACGGCTATACCGTCTTCATTCGGGGCACGGTGAGTGAGCGACGGTACTCCTCCCCCCCCCCCCGGCCAACGCCCATACCGGGGACAGCCGTGGCAGCAACTGGGGACTATAACCTGTGCTCCTACAGGGACTCGTTGGACCACTCACTGACGCTGCTGCCTGCCATTGAGGTCCGGACAGCCGGCGGAGACAGACTCTGGGGCTTGGGGCGCACCACCACGCCGGGGTGGACCAGAGAAGCGCGACTCAGCCCCCCCCTTCGCCCCTGTGTTGCCTGAGAGCCCCGCTCTCTCCTGCTTTTCCGTGAACGGCCAGTCCGGGGGGCGTCTTGAACCAGCTGACCTTCCCCCCCCCACCCCCGCCCCCACTGGCTTCACACCGACTGAAACATTGTACAGCCTCAGGAGGGGGATACGCGACATAATGGGGGAGAGAGACCCGGGCCCACGACCCGCGAGGCAGGACACCATAGACAACTATGCCACGACACAGGCGCAGAAGGAGACGACCCCTATGGCCGGTCATACGCGCTCAGACACTGCCAGGCTTCTAGAGGCAATCCAGGCCTCGCGGACAGACATCCAAGACTCGAGGGCGGCGCTGGAAACTAAGATAGGTGGAGTGGGCTCGGAAGTCCTTCTGTTACGCCAAGACTTTCGTTCGAAACTTGTCTGAACGAGTCAGCACAGCAGAAACCAGAATCAACGACGCGGAAGGGGCCCCCACGACTCTTCAAAAAGATATGACGGAGCTGCAGGCATCCCACAGACAGCTGCTATGGAGGGTGGATGACGCCGAAAACAGGGCAAGACGGAACAACCTGCGCTTCGTGGGCTTTAGGGAGGGAATTGAGAAACAGGATGTGCGGCCTTTCTGCATTCCTGGCTAACATCCATGTTCCCCCAGGCTCCCTTTTCGACATGCTTTGTTGTCGAACGAGCACACAGAGCCCCCCTAGCCAAACCACCAGAGGGAGCGCGACCACGACCGATCATTGCAAAGTTCCTTAACTTCGCAGACAGAGACCTCATCCTGAGAGAAGCCCAGAAGAAGGGGGAACTGCGGTTTGAGAACACCTTGATCATGATCTTCCCAGACTACAGTCAGGATGTGCAAAAACAAAGACGCTCCTACGATGCAGTGAAAGCGAAGCTCCGAGACCTCCACATATCGTACATGCTGCTCTTCCCGGCGAAACTGAAAGTGGTATTTAAGGGAAGGTCTCACTTTTTCAATCGACCGGAGGAGGCCTGGCAATGGTTGGAAGAGCGACCACTACTACGTGAAGCTGAGGAGGAGGGTCGTAGAATCCGTAATGAAATGGCGGCTGCCAACTTCCGGAAAAGTCCACCCACGGCTCAAAGAGCGCAGCATCCACGTACGAGATGACAGGCACAGTTGACTCCGTATCCAGAACATCCTACGACCAGCAGAGGGGACCGGAACATGGATAGATCGACGGACGGTGACACGATTCCGGGATCCAGGTTCAGCTGCTCAGTACAACACACGGACACTGAGAAGGAACACGAGGGAAGTACTCACATGTCTGACTCTGAGGATCAATCAGAACAATCTCTCCACCCTCTGGTCGCATCAATCCGGGAGTTGGAACAGGAAGAAACTGGCAACCCGGATGACCAAGATTTAGAAACGCAAGATTCCCACTCCTGAGCAAAGGCGGAGCTGAGATTCGAAGCAGCAGTTCTTTGCATGGGGACACGCAAGTGGCAAACACATTTTTCTTTTCTTTGGGGTAGACTTATACCTTTTTTCTGTTGAAGACCTTGGTGCCTGTGGCGGCCCCCCCCCCGGTGGCCCGGAAAGGCTCGCCCCGCAGTTAGCTGGGCAGTTGTCTTCCGTGGGTTCACTTGAAAGTTTGAGTTAGAGCACTAGATATAACCTAGTTGGGGTTGTTTGTGGGTGGGCGACAGACCTTTGCCACTTGGCTGTCTTATGCGTCAATGGTTGTACGGATGGGATGGCTGAGGGGAGGAGGTGGGGAGGGGGAGGGGGGTTTTGGGATGTTAGGACAGTTTTGTTGTTTGGAATGGGGGAGGGGGGAGTGGAGACACAGTTTGTTGAACACAGTCATGAGTATTGGTGCGACATGTCATTCTCCTGCATATGCGAACGCCCACACCACTTAGACCTACTCTCAGCATGGCAGGTACATTAGCGACTCACCCTAGGGAATACGGGAAACTCAGTGTCCTGACATGAAACGTCAATGGGCTTGGTAAAAAGATAAAAAGGGGGCTAGTGAATAATTACCTCAAAAGATTAGGCCCTGATATAAATTTTCCTACAGGAAACACACCTTAAGGGTACCAACTGCTCCTTTATAGCTAGGGGACGGTACAAAACATTAGCACATGTGGGTTACACAACAGACTCTAGAGGGGTAGCAATCATTGTAAAGAACTCCTCCCCCTTCTGCATCACCCGCACATGGGGAGATCCGCTAGGGACCTGCGTGGGGGTACAGGGTACATGGCGTAGACACACATGTACGCTCGTGTCAGTGTATGCACCACCCAAATTGCAGGCAAACACATTTAGAGCGCTAACCATTATACTCCTCGCCACTGCAGACACCATTCAAATAGTGGGCGGTGACTTCCACGACGTAATGAATAGGGAAATGGACAGATCAGGTCTGCCGCCTACCGGGGGCAGCCTGACCCCCCTAGCCCAGATGATCGACACCATAGGCCTCACTGATGTCTGGAGGCAACTGCACCCGGACCAGTCAGCATATTCGTTCTATTCAGCTGCCCACAAAGTGTTTTCCAGACTGGATTACATATTCATGTCCAGACGGGATTTGATCTCGGATGTGGTGGCGGAATACAAGGCGAGGGAGGGGAATCTCTGACCACTCACCGCTATTGGTGACGATGGGACAGACTCGAGGGGCAGCAGGGACCTCCTGGCGCCTAGCGGCATGGGACCTCATAAATGAGACGGTGCTCAAGGGCGTGAGAGTCGATGTATGGGTATACCTGGCTGAGAATGAAGGCACAGTGGATTCGGGAGTAACCCTATGGGAAGCCCTAAAACCGGTGATGAGAGACAGGCTATAAAGTAGACTAGGGACGGAGAGGAAGAGACTACAGGAGGAGGTGGCAGCAGTTGAGCGCACCATAGTGGTTTTAGAAAATGATCATTTAACTACTAGAAGCCCGAATACACTGCGGAAACTGCTAGACGCGCAGCGAAACTATAGGGAACTAGTAACTGGCGAGGCAAGAACTCAGAACCTTGCCACCCTTCACCGCCTATATGACGTGGGAGACAAGTCAGGTAAACTACTGGCATGGCTCAGCCGAAAGGAGCAGGCAGCGAGATGGGTGGAACATGTCCGGGACGATATAGGGGAGCTTTTCACCACAGACTCACACATTGTGGAGACGTTCGCAGCCTATTATGAGCGCTTCTACACAGCCAGAGACCTGGGTACGTGTGGTGATGCTCTCCAGTATATGGGACAGACCGACCTCCCTTCGCTAGATTCCGAGACCCTCAAGCCCCTGGAGGCTGACATCACGGTAGAGGAGGTCAATATGGCCATTGCTGGACTAAAAGCCGGAAAGACACAGGGACCGAATGGCTTCCCGGCAGAATTCTTCAAATGCACAACAGACATATTGGCACCACACCTGAGGAACCTCTTCCTGGGAGCGTATCAGGAGGGGAAGCTCCCCTATGACCTGTGGCTGGCGACAATCATCCCAATTCATAAAGAGGGCCAGCCACGGGAGGACTGCGCGTCCTACCGGCCCATTTCCCTTCTAAATATAGAGGTGAAACTCCTTGCGACTGTCCTGGCGCAGCGACTGAGATCAGTGATCCCGGACCTAATACACCTGGATCAAACCGGCTTCCTGCCAGATAGGGCCACGAAACTCAACCTCAGGCGCACTCATGACTGGCTGCAAGAGGTGCGGGATAGGGGGCCTCCACACTGGTTTCTCTCACTAGGCGCCGAGAAGGCCTTTGACTCGGTACACTGGCCGTTCCTGGAAGGCGTGCTACAAAGATTCGGCTTCGGCCCGAAGTTTCAGTCCTGGGTCTGTCTCCTCTACACCAACCCGCGAGCGAAAGTGAGGGTAAACGGGAGGCTGTCTCGTGAAATTAAAATTCAGAGAGGGACAAGACAAGGATGCCCTTTGTCACCCCTCCTTTTCACACTTACCATAGAGATACTGGCAGCTAGGATCCGACAGAACCAACTGATCACCGGCTTCCGTGTGACAGATACGGACCTGGCTCAGGAGAAACTATCCCTTTACGGGGATGATGTACTCTTATATGTCACCAACCCGGCCACCACCCTGCCGGAGTTGTTCCTAGAACTGGAAAGCTATGGCCGATATTCGGGCTATGCGATAAACTGGCACAAGTCGATCCTATACGACCCCATAGGGAGTGACCGGGAGGCGACGTTGCCAGACCAACTGATTATCACTACTGAGGGCTTCCAATATCTGGGCGTCTACATTACCCTAGACGAGAAACTCTCTCGGGAAAAAAACTTAGAGAGAATAATGCTGAATTCCACTGCGGACATGGAGCGCTGGCGACAGCTACCCCAGACACTCTTGGGTAGAGCGGCCATGTACAAAATGATCATACTCCCCAAATACTTATATGCTTTACAAAACGAATATTACTTACTCCCAGACGTGTTCCTAAAAAAAATCCATGCTGGACTCAGGACCTTTCTCTGGTTGGGTAAACAGCCGAGAATAGCACTAACTACGCTCCAACGACACCAATACAGCGGAGGGATCTCGCTCCCCAACCTCGAAGCCTACTACTGGGCGGAACACTTGGCCCCAATCAATGAATGGCTGCACACACAGGCAGACCATCCCACATATGCCCTGGAGCGCCATAAATTATCCCCGAGCAACCTGCTGTCCTACCTGTACGGCGGTACCGCTAGGCAACCACTGCTCCCGGCGACCGCCATTACACTATGGGCCTGGAATAAGGCTACGAGGAGAACAGGCTGGGAAAGGACGCCCACCCGGCAAACACCAATTTGGCATTGCATTGCAAGTGGTTACATGAACTACACAAACTTACAGGTTTCAAATGATGGGATGATATTGGAATCTCCACTATTGGGGACGTGATCGCTAGAGGGGAGCTGAAGCCCTTTCAGACACTGGGAACTGAATTTGGGCTCCAGCACTCACAGCTCTTTAAATACACCCAGCTGCGTCATGCTTGGAGGGCGCAGAATATACACTTAGAGGGCCTGCCGGAATATGCGCCACTGGAGGGTAGACTCCTGCAGGAACAGATACAATGTAAGGCAGTCTCACTCATCTACAAAACACTAACCAACAATATGCTGGGGGACTTGGCGAAGCTTAGGGAAACCTGGGAAAGGGAGGTCAGTGCACTTGAGGATGTAGACTGGGACGAATGCACCCGCGTGAGGTGGCGATTAAGTCTAGACTCCGCCTCATTCAATACAATGTGCTGCACAGGACCTACTACGATAGGGTGAGACTGCACAAAATGGGGAAAACAGTGGACACTAATTGTCTCCGATGCCAAGGGGAGGGTGGGGATTTCTATCATATAATATGGTCATGTGATGTGATACAAACCTACTGGACCCACGTCTTTATGGAACTCAGTGAGGTATTAGCGGCGCCGATTACACAAGAGCCCAAACTGGCCCTGCTAGGGATGACCAGTGAAGTTGACCTACCACGCCCGCTCCTGGTATTCCTGGTTCTGGCCCTAGTGGTGGCAAAGAGAGACATTGCAAAGCACTGGGGTTCATCCACCCCCCCCCCGAATATAGAGGAGTGGAGAAGAGGGCTAGACCTCTATATGGCGGCGGAGAGGGTAATCTATAAGGCACGGGGTTGTTCCAAGACGTTTAGAAGGGTTTGGTCTAAGTGGAGGCACTACCATGGTCTTGATGGGAGGCTGGGGGGGTGGTACACAATAATCTTTTTACGATTTGGCATGGGCAAGGAGGGAGGGGTAGAGAGGGAGTACTGAGAATTGCCTGTCTTGAAGGTGAATGGACAATATACTTATGCAATCTGAAGTCGTAAAACCAGAGTACCATTGGGAAGGGCGGGAGGGGGATAGAGGGATTTCATGCTGTCAATTACATGACTGTATTATTGAGTTATGAACAAAATGCCAATAAACAATTTAAAAAAAAAAAAAAAGATTTCAAAGATTTATCAATACCTGGTGATTCATAGTTCCACTACACCAGATAAACTCATAGAGACCTGGGAGGGAGATGTGGGCCAATTACATTTTTTTCTTTTTTTTTTTTTCTTTCAGGAATTTATATAGCGCACTACTCACCCAGATGGTCTCAAGGAGGGGGTTCATTATTTATCGAATAGCCAGGTTTTAAGTTCTTTTCTGAAGGAGATGTGGTTCTGAGTAAGGCGGAGGTGAGTGGGGAGTGAATTCCAGGTCTTGGCCGCCAAGTAGGAGAAGGATCTTCCTCCCATGGTGGATCTTTGGATGCGCGGAACTGCGGCGAGGGCTTGATTGGAGGATCTTAGTTGGCGGGTGGGTGTGTAGAAGGACAGTTGAGTGTTGAGGCATTCGGGTCCTATTTTGTAGAGGGCCTTGTGTGCGTGGGTGAGGGGACGGAACGTTATTCTCTTGTTGACGGGAAGCCAGTGGAGGTCTTTCAAGTTACCGGTAATGTGATCTTGGCGAGGGATGTCCAAAATGAGTCTCGTTGATGCGTTTTGGATGCGTTGGAGTTTTTTCTGTAGTTTGGCTGTGACTCCGGCGTAGAGGGTGTTTCCATAGTCCAGTCAACTCGTGACCAGTGCGTGGGTGACAGTCTTTCTTGTTTCGGAGGGGATCCAACGGAGGATTTTTTTGAGCATGCGAAGTACGTTGAAGCAGGAGGATGAGACGGCGTTGACTTGTTTGGTCATCGAGAGTGAGGAGTCCAGGATGAAGCCAAGGTTACGTGCGTGGTCTGAGGGTATGGGTGCTGTGCCCAGAGCCGAGGGCCACCATGAGTCGTCCCAGGTAGAGGGGGATGATCCTAGGATGAGGACCTCCATTTTGTCTGAGTTAAGTTTTAGGCGGCTGTATTTCATCCATTTGGCTACTTCTTTCATGCCTTCGTGAAGATTGGTTTTGGCGGTGTTAGGGTCTTTGGTGAGGGAAAGGATCAGCTGCGTGTCGTCGGCGTAGGAGATGATGTTAAGGTTGTGTTGACGCGCAATGGATGCGAGTGGACTCATGTAAACGTTGAAGAGGGTGGGACTGAGTGATGATCCTTGTGGCACTCCGCAGATGACTTCTGTGGCCTCTGATTTGAATGGGGGAAATCGAACTCTTTTGGTTCTCCCGGCGAGGAATGAGATGATCCAGTCCAGGGCTTTTCCTTGTAAGCCGATGTTGCTGAGGCGTTGTATGAGGGTGCTATGACAAACTGTGTCGAGATGGGTCGACTAGATGGATGCACTGGCCTCTCCTAGAGCAGCAGTGATAGCCATGAGGCTACGTCTCATTCAATTCAAATACCTTCATCAGGTTTATTACACGAGGCTTAGATTGTGGAGGGCTGGTCTGGTAGCATCCCGCTGTGCCTGAGATGTGGACGTGAAGAGGTGTCCCTTATGCACACCCATGGCACTCTACAGCATTTTCAGAATTTTCTTTCTGTTCACTTGAGCGGCCGCCATCATCACAGGCGTGCTCGCTGACCACGCCCCCTTGAGGCCACGCCCCCCCTAGCTAGATATGTGCATGCACAGGAAGCGCAGCGGGAGCGCCTAAGGCAAGCCCGTCTGCGCCCGTCCGCGCCAAGTCCGCGACAGGCGCAGGAAACTTTGGCCTAAAGCCCCCCTTAGTAAGGTACCAGCCTAACGACCTGCACCGTCTACGCGGGATGAGCAACTGCAATTGCAAACTAGATATGAAGAACCTTAACGGTCCTTTCAGCTGCAAACTCTGCCGTTGGTCTTCCGACAAAGACCCAGCTAAGTCACTTACTCCCGTAGCCAACCCTATGGATAACATACCGCACTTTAAAGGAGGGCTGATTAACGCTCGCTCCATGTGTCGGCACAGCCAAGACATAAGAGACCTTATCTTAAACTTAGACCTCGATTGCCTCCTGATAACGGAAACCTGGCTAACGGACGATAGCAACCCCGATCTAGCCATAGCCCTCCCCCAGGGCTTTTCCTTTTTTAGGCAAGACAGACTGAAGGGGAGAGGCGGAGGAGTTGCCATAGTACTCAGAAACAGCTTCAACTGCCACACATTCAACTTAGACCCCCTCAAAGACATTGAAGGTCTTGGTTTCTCTATCAAACTTAACGAATCCTCGTCCTTCTCAGGAGGATTGATCTATCGCCCCCCTGGTAATGCCACCATATTCCTGGACATGCTGAGTGACTCTTTGGGTCACCTCCTCCTTAGATACCCACACTTCACTCTTGTAGGGGATTTTAATTTACACCTAGAGTCCAAAACCGACGTACAAGCCAACAACTTTCTACAGACCCTAGAAATTCTCAACCTTCATCAAAGAGTTACTCAGCCCACTCACTTACTAGGGCATACTCTTGATGGGGTATGCACTTTCCTTCCCCTTCTAACAACCCTACCTCCTGTCCCTCAAATATGGACTGATCATAGTCTGATCCCATTCCATATTAAAACCTTACGCCCGCAAACTACCAGTAAACCCAGTTCACACTTGGATAACCTCGTCAACTGGAAAGAGATACAGGAAAATTTCGAGTCAAATCCTATTAGCCAATCTCAGACCCCTAATCTCACCGGTGACGCCGAACATGATGCTAATCTCTTCCACAGCTGGATTTCTCAGGAAATTAGAGTACGTGAACCTCCCAAGCGCCCCGGAAGAACAGATAAAAAACCTAAGACCAATGCCCCCTGGTTCACCTCAGATCTAGCAAAAGCCCATCTTTCTTGCAGAAAAGCCAAACGCAATTGGCGTAGAACGTACGACACGACAGACAGACTTTCATATATTCAGCGGAGGAAAATATATCATTCCAACATTAAAACAGCTAAAAAAGTCTTTTATACGAACGCCATTAATGAGTCCAAACAGAAACAAAAAACATTGTTCTCGATAGTGAAGACGTTCACCCAGCCCAGAGCGTTACAACCTGAAATTCCCCCATCTCAAGAGTTTTGTAACCAAATTGCCGACTTCTTTGAGGAGAAAATCGACGCCATCCAAAAAAAATTTCCTCCACCTCAAGTAACCCAGACCTCAAGCAAATCCGCCCAGAAAGTAATTCCAGTTGGAAGTCTAAAAAACTTCACACCAGTCAATCTAGATCAAACTAGAGAAGTTATCTTGGCATGCAAATCGGGATCACCCTCTGACCCCTGCCCCCCCCAGAATTCTCCATCAACTCATTGACGTGGTGAACCCAATCATTAACAAGATAGTTAATTCCTCCCTTAGCACGGGAACTGTGCCTCGCTTATGGAAACAGGGAATAGTCAAACCCCTGATGAAAAAATCCAATAAATCCCCTTCTGAGCTTACTAATCTCCGCCCAATATCGCTCCTCCCTGCTCTAGGAAAGATTACCGAACAAATGGTTTATAGAGAACTTAAAAGACATCTCGAAGTACACAACGTACTCCACTCCCAACAATCAGGCTTTCGCCCCATCACTCTACAGAAACAGCACTGATTGAATTAACAGACTCTATAAAGCTGCTGCAGGATCAGAAGAAGAAAGCCGTCCTCATTCTCCTAGACCTCACAGCGGCGTTTGATACCATCTCGCATTCCATTCTGATTAGCAGACTGAAAGACATCGGTATCTCAGAGGTGGTTCTAGCATGGATAACGTCCTTTTTAACCGACAGATCGCAAACGATCGCCTTAGGTCCTTTCCTCTCCAAAGAAAAGAGGGTCTCATCAGGAGTCCCTCAGGGCTCCATCCTGAGCCCTCTTCTCTTCAATATTTACCTAATTCCACTCATATCTCTGATTGAGTCATTCGGCATACTTGTAACATCGTATGCCGATGATACGCAACTCATCGTGCCCCTAGAGGAACACTCGACTAAGGCGGAGCAAAACCTCAAAAGCTGTCTGAAGGCTGTTTTTCATTGGATGGATATAAACCATCTAAAATGCAATTCCAGCAAGACAGAGATCCTCCCAATGGGAAAAAATACCAACTTCTGTCCAGGCCTATGGTGGCCTGAAGATTCAGCTGCTCCCCCCCAGATCGTAACAACTGCAAGGAATCTTGGAGTCCTGTTCGACACCGATTTGTCTTTCGACCAACACATTAGGACTGTGGCTGGCCAATGTTTCGGAATCATAAAGTCTCTAAAAAAATTTTTTGACTTCTGTCTTGACAGGCTTTTTGGCTCTATTTCGGAGTGATAAAGACTTTGATCTTGCTCACATCTAGGATATGTATTCCTAGCTTGTGTTGGCTCTTTTAAGCCCTTTCTTCCAGACCTAGAAGAGGATAGTTGCTTTATATGATGATAGATCCCTTACTCTAATCTATCAATTGTCTATTGGCTTTGTCTTTCATTATTTTGCCTATAGTAGAGGTTGGATCCTGTGGTCCTGACTTTATATTACACATTGGTATGGTTTATGTAGGTACTCTGACAGAGCTAAGGGTTATTTCATCCTTCTCAGGCCTACAAGGCCCAGAACTAAAGAGACTCCATTTTGATAGAGCTGAGATGCTTCAAGGGGAAAGGTAATATTTTGGTTTTGAGCTGTTGTTCGTCCTAAGCGAACCGGAGAGAACCGGCCAGAGCTGAATCTAATCAGGAAGTGTCTCTGGGCTCAGGTCTCTAGACGAAACAAGCAGCTGGTCACTGTGGGAGCGTCTAGCGCAAGGAGCCTGGTACATGGAATCGGTGGGAGGAAGCTGCTGGCTGGAACTTTCCATGAGGAGACAGCATTCTATATTAGTGAAGTGCAGAGGCGGAGTCAGTTAGTTGAGTTGGAGGAGCGGAGTTGAGTTGAGCTGGAGTGGTAGAAGCAGTTGGTAGAGTTGGAGAAGTGGAGTTGCAGGAGGAGAAGAGACAGAAGATGCTTGGAACAGAGAGAAGACAAACAGACAGTCAGTGAGCTGGAACTGAAGGAAGCAGTTAGAAGCAGTTACTTATCAGGAGGAGTTGTGAATAGCTGGAGTCTGAAGTAATGCCTTTTAGAAGAGACTGAAGTTATACCGTGGATTAATCTGTGGGAGCAGCTGGAGTTAATTGGACATTGGCACAGAGACATTTACACAGAGTGAGAAAGCTAGTGGAACAAACGGTTATCAGAGCAGCAGGAACCATTAGACTGAAGCTGGAAGGTGGAGACAGTTTGTGGGTGAGAGGAGTCCAGTGCAAAGTGATCAGCGCAGATGTGTATCCAAGAGTGCAGGAGAGAG
Organism: Lissotriton vulgaris; assembly: GCF_964263255.1. Classification (NCBI taxonomy): domain Eukaryota; kingdom Metazoa; phylum Chordata; class Amphibia; order Caudata; family Salamandridae; genus Lissotriton; species Lissotriton vulgaris. The sequence goes on from NC_141695.1 coordinate 435,335,116, forward strand.
AGTCTGAGATGAGCCAAGGCACAGACGAGAGAGGAACCCAGATGACAGCTAGAGCAAGACCCCATACCCCTCAGGTGATATCCTTCTGTATTTACAAACCTTAACCTTGTCCCTACTGTATTGTTATTCTGTATTGCTAATCCTTTTCCTTTCAGCGGTGTGTAGTACAATCCAGTTCTATCTATAGTCTTTGTCAGTTGCATGTGGATGTGTCCATTATAATACAGATCTGTGTATTTGTCTATATTGTGTAATAAAGATACCCCAGTTCTTAGTGAACCAACATGTACCTTGTATTCTTGTTCAATCAGGGTAACCTGGTCTTCTAGTCAGACATCGTTTTCATGAACGGATGTAAATCCCGGTCAGGTAAGAGATGACTGAACAATGAGGGAGAGAGGGACCATTTGATGCTAAGAGCAGAAGGTACATGATTTAATTTGGCAAACTGTATTCATTCAAGTTATTGTAGTATCATCATAAGTAGCAAACAAGAGATTCCTTCCACAGGTATTCATAGGAGAGTGGTCGTCATTGGTAAGCGGCGTTAATGAGAACACCAGGTAGGAGACTGGTGCCTAGGTCTGCCGGATTGCGGACCGGAAAGTAAATAAGCGAGCACTGGGGGGGGAGACCAGTGTTTAGTTCCACAGGATTGTGGACATAATAGAAAGAGAGTGAGCACTGGGGCTGCAGCTCAGTGTGTATGGCACACCGGATTGTGTGTCGAGTGAGCACTGATGGTGATCAGTGTGTAATGGTAAATAATCAGAACTGCCCCAGGGTAGATTAGTCTGGACCCATGTGGTCGCGAGACTATGAGGTATGAGTGTGGTGTAGGGCATGGATGTCCTTAGTAATCAGTGAGTATTCCTAGTAATCCCTATGGATTTAGTGGTGTTTCTAATGATATGAGCAGGTATATTGCGAGTTCCCCATCCTCAGGTAGGTACCCAGGTGCCTGGATAGATGGTCCTGAGGAGGGAGGTGGTTACGTTCCGGCTGGGTTGGAGGGGCTCTCAGGAGCTGATCCCATCTAGTCTAGAACCCGGTCGTTACAACTTCTTACCGATTGACTCCAGAAAAACCGTAGCAGTGGCCCTAGTTCTCGCACGCCTGGACTACTGCAACGGTCTTCTGGCTGGCGCCAAGAAAGCTACACTTAAAAAACTCCAAAGTGTACTCCACTCTGCAGCCAGATTAGTTTTGAAGCTACCCAGAAAATCTTCAATATCCGCAGCTTTAAAATCTTTACACTGGCTCCCACTTCATAAAAGAATATTCTTCAAGATTCTCATTGTTGCATTCCGGGCATTTAATAACTCCGGCCCGAAATATCTCATCAAACGGTTCCCCCACTACAACCCTAGCAGATCCCTGCGCTCCTCTTATGACAATCTAATCCTTCCAGCAAGGTTCAAACTGAAAACCAAAGGTGGCAAAACCTTAAATTACCTGGCCACTAAAGCTTGGAACCTCATGCCCAAAAACCTGAGGTCCCAAACTCAAGAAAAACACTTCAGGAAATTACTAAAAACCTGGATTTTTAATCTTCCCGATGACTACACCATGGCAGCCATCTAATTCTTCAGCCTCTAGGAAGTAATTTGGATCTCCTACCAAGAAATCAGCGCCAAGATGCTCCTTCCGGAGCGACCGGAGCGCTCTATAAATACCCCCACAAATTACAAATTACAAATGACAAAATTTTGGAGAGGGGTGTTAGCCTGCTTGGCGGAGGTACTGGAGTAGAAACTACCTTCTTCACCGAAACTGACGATTTTACACATTATGGACGACACAGGCGGCAATATTTACAAGAGGCACTTACTGCTGCTGGGATTGACACTATCCAAGAGAGATATAGCAAGGATGTGGAAGGCGCCGACCCCACCTTCCTTTCGGTATGGAAGAATGGGTTGGACTTTAGCATGGGGTTGAAGATCCCGATATTTACGGCCAGGAGCTGCCTGAACAAACACCCAATAATCTGGAAACGATGGGCAGGCTACCGGGGCCTCGACCTAGACTCAATACCCCCGGTGGAGGCGTCTATATCTGCCTTGATCTGTAGTCATTAGGACAGGGGACTGGAAATGTAATGAAGGGGCGATGCAGCTGAAGATGGGATGTGTGGTGATAACCGAAATGTAGCTGTGTGCAGGTGCAATTAGGGGGAGGGGTTTTACAATAATCACGCTATATTGTTTTGTTTGATATTTCTGTTAAAAATATGTAATTTAATTGTCAAAGACAATGACTTACAGAAAAGTGTTGACCTATTTGATTCTGGAGGACTAACACTCCTATGTTTCTTGACTCCCTTTTCATGATCTCCTGGGCCTTTCAGTAATTATTATCTTTTGAAGGGGCCCGAGACTTCTAGTCTGCAACTCTGGATCCTACACCAATCTCATTGATGGTACGTCCTGTAATCAGGGAGCCCATTTGCCACCATAATAATTTAAGATGACTAAGGTAAACCCTTGATGAATCATGACACCTATGTCAGTGAGTGAAGGCTCGCCTTATAATTTTTCGTAATTATTTAGTCCTCTTTGGATACATATACACAAGATTTTAGGTCTCTCTACAACAGAATACTTTACTCTTGGGACCCCCACAGGTTTTTCTTGAATGCTCGATTGTTCGTATAATTTTATCAGCTTATGCCTTTAAGAGACTGGACAGCTTTCTGGATAGAAATAAAACTAAGAAGGTGAAGAGCATTTGTGATGCTATCTATAGATTCATACTTTGTATCCGTCATGGCACCATGGGCCTGAGGTTGTATGTGTGTTAAACACATACATAAGTACCTTTCTTCCACACCTTTGTAACTGTTGATGTCTGTATCAATACAATAATGTTTTGTATTCGCTGAACTCATGGTTGGTACTCTAGATATGCCCTGAAAATGTACCCTGTTTTGGAAGTCCATCCCTCTTGAACTTATAATTAATGGCCCTGTTAGACCTGGCACCATTGGCGTGGGTCTCCTTCCATTTTTTGCTGTTGCCTCTAATTTTTGCTGGATTTTAGATGCTTTGGGCACTGTGCCACTGCTATTCAGTGCCACAGTGCAAGTGCTCCCTATGGTAAATTGATGTATGGATTAGTTACTCCATGATTGGCTTATTTGGTTTACTTGCCAGACCCTAGTACAGTGCACTGTGTGTGCCCAGGGCTTGTAAATCAAATGCTGCTGGTGGGCTTGCAGCACTGATTGTGCCATCCACCGGAGCAGCTTGTAAAGTTTCTCTCAGGCCTGCCATTGCAGTGCCAGTGTGCAGTCTGGTACTGCCATGTTGACTTAGCAAGTGCACCCGTTCCCTAGGCTGTCATGCGCTAGATATTTGGAATTTGCTCGATAACTCTAATATATCCTGCCTCTTTCTCACAGAGACTTGGCTTAGTGATACCTCGGCCCCTGACTTAGTCAACGCCATCCCACCTAACTATTCCATCATCAGGAGGGACAGAACATCTGGGCGCGGGGTGGTGTGGCTATCATAGTTAACAACCAGCTACACTGCACTACCTTCCCGATAAACAATATTCAGGACACCGAGGCGCTCGGCTTCACACTTCATTTGTCTCCCCACCAGGCATGTACCGGCATTCTCGTATATAGAACTCCCGGTCCCTTAGGATCTTTCCTGGATGAATTACAGGTAGCACTTTCTGTCCCATGTCTTAAATCAGAACATTGTTTACTTTTAGGCGACCTAAACATACACATGGATGAGGCCACAAATCCTGACACAATGAAACTCATGGAGGTCACAACAGCATTAGGACTTACACCTTTCATTCATGATCCCACGCATAATAAGGGCCATACTCTGGACCAAGTTTTTTCCACCGTCCCTATTAATGTACTTGCTCCTCAGCCAGTATTATGGTCGGATCATTACTTAATCTCCTTTTTCCTATTAAGTACCCCTCCCCCTAGACCAAATCCCACTACCTCTGCTAAACGACTTTCCAGGCCTTTTCATCTGCTCTCTAATGAGATGCTACTACAGGCCATGTCATGTTCACCCTGCACCTTGTCAGGCAATGTGGAAATCGATCTAGCTCATTACACTGACTGGCTCACGACTATACTGGCGGATCTCGTGCCTGAGAAAGCCGCTAAACCCGGAAACAAACGTCCTTCTGCTCCTTGGTTCACATCTCAGCTTAGAGAAGCCCGTCAAAACTGCAAGAGAGCAGAAAGAGCCTGGAGGAAAGACTACAATCCTCTTGAGAAAGAAAAATTTAAAAACTTAACTAGATCTTACCACAAGATGATTTGGAGTGGAAAAAAATCCTATCTTGAACGTCGGATAGACGAATCTGAAAACTCCTGTAAGGAACTCTTTAAAATTGTCAAGGATTTTACTTCTCCGTCCCTAGGCATCTCTGCTCAGTCTCACTCAGAACCTTGGCTGACTGAACTGGCACATTATTTTGTAGATAAAATAACATCTATTCAAGCCTCTCTTGCCATTTACTCAAAACAGCCTCAGGATGCTGCTCTTGGTGCCCTCTCCTCTTCACAACCCACCCTCTGGGAATTCCCGCAGCTGAGCCTTGCTGCTTCATTAGACCATCTGACAAGCTTGAAGTCGGGCTCTCCTCTAGATCCTTGCCCGGTCTCTTGCCTTAACAAAATAGCCCCTGTGCTAAATGGCCCCATCAATTCCATTCTTAATTCCTCATTGTCTTCTGGCGTAGTCCCTCAGGCTTGGAAGAGTGCTCTCATCCTTCCACTCATAAAAAAACCAGCTTTGGATCCCATCATACATGCCAACTACAGGCCTATTTCTCTCCTCCCTGCTCTGGCAAAGGTGGCGGAAAGACATGTGCACAGATCTATCTCTGACTTCATCGAGAATAACAATCTGTTGCACCCCACTCAATCTGGGTTTCGTGCGAATTACAGCACAGAGACCGCGCTACTTGAAGTCACCACTGCCATCAGAGAGGTCTTGGATACTGGAGGAAAGGCCATGTTGGTTATGTTGGACCTGTCGGCGGCGTTCAACACCGTTCCCCATGATACCCTCCTAATTCGACTCTGGGATTGTGGTCTCCGGGGGACGGTGTGGAACTGGCTCAAATCATTTCTAGCTAGCCGTCGACAAACGATCTGGGCGCCACCTCACTCCGCAGCTATGGCAACTCTGGAAGTGGGGGTCCCTCAGGGGTCTATTCTTAGCCCCCAGCTCTTTAACATCTTTCTGGCCCCCCTTGCAGAGGTTGCGGAGTCGTTCGGCGCTCAGATCGTGTCTTACGCTGACGACACCCAGCTCTTGTTCACATACGACAAGAATGAGGTGTTCGATGGGATCCGCATCAGAGGCTGCCTAGAAGCAGTCTTTGATTGGTTCAAAAGACACGGCTTAAAATGCAACTCCGATAAATCGGAGCTGCTTTTTTTTGGATGTGTCTCTGAATCAAACTGGAAAAGTTGGTGGCCACAAGACCTGTTTCCACCGGTTATTGCAAGTACCAAGGCTAAAAATCTAGGTATCATTGTTGACAATGAGTTAACCTTTGGGCCTCAAATATCCTGTCTTTCGGGGAAATGTTTCGGGATCCTGCGGATGCTCAGGAAATTCCTCCCCTTGATTTCTATGAACCATCGAAGGGTCATTGTCCAAGCACTTGTCGGGTCGCGTTTGGACTATGCAAATGCCCTCTATCTAGGACTCCCTAAATATCTCGTGAGGAGACTTCAAGTAGTCCAAAATTCAGCTGCCAGGGCTATTTATGGACTCCCTAGACGAGCTAGTGCTTCTGACTTGTTGAAGGAACTGCACTGGCTTCCTATAGCCAAGAGGGCTCTCTTTAAAAGCCTGACGCTGACCTACAAGGCCCTTCATGACTCAGGCCCTAGGTACATTAGGAAGCGCCTTGCTCTTTACAAGCCGAGCAGAACTTTGCGATCTGCCTCCTTGTCTAAAATGGTTGTTCCAACCATCAAGCGAACCAGACAAGGGGGGCGCTCTTTTCATTACCTGGCCCCGCGTGCCTGGAATGAGCTTCCCATTTCTCTCAGACAGGCCCCTAGTCTGATGTCGTTCAGAAAGGCATTAAAAACCTGGCTGTTTACCAGTTAACTTCGCTGTTCCTTTTATTCTACAGTTATGTTTCCTCTTCTTAAAGGACCTCTTCGCTAAAGCGCCGGGACACTCCTACTGGAGTAGCCGTTGCGCTATAGAAGAACCCTAATAACATAACATAACATAACACCCACTTGCCAGTCCCTAAACCTTCCCTTTTCTACATATTAGTCACCCTTAAGGTAGGCCCAGGGCAGGGTGCATTGTATGTAAAAGGTAGGACAGACCCTGATGTGTGTGGCATGTCCTGATAGTGAATTACAGCCAATTTCGTGTTTCACTATGGCAAGGCTACTTGTTCTCCATAGGCCAGAATGGGCAGTTTGATTATAACATCTTATAATCTTAACTGACTCAGGGAACTAGGTAGAAATTCGAGTTTAGTATGCCTGAACTCAGAATGATAAAATATTTATTTTAGTGAAGTTGGTTTTAACATTCTGTGTTTGAAAATACCACTTTTAGAAAGTAGATATTTTCTTGCCTAACCATCCCATGCCTGCCTCTGCTAGGTTGTGTATTCCTTGTCTGGTTTGTGAGTGACAGGGGCAGGGGTGGCTCCAGGAGACAGGGTGAGTCAGCATAGGGCTGAATAGACCCATCTGCATGTAGTGTGGTGGGAGTCACATCTCCTGTGGTGTGACTGAGGACCCTGGCCCATCCTGACAAAGAAGAGAAGGCGTCTTGTAAACAAAGTGCTCCAAAACTGAACAGGACTAGGTACAGACACTCTCTGCCTTCAGAGAATAAGAATTTGGGGGTATAAAAAGGGGGACACAGACCCCAGAACTTGAGATCCCTTCTGGGAATCAAGACAAACCTTTGCTGAGGAAAAGAACCAGGAAGCTGAAGGAAGAGACTACCCCTGTGCTGTGTGTTTGGGGGTTGGCTTCCAGTGTTGCTTCATTGCCAAAGAACGTAGAAGAGGACTGAGTGTGCTTTTCATCAACTTGAAGAAGAATCTCCAAGGGCTTGAACTGTGAGCTTGCCTCCTGCCTGAAGTCTCAGAGATACAAGACTTCACCAAACAGCTTCCCCTGAATTAAGTGGCTGCAGTTGTGATGGGCCTTCTGGGAGACTGTGTGTCGCTGGGAACTGGAAGCACGACTCAATGACAAGAAGTGTGTCACTGCCGCAGCAGTTGCCATTGCATCGCCAAGGAAGTGTGCCGCCGCTGTCGCCATCGCATCCGCGAAGCGCGGCGCATCACAGGAGAAGGGTGCCGCCACAGCAGAGGTTGCCGTCGCATCACCAGAGATGCGCGTCTCAGGGCCTGTTGCAGCTCCAAAGATCATCGAGTCACTGCACGGCCATCGGGCGAGCACGCATCGTGTCAACATTGTTGCATCGTACCAAGACGCCGTTTTGTCGCATCGCACCAAAGAGAATTATTGCATTGAGGTGCCATCTTGTCACATCGTACAGGAGAGCAGTAAGAAACCGACGCATCACCTCCCCACACAGTAAGGAAGCGAGCATCAACTCCCCTGCACAGCAGTAAGGAACCGACGCATCGCCTTCCCTGTGACCCTTTTGTTTGCTTTGCCTTGCGCATCCAAGGTACTTTGAGAGTAAAGTGTCGCATTTACACCTTGAGAGAACTGAGCTATTTTCTACCATTTTAAAGTCTCTTTTTGAGTACAGTATTGTGGATTTTTGTCATTTGGTCTTGAGTTAAATCTATATAAAAATACTTATTTTTACAATACAACCTGTGTGGTGTCCATCTGTAGTGTTGTCACTGTATTACTGTATGTGTTCACAAATGCTTTACACACTGCCTCTGAGATAAGCCTGTCTGCTCATGTCAAGCTACCAAGGGGGTGAGCAGGGGTTATTTTAGGAGTGTAACCCCTTACCCTGACTAGACGCAAGGGTCCCTATTTGGTCAAAGGTACCTACCTCTGCCAACTAGAGACCCCCAAATCTAACATTGGGGGTCAGTGGTGAGGCTTTGGACTTGCATTTGTGACTCATATACAGTAATTGGTGTAGTGAGTGCAGACCACAATGCAACCACATACATTTTCAGCGGAACTTCTTTTCTATTTTTGATTCCTGAGAACTGCCAGTCTTTTCTAACATGAGTAAGTCACCACCCATAGCATCTGTAGACATTGAATTGGAAGAAGAGAGAATTGATGCTTACACTGTGCCTAATCTCAAAGCTTTGTGCAAAAATGTAAAATCTCTGTGAAAGGCCTCACCAGGAAAGAGGAATGCGAAAAGGTGCTGATGGCCTGTATGGAATCTGGGCATGCCAGTGAGCATCCTAAGGAGCCAGTGGTGGAGGCAGAGGATTTAGATGGGTAGCTTGAGAGGCCACTGGACCCAACCGGGGAGAAAGCACCTTCCAGGGTGGGCAGCAGTGTTTCTTCCAAGGGTCTGTCCCCAGGAGAGCTGGAGGACAGAGCGAGGGAGAGGGTGCAAAAGTTGGAGCTAGCTAGGCTCAAAATGCATGGTCAGAAAGACATAGAGAGCAAGAAAATGGAGCTTGGGGTGGAATTAGAAATGAAGAAGTTGGCCTTAGAGGGAAAGAGAATGAATTTTGAGCATGAGAGAGTGTTGAGGGAATTGGAACTCAAGGTCAAAAGTTTAGAGGTTCCTCCCTCTGGTGTCCGCGCACCGCCAGTGCCTTTAGAAGCAAGAGCCTACATCCCCAAAGAAGAAGTGAAAGATTTCCACAAAAATGAGGATATTGGTTAATGGTTTAGGGCTTACGAAAATGCAATGTTGGCCCACCGGGTCCCTGAAAAGGATTTGGGAAGGGGTAGTGGGACTACTTTATTAGTATTGGGCGGGACGCTTTGTTAGATTTACCTACAGAGGAGCAGGTGTCCTATGCCTATATGAAAGGATCCCTAATGTCCAGATATGGCTTGACCCCAGAGTTATACAGACAAAGGTTGAAGAATTTCAGAAAACTGGAGTCTACCACATGGGTGGAATATGTGTCTTTCTTTAGCAGAGCATTGGATGGTTAGGTGAAGGGTAGCAAAGTGGATAATTTTGAGGCGCTCCATGATTTGTTTGCATGTGAGCACTTGTCAAATAATTGTTTTCCAAAGCTACGCCAGCACCTTATTGATAGTAAGATTACTAACCCTAGGAAGCTTGCTGAGGAGGCAGACTGCTGGATGAGCACCCGGGTCCAGAAGTATCATGTGGGAGACTTCGACAAAGGTGGGCAGGGTCCCCAGCAGAAGAGTGGGGGGGTCAATGGTAAACAGAGGGAGTTCCAGAAATGGCCGCAAAGTAATCCCCAAGGGAAAGGATCACAGCCTCCCCCAGAGAAGAAGGCAGGGACCCTGACAGATAAGCCTGTTCACAGGGGGCCCAATACCTGTTTTGATTGTGGTCTAGTAGGCCACTGTTCTTATGATGCAAGATGTCCCCTGTATGGGAAGACAGCACCCACTGGTGCACCACCCCGGCAGATGGCTAGTGTATCCCTGGGGGAGGAGATGGGTGCCCAAGGTGGGTGGGGTCTCGCAGCGAGGTCTCTAGTCCCTTTAGGGGACTGTGAGGTAGTCCCCAGGACCCAGCTGCCTGATAACACTAAGAAGCACAGACAGTGGGTGACCATAAATGGCCAGAAGGTGGAAGCTCTTAGAGACACCGGAGCCAGTGTGACAGCTGTCAGTTGTCGGCTGGTGTCTGAAGAGCAGGTAATCCCCAATGCATTTTACCCAGCTGTTGCTGCTGACAACACAGAGAGCCACTGCAAGGTGGCTCAGGTTCCCTTTGAGTGTGGGGGGGGGGGGGGGGGTCTCAGGGACTGTTCAAGTAGCTGTGAGGCCATCCATGCCTGTTGATTGTCTGGTGGGTAACGATTTGGAGAGCTCCCCTTGGGCTAAGGTGGAGCGAAGTTCTCATATAGAGATGTTGGGTTTGCCTGAGTGGGCATGCTTGACCACTCGGTCGATGGCAGCCAGTAAGGGTGTTCAAGAGGACCTGGAGCCTGAGAGAGTGGCCTAGGTACCTGCTTTAAACAGAAGAGGTAGGGAGCACTGGAAACCGGCCCCTGAAGTGTCCACTGTCCAGGAGGAGGCAGACCTTGAGGGGGATGCCCTGGAACCTACAGGGGAACAGATTGATGAACTGGGAGACCTGCCTGAGCTGACCCACTGGCAGCAAGAAGGAGGTCCCTCCAGGGAAGAGTACTGTGAGGAGCAGAACAAGTGCCCTTCTTTTGTGGGTGTGCGGCAACAGGCTGCAAACCAGGCAGCAGGTGATCAGTCTGGATCACATTGGATCTACTGGGAGAATGATCTCCTGTATATTGAGCCTAAGGTTGCTGAGCCTGTGTCAGCCCGTGTGCTGGGGGTACACCTGCGCTTCGGAGCCTTCCTACTGGGGCTGGCGCATGATGTGCCTTTAGCTGGATATTTGGGGCAGGACAAGATGTTTGAAAGGCTTGTCACCCACTTTTATTTGCCCCAAATGTGCAAGAGTTCAGATACTCATTGCAGGACCTGTAAGATTTGCCAGGTAAGTGGAAAGAGTAAGAGGGAGCACAAGGCTCCTCTCCAGCCATGCCCTGTGGTCAGCACCCCCTTTGAAAGGGTGGTCATAGACATTGTGGGGTCTCTGGATCCCAAGACAGTCATGGGCAACAGGTTCATCCTGGTCTTGGTGGACCATGCCAACCTGTACCCGGAAGCCACCCCTCTCAGGACAGTGATGGCCACCGTGGTGGGACATGCACTGTTGGGGGTTTTCTCCCACGTGGGGTTTCCCAGAGAGGTGGTGTCAGACCGTGGTACAAACTTCATTTCCAAGTATATGAAGTCCCTGTGGCAGGAGTGTGATGTAACATACAAGTTCACCACTCCCTACCACCTCCAAGGTAATGGGCTGGTTGAGAGATTGAACCGGACCTTTAAAGGCATGATTTGGGGTCCTGGTGAACCCATGAGGCATAAGCGGGAGATTGGTTCAGATGCTCCGTCCATCACCACCCCCTGTTGTACCGCTTTGTTCGACATAAGTTGGCAGGGTATGCTCAGACGTGAGTCCCTTGCTCACTTTGCCACTGGATTCAAGCGAGCCTGGCTGAAGACGGCTGTAATGCCAGAAACCGGTCCTAGGAAGCTTGTTTCCGGTCCAGGGAAGGCATGGCTTGGCAGTTCGGGCTGGAGTGTTCCCATGAGGCACAGGGTCAGACTGATTTGCATATGGCCATATGAACTGGGGTGGCAGAGTGGGCTAAAGAACGGTGATGGATTAAACCCAGATCTGTTGACTGGGTGTGAGTGTTTAATTGGTTCAGATGCTCCGTCCATCACCACCCCCTTTTGTACCGCTTTGTTCGCCATAAGTTGGCAGGGTATGCTCAGACGTGAGTCCCTTGCTCACTTTGCCACTGGATTCAAGCAAGCCTGGCAGAAGAAGTCTGTAATGCCAGAAACCCGTCCTAGGACGCTTGTTTCCGGTCCAGGGAAGGCATGGCTTGGCAGTTCGGGCTGAACTGTTCCCATGAGGCACAGGGTCAGACTGATTTGCATATGGCCATGTCTGAACTGGGGTGGCAGAGTGGGCTAAAGAAAGGTGATGGATTAAACCCAGATCTGTTGACTGGGTGTGAGTGTTTGATTGGTTCAGATGCTCCGTCCATCACCACCTCCTTTTGTACCGCTTTGTTCGCCATAAGTTGGCAGGGTATGATCAGACGTGAGTCCCTTGCTCACTTTGCCACTGGATTCAAGCAAGCCTGGCTGAAGACGGCTGTAATGCCAGAAACCCGTCCTAGGAAGCTTGTTTCCGGTCCAGGGTAGGCATGGCTTGGCAGTTCGGGCTGGACTGTTCCCATGAGGCACAGGGTCAGACTGATTTGCATATAGCCATGTCTGAACTGGGGTGGCAGAGGGGGCTAAAGAACGGTGATGGATTAAACCCAGATCTGTTGACTGGGTGTGAGTGTTTGATTGGTTCAGATGCTCCGTCCATCACCACCCCCTTTTGTACCGTTTTGTTCGCCATAAGTTGGTAGGGTATGCTCAGACGTGAGTCCCTTGCTCACTTTGCCACTGGATTCAAGCAAGCCTGGCAGAAGAAGTCTGTAATGCCAGAAACCGGTCCTAGGAAGCTTGTTTCCGGTCCAGGGAAGGCATGGCTTGGCAGTTCGGGCTGAACTGTTCCCATGAGGCACAGGGTCAGACTGATTTGCATATGGCCATGTCTGAACTGGGGTGGCAGAGTGGGCTAAAGAAAGGTGATGGATTAAACCCAGATCTGTTGACTGGGTGTGAGTGTTTGATTGGTTCAGATGCTCCGTCCATCACCACCTCCTTTTGTACCGCTTTGTTCGCCATAAGTTGGCAGGGTATGCTCAGACGTGAGTCCCTTGCTCACTTTGCCACTGGATTCAAGCAAGCCTGGCTGAAGACGGCTGTAATGCCAGAAACCGGTCCTAGGAAGCTTGTTTCTGGTCCAGGGAAGGCATGGCTTGGCAGTTCGGGCTGGACGGTTCCCATGAGGCACAGGGTCAGACTGATTTGCATATGGCCATGTCTGAACTGGGGTGGCAGAGTGGGCTAAAGAACGGTGATGGATTAAACCCAGATCTGTTGACTGGGTGTGAGTGTTTGATTGGTTCAGATGCTCCGTCCATCACCACCCCATTTGTACCGCTTTGTTCGCCATAAGTTGGTCACTTTGCCACTGGATTCAAGCAAGCCTGGCTGAAGACGGCTGTAATGCCAGAAACCGGTCCTAGGAAGCTTGTTTCCGGTCCAGGGAAGGCATGGCTTGGCAGTTCGGGCTGGACTGTTCCCATGAGGCACAGGGTCAGACTGATTTGCATATGGCCATGTCTGAACTGGGGTGGCAGAGTGGGCTAAAGAACGGTGATGGATTAAACCCAGATCTGTTGACTAGGTGTGAGTGTTTGATTGGTTCAGATACTCCGTCCATCACCACCCCCTTTTGTACCAGAATGGAGGAGGAGACTGAGCCTCTTCCTGACCCCCTGTGTGCAACAGAGCAAGATGGGTCAGTGGATGGTGTGAACCTCTCTTCCACCTTGACCCCTGAGCAACAGAATGACTGTCACCAGTTGCTAGGACCGTTTTATGCTCTGTTCTCCCTGATTCCCAGTGTCACTGATTGGTGCATCCATGATGTGGACAGTGGGGACAGTCCTCATGTTAAGCACAAAACTTACAGAGTGACTGACAGTGTGAGAGCTTGCATCAAGGAGGAGGTCTCCAAGATGCTTGTGTTGGGAGTGATGGAGTCCTCTAACAGTCCTTGGGCCAGCCCAGTGGTCTTGGTCCCAAAGGCTACGGCACTGGTTATCACGCCAGAACTGCGGTTCTGTGTGGACTTCCGAGGCTCAATTCAGTCACCAGGAATGACGCGCACCCCATCCCCAGAGCTGATGAGCTCACTGATCGGTTAGGGGCTGCCCAGTATCTCAGCACTTTTGACTTAACGTCTGGGTACTGGCAGATCGCCATGACTGATGGGGCAAGAGAGAGGTCAGTATTCTCCATACCAGATGGGCACTACAATTCCGGGTTATGCCCTTTGGGATGAAGAATACCCCTGACACCTTTCAGAGGTTGGTCAACCAGGTGTTGGCTGGACTGGAAGAGTTCAGTGCCGCATACCTGGATGACAATGCAGTGTTCAGCGCCAGTTGGGAAGAATATCTGCGCCACCTCTGGGAAGTGTTGATGGCACTGCGGAGAGCAGGCCTCACGATCAAGGCGAGTAAGTGCCAGATCGGGCAGGGTTCCGTGGTGTACTTGGGACAACAGGTCGGGAGCGGCAAGGTGGCACCCCTACAGCCCACGATTGAGACCATCCTGGCTTGAGAACCCCCAAGACCCAGAAAGAGGTGACAGCCTTCTCAGGACTCACTGGGTATTACAGGAGGATTGTCAAGGGGTATGGCAGCATTGTTGCACCCTTGACAGAGCTGACTTCCAGGAAGCAGCCCAAGAAAGTGATTTGAACTGATGCCTGTCAGAAAGCTTTTGATGTGCTGAAGACTGCCATGTGGACGGCGCCTGTGCTTCTGGCACCCAACTTCTCAAAATGTTTTTTTGTCTAAACAGACGCTTCAGAGCATGGTGTGGGGACTTTTCTGTCACAGATGAATGAGGAGGGCATAGACCAACCTGTAGCCTTCATCAGTAGGAGGTTACTTCCACGGGAACAGAGGTGGAGTGTGATTTGTTGTGGTCTGGGCACTGAAAAAGTTGAGACCATACTTGTTTGGGACTCACTTCCTGGTTCAGACAGACCACAGGCACCGCAGATGGTTGATGCAGATGAAGGGTGAGAATCCAAAGCTGTTGAGGTGGTCAATTTCCCTACAGGGAATGGACTTCACGGTGGAACACCACACTGGTACAGAACACGCCAATGCAGTGGAGAAGTGTGGCTCACTGATTAGAGCAGGCAGACCCTGAAGCAGAGGTCAGACCCGGGACCAGGGTTCAATTCCCGACGCGGCAGGGGCTTGAGCTCAAATGTCCACGGACTCGATAATTCTCGCTTCGGTGCCTTCCATAATCATGGGTTCACACTCTGCAACTCTGGGCATTAAGCTTGCTTAATCTCCACAACGGCCCCCCGTGGCGGGATGCCTGGCTTTCACCTTGGGGATGCCCTGTAGGGGCTATCCCACAAGGAAAAGCCACGACGGGTTCCCAATGCAAGCGCTGAGATGCCTCCCGGTGATTCGAGCGCTATATAAGAACATACAAAAAAAAAAAATGGTCTGTCCAGATTTTTCTGCCTTAGTGATGAGAACTCCCAAGAGGTAGGTTGTTCTCCCCACATTTCAGCTGGAGGGAACACGCGTTTGACCTGGTACCATTGGCGTTGGTCTCCCTTCCATTTTTTGCTGTTGCCTCTAATGTTTTTGCTGGTTTTAGATGCTTTGGGCACTGTGCAACTGCTATTCAGTGCCACAGTGCAAGTGCACCCTATGGTAAATTGATGTATGGATTAGTGACTTCATGATTCGCTTATTTGGTTTACTTGTCAGACCCTAGTATAGTGCACTGCGTGTGCCCAGGGCTTGTAAATCAAATGCTACTGGTGGGCTTGCAGCACTGATTGTGCCACCTACAGGAGCTGCTTGTAAAGTGTGTCTCAGGCCTGCCATTGCAGAGCCTATGTGCAGACTGGTACTGCCATGTTGACTTGGAAAGGGCACCCTCTTGCTAGTCCCTAAACCTTCCCTTTTCTTCATATCAGACACCCCTAAGGTAAGCCCAAGGGCAGGGTGCATTGTATGTAAAAGGCAGGTCATGCCCTGATGTGTGTGGCATATCCTGATAGTGAATTACACTATTGCAAGGCTACCTGTTCACCATAGGCCAGAATGGGCAGTTTGATTATAACATCTTATAACCCTAACTGACTCAGGGAACTAGGTAGAAATTCGAGTTTAGTATGCCTGAACTCAGAATGATAAAATACATCTTTTAGTGAAGTTGGTTTTAACATTCTGTGTTTGAAAATGCCTCTTTTAGAAAGTAGGTATTTTCTTGACTAACCATTCAAGCATGCCTCTGCTAGGTTGTGTATTCCTTGTGTGGTTTATGAGTGACAGGGACTGGGGTGGCTCCAGGAGACAGGGCGAGTCAGCACAGGGCTGAACAGACCCATCTGCATGTAGAGTGGTGGGATGAGTAGTACCTGGGACCTGAATAGGGCTGTGCCTGCCTTCCACAATGCTGTCTCCACCTCCTGTGGTGTGTCTGAGGACCCTGGCCCATCCTGACAAAGAAGAGAAGGAGCCTTGTAAATAAAGTGCTCCGAAATTGACCAGGACTGGTATAGACTAGGTACAGACCCTTTGTGGATATAAAAAGGGGGACCCAGACCCCAGAACTTAAGATATTTTCTGGGAATAAAGACAAACCTTCGCTGAGGAGAAGAACCAGGAAGCTGAAGGAGGAGACTACCATTGTGCTGTGTATTTGGGGGTTGGCCTGCAGTGGTTGCTTCATTGCCAAAGAAAGGAGAAGAGAACCGAGTGTGCTTTTCATCAACTTGAAGAAGAATCTCCAAGGGCTTGAACTGTGAGCTTGCCTCCTGACTGAAGTCTCAGGGATACAAGACTTTACTAACTAGCTCCCCCTGAATTCCCTTGCTGGGAATTGAAGTGCCTGCTGTTGTGCTGGGCCTTCTGAGAGACTGGGTGTCACTGGGAGCTGGAGGAGCGACTCAACGACTAGAAGCGCGTTGCCGCCGCTGTCGCCATCGCATCGCCGAAGGTGGCGCATCACCGGAGTAGCGTTCCACCGGAGCAGAGGTCGCGGTCGCATAACTGGAGAAGCGCGTCGCAGGGCCTGTCACGGCTCCAAAGATCATCAATCGCCGCACGGCCTTTGGGCGTGCACGCATCGCATCATAACCAAGACGCCTTTTTGTTGCATCGCACCGGAGAGCAGTATTGCATTGAGGTGCCAACTTGTCGCATCGTACTGGAGAGCAGTAAGAAACTGACTCATCACCTCCCCACACAGTAAGGAAGTGAGCTTCAACTCCCCTGCACAGCAGTAAGGAACCAACGCATCCACTCCCCTGAGTGTAAGGAACCAACGCATCACCTTCCCTGTAACCTTTAGTTTGCTTTGCGTTACACATCCAAGGTACTTTGAGTAAAGTGTTGCATTCATGACTTGAGAGAACTGAGCTATTTTCTACCATTTTAAAGTCTATTTTTGAGTACAGTATTGTGGATTTTTGACGTTTGGTCTTGTGTTATGTCTATATATGGAAAATGCTACTTACCAGTATGCATCTGTTCTTGGCATGTAGAGCTGCAGATTCTTACACTGTGCATTAGATCACCACCTGGTGTTGGGCTCGGATGATTGCATGTTGTTGTCGTCTTGAAAGAAGTCTTTGTAGTCATGAGATAGGTGACTCCTCCCTTGGACGATAGTGCGCATGGGCATCGGCTCCATCCTTAGATTGTTTTTCACCATGATGGGAAACAATGGAGTTTGTAGAAAGAAGAAAGGGTGTCCATGCATGCATATCTAATTAAGATAGAACTGGAACAGACACAGGCCCCGGGGAGGCGGGAGGGTGTGTACGAATCTGCAGCTATACATGCCATGAACAGATGCATACTGGTAAGTAGCATTTTCCGTTCAAGGCATATGAGCTCCAGATCTTATACTGTGCATCGATTGTACAGCAGTGTCTCCCCTAGCGGTGGTCACCTGTATCTATTGCAGTAGTTTGAAAAAGGGTTTTGAGGACAGCTTGGCCTACTGCAGCTTGCTGCTTAGCTTGCACATCAACACAATAGTGTTTAGTGAAGGTGTGTGTTGAAGACCATGTTGCTGCCTTGTAGATGTCTTCTGGGGGAATGTTCCCTAAGGAAGCCATGGAGGCTCCTAGTTTGCGTGTGGAGTGCGCTCTAGGAGGAACTGTTAATGTGCGTTTTGACTTGTGATAGCATATTTGTATACATTTAACAATCCACCTTGCAATTCCTGAGTTTGAAATGGGATTGCCATTGTGTGGTGGAGAGAAAGCTACAAACAGTTGCTTTGTTTTACGAAAGGATTTAGTCCTATCAATGTAATAGAGAAGAACTCTTTTTACATCTAGTGTGTGTAGAGCTCTTTCTGCTCTACACACTGCTTTCTGCTACAGAGTTTGGGTTTTAAAAAAATACTGGTAACTCTACCGATTGATTTAGATGAAAAGGAGTAATTACCTTAGGAAGGAATTTAGGATTAGTCCTTAGAACCACCTTGTTACGGTGTGATTGTAAAAATGGTTCTTGTATAGTGAAAGCTTGTATCTCACTAACTCTTCTAAGAGAGGTAATAGCAATAAGGAAAGCTGCTTTCCATGTGAGAAATTGCAATTCATATCTATGTAAAGGTTCGAAAGGGGGGCCCCTGAGCCTTGTAAGCACAATGTTTAGGTTCCACATTAGAGATGGTGGTAACCTAGGAGGAATGAATTTCTTTAATCCTTCCATAAAAGCCTTGATTGCAGGTACTCTAAATAATGACATATGTTGTCTGTTTTGTAGATATGCTGCAATGGCTGCAAGATGTAAACGTATAGATGAATATGCTAGATTACATCTTTGTAAATGGAGAAGGTAATTCGGCACCAAAGGTATTATTTTCAGAGTTGAGGCCTGGTTCGAGGGCTTGGAGGCATCGGAAACAGGTTTAGTGGGTTTCGGCACAGAAGATTTTGGGGTGGAAGCAGGTTTCATTGGTTTTGGTGCATTGTCTTTAGGAGTCGAAGGTTTCTGGGTCTTTTTCGGAACCGGGACTTCTTTTGGTTTCGGTGCCGAGGGAGCTGGTCGTATCGGCACATGCGGTTTGCTCGGTGAGGAGCTACCAGAAGGCTTTAATATTTTCTTCGGAGCCGGGCTCGATGGCGGGGCTTTAGAAGCAATGTCTCAGTCTCGACTGGTCCCCGAAGGCAGAGTTTTGACCTTAGCCTTTGGTTTAGGTGGTTGGGTGGGCAGTCGTACTCATGCGTTGACCTGATGGTATGGAGTCATCGGAGTCATCTGCCTCAGATACGATATGGAGATCATCGGAATCTTCTTCGGGGACACATGGACCTTCGTCGAAGATATCCGCTGGTTCCGGAGCTGATCTCTGCATGTCGCGTCGACGGGAACTCCGATCTCAAATGGTCTTCTTGGATCGAAAGGACGCACTAGCTGTGCAGTTCGACTCGTCAGGTTCCGTGATAAACACAGGTTACACACCTTGTGATGGTAGCTGTGTGGAAATTTTGGTCCACACTCGGGGCATCTTTTGAATGGTGTCCTTTCCATGAGGTGTAGGCCTCACCGCGTGGGTAGGCCCGACGGCCCGCGTCGACGACCGGAATCGAAGTGATGAGGTTGAGTCTATGTATAAAAAGTCGATTTTCGAACCGGAGCGGAAAAGTAGCATCCAAAACCAGTGGGGGAAAAAAACAATCTAAGGATGGAGCTTATGCCCATGCGCACTATCGTCCAAGGGAGGAGTCACCTATCTCGTGACTACAAAGACTTCTTCCAAGACAACAACAACATGCAATCACCCGAGCCCAAAACCAGGTGGCGATCTAATGCACAGTGTAAGATCTGCAGCTCATATGCCTCGAGCAAATACTTTATAATACAACCTGTGTGCTGTCCATCTGTAGTGTTGTCACTGTATTACTGTATGTGTTCACAAATGCTTTACACACTACCTCTGAGATAGGCCTGTCTGCTCGTGCCAAGCTACCAAGGGGGTGAGCAGGGGTTATTTTAGGAATGTAGCCTCCTTACCCTGACTAGACGCAAGGGTCCCTTTTTGTTCAAAGGTACCTACCTCTGCCAACTAGTGACCTCCAAATCTAACAGGCCCTGATACTAGAGTGAGTGAAAATGGCTTTGTGTGACACTGGAGGTGAAGTAGAATCCACGCTCAGACAGAGAACAGTGACCATGTTTAAGACTTACGTCTTTCTCCCATGTTCTGAAGATGCTGAATGACACCAGATTTGAGATCACTTGGCAGGAATCGCCCTTTTAGGCCTGGCAGAAGAAGTCTAGAAAAAGAGAAAATAGTACACATTCTTTTAAAAATAATGTACCGTGACTGAAAGGGAATAAACAGGTAAGCCTTAGTTTAATGGTTATGAGAACGAATGGATGTGTCGCTTTAACATAGCATCCTCATCAGAGCACAATTTGAACAGTTATTCAATTTTCTTGTTGAATAGCATGCAATTGACATTCTTTGTTTTTCTGCTTTCAAGAATTCAGCAAAGCAAACATCTTCTAAGATCAGCTACATACTTCAAAGCCCTGTACATTCTACAAGATTATAAAAATGGGCATTAACCACATGCTTATCCAAAACATGACTTGCTAAATATCGATCCAGGCTGTGCAATAGCCCACTTTTTTAGCACTATATTTGGAGAAATTTGTACTGTAATCGTTAAGTATATATATATATATATATATATATATATATATATATATATATATATATATATATATATATTTGGTCAGGAACACAATATGTGCTTTAACCTCTCAGAAAGACTAGTGGATTGTATGTGAATCTATACCAGATACCAACCTACAAAATTATTATATTTCTTTACTAGTAAGTAGTTAATTTCCTCTACAGTGCAAATCTATTTGGGAATCACATGCTGGTCAAAAGTGATTCCCCCTTATTGGTTGTGGGTGTACTGCTGTAGTAAAACTGTCTTTGAATGAAACATGTTTTATTGTTACAATTTCAAAAGTAGTCCCTTCTTCTGACTCACCATGTAAACTTTTCTTGCAAAGTATATAAATATAGAAGTCCCAAAAACAAAACCACTACACCATCTCTCTAAAATTGCTCAGCTGTGTTGTAACAGCCATGCTCCCCCATGATCCATCTGTACACAACACCTGGTCCAAAACATGCTGCTTAAACCTAAGCTGGACATTTAAACACAAGTTGATGATCGATTAGACAAAACTCTATTTACCTGCACAATCTACCATCAGATGCCTGAACTTCCCCAAGAATTGAACAGATTCTAGAACTTAAGTCAGATAAGCATATTTATAATATGATAATTTATGCCAATTGTTATTTGTGGATAAACGTGCCCGTTTATCTCGTGCGGAGGCCAAATCTTTTTAATCATTTGTCCCCCATGGCCTTCTTATCGGTTTTTCATGCAACACAACATCTATGCTAGTTAAGTTCAATATGTATCATCTGGATCTTTCACAATACAAGCAGTTCTAGGTCACACAATGTATTTAGGAATACAACCATAGTGCTCCTCTGTAGGTAGAAACACACAACAATGATTTACTTCTGAAAGGAGTGGGCCTTCAGAGGTTTTTGGAATTATCAATACAGCGAGAGCAAACAGAACTAGGGAGTTATTTCTTCAGCTGGGGGTACAGGTATGAAAAGGAATACCAGAGTTATTATTATTTCTTGGTTCTGTAAGGAGTGCAGTATTTACTCACAAGAAGTCTCTTAGTTCTATGGAGAGGAAAATATGGATTGTGTATGATTCACAGGGGAAAAAAGCAAGCCTTAAAAGTGGAATTTATGTATGATCAAGAGAATGTTCTGAGCCCAGTAGAGTACCTAAGCTGATTTATACTTCTTCGGATTTCAGCTCTTGCCTCAGACTTTTTCTGGCCAAAACCAATAGCTTCAGCTGGACCTTACCCAGCAGCTATCTGAACTTAAAAGAACTTTGTCGGATGCAGCCTTCAGACTTGCCCTGTTGAAGGATTTCAACTTCCATTAAAGTTAAGACGAAGAAGAACGTAAAAACTTGACAATACGGCCCGCTTGTGCATTCAACTTCTGCTCCATCACAGTCAACCTGAAATTTAACCAAGGTCCTGGTGATTGGAGCCTTAATTTTTCTGGGCACATTTTGCCTCAACGATTTTAAAATTCATATATCTGGTCCCTCTTATTGGTTTTAGTCATTTTGTTGTTACTGTTTCTTTTTTTTTTCAACAATCTTTATTCAGACAATTTTCCTTAATTTTTACAGAACCAACCCCACCCCCCCCCCCACCCCTCGCCCGCCCCCCCTGGAGACCAGGTATCCATTATTGTTACAAACATAGGGAAATAGAAATTAACAATCAGTCCATTTTAAGAAAAGAAAATATCTTAATAAAAAGAAAATTTTTCGGACAGCACAGCGCTTCCGGCTGAGAAAATTAAAAGAAGGCACAAAGATATACTTATAGCAATAGACACCAGTTGTTCCCACTAATCCAATCATTTCTCTTGGATCCAGTCGAGCAAGGGTTCCCAGATTTTTAAACCCCTTCTTCGAGTATTACGTCCTTTGTTCCTATAAATGGCGACCTCGAGGCTGCAGGTCGCAAGCAGTCTAGCCCTCCATTGCAGAAAAGATGGTGGTGTCGGATCTAACCATGCTGATGCGGTAAACAGCCATAGCAACAAAAATCAGACCTTGTATCTGTTTTGGTCGATCCATGTTAGATGTGCCCAACATGGCCTCTTCAGATGTAACATTCACACTAACATGAGCTATGTCAGAGAGGAAGCCAGATATTTCAGCTAGTAAATTTGTTAGTGAATTACAAGAGGCAAACATATGGATAATATCTGCCTCAGGAAGTGCGCATCGTGGGCATGTTGTGCCTTTCCCAGTCCCCCATTGGGCTATTTTATATGGGGTGTAGTATAGTGAAAAGAAAGTTTTATAGAATAGTGCTTGAACTTTTATGGACATTAAACAGGTGAGTGACATTTGGTATGAATAAAGAGAAGTTCGGGAAGAGACACCAAGTGTAGTCTGCCAAGCTAGGACATGTTTGTCCATGTCATCTGGTAATAATGTATTCATCGCTTCATATATCTCGCCGATTTTAGGAGACGCTTCTCTACATAGATTTTCTATAATTTGGGAAGTTTGAAATTTGATGCGACCTCCCGCCTTCTTTAATAAAAAGTCTCTCAGTTGAAGAAATTTAAAGAAATCCCTATTAGTAATATTAAAATCTGATTTCAGCTCATCAAACGATTTGATACCATTTGCCGAAAAAAAGCAGCTGAGCTGTTTAACCCCTGAATCAATCCATCTCCTTATACAGGTATCATGGAATATCTCTGGAAGGTCCGTATTCTAGCTTACGGGGGTATAGTAGGAATAGCGACATAAGCCTATTAGTTTTTTAACATTCCCCCATACTTTGATGCCACTGGAGATAGTCTTGAATTTTACTTTTTTAAAGTAGCCATCGTTTGCATGTCTCCATAGACATCCAGTACTCCCTTCCCCCAGAATGAGTTCTTGTAGAGTGGGTATGTTGTTGCCACCCGGGTTAATAGTGTAACACTATACCTCAACACTGTGGCCCAATAATACAGCTTGAAGTTGGGCAAAGCCCACCCTCCACGTTCTCTAGGTAACGTGATCCACCTAAATGCCCTACGTGGTCTGTTATATCCCCAAATAAACCGTGAAAACATAGTATCTATGTTTTTAAATACTTGTGGGGAGAATTCTAAGCAGATTGCCTGAAAAAAATATAAAAACTTGGGAAAAAACAGCATCTTAACTACGTTGCTTCTACCACCGATAGTTAAATGTAGGTTCTTTAGTCGAAGCAAGTCTTTCTTAGTACGCTGTATGAGTGGTTCCACATTGTTGTTAACTAAATTTTCAATATTAGCACTAACACTAACCCCCAAATATGTGGCCTTATCTATTGCTCTAGGGTCTCTCATCGTGATTTTGCTGTTAAGCACGATCTGTGTCTTGCTCGAGTTTAATTTATACCCCGAGACTCTACCAAAGACTTGAGCTTCTTTTTCAATCAAGGTTATAGCGTTTTTAGGGTCGCTCGTAACAATAGCAATGTCATCGGCATATGCTAAGCATTTCGTATCTAGATAACGCACTCGAATAGGAGGGATTAATATGTCATTTTCAAGCCTGTGTATAAATCCATCAATATAGATTGCGAACAAGAGGGGTGAGCATGGGCACCCTTGTCTTGTCCCCCTAGTGATGTTAAAATTTTCGAACAGAGCCCCATTAGTCAATACACTGCCACTAGGGTTAACGTAGAGCCGTTGGATCGCTGTTATAAATTTCTCTTCGATGCCACAGTTTGACATAGCGGCCCACAGGAATTTCCAGGAGACCCTATCACACGCCTTCTCTGCGTCAAGCAGGATAAGTGCCATAGGGTCTCCTGTTGTTCCTGTGTAATCAAAAAGAGAAATGACTCTTTGTACGTGGTCAGTTGTAGATCTTCCCGGTACAAATCTGTGTTGTCGTTCAGAAACTATTTTATGTATCAGGGGTGCCAGTCGTGCTGCTAATAGTTTCGAATATATTTTCGAGTCCCCATTGATCAGGGTAATAGGTCACTAAGACCCCATGTCCTGGGGATCTTTATTTTTCTTGGGAAAAATGACTATTTTAGCTAACGACCAGGACCTTGGTGGATTCCCTCCCTGAAAAATATACTGAAAGAGTTCTGTCATGATGACCCTAATTTGTGATGCAAACTTAACGTAGAACTCAGTGGGGATCCCATCCATACCTGTTGCTTTCCCATTAGCTAGGGAGTTCAAAGAGAGTAAAATTTCCTCCCAATAAAGGGGACTATCTAATAAATCTTGGTCTTCTGCTCCCAGATGATCTGTAGTGAATGGATCAAGATACGTTTCAGGATCACTACATTCATTATCAGTTTTGTGATATAGTTTTCGATAGAACCCCTGAAAAGCCGTTCTTATATCTGAAGGTTCCGATCTCAAGCCAAGTTCTGGATCCTTAATTTCTTTTATTACAGTATTTGATGTCTCTTCCCTAGTTCGCACCGCAAGTTGGTGTCCCACTTTTTCATTTAGCTCATAAGTTTTTTCTCTGTGGATATTGGCTCTGACTATCGCTTTTTTAATTAATATTTCTGAGATGAAGTTTGTAGCGATTGCCACCCTACTTACTTCGCTATCTGTTACCCTTCCCTCCTGTACCGA
Organism: Lissotriton vulgaris; assembly: GCF_964263255.1. Taxonomy (NCBI): domain Eukaryota; kingdom Metazoa; phylum Chordata; class Amphibia; order Caudata; family Salamandridae; genus Lissotriton; species Lissotriton vulgaris. The sequence continues at coordinate 435,359,723 of NC_141695.1, forward strand.
CTTAATCAAATCCTCCTCTGCTCTGCGCAGATTTTGTTCTAACAATGTCATTTGCTGTTTTCCTTCTTTATTATGTTGGAAAGAGAATCGCATAGTTTCACCTCTGACACAGGCCTTCAGGGTATCCCACACCACGTCAATTGAGGTAGACCCCATGTTATCTTGCAGAAAAGCCGGAATCCAAGTTTTCATATGCTGAAAATATCCATCATTATTTAGTAATGCCCTTTCAAATGTCCAGGTATTTGTTGTGGATTTATCAGGGCCACACGTAAGGCTAAACTCAAGTGGATTATGGTCCGAGAGGATTCTAGGTAATTTTTCTATTTGGCAGATTGTTCTTAAAGAATTAGACATAAGCATATAATCCAGTCTTACATGCCGTGAGTGTGGGTGCGAATAATAGGTATAGCCGTAGTCCCCTTGGTGTTTCAGTGTCCATCCATTTATTAAGCCATGCAGCCCACACATATCTTTTAAAGCTTGAAAAACGTTTTGTTTCCTGCCTTGAAGTGTAAACTCTGCGCCCATGGACCAATCACCTGGTAAGTGGATATTTAAGTCCCCACATCCAATCAGAGAGAGAGGCCAGTGTACCAATTCGTTGGAGACACTATTTAGTACACCCGGATCGTCACTAATATTACCATATATAGTGCACAATGTCATCTTGCTTGTCCCGTTGTTATTACAACACTCTGCTATCGCATATCGCCCGAATTTATCCGCCACTGATCGTGAAAACTGACCCCCCCTCCTTTTGCTAAAATGGACACCCCCCTCGTACCTGACCCTTGTGTTGTGGCAGAAATAAGTCGATATCCGAGTGTTTTGAGTAAGTATTGTTGTGACCCCTCAATGTGTGTCTCCTGAAGACAAATAATGTTCGCACCAGACAACTTAGGACCCTCTGTTACTTTCGGCCTTTTCTTGAGATCGTTAAGGCCACATATATTCATTGAAAGTATTTTTATTTTAGCCATCCTGGTTCCTAACAATCCCCGGTTGAATTATGTGCTGTCTCTTAAGACAAAATACGACCCTATATCTTCTTTTCTTACATTTCTCTGTGTATACCCTGTGTCCCCTGTAGAAATCTTGGGCCCTGGTCCCCCCTACCCCCCAACCCGCCCCCCCCCACTCCCCACCTTTTTTGAAGCAGCCAGGCTCAAGCCTGAGCTTGTGTGATGACGTCTGTCCAACCTCGCCCACACCCCACATCACCTCTCCCCTTATATTCGTGTGTGTTCCCTGTCTGACCTTTAAAGGAATTAATGCATTCCTGAGTTACATCTCGTCATATATTACTAACACTTTAAAGAAAAAAAAATATATATAATAAATGAAAAAACAAAAAAAAGGCCGTTGCACAGGGAAAAACAGTGTAGAAAAAAAAAACAGATTGAAACCCCAAATCGCCTAAACATCACAAATCTGCATTCGCATTAGACATTGTCATAATCAGTATCATTAGAGTAGTATTGGGTACGTCTTATTAATATCTTCCCCCTGCTGCACCGTTTTTCTCAGACGTAATATCCTTCAGAGCCTGCTCTGCCTGTATTTCGGAGCTAAAGAACATTGTCTTGCCCTGTGAGATCACTTTTAATTTAGCCGGGTTTTGTAGAAAGGCAGTGGCCCCAGCCTTTTGGAAGGGCGTGATCAGTTGCCGCAGTCGCCAACGTCTTTCTACTGTCGTATGAGCGAAATCAGGCTTGGTGAAAAAGGAGAAGCTCCCCCAGTTCCGTTTTTTGTTAGGTCTTGCCAAATCATACCCGGCCTGCCTTAGTAAAAAATTACCAAAAAAGACCAGGATGACTCTGGGAAATGATTGGCCTCCTCTAGGGTGCTTAGGGAGTGAGAAAGGGAATCTGTGTACCCGATGTATTTCTTTGTCCCAATCCCAATGAGTTAATTCGGGGAAGGCGTTTTTGAACAGGCTGATCGTAAATGCCCTTACATCCGTCCCCTCGCTGTTCTCTGGAATGCCAAGGATCCTTAGATAATTCCGTCGTTGGCGGTTTTCTGCCTTTTCTAGTTTCCACATTATATCCGTCCCCGTGCTACCCTGTGAAGTCACCTGAGTTTTCAAAGTTTCCACAGTATTCTCCAATATTTCAGTCAAGGTTTCAACCATGCTCAATCTCTCTGCAATGTCCGTGCATGTTTTCCGATTTTCCTTACTGATCCTTGGAGTTTTTTTCCTGCTGCGTGGGCGATCCGACTCTCAGCCTTAAATTATTTCTAAAATGAGTTCAGAGATTGTAGTATCATTGCCAGTGTCGGCTCTGTTGTGTTGTTGTGATCCTTGCTTTGGTTCTGATCACCCTGGGATTTTTTACTCTCGGTGGTTACATCCTGCTCCCCTGTTAGGGTAAGTGGCTGTGTATCCGAGTAGTCCCATCTGAGTTCCTGTTCTTCCTCCGTGTCCTCATGTTGTTTTGACCTTCGTCCCACAGACGCCCTTTTTTAGGTCTCGCGAACTATCAATGCGCGCAAGCGCATTGAGCGGAGCGAGAATTCAAGTGCTCGAAATCCTCGTCAAACCAAGGGCTTCTTGGTGCGGTTTTCATTAAGTTCACGTGAATCACGTGACCAAACAAGCACGCGCATTCACGGCCGCACAACACAGCAAAGGGCTTCGCCCAGCGTGCGCTCTGCGGCTTCTCCTCCCCTAATTAATCATGGCTGGCCGGCCGGCCGTACTTTCAGTTTCCCGGCCGCTCTCTCTTAGTGGCCTCACATGTTTCACATTCCACGATGGGCTGGGAGCAGATAACCTCCGTTTGGCGAACAGCTGGATTTAGTGATTGTTACATGGATGTTAAACATTGGACAGTAAAATACAGGTCCAGCTTACAAAAAACATACTTTCCACGGATTCAGTAAAAATACCATCTGAAACTAACAGGCACCAATTACCAGGTACAAAACGCAGTTTTTGCTGCGGAGCGTCGCTAACTTTCCTATCTGAGCAATATAGAAATGCATCTTCTTTGACCGTTCTTACTCCCGTACTGCTAAAGTATTTTTTAGCCCTGCGCGGTAATGCACATACACCGCTTTATAGAAATAGAATTCAGACAGTGGCTTGAAACAATTGTGGGTTAATCAGCAGCAAAATGTGAATACACTCAGAATGCCTATGCAATCTCAAATGCAACATACAACAAAAAAACATTACCCACTATAGTGTTTAGAGGACCAACAATATAAAACCGAGCAGTGCACACCAACGTAAAAAGTAAAACAGTGGCTTTATCTGAAGAATTTAGAGTCACTGATAAGTATTAAACACTCATGTACACAAAATAGATGAATAATCAATTGCCTACTATAGACAAACATCGTAGGAAAAAAAACTCGCTACTGACACGGAGCAGAGGAGTCCTATTTAGAGAGCTGCCTCCTGAATACAAGTATCGTAAGTGGAGCACTTGACTAATAATTAAAAAAACAAGAGTCGCCAAAACCTGTTCCACGATATTTACATGACTTTACATGACTGCTTATCAAGAGGAAGGGCTAGAGAAAAGGGGAACAAAAGAAAATAAACCACGTAAATCAAACCTAAAATGCTGGGTAGGAATAGGAAGATTGACTCGACCTGTTTCTTATCCAAACAGAAAAACGATTTACTTGTTGGTACTATTGGACAGAAAGAGGAGCTGCTATTGAGAATCACATTCCTGGACTATAATTACTCTGAATGCAACAATAGAGATTTCAACGTGTAACACATGGATAGCCTCGGACTTCAGGGAATAGGGGGACTTGTGGAAAACAGGCGCATCTTACTGCACAAACTATGGCCGACGGTGAAATAATTTACACTGGAGTAAGACTCACTCCCAGCAACAGATAGTTTACCATACACCTTTCTGGTACAAGGCATCTTTCTAATTAAAGACAGGTTCGTCGTCAAATGGTTTGTCCCTTGTGTGGTGGTTAGAATGCAGTGCATGTTTCCAGGCCTCTCTGAATCACTGACTATCCCTTAACACTAGATTTCATGTACACTGTCAGGGCCTACTGCCAAAACCTGCAAATTCAGTACTCTCGATCTATGTCCGCATTTGACAAGCTTGAAGTAAAATATAAATCCATTTGCCCCTCACAAGCGTGACAAATATGAAATCAGGTGACATGCATTTAACTGCCAAAATGTAAACAAGCCGAATATGTGCATGCAGCTTTCCAATATAGAAAACAAATTAGACTTTATTCGCAAAAAAATATATGCTACAATTGGACTCCTTGGGTTCACTCACATGCAAACCTCAAGTGACTCCAACTATTAAATCTTCATTAACACAAACAAAGATACTTGGCACAAAGCCACCCAATAGGCATACTGCCAATAAAACCATGCTCAAACCAGGCCAGAAAGTTAGTCTCGTTTTGCCATCAAGGAACAATGAATTTACAATAAACATGGCCATTGAAAATGTATTCTTAAAAATCAGGATTGGAATTATATGGCCATTAAGTGGTTAACTATTTTGCAGATTACTGTGAAAGAATTTGGTCAGTCAACAGGTGACAATACAGAGAATGAACCATGGCTTTCAAACTAAGAAGTTAAAAAACCAACAACAACAACAAGCACTGGCGTTGCCAATAGGTCTCCAGTAGGAAAGTTGGAGCTATTACAATTGCAAATAACAATGCCTTTTATTTTTGTTTTCATTTTAAAAACATAAAGGGCTTTGTCATTTACAAAACCAATAGCTCCAACTTTCCTACTGCGAGACCTATTGGCAACGCCAGTGCTTGTGATCTCCTAGGTTTCTTTTGGCTTGTTTACTGGCTTCCATTACTTGTTGTGGATTCTTCGCATCCCTCGGCGCTACTACCACTAGGCGGATGTGTGTCTTCCGAGTCCACTGATTCTTCGTTTAGGGAAAAAAAGTTCTCAAGAGGGTCTGGAGATGTGTACCCTGTTTCTGTAGTATCAACATTGTGCATGATGCTTTCATGTATACCACTTGCTAGCTGACTGACAGCTTGTAAGTTATTTATCTCATTTGCCGCTTCACGTGAGGTGCCTCCCGTCTTATTGTCAGTGCTTAATATGGTAATCTCAGAGCTTGACCCCATGATTTTAGCATTTTGTTTTCATCCGCATTATTTGTAGCTCTATTAATGCCGACAGTTGCTTCTTCATTGCCCGTATACAATAACTCTTTCTGTTTAGTCATGCCCTGAGTCTCCATAGTCCCACTCTGATCTGGCGCTGGGTCCCCCACACCTGCAAAGTCATCGTTCCAACCCTTGCTCGGTTTACTGGGGAAAAGTCTCGTAATGGCTGTCTGTTTTTTATCTTTCAGGGTGGCAGGGACACTATTTGGGTTGGCTCAGTAATTTTAGCGCTTTTATTCCATGTCTTCTTCTTACCGGTGTTCACGTTGGCTTCACGCGGGTCCTTAGCCTCCTTAACCCCCAGCCGCGGCGTTGATGCTGTAACAAGTACAGTGGAGCGTGCCTTGTTCCGCGCTCCACCTCGGGCTGCCATTTCCGTCCTCGAGGACGCTTCCGCGTTCCTGGCGTCCTTCGCGTCCTCGGTTTCCCGCAGCAAGTTTTGGTTGCTAAGCAACCACAGACCGCGGACGTCAGTTTCTCCCCAGCCGGGGATGACAGTCAGGAGAAGCCGGGCTAACGTCTCCCAGCGCCCGCCACAGCCCGATGATCAATGCCGATGGTCTCTGTAGGAACTGGAGTCACCAGATCCCCGGGGGTAGCCTGGCACGAGCAGGTAGGCACCCAAAAGCTCAGGTGTTAAGTGACCATACAGCACACACATCCACTGAGACCATAAGTGCACGCAAGGACTTAGACCACACCAGTTACGTTTGATTCAAATTACTAAGCTTTTATATACAAATAGAATCAGGGCAATCAAAAATTCACAGTAGCCATAACTTATTAGTTTCCCTTAAAGCACATGCGTTTCATCACTTAAATACTAAAATGAATAAATATTAAATATTAGATAACTGAAGGTCTGACAACAGCCTTGCTCCTAGTCAGCACCTGCAATGATTTTTTATAAATACATTCAGATAACATTGCTTCAAGCATCAATAACCATTTCTTCAGGTGAGAATCAACTTGTCATCCGGTAAGACTAAACCTTACTCTCAGCATAGGTAAAATACTTCATTAAAGCAGCAATAAACAGTACCTCTAGTAACATGAGCATTTCATTAAGGCTGTAATAAACAGTGCCAATAGTACCCAGGCAGGAAAAACCATTCCCTCAATCAGGGCCAAGCAGTAGTCAGTGATCAACTACTCCCCAGCCGGGGTTTAACCTTCTTAGAATAAGGGCCCCCAAAGGTCTTATAGGGTCTTATAGGGCCCAGTTCAGCGTACTCTTATGGGCCTAATAGGGGCCAACCACGATGCTCCCCAGGGGAGGGGCGAACTCGGGCCTCTTCCGGCCTTCTGCCCTCCTCCCCGAGGGTTACCTTAACCTTCGGGCCTTCTCGGGCCCCTTGCGGTGGTTGTCAGGCTGGTGGGAGGTCTCTCCCTCCGTTAGGAGACCTCCGGTGTGTTTCCTGCTGCGGGGGCCGATCACTGTGCAGCAAGTCGGAGGGGGCTCCTACTCCTCCAGGCCCCCTCCGTGACGATTCTCTGGCCGGTCCAGGGCTTCTCTCGGCAACCCAATCACGGCACAGCGAGGGCGGGGCACGGGCTGTGACACGGCCGGGCGCCCCCGTCACGCGGTGTGAGTGAGGCGGCTTCGGCCTAACTTTAGACTGCAGCGGCGGTGACGGGGGTGGGGCTAGATGCGCCGCCAGACAAGTGAGGAGAGTCCAGGCCCCAGGGCCTAGCGTGCCCTCTCTTGATGTCGGCGGCCCTCTTCTGACACCGGGGGCCACCGCGGGGGATGGAGCAGCAGCTGGGCCCCTTTAGATGAAAGCGCCAAAGTTGCGACGTGTGAAGGCGAGACTTGAATACCTCAGAGTCCCCGGGTGATGACAGCGCCACACTTCCCACAAAACGGTGAGTTCCTGACAGGAGGGGCTCGGGGACAGCTGAGCTTCAATTTAAGCAGGTATAGCGCTTCGGGGGTCTAGCGCTTCAGGGCCATTATAGCCTCCAGTGTCACAGCGCGCTCCGTGGCACGAGGGACACTAGCACCTCAGCGCTTCTCCAGGGCACAGGAAAAAATGAGGCAAGGGCGAAAAAAAATAGGAAAAGACCACCCTAGGGATGACAGGTCTAACAGTCTCTCAGTGTCACAGGGTTGCTGATCGCTCTAATCCGATCATGCCAATAACACCAGCGATTTTCCAGCATCCGTACCCCAGGGCCAGGGTGCATTACTCGGATAAGACTCAGGGATCGAGAGGTGGTGTGGAGGTGAGTTCAAGAGGTCTCACTCAGCCGCCATCTTGCTTCCTGAGTCAGAGAGGTGTAGCTCTGTTGCTACTGTTTCTTATTACCTTTTCTTAATTTTTAGAAATTGGTTGTGGGATTTTGAACTGTGTTGTGTTTGGACTTTTGACTGTTTGAGTGCTGCTAAATAGTAAACACGTTTTCCTAAGTTGAGCCTGTTTGGTCTGTGCCATAAATACGAGGGAATGAGCCCAGGTTAAAATTATTGAACCTGTGTGTTTCGTACTCCAGTCAGACAGCTAGGAAATTGAAGGGATGTGGCATCAGTGAATCTTCTACACATTGGGTTGGCTGTGGCCCATGTTGAGGATTCCTGGCATTATGGAGGACACCCTCTGTCTGCCATAGCTGTCCCTTTGCCAAAGGGGGAATTGATGTTTGGGACTTGTTCTCTTTCCTTTGAATGGGACTGGCACAATTAGATATAGTTGAAATTTGCACACTGATGCTAGAACCCACAGAGATTATGTTGGTGACTTCAGAGATGGGGCAGCTAAGTAAGAGATCCAAGTGCTTTGGAGGAAGGCATCTGAGGCCCGAGTTTGAGGGGCTGGAACCTCCTCCTCCCTACCAAAGACCAGTATAACTGACCAAAGAGAATCTAATGCAGGACTGAAGCCTCCAGTTGTCTACCCTACATAAATCCTGGAATAAACTACATTGGGGTACTAAACCTCTTTTGCTACGGAACCTTCTTCACATTGCCTGCTGACATGGTGAAAGATAAACCTCACAACCATAAGCTACACTGGTGCTATACTACAGGTGACCAAGGATACAAGGACTGCTGTGGAGGGCAAGATGGAGGAAATCTGGACCAATGTAAACCTACTGCCCCGGGACCTTCGGAACACAGTTGAAAGAGTGCGCAAGGCAAACAACCGATTGGCAGAATAGAAGGGCTAAACTCATACTATGCGGAGGAACCTTGACTCAGTACACAGCTGTTTAAAAGCTTCTTGAATACTGGGTCTAAGATGCTGAGGGACAGACAAGGTGCAACAATGTAAGATTAGTTGGCTTCCCAAAGGGGTGGAGAGCACAAATCCTGGATTTGCATGGTTCTGCTCTTGGGTTCCCCAGAACAGCCTCTTCCAGTGCTTTAGTTGTAAGCTAGGGAAAGGGATGCAATTTAAAGAGCAGCAATGGCAGGTGGCACAGTACTAAAAAAAACACCAAGATAATGCACCTTCCAGACTACAGGCAGGTGGTGGGGCAACGTCACAGCTCTTGTTAGAAATAAAACTAAAACATTTAAATGATAGACCTCTCCTATGCCCTGATGTTCCTGGCCAGGTGTCAAATTTAAAGGCAATTCTTTGTTCTCTGACTCACCAGAGAAAGTATGGGAGTAGGTCGAGGAAAGAAAAGTACTATGACACCCAGAGTAATAAGCCACCCGCCAGACAACATCACAAGGTCGATAACAACCCTTTAAGGCCCAGAGACAAATCTCGTAGGCATGCCCGCTCCGAACTCAGAGGTCCATCTCACTACAGTATTCCTGAAGACAAAGCTGGTTATTTTCCTGATAATGAACCAATAGAGTTGTCTGAAACTGGGCCCTGCTTGTCCAAGTTAATGGACGTAGGGATCTTCCCAAAACATTGAGAGCTACGAGGGTGGCACCCTATTATTACACATAATAGAAACATTCACAATTTTGCAACGTACTCCAGCAACTCAACCTGAACATTGATTTGAAGTCCCTTGTAAACCCTAAAATTCCTCAGCCATCTTGGCTATCGCAGAGGAAAGTGACAGGTCTTCTCTCCCCCTCCTCTTTTATTTTATACTGTGCTTGACTAGTTTTGTTGTAACTTTAATTTTTTGGCTTTAGTTATACTTTGGGGCGGCAGTGGCTTCATGGGCATTGGGGTGGGGAGAGTTTGGGCAGTTGAGTTTAGTATGTTTAAATTTTGTTTTATTTCTTTGTTTCCAGTTGCTCTGTTAGCGACCTTGAAGAATAGCACGCATTCCAAGCAATTGACACAAGGGTTACTGGTGACATACAGACAAGTCCACTGATGCTCTGCTTACTCTGGGGAGGAGGGCGGGTCCCATGCTCTTTCCCACTGTCGAACCCATGCTCCCTCTACCAGCTGTATGGTGAAATTATTCAAGCATAACTTTCAGACATAATACACATTTCAATAAATATGGGTTGGTACTCTTAACTCCTGGTTCACAACTTAAAAAGCACCAAAGGATTACAGCACCATAATGTCTTGGAATGGGAATGGCTTACTTGACAAAATCAAACAGAGGAGGTCCTCCTTTATTAAACAGAAATGTGTGTCTGATGTTCCCATGTTGAATGAGATGCACCTTATGGGGACGCAATGCAATTTCCTAAGCCAATCTGAATTTACCAGAGTGTTCCATGCTGGTTTCACTAGGGGCTCCTGAGGAATCGCAATATCATTAAATTCCTCTATGCCAAGCTCCTTGAAGCCCCCCTGGGTACAACAGTGGTGGGTGTAGCTTCAACTTGGTTATGTACCCTATAAAGGACACCCACACAAGCTTCATCCCGCAGGTTGGTAGATACTTGGCATTAATGGCACAAGCACACCATACAATTCATGTACTTCTGCAGCGCCCGTTGCTCACAGTCCATAATACACTATATGTGTGCCAGCTAGTGAGACTGCAATTTTAGGTGGTTCTATTCTCCCTAGAAGGCTTTCAGTTCAATCCCTCATCAAGATTACGCTCTGAAAGCACATGGGTGGTTACCATAGAATGTAGAGGTTGAATGTCTAGCAGCTGCAAGATCGAGAGACCTGCTCCGGGGAGCATTGTAGAGTTCTATGATACAAGAATTATACACTAGTCCATGCCCTGGTATTGCCACGACTGGTTTACTGCAACTCCTTATATCTGGGTACCCCTAAGACTACCACAAGGAGATTGCAGGTGGTATAGAACTGCGCAGCCAGACTTCTCCACAACGTCCCTAGGAAACAATCGTCCAATGCATTACAAAGAGACTTATGCACATCAGACAAGCTCTCCCCCCAGGTAGATTTAGAGTGCTCCATTATTTCAGATCTTCCAATGCAGGCGATCTTGACTCCTGACGCACTCTCTTTGCATTGGGGCACTGGCAGACTGGCAGACTGGCTGCCGCTGTGAGGTGAACAGCTGCCCAACTCAGCTTTGGCGGTGAGGGGAACGGCCCGACGCCTAAAAACTACAATCCCCAGTGGCCCCTACCCACCTGTAACATGGACAACGCACCATGGGCATCCGCAGAAATGTTTCCAGGGGGGGGCAAAATTTTAACTTCATCACCATCCTCCGACATGATTGAGCACAAGTATTAAATACGCTTAATAAAAATTCTAAGGGGGAACAGAAAAATCTTGTGAGGCGCCACAGTAGATGACGTGGCAACTACCATAACACAGAGGAAAAAACTACAAATGGCCAGAAAAAACAAACAAAATTCTATATCAGGTTGACGTGGTTCTAGAGCATGGGTACTCACAAACTTTCTCTCGGGGGGCAAATTTACAGTGTGGTTTGTGGCCGAGGGCTGCACCGGTGGGGGCAGGGTCAGTGGGGGAGGGGGTTGGGGTTAGAGCAACAAAAAAACTATGACCATGAGGTTGAACACAGGTCCCTGCAACGGACGCCATCATCCACTGAGCCACCAGACCAAGTATACACACATCTCTCTCTATCTCTCTCTCTCTCTCCTACCTCTCTCTCTTCTACCACTCCCTATATCTCTCTCTCCCTCTCTCCCTCTCTGCCTCCCTCCCTCTATCTATCTCTCTTCTCTCCCTCTATCTATCTGTCTCCCTCGCTCTATTCATCTTTCTTCTCTCCCTCTCTCCCTCCCCCTCTCTCTCTCTGTCTCCCTCCCTCTATCTCTCTTCTCTCCCTCTCTCTGTCTCTCTCCCTGTCTCCCTCCCTCTCTCTGTCTCCCTCCCTTTCTCTCTGTCTCCCTCTTTGTCTGTCTCCGTCTCCCTCCATCTGTCTCCCTCTCTCTGTCTCCCTCTCTCTGTCACCCTCTCTCTGTCTCCCTCTCTCTCTGTCTCCCTCTCTCTCTCTCTCTCTCTCTCTCTCTCTCTCTCTCTCTCTCTGTCTGTCTCTCTCTCTCTGTCTCCCTCCCTCCCTCTCCCTCCCTCTGTCTCCCTCTATCACCCTCTGTCTCCCTCCCTCTCTAATTATCCCTCAGTCTCCGTCACCCTCTCTGTCTGTCTTAGTCCCTGCCGCTGTCTGTCCCTGTCCCTGTCTCTGTCTGTCCCTGTCTGCCCCTGTTTCCCTCCCTCTGTCTCTCGCTCAGTTTCTCTCTGCCTGTCTGCCCCTGTCCCTGCCTCCATCTCTCTCTGTCTGTCTCTATCTCTATCTGTCTCCCTCCCCCTCTCGCTCGCCCTCTCACTCACTCTGTCTGTCTCCTGCTCTCTCTGTCTCCCTCTCTCTGTCTCCCTCCCTCTCTCTCCCTCTGTCTGTCTCCCTCCCTCTGCCTCCCTCCCTCTGTCTCTCTCCCTCTGTCTCCCTCCCTGTCTCCCTCTCTCTCCGTCTCCCTCTATTTCCTTCTCTCTCTGTCTCCCTCCCACTATCTGTCTCTCTCCCTCTATCTGTCTCTGTCTGTCTCCCTCCCGTCGTCGCCCCCCTCCCTCTGTCTGTCGCCCTCTGTCTCCCTCCGTCAGAAGCCATTTATTTATTTCAGGATCTATTCATAAAATATAATCCTAGTACATCATTAAATCACTGGATGCATTTTTCATAATCCTTCACCTATCAAAGTGTTTTCTGTTAAAGAAGAGCAGATCTGATCAACGAATTGGTCTTTTTAATTAGAGAAAACGGCCCGAAAGATCAAAAGAAAGGTGACTTGGAAGGCTCTGGCCTGCTTCTGTGTAAGGATGCTGTGCGGTCCGTGCATTGCCCACACATCTGAACCCATGTGAATGCTGCCATTACAGTGAAGCATGCCAGTGAATCACCCCTCACCCCACCGTAGGGTGACCAACTGTTATGGGTGCAAATTCAGGACGGTGACTATAAAAATTCAGGACAAAGGGTCAAAATTCAGGACACAAATTCAGGACAGTAGGTCAAAATTCAGGACAAAACTTCAGGACAATTGGATAAGTTTTAAAGACACATCAGAGGTCGCGCAATAGCATATAAGTAAGCCCAGCCATATCAAACATATTCAACCATTTGCAAACCTATTCATCATGTATCCGTCCATCTATCATTTCACTCATCCATCCCTTCATTCATCCTTTCACTCATCCATCATCCATCCATCCACCCTTTCACCCTATCCATCTGTACACTCATCCATCCTCTCTTCTACCCATCCATTCATTCACTCATCCATTCAGCCATTTACCCTTTCACCCATCCAGCCATCCTTTCACTTACTATCCATCCACCCAGTCACTCATCCTTCCAACCATCCATCCTTTCAGTCATCCATCCATCCTCCCTTTCGCTCTCCATCGACCCTTTCACTTAGCAATCCTTCCTTCCATCCAACCACCCATCTACTCATCCACTCATGAATCCATCCATTAACCCTATCACGCATCCATCCTTTCTCTCATCCATTTATCCTTTCACTCCTTCACTCATCTATTCATCCTTTTGTCCATCTACCCTTCCTTTCACTCACTCATCCGTCCTTGAATCCACCCTTTCGCTCATCTGTCCATCCATTCACCCTTGCACTTATCAGTTCATCAATCATCTATCATTTCACTCATCCATCAACTCACTCATCATCCACGCTTTCACTCATCCATCCACCCTTTTACCCATCCAGCTACCCTTCCACCCATACATCCAGCTATTTACCTTTTCTCTCTTCCATCCTTCCACTCCATCAATCCATCCACCCTCTCTCATTATCTTTCAATTCAATCTTTCATTCATCCACTCACCCTTTCACTAATTCATCCAGCTATCCACCCATCCCTTCACTTACTTACTCGCCCACCTTTCCATATTAATTTTGAGCTGAGCCTTTCTGAGAAGAGGCCCATCAAGAACTTCACCCTCGCTGCAGGAGCCATTCCAGGACTGGGACAGAAGCCACCCAGGGCAGAGACAGGATCCACCACAGGAGGGGGACAAGAGCCACCACAGGGGGGACAGGAGCCATCACAGGCAGGGGGGGGGGGGTGTAGGAGCCATCACATGGGGGGCACAGGAGCCATCACTGGGGGGCGGGGGGGGAGGCAGGAGCGATCACAGGAGGGGAAACAGGATCCACCAGAGTGGGCACAGGGGTGGGCATGCAGAATTCTAGTATCATCCTGGTCTCTTCCTGGGTGGGGTAGGGCTCCTCACCCCTCCTGAACAAGACAACGAGAAGACAGGCTCCCTATTCAAAATGTTAGTTTTGCAAGCCCCCACTGTGATGTACAGTACGTAAAGGAGATACTCCAAGAGAACTGATTTAACTGATTGTTCTCTATACTTTGTTAATCAGTGTGGGTGCGATTGTGCCATTTCTTTACTTTATTACATTATAGGCTGCATGTTTGAAGACCCGCTCAGTGAAGAGAACCAGTGCTGCAATCAGGGCCGGTTCTACGATGTTTGGGGCCCTGGCAGAAAGGGAATGTGTGAGGCGGCGGCCCCTCTCAATTGCAGAGACGCATTCAGGGCTGTTTGCATCTGAACAGATGCCCCTGCTCCTGAAGCCGCAGCCCCTCCCTCTGTCACCTTCAAGCACCTCTTAACAGCTCATCAAGGGCTGGAGGTGTGAGGCCATCCCGCTGTGCCTCTCCAATGCTGCTGGGTATCTGAGCTTTGGAAAAAGCCTCAGAGTTAAGACGGGAGGTGGGTGGAAGCTGTGCCCGGTTAAAATTACGGACAAATGGCGTCCGTTAAAGGATCCTTCACGGACAACGGACAGACGGCCGAAATTACGGACTGTCCGTGAAATTTACGGACGGTTGGTCACCCTACCTCACCGCTTGCTGCAGGCACGTAAATTGGCCACTTCAAGACTCGTCTGCAGCGTTCTCTTGTTCCATCAGGTCTGCGTTTCTGCACACTGCATCCTGCCACAGCACCATTGGCGTCATATTGGGGTCACCAGGGGCCGCGGCAGTGACCCCTGGCTCGTGCCTTTCAACCCATAACACTGCCTTTGTGACACCTGGCCCGACAGATCACAAAGAGTGAGGGAGGGAAACAGACAGACAGGGAGTCTTTAAAAGACCATTTACTTGTTAATGGGCTAAGTTGTGAATCACAGCACTGCTGCTTTGGTGTCAGCTGACACTATTTAATTAAAAAAAAAACACAGGCAGGATGTCTGCACTGCAAGGCACCTTAAAGGCAGAGGGCCCATTGTCATTCTTTATGTGATGATCAGGAACTGACAGAATGACAATGGGCCACGCCACAGTCTGCATGAGCTTCGGAAGGGGTTTAGAGTTCAGAGAGAAGTGCGAGAGGCCCCAAGTGAGAGAACGTTTCAACTCCTGGGGCTTCTCGCACGAGAACAGCACAGCCTGCTGTAATTACCACATTTTCACTGGGCCAGCACAGGACAGACCGGCGATCCAGGGGGGGGCAAGCGACCCCCCTTGCCCCCCCTGTGGACGCCCATGCAACGCACCGGGAGGCACTATTTAAATACAGCTGCCCTCCTGCAGCGTGGGACGCTCTCTCGACATCGGGGCACTGACAGGCAGCCTCCGCTGCCACTGTGAGGTGCCCGTCTGCCCAACTCCAGCTTTGGCCGTGAGGGGAACGGCCTGATACCTAAAAACTACAACTCCCAGAGGCCTCTGCCCACCTGTAACGAGGACGTGCCAGGAGGTGCTACTTAAACACATCTGCCATCCCGCAGCACGGGACGCGCGCGGGTGGGCCCGTCTGAGCCCGTCAGAGGACGGAAGAGGCTGGGTAGGGCCACCTCCCTTGGCTCTGCCAAAGAAACAAGCCTACTAAAGACCCTGGTAAGGTAACCTTCTGTATTGTTTTCATCTCTCTGTACCTCCCCTAATGATAAACTAAGAAAACAAGCATTGGAAATGCAATAGGTCTCGCATTAGAAGAGTTGGAGTTATTGGTCTTGTAAATGACATATGTTATTAATTTGTTGGTTTTTAAAATTGCTAAATTGATGGCTTTGTCATTTACAATGCCAATAGTTATAACTTTTGCGAATGTGACACCTATAGCATTTGGAATGCAACATGTTTTGTATTTACGTGACTTAGATGGCAGCTCTGGTCGTTAGGCCACATCTCTAGAGAGCATGAGAGTGCAGCAGGGGAGAGAAGCACAGCAATGCAATAGGTCTCGCATTAGGAAAGTTTGAGCTATTGGTATTGTAAAGGACACATTTTTTATTTATGTGCTTGTTTTGAAAATAGCGAATTAATAGCTTTGTTATTTACAATGCCAATATTTTTATCTTTCGCAAATGTGACACCTATTGTAACACAATATGTGTTGTGAGGGTGAGTGAGGGTGAGGGGTTGAGGGTGAGGGGTTGAGGGTGAGTGAGGGTGAGGGGTTGAGGGTGAGTGAGGGTGAGGGGTTGAGGGGGAGGGGTCGAGGGGGAGGGGTTGAGGGTGAGTGAGGGTGAGGGGTTGAGGGTGAGTGAGGGTGAGGGGTTGAGGGTGAGTGAGGGTGGGTGAGGGGTTGAGGGTGAGTGAGGGTGAGGGTTGAGGGTGAGTGAGGGTGAGTGAGGGTGAGTGAGGGTGAGTGAGGGTGAGGGTGAGTGAGGGTGAGGCTGAAGGGTTGAGGGTGTTTGAGGGTGAGTGAGAGTGAGGGTGAGGCTGAGGGGTTGAGGGTGAGTGAGGGTGAGTGAGAGTGAGGGAGAGTGAGGGTGAGTGAGGGGTTGAGGGTGAGTGAGGGTGAGGGTGAGTGAGGGTGAGGGTGAGGGGTTGAGGGTGAGTGAGGGTGAGGGGTTGAGGGTGAGTGAGGGTGAGGGTGAGTGAGGGTGAGGGTGAGTGAGGGTGAGGGTGAGTGAGGGTGAGGGATTGAGGGTGAGGGGTTGAGGGTGAGTGAGGGTTGTGGGTGAGGGGTTGAGGGTGAGTGAGGGTGAGGGGTTGAGGGTGAGTGAGGGTGAGGGTGAGTGAGGGTGAGTGAGGGTGAGTGAGGGTGAGTGAGTGAGGGTGAGTGAGGGTGAGGTGTTGAGGGTGAGTGAGGGTGAGTGAGGGTGAGGGTGAGGGGTTGAGGGTGAGTGAGGGTGAGGGGTTGAGGGTGAGTGAGGGTGAGGGTGAGTGAGGGTGAGTGAGGGTGAGTGAGGGTGAGTGAGTGAGGGTGAGTGAGGGTGAGGTGTTGAGGGTGAGTGAGGGTGAGTGAGGGTGAGGGTGAGTGAGGGTGAGTGAGGGTGAGGGTGAGTGAGGGTGAGGGATTGAGGGTGAGGGGTTGAGGGTGAGTGAGGGTTGTGGGTGAGGGGTTGAGGGTGAGTAAGGGTGAGGGGTTGAGGGTGGGTGAGGGGTTGAGGGTGAGTGGGGATGAGGGGTTGAGGGTGGGTGAGGGAAAAATGTGCAATAGCCAGGAAAATCAGCATAGTTACTTTAAAAATGTCATGGAAGTGTTGCACAATATACGTGTTATAAATTGCGGACTAGTGCTTTATGTTTTGATAGGACGAGAATAATCTTAGGCAAATAATTAGCATCTCAAACTCAAATGGTAAACTATTTTAAACGCGAAAGGGTCTTATCGAGGTCTATATGTAGTCATCAGTTTTCCACAACGGGCTAAAAATAATACCCGCAGATGCAACCATTACACACAAAAGAGCATATGCCTGGCTGTTGCAGTAAAGAAAAGTTATTTTTTTCGATCTTCATGTTGTAGAAGTATAAAAAGCACAAAAACAGTATACAATGGCGGCCTGCAGCCACTACAAAAAGAAGGTGTCATCACTGAATTTACCCACCCCCATTTAGAAACTGCTTGTAACGTCTAATACAACCACCATCTGGCCAGCGACTAAAGTGTCAGCGGCTACAGTACTAAAATAGATTTAAGCCACTAATTCTAGTAGCCCTAATGCCGACATTTCACTTGTGCAAAACTATCATGTATCTTTAAGGGATTTTGAAACTTTTAATGCATGTATCTTATAACATTTTATTCGGGACTGTGCATAATGCGAGCAGCTTTTAACACAATTAAGGATCTACATAAAGGGCAAGGAGAGGTTTAGAAAATCGAACACTCGGTGATACTATGTCCTGATGTTGCTTAAGCCAGAAGTAGTATCCTAAACGTGAACCGTATGAGCGAGGTCATGTTCTCAGCAACAATGTTAAACAAAGGCATGCAACAGCTTGTGTTTAGAAGTTGAACATATCGAGGGGAAAAACACCAGAACCCACACATGTGAGTCCAGGTAGGCTTTACCGGAATAGTAGAGCAGACTGTCCTTAAGAGTAGATTTTGAATGACGGAGTGGTAGGCTAAGACAGCAGGGAGGCAGGAGTGAGATGGATGCATAGAAGAGTTGAAGAGAAATTCGAAGGAGTGGAATGAGTGGTACGAGTGGTAATGGGGAGGACAAGCACACGGAGGAGAAGCTCGCAAAGAGCGGATTATTAACTAGATACGAGGGGCTGAGGACGAACGCTTCTGAGTACCACCAAAGGGTCATTAATAAAAGGATTGCACCGGACCGGATACAAGCCAGCACAACCTGGCGGGTGTCAGTATGGCAGCACGTCTGTTCTTGGGCTGACGGGGAAAGGCGCAAACTGCAAGCAATGCAGTCTTTAAACCAGACATGGGTGTGCGATAAGGGTAAGATTATTTAACCACTGAGGGTGCATGGGGAGGGGGGAGGAGGGAGGAGAAATGCGTCTCGGCCGGAGCAGGGGGCGGAGCAGGGAGAGCGGGCTTTGAAATGCACTTCACACGGCCGGCCGGTCGTGAAACTGAAAGCATGGCCGGCCGGCCGTGAAAGCCTTTGATGCCGCAGGGGGTGGAGCGGCACCAGCTGGGAGAGTAGGCAAGGCAGGCGGCTGGGGGCATGTGCACGCGCTTTTAAGCTCAATGCGCATGCGCATTGAGCTTAAATTTCTCGTGCACTGCAAGGAATCGCCACGATTCCTTGCAAGTTGGATAAAGAGTGGATAAGCCACCATAGTCTCGCTTGCTCGATGCGCATGCGCATCGACAGGCGAGATCTAAAAAAGGGGTAAAAGGAAACTATTGCAACTGGCGAAAAGCCATAGCGTAAAAAATACCCTGATTACAAAATACTTAAAATAAGCAGTGGGCATGATAGATAGCGAGATAGTGCTTGTGGAAGAGAAACTAGCTGCTATCAAAACTGCACTAGACGCAGCCCTTAAGGAGGTGATAGCAAAAACCCACAAAGATACCACCTCCGAGCTGGCTGTAGGGATTAAGCCCACCATAGTGTACACAGTGATGGAAGCAGAGCTGCTAGTGAATACAGATCTGAACACGGACAGAGTTATGAACCTAGAAAATCAATGTGTCCTGACATCTACGATATAGACTTAATCTTACCACCGGCAAAAAAGGCAAAACAACTCACAAAATCGAAAGGGAAGAACGGACTTAAAGAAAGTACGGACGTAAGGTCAAAAACAAATCCGAATGCCGTAAAAGGGGACAAATCTTCCGGGCCTAAAACGGAAGGAAATAATACAAGAGATAAAGCACAAGAAAAACCAAATCGGGATCTTTTATTTAAAAATCTGCATACCAAGATGGAAAGTTTTGAACTGCGCTTGATGACCGAGATAAAACAGGTTCAGAAGGACGTGAGTACTATAAAGGACCTGGTTATGGATCCAGTTCCTTCAAAAAAACAAGTGCAACACCATTGTGAGTAGTAATCCGCCGTCCAAGCAAACAGAAACCTGTGACACCCAAATATTCGCCGGCACAATTGTACAAACTGTGGTCCGCCCTAAATCATTTACAAAAGATAGTAATATTCTACGACCTACAAAGGAGCAAAGGCCCCCTACAGAATTATTACCCTTAGATACAGAAATGGTCCCAGAAAAAACAACATATACGAGAGGGCCTAGACAATGCGTAACACCCCAGAAAAGACATTGTATCTTCCTCCTAAGGCAAACCCATATGTTATTGTTCTTAAAAATGTTAATAGTTTGGAAGATAAAAACTGTGAAACATATGACTCTCTTAAAAATAGAGTGACACACTGGTTCGCTGCCAAAACATATGTTGGTATTTATACTTGGCAACGTAACATAATAATGTTGAGGAGAGTGAATCGGGTGGGTAGCTCCAGAAAAGTCTGTCCAGGTGATTGTATTGTAGTAAACTTCCTTAGCAGGGAATTGGTAGGGAAATTGTTGGTGGTCCTGTTGAACAGCCCGATGCCTATAAATCATAACAAGAATGACCATAAAATGGCTGTTCCGCTAGGTTTCTTTTAGAGACCTAGACTTAGAAACCCAGATCCCTCTGAGGTGTATAAAGATGTACCAACTGTCTCAACTTACAACAGATATGAAACCCTTAGAGGTTGTAGTGATATAGATTGACTTGGTGAGAATGTGGGCAGTCTTTCTAAGAGAAATATGGATTATATCCCTACTGCAGACACTCAGGCTGGGGAGTGCTATGCACAGAGTCATAGGGAGGCAAAGAGCGAACCTGCAGATAACACAGGGCACTCGACAATAATTAGCCCCACTGAAGATGTGGAGGAAGAAGTAGTAGGTATTTCAAGTTGTGAGCCCCTTAACATAATGTCATTGAATGTGGCAGGAATCAAAAATAAGCTAGACCTCCAAGAATGGCAATAAACTACAGACGGCAGTGCAGTGGTTATGATCCAGGAAACCTGGACTACTGAGCCCTTTTTTATCAGTGGCTTTCAAGTTATATGCACGAATGCAACCTCATCTAGAATGAGGAGACCAAAAGGTGGTCTAGCAACTTTAATCGCCCTTACCTCACCCCTGATTTTAAAGAAAGTCTATAATAAGTCACAGTATTATCAATTGATTTATTTATATTTGGAGGGGAAACAGTCTATAGTTTTAATTAATTTTTATAATAACATTTTCGATGGTACTAGATCAAGAATCATTAAGGCATTAGAAAAAGACCTGGACCATTTTCTAAATGAACTCGGAGGGGAATATTTACTGATATGGGTGGGTGATTTTAATATTGAAACTTGTGATATTGTATCAGGTGTACAATATGGACTCTATGATTGTTTTGGAGAAAGTTTTCAGCACTTTAAGCTCAATACTTATGGGGAAGCAATTAATGATCTTTCCCATAAGTATAATTTAATGGAGGGGGCGCTAGAGGGCGCACCAGCTGAATGGCCGCACCTTCGTGAGGCTCCAGCAGCCTGGCATAAAAATCCGATATTGATCCTCTTTCCCCTGCTCTCACCCGCCCGAAAATCCCCACGGAGGGGCAGCAAGTGCCACTGCACACTCGGTGCAACTTTGAAGGCTCTACCCCCTTGGGCTCCGAAATTACAGCCTGCGGAACCCCCGGCCGACGTGTGCCCTGCCGCGTCGAAGCCTGCAATCGGTTCCTGGGACTACGCGAGCCCGAGGCTCGCCACGAGGCCAGCAGGCCTGCCGAGCTTGACGAGCGGCGCAGCCAGTGCTGGCGGTGGGAGCGGCATCGGGAATTGGCAGAAGAGGTCCGCAAGGCAAGTGCTACATGCGGCGCGGGGATAGAGGAGGTGCGGTGCTCCCGCTGGCTTCACCCTGTTAAACGCGCCTCTGCTGTTGAGATAGGCGCGCTCTTCCAGCGCCATATTGGACTGACGGCGCATACCTGCAGTGTGCCCGGGACTTCCAACGGCTCGACCATACCCTTGCCGTAAATACCCTATTTTTGCCGCAACTCCAACGGGCTGAAAGCTCCAACGGCTTGGTGCTCCTAGCTGTAATCTCGAGGCGCTACATTTTGGCTTTTGTTCTTGCGCCTTTCACCTGGCTACCAACATACACCCGAGCTGCGGTCCACCTCACAGTGGGCCGCCCTGAAGACATCCGCCGCGCTTCCCCCTCTGCCTAGCGACACGTTTGGAGCAGGAACACCACTGCACTACACAGAGTCGTGAGGAGGTACTATCCCTTAACTCGCTCCTCTCCAGCTGAAGTGGGGATAGCGCCGAGACGCGTCAGCTTTATACTTCCCATTGCCGGCATGGGGAAGCCTGACAGTCGCCAACCCAGGCTGCAGTTTGAACCCACGTCGCAGAAGAAGGCAACACGACACACGGGGGACACCGCACAACCCCGGAGCCCGGTTACGGAGGCCTCGACATCGACCCCTCTGGCCCCAGATATAGCCACCATGCTGCAAGAGATGCGCCAGGGCTTTGCAACGGTGGTTGACAAAGTGGATAGACTCTCCTCTAGAATGGATGGGATAGTCCAGAAGATGGATGTGCATGAAGAGCGCATAACTGAGGTGGAACGCCGGATATCAGAAAATGACGACACCACAGCGGCGCATGACTCCCGACTTGCTAGAATGGACAATGTGTTGAGAGTGATTGCCGCCAAAAATAAGGAGTTGGAAGCTAGGAGTCGGCGGAACAACATTCGCGTCACGGGCATTCCGGAATCGACCAACACGGGGAAGCTGGAGTTGTACATAGAGAGGCTACTTACTGCAGCAGTGGGGGCAGAAGCTCTTTCGAATCAATTTATTGTGGAGCGCGCTCATCGCTCCCTTGGACCTCAGCCCAAACCTGGAGCCCCGCCACGACCCATAATTGCGCGCCTGCTCAACTATCGAGATCGCGATGCGGTGCTACGAGCAGCCCGTGCGAACCAGAACCTCACGTATGATGGTGTACCCTTCTCCATATACCCTGACTTTACCCCGGTGGTTCAAGAACAACGCGGAAGTTCCTTACGGTCAAGAGGAAGCTTCGAGACCTGAACATTGACTATGCCCTCTTGTACCCGGCCAAACTACGAGTCACCCACCAGGGCACGCAGCACTTCTTTCTCAACCCCCAACAGGTCGAGGACTACCTTAAGACTTTGCCTAAACGACATAGACGACCTGCGGAAGCTGAAGACTTAAATGCATCTGGTCCCGAATAATCGACGGATGGTTTTGTGTTATTCTTGATCCCGCACTCAACTGGATCGTCCTCGATCCCTCACTGCACAGGGGGTCCCATCCTTCTCTGCAGTGGCTACGACTGCCCCTGGGGTGCCATGGACGGGTGTTGGACTGCAGGTGGTAATGTATGCCAGGCCCCCACCCCCTTACTCCCTCTCTACTCCGGATGGAGACTCAGGGGTGGACTTGCACGGAGTGGGAGGACTGGGGGTGGTAGAACGTGCACCTCAGATGGCCCCCACTGGGTGTTCCCCAATGACTTTGACTCTGATTCTTTTTTTTTGGTTGTTTCCTTGCTTTGTTTTGGTATGTGGGTGGGGGGCGGGCCTGGGGTACTGGCGAGTTGGGGAAGCTTCAGTGGGTGGGGGGTGGTGGACTGGTGGCCTGGCGGAACGAGAATGCACTGGGCAGGGTATGGCTCCCTTTAGAAGAGCCGGGAAGATTCGTCCTACTTGGTTGATTGCTGAGAAATGTTTTTCTTTCCTCAGGTCCTGTCCTTTTGTTGGGACTTTCGGGGGGGAGGCGGGTGGAGGGGTGTGTTGGGGGTACTGTTGGGGTTCAGTTTATAACATGTGCATTATGTGTCTTGGACTCACTTATCCGCCCTGTGGGGGGCTGGGGGATAAGGGGGCGGGATGGGTGTGATATGCAATGTCCGTGGGTGGGACGTGACACAGGTGGTGGGGGTGCTCCCTCGGTGTTTAGTTCCCTGCTCCCTCTAGGTGTCACTGGGCCGGTTCGATTGGGCGATGGCCTGTTTATTGCTGACGATGACTGGGCCGTTCTACACGCTTTAATCCTGCATACATTTATTCGAGATTATACATGGGTGACACACGCTTACATGTGATTACTTGGAATGTGAGAGGGCTGGGGGACCATAGGAAAAGGAGACAAGTATTGAGCTACCTTGATCGCCACAACGTTCACATTGCTTTCCTACAGGAAACGCATTTTGCGCCCCACAGATCGCACGCCTTTGGAAGTAGATGGGCTTCATACACGGTCTTCGCTAATTACTCCTCATATGCGCGAGGTACGGCCATTCTGGTTAAGAAGACTACACCTTTTCAGCTGGCTGGCTCCAGAGCTGACCCTCAGGGGAGGTATTGCTTGTTATGGGGTAGACTGGGGCATATGGCAGTGACACTAGCGTGTTGTTATGGGCCTAACATAGATGACCCACAGTACTTTACTGCTTTATGGGCTGCAATAGTGGAGACAGGACCGCAACACCTCATATGGGGGGGAGATTTCAATACAACCTTGCACCCCCCCCTGGATAGGTCACACCCCGCCCCCCACATTACACTAACGGGCGAGAAGTCCTTAGAGCAACTGTTGCCGGTAATAATCTTATAGACGCCTGGCGTTCACACTGCGGGACTAGGGAGGAGGGTACACATTTCACAGCGCAGGCTAAGTCATGGGCATGACTCGACTATTTCCTCCTGACCTCACATCTGTACACGGCACTGGTTCACGCGTCACACCTCCCCAGAACATATTCCGACCACTCCCCCGTCTTTATTACATTGTCCGGCTCTGAACTGGGGCCCCCAGTGACGGCGTGGCGTATGCAACCCTCTATGTTGTTAGACTCGGAATTCCAGGAAGAACTCCGGGATGAATGTTTGGATTTCTTTAAACGTAATAAGGACTCTGTCCTGGACGTTGAGACCATACGGGACGCCTTTAAGGCCACACTCCGGGGTCTCTGTATTTCGAAAGGCTCGGGAGTACTCAAGAGCATACTGAATAGATTGCGCACTCTGGAGTCTGACCTACAGAGTGCAGAGAACAGCCTCAGAGCAAACCCTGAAAATGCAACCCTCGCTGCCATACGGGAAAAACTGTCGGAATATTCAGAGGAGGCTGCTCGGGAGGTGAAGTTTAGGAACAAATACTGGGTGGCCAGATGATATGGAGAGGGTGAGAGACCTGGGAAGGCCCTGGCGGCAACGGTTAAGCTAATGCGCTCGCCAACCGTTATACTAGAACTTGAGACTGCTGAAGGGCTAGTACTCAGAGACACCACACAAATCCTGAACGAATTTGTGCGACACTATGGTACGCTGTACTCCTCTAGCAGGACTGGCGAACTTACACTGGACGATTATCTGGCAGATGTGTCCTTGGGGTGGTTGAGCGAAGCACAGAGAGCCTTTTTGAGCGCCCCGTTTGAACTGGATGAGGTCAGAGAGGCTATCATGCATATGAAATCGGGTAAGGCCACCGGGCTGGATGGCATCCCTATTGAATTCTACAAAACGTTTATTGACTTCATGGCGCCAGTACTGCGGGAAGTTTATGAAGACGCGCTGGAGGTGGGCCATCTCCCTGCCTTCATGAGAATTGCCCTTATTACGTCCTTACTCAAGCCAGGTAAATCCGCTACTAGCTGCGACTCCTATAGACCGCTATCCCTGTTGAATCGCGACGTGAAAATTCTTGCAAAATTGATTGCAGCGCGCATCAGCCTCCTACTTCCTGATCTGATACTTCCAAACCAGGCCGGATTTGTCCCTGGTAGGGCGACGTCGCACAATCTCCGTACCTTTTTCTCGGTCTATGACTCCGTTCACGAAGACCTCCCAATGGCAGCCATTTTTTTAGACGCCACCAAGGCGTTTGACTCGCTCGAATGGGATTATGTGTTTAAAGTTCTAAAGCGAATGGGATTTCCGCTTATATTTATTTCCTCGATTCGACTATTATACACACGTCCAGTGGCCAGAGTCCTGATCAATGGGAAACTGTCTCCGGAATTCCCGATCTCCAGGGGGACAAGGCAAGGTTGCCCCCTATCCCCACTCCTTTTTGCTATAGCCACTGAACCCCTAGCTGCTAAACTGCGGCAGCATCACCGAGATAGTGCACTACGCTGTTTTCAGAGACAAATACTTATCTCTATGTATGCTGATGATATCACTCTTTATGTTCGCCACCCAGGCGACAACTTGCATCCAATACTCAGGGAATTTATACGGTTTGGTGCCCTTTCGGGAGTCCAAATTAACTGGAATAAGTCATGTATCTTCCCCCTTACTGCCTCGACACGCCAGTTTCCGCTTGAATTCCCACTTGCTTGGTGTGAAGGTGATTTTAAGTACTTGGGTATACATGTGGAGAAAGATAGAGAGGAGTTGATTCGTGCCAATTATGGCACAGTGATGGATAAGATAAGTGACAATATATCCAGGTGGATCGCACTCCCCCTTTCCATGGCTGGGAGGGCCTCATTAGTTAAAATGGCAATACTCCCTCAGCTTTTGTACCTTTTTTTGAACATTCCGTTTCATCCCGGACCCTATTTCTTTCGGCTGCTACGCTCGGAATTGCTCCGACTGGTGTGGGGTGGGAAGACACCCAGGCTCAAGTGGGAGGTCCTGGTTCGACCATACTCACAAGGGGGCTTTGGTGTTCCGGATTTTGAGCTTTATTATCGGGCTGCTCAGGCCCACTATGCATACTTCTGGGTGCGTCAGCAGAGATATATGCCTCAACTGGCGGCTGAACACTGGTTGGCCCACCCGACCCCCATTGAAGGCGCGTTCTATTCCCAGATTGAAGGCAGAGACAAGACTCCTAACACGGTGTCTAGCACTGTGACGGCGTGGAATTCCATTACTTTGAGGCTCGACCTAACCGTCCTATATGCTCCACTATTGCCACTGACCTACCACCCACAGCTCCCGCTCCTACAGGAGGCTGGCTTTCAAAAATTGTTGAAAAAAATACATGTCACTACATGGGGGGACCTGTATCGTAATGGCACCTTTCGTGCCAAGGACCAGTTATACGAGGGCATACAACCGACACCTCTAGACCTGTTTTACTATCTTAGGCTCAGGCACGGGCTGCAGGCCATCACACCTGACTTCCCATGCGAGCCCCCAGTGCTTCTTCCCCTACAGAACCTACTACTTCACGACAATCCCAATAAACTGGTATCCACACTCTATAAATCTGTCCGTGCCAACATGACTTACACTGCTCTGCCTGCTAGGCACAAATGGGAACAAGATCTAGCCTTGACCCTTACGGATAAACAATGGGAATTCTGCTTGCAACAGACCAAGCGCATTTCCTCTAACAGCCGTTATAGGATAATTCACTATAAATTTCTACACAGACTGTACCACACTCCAGCGCGCCTACACAGATACCAGCTGAGGCCAACGGACACATGCGACAGGTGTGGGGCTCCTGGGGCTGACTTCCTTCACCTTGCATGGGGGTGTGCCGAGGTGAGCCGCTACTGGACCCAGGTGTTTCAAGCGCTGTCCAAAATGATACACATGACGGTGGACCCGTCCCCATTGGTGGCTCTACTGGGGTATGTTGAACCTCTCCAGGCGGCTCACCGCAAATATGTGGCACTGGCTATGCTTCTGGCTAAACGCAGGGTGGCCTGTAGGTGGGGGAGAGGAAGGGCGCCCAAGTTTAAGGATTGGATGAGTGATATGGTATACTGCCAAGAACAATTGCATACTTATTCCGAACTGCTGCCACCTACTTCTAGGCCTACTGACATTTGGGCCCCATTGCAATGTTACTTGATAACTGACCCACTGGAAGGTGACAGCACTTGAGGTTAAGATGATGGGACATTACAGTGTTGCTTTCTGGTCCTGAGTTGAAGGTCCCGGGCTGACCTGCTGCGGTCTGGCATGATGTGCTTATTGTTCCCCCCTCCCCCCTCTCCCCCACCTCCCCATTTCTAGAACATCTGTGGATTGCTCGTACTCCCACGATATCGCCCAGGCGTCTACCGGCCTACTACCTACGGTTATGGGACACACCATTACTGTGTTTGTGGACTCATGGCTTTGCCTACTGCATGCCTCACACGGACTGTTGTGCCTGCTCCAGCGCCCGGCCTGCACGCCCCTCCCCTGCCCCCCCCTGGGTTCACCGAGACACTGCACAAGTTAATGTTGACAAAAAATATCAAAAAATGCAAGACACATTGATTTAGCTATGTTGACGCTGCACTTGTCACTTAGATGCTACTGTTTGGCGCGATTACATTCGCACTGATGCACTTCTGTCATTACTTGTCCTGTATATATGCATTGATAGCGGCCGGCCTCCGGGTTGTTGGCGAGACGCTGTGTGATCCTGACAATGCTCAATAAATGTTTTGCACCAAAAAAAAAAAAAAAAAAGTATAATTTAATGGTTCTAGATTCGGAAAACCCAGATGGAGAAACATCTTTATGTACTTATGTGGGGGCAAAATCAGCTTTATATATTGACCACTTTATTGTATCAGTTAGAGACGTGGGTTCGATAGAAAAATGTGTAGTTTGCCCAAGCTTGCTTACTTACCACCATCCACTTACCCTCACATTAAGGTTTTGCCTGACTCAGAAACCCTGTGTTTTGTGTCTATTAAGATACCGTATATAGGTTTCCCGATATATGCCCTTATATAAGCGCAATTCACATTGCCCTTATTTAGGCATAGAAATCCTACCCTTATTTAGGCATTATCCATGCTAACCAAATACAGGCATGGCCATCTACATCCGCCCATCCACATCACAATAAGCTCATGGAAAACCAAATTCTTAAGCCTTTAGGACTTCCCCTTGTTTGGATTATTGATTTCTCCAAGAACTCATTTATTATGCATGAACATCTATTCCTTAAGGGTTAATTCATGGCATTCCTCTGCCCGACTTTTATGTCAATACTGGAATTCCTAAACACCTTCAAGGTATAAATATACCTTCACTTGCCATGGCAAGCCGCGGTACGGTACGGTACGGTACGGTTCGGCTGCATACTTGCACGGCATAGCTACGCGGCTCGCCACGGCAAGTTCAGAAGGAATTCGAGTCCCCGCCTGATGCACTGACCAGACGCTGTCATCCTCCTCACAGAGAATCCAGCTCCAGTGTTTCTGACTCCACTTGCGGGGTGTTAGAGATCGAGCCCAGGAAAGAGATTCCAACCTCTCTCATTCTAAGGTATGGAGCAGGCTAGAACCTAGAGGTACTCTTGGCAACTCTTGGCAACACTAAACTACAGCTAGCTATACTTTAGAAAACAGCACCTACTTCTTACCTTGTACTACACTTAGGTTAGGTACACTGGGGGTAGAACTATTTAGAAGCACCAGGTGAGTATTCACATTTTAGCCTGTGTTATTTATATATGTATTTTTATGAATATATGCCATAGCTACAAACCATGCTATTGCAGTATTATTTTATCTTACTGCCAACGCTGTACATATTATACTTCGCATTCTGTCTTACGATTTTAGCAACTCATATCTCTTGCACGAGAAATGAGACTGTTCAATAAACCCTTTTTATTGAAACACCCGTCTATCTATTTCTGTGTAAACTCTGTAGAAACGAAGCATGCACGATTGACTGAGTGAAACTGTTATCCATTTTTTCCACGATTCTGAGACTGTTCCGATTCTGAAGGGAAACAAAATTGTCATGTTTATGCGGTTGTCAAAAACGAATCCCTTCTTCTTTATACAAGAAGTTTCTAATGACCTCTGAGTTAGCTGGCACACACAAGTAATTAAGTTTAATGTATTCGATAGAGACATACTGACCTCAGTCCTAAGTCAAAACTATAGTTTATATTATTCAAATGAGCATAGCCTATCAGGGATATAGGAACTACACTACACCAGGGGCAAGGTTTCAGATACAGACATTAAGACATAGGGAGCTAATGGAGTCAGCACTAAATGGTCTGGGGTAAATCCAACAACTTTTGTGGATCAACTAAGAATAAATAAACAAAAATATATTGACAGCTGTCTGGACAGCTCCTTAACAGATCAATTAATTATAAGTGCCTTTAATAATTCATGGTTAAAGTTAACGAGGACTTAACAGTCCAAAGGAAAAAAACGACCCATGAAAATAACCCCAGATGATTTAACAGTGAATGCTCCAGGCTGAATAGGGAACTGAAAACAGCACAAAAGGTAAAACCACGAGATCGATAAAAAATTTGCATTCTGAGGAAAGATTATAAAAGCACTCTAATCAAAACAAAAAATGAAATCCGTGATGATGCTTGGGAGAATTTAGTTCAGGCTGCAGAGAAAAGAAACGCAACACTATTTTGGAGGACAATTGATCACCCATATTTTAAAGAAAAGTCAATAGAAAAAATTGAATATGCAGTCCCCCCCGAAGACTGGATCACACATTTTGAGGGTATTTTTAACCCTGATGCTGTCTTAGAGATGACCGTAAGGAACAAAAATGTTATTGTAGTAGACCCAGTACACACGTCAGTAATTACACCAGGGGATATAAAATCAGCCCTACAAAAAAGTGGTAATGGAAAAGCAGCCGGACCGGATGGGGTACCTACAGATGTATTTAAATGTAACATTGACTTCTGGATCCCCATCTTAGTAAATGTTTTTAATGCAGCACTATAGGGGGTACTGCCAGCCTCTTGGGTGGAAAGTATTATTGTTCCCATATTTAAACAAGCATTAAAAATGCAATAGGTCTCGCCTTTTATTAAGTTAAAGCCATTTGCTTTGCTGTACAATACCATTAGCAAAGCAAACGGCTTTAACTTAATCAAAGAGACCTATTGCCTTTTCAATGCTTGTTATTACTTTCAACCATGCTGCACAGTGGCAACGCTGTTGTAGTACATTCCAAAAAAGACACATTGACAAAGCTGAATAGCTCTGGTATTTGGCTTCGACAAACGTTTTTTGCCATGTTCTACAGCAGCCATTCTGCTGTACAACATGCCTTAATGCAGTGTTCTTCAATCTGTGGGGCGCGCCCCCCTGGGGGGGGCACAACACCTTTCCAGGGGGGGCGCGCACTCCACTTCAATCTGACCTTTGTTCCCTGCAAGATCGATGGGGCAGGAGGTGCCGTTCTTTTGTCATGTTAACTCTCCCAGGAGGAGGTTAATTCACAGAGCTGACAGCTTCAGCTGCGGTGGGAGGCAAGGAGTCTCCTCTGCTAAAACCAAAAGCAAACAAACAGACACGTGGGTTTTAGCAGAGGAGACCCCTCGCCTCCCACTGCACCTGAAGCTGTCAGCTCTGTGAATTAACCCCCTCATGGGAGAGTTAGCTCTTCCCAGAACGGAGACAACCTTTCCAGAGAAGTTTAAGGCATGGGCAAAGTGGGCTCTGGCCCAGGGCCCCAGCCTTTCAAAGGGGGTGGGAGTTTGGGGGGGGGCGGGGTGGTTTGAAAGAGCCAACTCTATTCTACAGAGTCCTACCCTCATGACTTTGAATCATTTTAAAACGCAATGTTGTAAATAGCACTGTTCAATCATTCATTTTTAATGTGTAAAAGTCTATTACAGACATTTTGCAGACAAAATGTGTTTATGCGTCATGTGACATCCATATAAAAAGTTTATTTTAGATCAATACATGACCTCACATATGAGAAATAGAAGGGTGTGACAGATTATTTACAGTAATATTAGTGAACTGCTGTTGTGTTACATACTGAAAACACACATCACTAGCCCTGAATATCCGATGTACGCACATTTAGTATTTGACCAAAGAAGGCATGAAAGAGCCGAGGCTACATCATAAAATCAAAGCTGGTCCGAACAGGGGCCCCAAAAATACATTTGGCCCACAGGCCCCAAAATCCTTAAAACGTCCCTGAAAGTTTATTTTAAAATTACACAGGCAGGCAAGCAAAATGTCAGCCAGCCATGTGTTGTTTAAACAGCTTGCAAATTGCTAAATATGGTTATAAATAAGAAGTATGTATTCATTTGTAATGTTAACGAGCTCCCGTTCCCCCTTCTTTTTGTTGATTCATTTGTAATGTGACTTTTCTATCTTTGTTCCCTTTTATTATCAGTCATGGATCATTCATGCAGCTCTAGAAAACAATTAAAAGTTCTTTCTATTTATATTTGCTGTTCAAAGTATGCACAGACAAGTGCTGAAAATACAGCTTTAGGTGACTGCTAATTTTTATACCATCTGTGACATCAAAATAATGAGCTGGCAACCGTAATCATAAGAGTGGAAGTTTGTTGAGGGATCAGCACATTATTTATTTCCTCCACCCTGATCCCTGGTTACGGCCATTATATCAATAGTTTAACACATTTGAAACCCTACGCTGCCGTCAAGAACATGCCGTCAAGAACATTCAGACCACTCACTCCTCATTGTCGCCCTTCACTTTCACTCTCGCCCAGCTCTCACACTCACCCCGATGCACTCACACCATTCACCCACTTACCCTCCAGTCACAGTGATCACTCTGCACTCACAGCGATCCCAATGCGCTCACACTGATCACCATGCATTCACACCATTCACCTTCTCACCCTGCACTCACACTGATCACCATGTTCTCACACCATTCACCCACTTACCCTCCACTCACAGCGATCACTCGGCACTCACAGCGATCACAATGCGCTCACACTGATCACCATGCACTCACACTATTCACCCGCTCACCCAGTCACTCACACTGATCACCATGTTCTCACACCATTCACCCACTTACCCTCCACTCACAGCGATCAGTCTGCACTCACAGCGATCACAATGCGCTCACACTGATCACCATGCACTCACACTATTCACCCGCTCACCCTGCACTCACACTGATCACCATGTTCTCACACCATTCACCCACTTACCCTCCACTCACAGTGATCACTCTGTACTCACAATGCTCTTGCGCTTTTCACCCTGTACCTCACCCTGCAGTCACACGAGCACACTACTCAACCTGGACTCTTGACACTTCACTCACCTGTCCCCCTCACTGTTCAATTTACAATCTCACTCCATTAAGCCCACCACTATTGGGTTCTCAGCACATGCAGTATTAAAGACGAAGTACCGTTCAAGACTGGATGTGGAGCACAACCTGAGGATGGCAGTAGCAAAAATCCATCCACAGATTGACCGTCTCTCAAAAACAGGCACATCTGTCACATTTATGTTGGTGGTGTTATTATCAATCTATGTCCTGTGTAAAACAAAGCATCCTAGTAAAAACAATTTGCGCACATTTTATCTTGGAAAGTGTTGTTTTGAGCTGTGTAATAAGCCTCTGTCATTTCACCACACCCACCCACTCACAAACCTACAGTTTACTAAACACTCGTATTGTATTGAATGTTATTCGCTGAATATGCCCGGAATGTGCGCGTGGCGGTAGAGTCCAGAAATTTCTGTCAGGAGGTGGGGGGGCCCAACATCTAAAAAAATTCTGCTGGGGGGGGCTCAACCTACAAAAGTTTGAATACCTCTGCCTTAATGTCTAACCCAATAGTTCTTGCATAGACAGGACCTTCTCTCTTTGTTTCTCTCGTTTCAGTGTGTTCTGAAATTGCAAATTGTTTCCCTCAAGCACCTCACAGAACTATAGAGGGTGTTGATTCTATCTGCAGCTGAGCATTGCACGTCTCACGCACTGATGTGACATATGTGACTTTCTAGCAGCACCCAAACATTTTTTTCAAATACACGCACTTGCCTTAAAATCGCTCTTTTTGTCGAGTCAGGGGAGCTGGCGATATCCTTATTAAAATAGCTTAGCCATACTTTCCTTAATTGTGCATTATTTTGCAGAAAGGCTTTTTGTATCAAACTTGTTTAATGTGTAATAAGTGTATGCACCGAATGCAAATCACTGATTTAGTGCCTCTGAGAATTAAAAATAAAGCATTAAGCTGTGATGTAAAATGGGAGGAAGAAAGAGATAACCATATAGTGGCTGAACTGCACAATGTAAAACTTGGAAACCTTGCAGCAGTCCCGATTGGCAGTTGACCACATTGATCCTACGCAATTACTGTTTTCATAGTGCCTCCTTTTCCTTCATCACAAATAGCATTTTGAAATATATCAGCTCACGGTTTAAGCATGTATAAGGAGGGGGCTTGCCTTAAGGTTCACAAACAGAATGTTCGTCATGGCAGAGGGGGCATACATGGTTCTATGCACGTGTTTGGAATCAGTCACTTGTAATATCGACCTCGGTACAATGATGTAATCTAATACATTAAAATGAAATGCCTCGCGTTGTAAAGGATTGCGCACCAATAACAAGAGCCACGATGCAACTGGACTCTCAGCTGTAGTTGCACAGTGACAGGCCTCTTGTAACTAGTAAACAGGAAATTTCACCAACCGAACGGCAAAGTTCATTTTTTGTGTGTATGTGGGTGTGTATGTACGCGCGTGCGCGTGTGTCTACAGTTTTATATTGTGCAAATTTAACCTGAAGGTATCAGAGCGCTTTACATGACCACCAGTTGCATTACAGACAGACACATTCATTTTCTAAATATTGTTTTTAGGCACAGAGAGATTTAGTGATTTTCACAGAATCACAAAATGCTTGAGCCTCCCATCAGACTCGAACCCGTTTTCCCTTATTCAAAGTCAGCCACTCCGACTGTTAAGATACATCCTCTATAATGATGGATCCGGTAAACCTGGCGCACCCCTATTGGCATCAAGCGAGAGATGAAGTAACACCCCCATGTCGTGTTCCCAGGCTTGGGGTGTGGAGGTGGCCGGTGTTGTGGTGGAATGCCCCGTGCAGCAGCGCCCAATGCCGCGAGTGTGCAGTCCAAGCACCGCACTGTCCGCAAGAACGATCTGGGCCCCTTGACTGATGTTTGAATTCTAAATGACAGCAACACCCAGAGTTCAGTGGGCACCTCAAGCCTGTGGGCCCCGGTGCCCCTGCACCTGATGCACCAGTCGCCTCTGGAAACATCTGGATATCTGCCGGCTCGTTGAAGCTTTGCAGTGCTGATCCTGTGCAGCGCGACCACACAAGCTGCAGTGAGAGTGGACGCAGCGATGACATTTACCTGGGGTTTGCACGGCTGCCAGTCCGCGCATGCCTCCTGTCCCAGGCATGTGTGCAGCACAGGTAGGCTGTGGGGGCAGATCCTGTCTCTGCAGGTGATGGGGTTCGCAGGGGTGCACCCTGCGAGAGCTCGCACCTCTCTCCTCGGCTTGTCTCAGGGCTCGTTAGCTGGGTGGCTCAAGCCGCTAGCTAGGGAGACAGGAGTTGGGTTTTCTCCTTTTGGTGTTAAGATGGCGACGGAGGCCTGAGAGCTGGAGAAGGGCAGAAAACTCCAGTTGTTAGAGAGTGAGTGAACAACGGGGTTGCCACAGGCACGAGAAGAGAAGACAAAGAATGCCCAAAGGAGGAAAGGGGTTTGAGGTGGTGCTCCTTGCTTGGAAATAATATTGGCCTTTGTTCACGAAGGTTTGCGCTGTGGGTCACACAGAGGTGCGCAAATTTGCTCTGCATTAACCGGCTTGTTTTTAATTGCGGCCTTGAAAAAAATACTTTTTATTTTACTGAGGTTTATATAGCGCGAACCTGAGCGCTTTACATAGCACCAGTTGCATTACATGAGGGGAGGGGTGAGTCCGGAACTGCGTTCGGCGGCCGGGATGCGGTGACTACATGAACTAGAGCAGTAATAGTCAGAGCCTCTATGCACATTTACTTACATGCCACCACCATCTGTGTTTGCTCACAAATGCCGAAGGTCACACAATGAACCAATAGGCTCGCAGGAATAAGACCTCCCAAACTCAGCGATAACACTCTCCCTAACAACTGCAGACGTGCTGTGTGCACTATTTTTAAAACAAACAGGGCGCTCGGTACACAAGGGAGCAGTGGGGGAGGAGAGCGGTGAGTCTGGGACTGCGTTCGGCGGCCGGGATGCGTGCGCATGTTAATACACCCCCCGACCCTAAAAAGACCTCCCAACTAACAAATACCAACGCAAGCGCAGGGGGGAAGGGGGTGCCTGATCTGAAGCGGAGCGGCCATCTTGGTGCAGGCCAAGGAGCGAAAGCCGACCACCACCAACAGCGCCAAGCAGCCACACAGAGGGAAGCGCAAGAAGCAATCCCGACCCCCCGATAGCAGGCATACCACTAAGCCCAGCATGACCGCAGGCACAGAGAGGAAGGGGGACAAACACGAACACTGAGGAGGCCATATTGGTTAGGTCTGCGGAGCTACACCTTAGGTCCAAGCAGGACGCCGGGTGACAAAAGGCAGCGCTAAAATATAACCACAGAGAGGAGCGCTAACCCCTGGGAGTCTACCGAACGCCAACCCAACGCGGGGAGATGATGCGATACTGTGCCGGAAACCGAAGCGACTGAAGCGGTGGGCGGCCATCTTAGTGAGGGCGGTCAGGAGCGGAACGCCGACCCACACTGAACAGTTTATAATCAGATACAGATTGAAGTGCACAGAAGCAGACACCTCTCCTCCCACCCGCCGGGGATATCCCTAAGGCAACATCGGTGCTGGAGCGGTGAGGCAAGGGAGCGACGCTAACTAGCAACCGAGGCGGCCATATTGGAGGTCTGGGGCGGGAAGCGGCTAGTCTGGTGAAAACAGATCGCCGGTTAACATCAAGCAGCGCCAAGCGCCAAGTGGAAGCACAATCCAACCGCAAGGCAAACAGGAGACACAGAGCGAAAGCGGAGGCAGTCGGTTGAGGCCACGGCCAGGCGCAGGCGCAGGCAGCCGTTTGCTACAGGTTGAGGGAGTGGAGAAAGCCAAGCCAAAGAGGGAACCACACCCCACCAGCAAGTAAACCCCGATTGACCTGCATCAACATAAGCCAGTGCTAACACCAAGGCGGCCATTTTGGTTTGGGTCTGAAGCAGGAAGCGGCCATTTGGCGGAAGAGCGGAACGCGAACCAGCGCTAACAGACCACGGGCAAATAGCAGCACAACAACCAGAAGGTGAAATACAGGCACAATACCCAGAGTAGCGCACCGCCCACCGACAGCCATAAACAAAGGCCAAGCCGGCTTGTAACTCCAGGAGCTCGATACAGCAAGGAATAAAAAAGGCAAAAACCGCAGGAGACTGGCGGAGGCCAGGACCAAGACCAGAGTGGTCAAGTGGCCTCCCCGCTTCAGGGACTGCAACTTAACAACCGTGCCGATCCAAAGAAAGAAAGAGGACGGAAGACAAAAAAAGGCACCTACAAAACAGCAACCAACAGAAGCAAGACCTCAAACACACCAGGTCAGAAGAGGTTTTGACGTAATGGCAGGGAAAGAAGGCAACCTAATCACAAATGCCCAAAAGAAGAACAAAAACGACCTGACTGCGTCACCCGCGAAAGATCGCGGAGACCAGGGCAGCGAAACTACCACTCTGGATACACTACTAAGGAATATAACGGAGGGCAACGACCTAGCAAAGGCAACAAAAAAAATAGTGGACAATATCCAAATGGAACTAATAGCAATAAGAGCAGAGCAAAGCAAAGCCAATGGAAGAATAGACAAAGCGGAAAAAAGAATTAGCAACCTAGAAGACCGCGCAAATATAACACACAAGGACCTAGGCCTAGTCATAAAAAGAACAACAGCCCTACAGAGATCGATGGCTGAGCAGGACGACAGAAGCCGCAAGGGGAACATAAGACTACTAGGCATACCCGAGGAGGAAAATGACACCCCGGGGGCGTGCGCCCGGATGCTGGAGGACATGATCCCCAAACTAACAGGCCTCACTTTCGAAAAACCGCTCGAGCTCGTCAAAGCATACCGCATCCCAGCAAAGAAACAAACAAACAGCAATACCCCAAGACCAATCATATGTAAACCGCTACGTGAAGACCACACAGATGCAATATTCGCAGTGGCCAGGAAGGGCAAACCAATGGCGATTAACGGGAAGAAAGTAACAATCACGCAGGACTTATCTAAGCTAACGGTGGAAGTAAGGAAGGGTTTCCTAGCCCAGCGGGACACCCTGCGGAAAAACAACATCACCTTCTCATTCACAGGCCCCTCAAAACTGAGAATCACAGACAGACACGGGAGTAAAACCTTCGATGACCCCAACGAACTACACAGGTACCTACAAGGACCAGCCCCAGAAGAGATGGAGCACCAAAGCCCAGGAGCGAAGAGGAGAGCCTCCACAGACGAGGCCGAAGAAGAGGACATATGACAAGAACTGAGAGCGCGTTTTAAACTGCCTGAACCCCTGGAACAAAGGAAGACCTGACAAAGGCGAGCGCCCGCAGAAAGAGACAATGTAAGGCCCGTCTTAAACCAGCTTAACCAGCTCTGAACCCACATGATAAGAGCTCAAGCACACACCTAAGAACCACGGAACCTTGAACTTAAGCAACCAAATCTACCTCGATAATGCACACACTGACCAACGTTTCTACCTCATCGTCGCCAATGATAAGAGCGACAAAGAAGACCAAACGACGAACATATCCTTTGCTCTATCTTTGCAGAGACAATAACAGACTTGGGGGGGAGGGAAGTGTGAGGAACCTTGCTGTCACACACCCGTTTTTCTACAGGCGGAGGGGGGGGGGAGGGAGGGGAAGGGGGAGGTCAGATGAGGCGGGAGGGACAGGCGGGCATGAAGGCTAGCGAGATAACAGACATTTGTGCAACGTATAACTACTTTTTCTTTCATTTCTATACCCTTTTCTATACCCACTTCCACACCCTTTCCCCACCCCCATCCCCATCCTGCTCACTCACACCCCGGGGGGGGGGGAGACCCACGTACCTGGGCAGAACAAAGGCAGGTATCTCAAAATCCGATAAGGAAGAAGACAGAACCACCAGCGGCAACAACAAACCCCCATGACAGACCAGACACCGGCCAGCCTGTCCGCGAACCTAAAGGTGGTCTCCATGAACGTCAAGGGCCTGAACCATCCAGTCAAACGCAGGAAAATACTAGAACACCTGGCAAAACTCAAAGGGGACATATACACGCTACAGGAGACCAAACTCTCAGAGGAAGAGGCTAAACTACTCAAGGCAAGATGGATAGGCGACATCCTATGCTCACCTGCTAAGGGAAAGAAGCGAGGTGTAATAACTATCCTAAGCAAGAAAGCAAACCTCACCATCCAAAAGACAAACACGGACGAAGACGGACGCCTGCTGATAGCAAGTGTCCAAAGAGGAACTGACCGAATACACGTGGCAAACATCTATGGACCAAACTCTGAAGACAAAGACTTCTGGCAAATGGTGGACGGCAAACTCAGCGACCTGCCACAGGAAGACCTTCTGATCATAGCAGGCGCCTTGAACAAGACAATGGACCAAGCCACGGACAGACACCCAAGCAGGCCAAGCCACAGCTCCCCAAGCAGCAACACCCTTAAAGACCTATGCATCAAGCACCACCTAGCAGACCCATGGAGGCTACAACACCCCACAGCGCGTGAATACACCTTTTATTCACACCCGCACAACTCTTACAGCAGGATCGACTATATATTGATGTCCAACAACCACACGCATCTAATCGAAAACACGGAGATAGCCCCAATAACCATCTCCGATCATGCGCACATATCCCTTGCCCTGAACGGCAAACACAATGAAAGCCTGACGAGAAGGTGGAGACTGAACGATGACATCCTACAGAACAAAGACAATGTAAAAGAAATAGAGGAGGCACTAAAGAACTACCTGGAAGATAACGACAACGGCGAAGTAGGGAAAGATACCATCTGGGAAGCACTCAAAGCAACACTAAGAGGCAAACTGATAAACATCAAATCAAGAATGAACAGAAGCAGGAACAAAAAAATCTCAGAGATAGAAGAGGAAATAGCAGCACTGGAGAGAGGCCACTGCGCAAACATAACAGACAAGAACACTCTCACCACGCTCACAAAAAAAAATACGAACTGAACAGAATCCTAAGCGAACGAGCAGGTTCGTGGCTAACAAAATTCAAGTCGGTGAATCTGTGCAGGGCAAACAAAGCAGGGAAACAGCTGGCGTCCTACCTCAAAGGGAAGCAAAGGCAACACACAATAGCAGCAATAACAGACAAAAACAACAAATCGCAAACAACAAACAAAGGAATACTAGAGGTCTTCAGACAGTTCTATCAAGATCTTTATTCCGAAGATAAAAACCTGAGCAAAGACGGAGGCTGCTCTCTCCTTAAAGATGTCAACCTGCCGAAACTCAAGGAGGAGGAGAAAGCACCCCTAGAGGCAGATATAACGGAAGAAGAAATCGAAGCCGCAATCAACCAACTAAAACGGAACAAAGCCCCAGGACCAGACGGTTACTCCACCGTGTTCTACAAGACCTTCTGCCTAAAAATCTAAAAAATACTATCGGAAACATACACCGCCTGCATACACAAAGGCGAGATGACAAACACCATGCGGGAGGCCAACATTACAATAATACCCAAGGAAGGTAAAGACCCCCAACTCCCGCAAAACTACAGACCTATCTCGCTCATAAATGTCGACTGCAAAATTTATGCAAAGGTGCTTGCGAACAGACTGAATAGAATCCTACCAGACATCATCCACAACTCACAAGTGGGATACATCAAACACAGGCTGTCGCAAGACAACACAA
This sequence comes from Lissotriton vulgaris, assembly GCF_964263255.1. Taxonomy (NCBI): domain Eukaryota; kingdom Metazoa; phylum Chordata; class Amphibia; order Caudata; family Salamandridae; genus Lissotriton; species Lissotriton vulgaris. The sequence continues at coordinate 435,399,587 of NC_141695.1, forward strand.
GGCTGCTTTGTCACCTAATCAACCACACAACACAGAGCAATGAGCAGGCGGTCATGATAGCACTGGATGCGGAGAAGGCCTTTGACAGAGTCTCGTGGCCCTTCCTAAGGAATTGCATGACAAAGTTCGGCTTAGGGGAAAAATACATAGCGATGGTAATGGCCCTATACAACAAACCAAGAGCTAAAATAGTGGTGAATGGAAGCACATCTGAGTCACTCCTATTAGGAAGAGGAACTAGGCAAGGATGCCCACTGTCACCAGGCCTCTTCCTACTGGCACTTGAACCACTACTTGCGAAAATAAGAGACAATGAGGGAATAACCGGTGTTAAGATCGGAGGAAAAACAGTGAAACTCGCCGCATACGCAGATGACATCCTCATCACAACCACTAACCCATCAACGTCAATCACAGCACTAATGGAGACAATAGGAGAATACGCAGAGGCATCCGGATACAAACTCAACAAAGACAAATCGGAATGCAAACCAATGAACATCCACACCACAAAATCGGTACTGGGGGACTCCGGCCTAGCCTGGCAAACCAAGCCACTCAAGTACTTAGGTCTACAGTTTGGAAGAGACCTAACATCCACAATACAGCACAACGAGGACTCACTGCTAAAAAAAGTTAAAGAAAGACTAGAGCTGTGGTCGCCCAAGTACATCAGCTGGTGGGGAAGGATAGAGACGATAAAAATGATGATAACACCCACAATAAACTATACACTAAACATGCTACCGATCCCAATGACAGAAAGCTTCCACAAAAAACTGGACAGCATGATCAACATCTTCCTATGGAGAAACAAAAAACCACGAATTGGCCTACCCAAACTGAGACTAGCGAAAGAACTCGGAGGCCTCAACCTGGCAAACTTCAAAATCTACCAGACAGCATGCCTGGCTAGACAAGGAATGGCATGGATCGACGAAACGCAACAGTACAAGCCAGTCTGGCTAGAACTGGAGAAAGAGCTCCTGGAAGGCCTGCACCCGACAGCGATATTGACTGCAAACAAGCACCCCCTAGGGTCGAACATAATACTGAAACACACCAGAGAAGCGCTGATGAGAGTAGACAGGCGAATGATACAGAAGCTGAGAGGTACAGCATGGGAATCCATCTGGCTCAATACAAAAATAACATATCAAGGGGCAATAATGAATTATGACACATGGATCAAAAAGGGAATCAGCCTCCCCAAACAGATGGAAACTAAGGGGAAGCAGCTGACCTTTTCAAACATACAACAACTATACAACCTCCCCAACAAAGAGCTATACACATTTCTGAAGATAAGAACTGCTATAACTAGAGCAAACCTAATCCGAGAGGAGCCGGGCATCGTCAAGTATGTGCAAACCCTAAACTCGGCAGGCCACCAGACTGCGAAGATCTACAAACTACTCAGCCCCACCACCTTGTCTCTAAATAAGAAGACGACAAACTCATGGGAAACACTCCTAGGCAGACAGCTAAACGAAAAAGAACAGGCACAAATGTGGTGCTCAGCTACAAAAAACAAAAGCACCCCACAATTGGCGCAAACGAAATACTGGCTCCTCCACAGAGCCTACTGGACCCCATCCAGGCTCCATAAAAGCGGCATTGCAGAATCAAGCGACTGCTGGAATTGCCAGAAGGAGGAAGGCACGCTCGAACACCTGATCTTTGGTTGCGTCAAAGTCAGGAAGTTCTGGGCCCAGATAAACGCATTCATAAACGACATGCTCAAAACAGACTTAATAATCAACTATGCGACCTTGGCGACAGGGCATGTAACGACGAACCTGAACAGCAGGGAAGAAAGAGACCTACTAGACCTGCTTCTCACAGCGGCCCTAAAGATAATCTTAATGAACTGGAAGAACACGGCGAAAGCAAACTTCAAAACATGGATCAACTGGGTCACCTTCCTAAGAGGAGCAGATAACATTACAGGCAACTTCTCGAAAGACCACACCCCCAAAGAGCTTATGTGGGAACCACTCGACGAACACTTAAAGAAGCCACACTGAACCCCCCTCCCTCCCCCCCCCCACCCCCTTCCTTTTTCTTCTCTTCTGCAACAGGCCAAGAAATAGAGATAACACAAATGCACTGTGTACAATTGCCAATGTATATGCCACTTTTATTTTTCAATAAAAATCTTTATAAATAAAAAAAAATACACATTTAAAAAAAAAAAACCAATTACGATGTCTAAGCTAAAGGATACTGAAGTTAGGCCGTGCTGCTTCCGGAATGAACAGAAGTTACGTATGGCATGAAGAACCAGTATTGAGGGTTATAACAAAAAGAATGCACAAGTTAACGAATCGCAAGGCACAAGAAACTAACCAGCAATGGGCGGTTTCAACACCCATATGGATAACCATGTGCGCTGCCTAGCCAAGACCTAATAAGGGGACGGGGGAAGGCGAACTGTTACCGACCCATATCCCTCTTTGACTGTACCTCCAAACTGATGGGGAGAATACTGCTGGGAAGATTAGAAGAATGGGCTGAGGAAAACAACATCCTCTCAGACGCACAGTATGGTTTCAGGAGGTGTATGGGTACAGTGGAACAGTGCCTAAAGCTTGAGTTATTATTCGGAAAGTATATTATAGCTAAGGAAAGAGTGTTACACCTTTGCTTCGTAGTTCTCACAAGTGCATTTGACCTCGTCAATCATGCTAAATTGTGGGAAACCCTGAAAGAGCTAGGAGCCCCCATAGATATCATAATATACTTATCCCAGATTTATGCCCTATTAACCTCTAGAGTACGGTTCAGAAAAATGGGGGAATGTACTAAGGATTTTAGGGTCACGAGGGGAATACGTCAAGGATGTGTGTTGGCACCTCTCCTTTTTTCCTTATACATTAATAACGTGGATAGCTTTTTACAAAAACAAAACGCAGCCGCCCCTAAAATTGGAACACGAATATCACCAGTACTCCTCTAGGCTAATGCAGTGTTGCTGTCGAGGATAGCAAACGGGCTACAACTCTTAATAGAATATTTTGATAAATGCATGTCTGATAAAAATCTTCAGTTAAACCTCAGCAAAACCTTTGTCATGACATATGGTAATAACAAATCGAAGCAGAAAACATCATGTGGGAGGAACTGAGATAAGTAGAGTCCCAACCTTCTGTTATTTGGATTTACTCTTTAACAGAAAAGGTACTTGGGATACACATATTAAAGCGTGTGAATTTCAATTTTTAAGAATTATTGAGAGCCTTTTTAGATTCTCAGCTACGTTAGGGAAAAAGCCCTTTAGGGAAATTCTTACTCTATACAGAAGTAAATTTGACAGGAACCTGCTAAGGGCAGCTATATGGGGAGGACGAACTTTGCGTCCTTACAAATTAAAGAAAACATATTCCTAAAGAGGGTGTCGGCAGTTCCAATATCAACAGCTAATTTTATAGTGCATAAAGAGTTGTCTGTACCATACTTAAGCGATTTTATTAATTTAATGGGGCTCACATTTTGGAGAGGGCTTTGGGTGAAAGAAGAAACCAAACTGACGAAGGACCTAATAAGAGACTATTTGTCTTTGGACAAAGGAAAGAAAATTCAGTGGATAGAGCATATTCTCATCCTGCTAGCAAACTGTAAGATAGATTTTGATAAGCCGAAGTCCGAGCTTATTCAGAACGTTAGCAATTGTGATTTAAAGTTGCGTTATGCCACCGAAAAGGTACGGGATAGAATGTAAAATATAAGACACAAACAAAGTGTTACCAAGTATTGCGAAATCCCCTTCACACTGGGCACCCAAATATATCTGTCTCTTGTAAGTAAGACTCAACACAGATTTTTCTTAACAAGACTTAAACTTGGTACCCTGCATTATATAGTAACGTTTCCAAGTAGGGAAAAGTGGTTGTACAAAATCCCTAACTGCCCATGCGATGGAAAAACTCCAAAGACAACTTCACATTTCTTATTGTTCTTTAATTTCTATACCAAGATCAGGAAAATAGTTGTAAACCATTATTCCTGACTAATAGACTGTATCAGTACAAATATGCTTTTTTCTATCTATGCAAACTAGAAAATGTAAAAACAGTGTATTCAGTAATCTCTTTTATACAAAGGGCAATTAAGATTAGAAATTAACTGTCTCATCTAGATGCCTTACTATATGAAGATTTTAATGATTGAATTTAATGATATTTTAAAAATGTATATAATGTACTGCTCTGTATTTATGGAATTTTAAGAATGCGTATTTTTCACTTGATTATGAGAAAGAAATGAATTTTTGACACTTTTAACACTGTACAGGTTTGAAGTATTTTTTTCTTAATTTAAATGCTTTTATGGCTGTAAAATTACTCTGAATAAAGCTGACTTGACTTGACTCCTGATGCGGAGGATCTGGATTTCCCATTTACTATAACTGAAATACAACAGGTTATCTCCTAAATAAAAATGCTTTCAGGTGAAGACGCCTGGGCCTACTGGTGTCCTCTTAAAGTTCTTTAAAAAAATTACTCCTCATGATAAGCCTCACACCTTCTTCCCACAGACCAAACGATAGGGGACACATGTGAACTGCCATATGCCTGGAGCAGAGCCAGCCCACCAAACCACCAACCAGAGAACCCAACCACCTCAGATGCATCCTCCTCAACACCCGCTCCGCTCGCAAACACGCCATCGAACTCTGGGACCTCCTAGACTCCACCGCCCCCGACGTCGCCTTCCTGACGGGAGACCTGGCTGAGCGCCACCTCAGCACCAGACATCGCCATAGCCATCCCACATGGCTACAAGATCTACCACAGAGACAGCACCAACTGAGTGGGAGGGGGAATCGCCATCATCCACAAGGACACCCTCAGAGTCTCGGCCAACACCGACGACACCCTCATCACCGCCGAGCACGTGCACTTCCAGATCCACACCGACCCCAACGGATGTATGACGTTACAACGCACACTTTTACAACGCATACCTTTACAACGCTTTTTTTACAATGCAACATCCATTGCAACGCATTCCATTACAACGCATGCCATTACAACGAAATTTTAAAAACTACATTTACAACGCATTCCATTGCAACGCATAATACCTTTACAACGCATACCATTACAACGCATAACATTACATTGCATGTTTGGTAAGTATTGGATAGTGTAGGGGGAAAAATTACTATTCTAACTCCAGGGGGTGCAACAGTAGGGTAAGTGTTGGATAGTGTAGGGGTAAAAATTACTATTCTAACTCCAGGGGGTGAAACAGTAGGGTAAGTGTTGGATAGTGTAGGGGTAAAAATTACTATTCTAACTCCAGGGGGTGCTACAGTAGGGTAAATGTTGCATGGTAATGTTATGCGTTGTAATGGTATGCGTTGTAATGACTGAGTTGTAATGACATGCATTGTAGTAGTGTGCGTTGTAGTGTCATGTGTTGTAATGGTTGCGTTGTATTTGCATGCGTTGTAATGGATGTTGCGTTGTAAAATTTTCGTTGTAATGGTAGTGCGTTGTAAAAGTTGCGTTGTAAAGGTTGTTTCCCGACCCCCAACACCACCCTCAGAGGAACACTCGTCTACAGACCACCCGGACCACGACCACAGTTCAGCGACACCATCGCCGACCTCGTTAGCACCCACGCCCTCGCCTACACGGACTACATCCTCCTCGGGGACCTGAAATTCCACCTCGAGAACAACAACGACGCCAACTCCACCACCCTGATCGCCAACCTCGCCAACCTTGGACTCAAACAACTCGTGACGACCCCCACCCATGCCGCCGGACACACGCTGGACCCCATCTTCTCCACGAGCCCCCACATCTCCTTCAACCACACCACCGAGCCCCACTGGACCGACCATAGATGCGTCCACTTCACCTTCAGGAAACCAACCACTCACCACCGCACCCAACAGCTGCCACGCCGCTGCTGGGGCAAGATCACCAAGGTCCAACTGACTACCACCCTCGCCCTGAGACCACCCGCCGACCCCACCGACCCAGACACCACCGCAACCAACCTCAAACAGTGGATCAACGTCTGCGCCGACACCCTCGCCCCTCTCAAGACCTCCACAACCAACCACACCAACAAGAAAGCCGCCTGGTTCACCGAAGACCTCCGGATCGCCAGGCGCACCTGTCGGAAGCTGGAGAAGAAATGGCTCCACGACAGAACACCAGAAAGCCAGGCAGCCCACAAGAGAGCCACTCGCAGACACCACCAACTCATCAGGACCGCCAAGAGGATCGCCTTCAAGGACCGCTTAGACAACAACACACACAACACCAAATAGCTCTTCAACATCGTGAAAGAACTCTCCAACCCCAACGACATCCCACCATCACAAGACCAGTGCGACTCCCTTGCCGCCTTCTTTCACCGCACGATCACTGACATCCACGACAGCTTCAACAGCTTCAACGCCGACACCCCCGCACCCACCACTGAGTCCACCACCCTTGCGACCACCACCCGCATCAGCCGCCTGACCGCCTGGTTCAACGTCAGCGACGAAGACACCATCAAAATCATGAACTCCATCCACTCCGGATCCTCATCTGACCCCTGCCCTTACCACGTCTTCAACAAAGCCAGCACAACCATCGTGCCCCACCTCCGAAAAACAATCAACAGTTCCTTCGAGACAGCAACTTTCCCAGAAAGCTGGAAGCACGCCGAGATCAACGCCCTTCTGAAGAAACCCAAGGCGGACCCCAAGGACCTCAAGAACTTCCGGCCCATCTCCCTGCTCCCTTTCCCGGCTAAAGTGACAGAGAAGATTGTCAACAAACAGCTAACCCGCTACCTCGAAGACAACAACATCCTGGACCCCTCCCAATCCGGTTTTCGCAGCAACCACAGCACCGAGACCGCCCTCATCGCCGCCACTGACGACATCAGGATCTTGATGGACAAAGGAGAAACAGCCGCCCTCATCCTCCTGGATCCTATCAGCAGCCTTTGACACAGTCTGCCACCGCACCCTATCAGCACGCCTCCATGCCGCCGGAATTCAAGAGAAGGCCCTGGCCTGGACCACATCCTTCTCTCCGGCAGAACCCAGAGCGTCCGCCTCCCACCCTTCCACTCGAAATCCACCGAGATCATCTGCAGCGTCCCACAGGGATCCTCCCTCAGCCCGACGCTGTTCAATATCTACATGGCACCGCTCGCTCACGTCGTCCGACAAAACAACCTCAACATCCATCTCCTAGGCAGACGACACCCAGCTGATCATATCCCTCACCGAAGACCCCCACACCGCCAAAGCCAACCTCCACAGAGGAATGAAGGCCGTAGCCAAGGACAGCAGATTGAAGCTGAACTCAGACAAGACGGAGGTCCTCATTCTCTGACCCACCCCATCAGCCTGGGACGACTCTTGGTGGCCCACATCGCTAGGCACAGCCCCGGAACCCACAGACCACGCACGCAACCTGGGGGTCATCCTCAATTCCACCCTCTCCATGACCAGACAAGTCAACACTGTCTCCGCGTCCTGCTTCAACACCCTCCGCATGCTCCGCAGGATCTTCAAATGGATCCCTCCCGACGCAAGAAAAAACGTCACCCAGGCCCTCATCACCAGCAGACTCGACTACGGGAACGCCCTCTTCTCAGGAACAACAACCAAGCTCCTGAGACGACTTCAACGAATCCAGAACGCCTCAGCACGACTGATCCTCGACGCCCCCCGACGCAGCCACATCACACCCCACCTGAGAGGCCTGCACTGGCTCCCCGTCAACAAGAGGATCACCTTCAAACTCCTCATCCACGCACACAAAGCCCTACACAACACCGGACCCACATACCTCAACAACCGTCTCAGCTTCCACCCGAAACCTCCGCACAGCCAACCTTGCCCACACCACAGTCCCTCGTATCCAGAAAACCACCGCCGGCGGCAGATCCTTCTCCTACCTCGCCGCCAAGACCTGGAACGCTCTCCCCACCAGCCTACGACAGACTCAGGACCTTCTGGCCTTCAGAAGACTCCTCAAGACCTGGCTCTTCGACCAGTAGAGACCCCCACTCCCCCCCAGCGCCTTGAGACCCTCACAGGTATGTAGCGCGCTTTATAAATGTAGTGATTGATTGATTGATTGATTCTCCTCGAGCCCAGATTTCCATCGAATCTCTGTGAGTCTTATAGACCAATTTCTCCTATCAACATTGAAACAAATAGTCTGGAAAATGTTGTTGCAACGCAGTTAATTAATAAGGTTAGCACATCGCTGCCACTGACCAAAGCAGCTTTATGCCAAGTAGGAGCACCAGGCACTGCCCGCTTAGACTTCAAGTGACCTTAACAGAAACCCATGAACTCCAGGGGGATCCGCACTCCTTTTGTTTGATTTTTGAAATGCCTTAAATACAGTACACTGTCTCTTCAAGCTAGCAATCTAAGCTAGTATTCTAACTAAGAATGGGGTCTGGCCAGCATTTTCTTGGATTTGAGGGACCTTTGTTCTTCCCCAGGGCCCAGGTTCATGTTAATGGTGCCCAATCACTGCCTTTCCAAATTCACCATCGCACCTGCTGGGGGTGCTGTCTTTTCCCCTTCTCTTTGCCCTAGTCGTCAAGTTGGAGGTGGAATGGAATAGACAAGACGCAGACGTCTGGGGATTCCGATGGCCTGAAGGTCCAGAGGGCAGAGAAAACCAGGGGAAATCAGCATACATGCCCCTTGTGGGTAATCCACCTCCCAAATGACTATATGTATATATATGAAAATGAATGATTGCCTCCACTCATTTCGAATATTTGGGAATTACCTGGTGGGATTAAAAGCATGGCCCACAGATGGCATGACATCCTTTGAACAACTCACTACCAAATATTTCTCCACATAAGAGCGAATTTCCTCCTTGTTATATGGGAATATTACCTCATACCACACAATCCACGCACATATGGAGAGTTTGGGGTCCAGGTTCACGGTAGATGCTAAGGTGGTCTTGATGGATCATGGACGCTGTGAAACGGCAGAGCTCAACATTTTCTGGAAGGAATAGGATACTAAATTTGCAAATGGGACATGGCATAGAATGAGAAAAATGCAGCTCTGCCAACCTTTGGCGAGTGGCAGGGAGGAAGGAATAGATGTGCATTATCATATAAGGTACTCTATAAATCTAGAGGTTGCCCAATTGGATATCAGTGGTTTTGTTCTACACAGACACAGTATGACATGCCCAGATCTCTCCTAGCCCAAGGGTGATGGGCAATAAAAGAAGTTATTTGGTGCTTGCATGGTTAGAGAGTCCATTTGGACCCCGCAGTGGGAGAAGGGGCAGTTTTTGGATTGGACTTCAGTGAATATGTATTGTCAAGTGTTGTTACGAAAGCTTATTGGTACTATCATCATATGCTGTTTATTAAGGACTGAAATGCAAATAAAAAGGTTTATAAAAGATAAATAAAAATAAACTGAGTGTTTGACCTGATAGAATGTTATGACGTATTACTTGGGTAGGGTTCACATCCTCCCCAACTAATAACGATTTTCTTACATGGGTGTTCAGTGGGGGAGATCAAGAACTTGAGTTTAGCAGTTGCTACTCAGTTATAAAAGTTAAAATTAAAACTTCCTTTATGCAAGTGTTAGCAGAAATTGAAATTGATTTTTAACTGGCATAAGGTCTTGATAGGGTAATTTTTTTTTTTAAAGCAGTCATGCCACAACACGGAAAGGAAGGGAGCAACAAAAATAAAAATAATTCGTTTTCTAAAGGGTTCCTAAAGTTTGCGAATAAGCGAGAGTCCCTAACTACCCTTAAGAAGAAATGAGGTGGGTCCAAGGGGTAGAATTTTGATCCAATCAAGGCCAAGGTGTGCTTTGACTGTCAGCAACCAGGACAGATGAATAAAGACTCTGCTGGCTCCAAGAAGCCCCACCAGTGAGCAGTCCCAAGGGTTTGCAAATGTAGGACTTCTGGCTGATGTTGGGCCAGGGGCAACCAAGAGTTGGAGGAAAGCCCCAGTAGTCTCCATAGGTGGAGTGGATGTTGTGACCATGGCTGCCTAGCCATCTAGCATGGCAAAGTATAGACAGTGGAAAACCATCAACGAGGTCCATGTAGAGGCTCTGAGGGAAATAGAAGCCAACATGATCAATGTGATGGAAAAGCTGGTGTTCTGGGGTATGTTTTCAGTTTCACGAAATTAGAGTAGCAGCTGATATTGACACACTTGGTATGAGTATCATGTGTTTAACCTTTTTAGGTCAAGCCTAGGCAGTTTTGCCCTGTCTCTTCGATAAATGTTGTCTATACTTTGTGGGACTACCACCCGCTCATTGCTTTTCATTTTTTTTTTCAGTGTCCTTTAAAAATCCTTGCTTTTAAGGGGTTATTTTTTCCCTATTTATCGATCCTTTTCATCAGTTCTTCACTCCCATAAAGCAGTGCCTCATTACTTGTAGGTTTCCACTTGTCCCATTTTAGCAATTGTAAAAGGCACTACTTTTTCTTTTGTCTATGAGCAGTTCACACGAGCGGTCAATGTTTTCAGTCCCTGCGAGCTCAGATTTCCATTTCTATAAACAGGGCTGTAATTCTTGTTATCTTCTCACATTTGCTGTGCATTCAAATACAGAGATGACATGTCGGACACTTCAGATGCTGTTTTCAAGGGTGTCTCTTTAATTGTATCCAACTTGAAGTGTGTGGATCTCCTCCAAACCCCTCCTCCTTCGCTACGTGTTGATTTAGTGAACCTCAGTCCCCGTTCCTTTAGCAGCCCAACGGTGCAGCACAGTTAATGGCAAGGCTTGACCAACTCACATCGCATTTTTTCTGGCTAGTTTATATAATGTTAACTCGACCAAAGATGTTGGATCACTTTATATGATTGATAGTTACATTACACAAGGTCAGATTCATTTTTGGGGTCATTCTTATAGAGCACAAACACATAAGAGAAGCTGTAGTAATGTGGGTTAGCTAAACTCATGGTAAAGGAAGGGAGAGTGCCAAGCCAATACTGCCATGGCGTGCAAATTACTGCTAGGGAGCGCTAATGCTACTTCTGTGCGTTTTATATGAAAGGGCTATGCACCAAGGATGTAAGCAGTTTGAGGTCACCTCAGAGGTCCATGACCTCAGAAAGGTACTCTGTCTTCAACCTCATTCCTCTGTATAGTCATGGAACTCCTGGGTAACTTACAATATTCAAATAAAATACAGCAGGGGTTTATCTTATATATTTCTATACACATTTCTTTAGTTTTATACAGTGGCATATGTAATTTGCACCATAGTGTTTCTAAAACCCTTACTAACATCCTTTGTGGCTTCTACTTTTGAAGTGAACCATTTACAATAAACTACTTTCTGTCTCATCATAATTGAGCAACAGTGTCTATGCTGTACTAAGGAGGCTATTAAATTTGCTAACTCCATTAGTTAGCCCACTGACCTCATTAACCCCTCTATGTATTATTAAAGCCTCTTCTAAGCATTGTTACAGGAGACGTACATTGATTTAAGGGCAATGTTCAGCCAAGATTGGTGAGACTTCTTCGCCTGTGCCTGGCAGGTTATGATGTTGAAGAATACAAGAAATTGGTCAGATCAAGGCATTTCAAATATATACTGTCCCCTTTGCAGGCATTTCAGATTTGACAGACCCTGAACAATAGAAGAGAGGTGGTCCCCAGGGGTCTAGGTGGACTGCTTACGAGACTGTGGATGCCAACTGGTCTAAACCAGTCTTTACTCTTGACTGAGAGACAGTTAAGGCCTCCATGAAGCATACTACATCCTACTTCCCTTTCAGTCTTTCACTGGGCTTTATCCACCTGTTTCCAAATAAGGGAGAAGGGACCAAAGGCCATTTGAGGACATGTATTTTTAATTAAGAGAAAAATGTTGATTACTTTCAACTGAGAATTACATCTTATGCAAAAAACCTGTGTTCACCCATTGCACTGCCTCCTTAGCTTGATAAGGACACATTTTGATCATGTGGTTACAGTGGCTTGGTCATGATGGACAAGATCTTTGGAAATTCTTGGCATACTCTGGTGGTAGGTGTTATATTAACTCCTACACATAATCCCACTGGGCACATTGATAATTTGCTATCGAAGGTACTTTCGTTGGTAATCTTTATGAATGAATTAAAGACATTTGTATAGCATGAACAGCTACTCAGAACTGAGTGTCCCGGTGCTGCCACAAGAGTAAAGGGGTAGGAAGAAGAGAGGGTATTATTGACTAAACAAATAGGTTTTTAGGGATTCGTGGGAGGCAGATTCAGTTTCTATGCTGCTGGGCTGAATTGGGAGGAGCTTCCAGATTTTGCCTGTGCATGCTAGAAAGGAGGTCCCACAATGTCTTTATGTTTTGAAGCGGGGGGTGTTAATAGGAGGTGAGCTTTACTGGGCCGCAGATTTCTGCTTGGCTGTTACTCTTTGATTCTTTTATTCAGATAACTGCGGCCAGCGTTATGCAGGGACTGGTGTACCAGAGCATGTGCTTTAAAGGTGACCCTTTTGCTAACTGGGAGCCAGTGCAGTTTGGCGAGGATGGGTGAGGTTGGGATACCTTTTCAGAGGTTGAAAAAAGGCACGCTGCCATGTTTTGGAACACCTGCAGTCAGTGGATTAGGTATGCGGGTAGTCCCAGATACAAAGTGTTCACATAGTACAGTGTGGAGACTCTGATGGTTTGAACTACAGTTTTGGGCCTCCCATGGAAGAAGTGAGGTGGAATTTTCTGAGTGTCCTTAGGATCCACATACAGTGTCTTGCGTTTCGTTGGATCGGAGTCTTGAAAGGATAAGTCATTATCAAAGAAGACTCCTAGGTTATTATCATAGAAGACTCCTAGGGTTCTCACTGCCTGAATTGGCAGATGGTGGGTGGGTCCGTCCTTAAACCAAGCGCCGGACCAACCCGGATTAGGGTTAGATTCAAACAATAGGATTTCAGTTTTATCGGGGTAACACTGTTGTTGACTTTTATTGAGCTAGCCTATGACTGAGCTCATGCAATTAGAAAAGGATTCCTTGCTAGTGTCTGAGTTGCCCGCTTAGGAGAAAAACAACGGAGTGTTGTTGGCATATGAGACTATAGTGATGTCAAACGACTCTACCAGGGTAGCCAGTGGAGACATGTAAACATTATATAATGTTGGGCTTAATGAGGGCCAAGCCACATTTAAGTGGTTTGGCCTTGGCGCAGTGTGGTTACGTCCAGACCAATTGTGCTCACTCTGTAAGGAAAGAGGTCAGCCACTCTAAGGCCATTCCCCTGATAGCAGAGTTAGACAAGCTTTGTAGAAGAATGTCATGGGAGACAGTGATAATGATAGGTCTAACAGAATGAGTGTGGCATTGTGAATTTTATCCAGTCACATTTGTAGTGACTCAAAATTTTTCAGCAGTGCTGTTTCGATACAGTGTTGCATTCAGAAGACTGGGGATCAGAGAGTTGTTTATTTACCAGAAGGTTTGTGGCTGCTCGGAGGAGGGATATGGGTCTGAAGCTGGATAGGATCTTACTGTCTACTGTGGGTTTCTTGACTAGTGGGATGACGCTGACTTGTTTTCATATCAGAGCTAATGAGCCTGTCTGAAGTGAGGCATTGAAAACCTTCGCATAGACACTGCCTATGACCTCTGCAATTTGTATCAGTGTATGGGCGGGCATGAGTCTAGTGGTGAGCGGGTTTTCAACAATAGGAGTCATTTCAGTTCTTCACAAGTTAACAAGAATGACATCAGTGAATTGGTTGGGGTGGGTTCAGTGGGCACAGGCGGAGAGAGTAAAGGTAGGCGAAACTGAGGGAACACCAAGGTTTGTTTGTATTTTGATGATTTTGTTTTTTAAAAAGTCACTTAACTCCTTGCCTGCCTTTGGGGTAAGCACGGCAAGGGGAGCACATGCTTTGGCATCCATAAAGCATGATACAATGTTAAAGATTTCTTTAGACCCATTTTCAGCCACTGCAATTTTTGAAGTATAGAAGTTAGAGTGGGCTTTTATATCTTTTTGTGGTAGTTTCTAAGGGACATTTATGGTGTATGATGTGTTAATGGCTGTTTTCCTACTCAGTGCTTTGGATTTTCGTTCCTGTTTTCAAGTGCACTGCAGTAATGCCACAGAAGTTTGAGCAGTGGCGACTACAATGGTGGTCCCATCTGGGAATCTCTTATGCATATAGGATCCTGTGATAATGGTTTTTACTTCTATTTAATTCAATGTTTGACAGGTTTAGAAATTCCTGCCCACGTAAACATGTCCTTAATCTTTTTCACTAATTGCTTCAGTTTGGCTGATGAGTATCAGATATCTGAATAATAAACAGTGCCCACTTAGATGTGTTCATCCTCCTTCTCTATAGGGAATCTCATCAGCGTGTGGTTTAACAGGGCTGAAGATTCTCCGGTGGCTAAGATGAAACCTTGATTCTTATTTTGGGTACTAGGGAGGACAAAACCTCTCACATGAGAGACCAAGCCCTATCCTATGCCGATAATACAGATTGTAGACGAAGAGCGCATTTAACACATCCTCTGAGCCCCAACATTCCAGGCTGACATCTTGTTGGAGGCACATTAGAATACAATTGTCTCAACAGGGCACAAGAAACAATGAACATTAGATTACAATTTAGCACCCTAAAACATGCTTTTCTGCATGTGCTGTGCATGTGGACCCGCTTCAACTCAGAGAGCTGCAATTCCTGTTTTAGGATCTGTAGAACAAAGAGGTGGAGAGAGCGGTATAGCATTCGAACTCAAAGAGTTCAAAGAATTGCCGAAAAGATATCATTAAAGGTAAAAGCGTTAGATTTTGCTCAGTGGTCAGCCAGACATGATTTTGGATGAGACCTTTCATAAGAGCGATTGGCTTTCAAGGCCTATCTGTATTTGGCTCTTTTAGAATTTAAAGTAGACATTAGAAAAGTGTTAGACCAGGCATCCTTGGCGTGGTTTCCCCTGACTTTTTGCCTCTACCTCCTGTATTTTTGACACTGTGCTGGAATTTGTTTTTGCTGGGTTAGATGCTTTGGGCTCTTTGCCACTGCTGATCAGTGCCAAAGTGCAAGTGCTCCCTGTGTAAATTGTGATTGGTTATCCATGATTGGCATATTTGCTTTACCAGTAGGTCCCTAGTAAAGTGCACTGAGTGTGCCAGGGCTGGTAATTCAAATGCTACCAGTACTGATTGTGCCACCCACATGAGTAGCCCCAAAGAAGTGTCTCAGGCCCGCCACCGCAGAGCCTGTGCGCAGTTTGCTAACTGCCATGTTGACCTCGCCAGTGTACCCACTTGCCATGCCTAACCCTTCCCTTTTCTTACACCTAGGACACCCCTCTGGTAGGCCCAAGGTACCCCCTGGGCAGGGTGCAGTTTATGTAGAAGGTAGGACATGTTCTAGTGTGTGTAACATGTCTTTATAGTGAAATACTGCCAATTTCTTTTTCACTATTGAAAGGCTATCTTGCCCATAGGACAGAATGGGGACTGCTGTGTAACATGTTTACCTGCCTATCTTCCCATCGGAGTGAGATATAAAATTGGAGTCTGGTATCCCTGAACTCAGAATTTAATAACACATCTTTTAGGAAGGATGATTTTTAAATTCTGTGTTCAACCTTTCTGTGTGCCTCTGCCTGTTTGTGGATTGACTGTCTGTGTCGTAATTGGCATGGCCGCGTTAGCGATTAGCTGAAACTACACGTTTTCCTCCTTAACTTGGCCATATATGAAAAACGCCATTTTGAATGTTGCGGCGGCCATCTTAGACCATAAGCGGCCTCGTGGCCGGCGTGCCCTTTAGTCCTTTGTCCGTACCACTGACCACTTCAGTCTGCCCAGCAACAGGCTATTTTTAGTACTGGTCAGCTCGCACATGCGCAGTCCCTACTGACCAGTTACCCTTCAGGAATGTGCGCCAAACTGACCAGCGGAGTTGTGCCCCCTCCAATGAGCTGGCTGTGTTCCAAAACATGACCATATATGTACATGAATGTGTCCTAACTTGTGCCGCCTATCTTTTATTGCCCCAAAACTGTATATAAATCGGGGTCACACCGGTGTTCGGTGTGATACCTCTTGCATTACCGAAGGGTGCTGTATGAGTGTACCACCACCCCATGGGGTCTTAATAAACTTGTTCTTTGACTTTTACAGTTTCCGTGCCAACAGTTCTTGAGTGTAAGTGGGTTACCTTTGGAGCATGTAGGCCTTGGGAACCCTGATTACTACAAATTGGCGACCACGAAGGGACTCATCGGCGACTCGGATGCCCGAAGGAGAGGTCGTGACGAAGGCTTGGAAACTCGCCATGGACGCGCGCTGCCACTGAGTGACCCGAGTCTTGGCTCCCACGGTGTTTCTTCCTTTCCTTCCGATCTGACCTTCCAGGTGGCGCCGGTCTCCGACTGAGTTTTCGAGTGTCTGTGTTGCTGGGAAAGTGCCGTTTGGCTGATTTGATTACAAGACCTTGGCAGTTGGAATCTGGACATTTGAGAATTTGGGTAAGATTTGTGTTCGGTAAGGTAGTCTTCGGACGCTTACTGAAGTTCTATGATTTGTGATCGGTAAGGTAGTCCTCGGACGCTTGCCGAAGTCCTACGATCTATGATTTGACTTGAGTTAGCTAACGTTTGTGAATTTGTGATCTTTTGAACTTATATGTGTAGTGCACTTCACATAGGCAGGCATGTAGAGATGTTTCTCTAACTTTGTTTTTTCCCTCTGAGCGGCACATTTGTGTGAAGTACTGTAAGTGCCATTTTTTCGGTGTCACGCTTTCGTGATACTTTTGAACATGCCTGTTTTCAGCACACTCCGAGGAATGTGCTGTCTTGGAAATGGTACCACAATTAGGTTAGCGGAAGCACAGCCGGCTCCCCCAGAGGGAACACCGAACAGGGAGATGTACATTAAATTTGGCCTTCCTCCTATTATGTACAGCAAATTATGGCATAAGTATACAAGAACTGACCCTGAATTGCAATGGCCTCTACATGGGTCGTTCGATTTACGTAAAGTACAGTTTGTGGAGAAATGTTTGTTTCAACGCAGGTCTAGACAAAACATGTTTGATTGTGTGCGAATGTGGGAGAAAGCGGTGCGCGAGCTAATGAAGCGTGAAGTTGCCTTGACGGACAAAGAGCAGCGCAAGGCTGCTCGGGATAAGGCTTTACAGCTTGAGGAGAAAGAGGCTCAGGAGAAAAGAGAGAGGGAGGAACGGGAACGTAAATTGCAAACGACTGGTCAATTTCCTATTCGTCGACGGCTTTATCCTGTCCTTAATAATGAAATTGATGATTTTTCATTGCTAGATCGGTCACCGCCTTCGTACGTTTCGCCAACGGCTCCAGCTGAAGATTCGGGAGATGATGGGCAGGATAAGTCGGAAAAGAAGGGTATATCCGCTCTCAGGTTTACTACGGAGAGGTCCGCACATTTACGTAGTTGGGCTCGTAAAGTGAATAGGAAATGTGTTTCTCAGGATGAGGTGATTGCGGAGAGGGGTAAATGGTCGGATCTTGAATTAATGTACTTTTTGTCTAGTTTGGCGGATGAAGTTGTTGCCGCGTATCGTGACCTTTCAGATACGTTAGAACCTAAAGCTTTGTCAGTGCATCGTGAGAACTTGGATAAAGGTTTATTTGATCTTGCAGATGTTGACGGCCTATTCAAGCAACTGATCCAGCTGCGAGATGAGACAACCAGATTGCGGGAGGAGCGGAAAAGGAGGCAAAAGGAGTCCGAATCGGAGAATAGCGGGCAGATTAAGGAGTGTTCTCTCCGGGGTTCAGATAAGAGTTCTGCATTGCATGTTATGCCTATGCGTGAAGCCGCGCCCTTGTATGTTCCACCTAAAGGGGAAGGTACAGATGATGATAAATCGTCAAAGGATGCGAAAGGGTATTTTGTATATAACTGGGTATACACGCCTTGGAATAGAGCAGATGTTATGGCATTGAAAAATTCCCTACCTGACCTTCGAAAAAATCCGGCGGCATTTTATGAAGGGGTGGAAGGGGCTATTTCGTCTTGTGTGATGACTCTTGTTGACATAGATTTGTTTTTTGGGCTAATTCTTCCACCCGATATGTGGAGGCAAATTCGTAAAAATAATGATGAAACAATACTGGGGGGGACATGGAAAGAAATAAATGCTGCCGATTTAGATAGGGAACCGGCATGTAAGCCTTGTCAGTTGATTTTAGATCTTCCAGCGGCTATCTTGATTAAATTAAAAACGCTTGTTCCTTCTAAAAAGATCGATTGGACTATGTTAACTTCGTGCAAACAAAAGCCCGATGAAACAGTTTCAGATTTCTTTACACGCTTCGAGGAGGCATTCCATGATTACAGTGGTCAATCTTTAACAGACGATACGGGTCGGCATTTGTTCGTAGATAAGTATGTGGCTAATCTCCTACCGGAGATTGCAAAGCGATTGAAATCGAGTGAAAGTTCCGGGGCCACGGCGACCCCTGCGTCTTTGTTAACTATGGCTCAGTATTATGAGCGGCAGGAGTTGGAGACTAAAGAAAGTGTTGATAAGAAGGCAAAAGAATTGAAAACGAAGGTGATGTTGGCACAGGTTCGGGGAACACAGGGTAGAGGGAATGATAGAGGTAGACGAGGTGGAGGGAATACGTCGTATGGTCGTACGGATATAGCGGAGGATCAATGTGCCTACTGTAAGGAGTTTGGGCATTGGGCTGAAGATTGTCCGGTACTTCGTGAGCAGCGTAGCCAACGTGGTCGGGGAGGTGGTAGGTCGAGAGGAGGTTATACGGGAGCGAGAGGTGGCGGAAGTGATCGTGGAAGGGTTGAGGAAAGGGGCCGTGGCCAGGATGAACGTAACACGTTTGATAGACGAAATCAATATCAGATATCGGAGGGTGAGAATGTGGAGCACCAGGATTATGTGCATGCATAGGACTGCGTAGGATGGGGTAAGGAATCAATTGAAGTGCCGGTAGATCAGCAGGGTCCATATGTAACAGCGGGTATTCTGGGTTCTACTGATAAATTCCTAGTCGACACAGGAGCTACTCGTAGCGCTTTGTCGAAAAACTTGGTTCCGAGGGCTCCCCTGTCTGGCGAAATGATTACATGTGTAGGGTTCGATGGCACACCCTCCCCTAGCCCATTGTCAAAGCCCCTTGCACTATGTCTTGACAAATTTTTTAGTTTTGGTCAATTTTTGTTGTCGCCCCATACACCAGATAATATCTTGGGCATTGATTTGCTTAAATATTTTAGAGCAACGATACGGTGCGCTCCTGAGGGAGTGCGGGTTATCCTGAATGACAATTATCCTGACCCAGATAAGTTTTACACTATCTCAGACATTCCAGCTTTGGCCTCTCTACCGCACACGTTATGGGCGACCTCAGATACGGATGTGGGAGAGATGCGTATCCCACCAATACACATTACTGTTAAGGAGGGGGTCCCTCTACCACGAGTACCCCAGTATAAGATTTCGAGAGAAGGTGAAATTGCATTGACACATATTGTTTAGGATTTAATCTCTGCAGGGGTAGTGGAGGAGGTCCCTTATAATGTTTGCAACAGTCCTATTCTTCCGATCCTTAAAAGAGATACTGACGACAAAATCTATCGCTTTATTATTGACTTGAGAGAGGTTAACAAAATTGTCCTTCCCCAATACCCGGTGGTGTCCGATATTACAACATTGCTTACATTGGTGCCGCCAACGGCCACAACATTTAGTGTTATTGATTTGAAAAACGCGTTCTTTTCTATCCCTGTCCATCCTGATAGCAGATATTTGTTTGGCTTCACGTTAAATAATAAATCGTATAGATTTTGTCGTGTTCCCCAAGGTTATACTGAAAGCCCTAGCTTCTACAGCCAGGCTTTGAAAAGACAGCTAGATTCCTTTGAGTTGCAGACTGGCGTTGTTCTCATCCAGTATGTGGATGACCTTTTGCTTGCTGCAGACTCTTATGCACAATGTGAAGAAAGTACAATTGCGTTGCTTTCCTTTTTGGCACAGAACAATCATAAGGTTTCGAAAAAGAAGCTCCAATACTGTAGACCCCAGGTGACCTACCTCGGTCATCTGTTGTCTAAGGAGGGGCGTGCATTAACGTCCGATCGAATTCAAGCAATTTTAGATACACCAGTCCCCCGCACGCAGAGAGATGTACGTGCCTTTATAGGGTTGACGTCTTTTTGTAGACAGTGGATCATGGGTTTTTCACACATCATAAAACCTTTGCTAGCATTACTGTCCAAAGCTACACCAATGCCCCTTGAATGGACAGATGAATGTCAGTAGGCCTTTGAACAGTTGAGACAGGCCCTTTGTTCTGCACCCGTGTTAGGCACACCAGACTACACGAAGCTTTTCACATTGTACGTGCACGAGAATGATGGGTGCGCGTTGTCAGTGTTAGTACAAGTACACGGGGACAAGCAGAGACCATGTGCATACTTCTCTGCCATTCTTGATCCTGTAGCACGAGGGTTGCCTGGGTGTTTTCGAGCGGTAGCAGCAACAGCAGTAGCCATACGGCAGAGTGAGGGAATAGTGTTATCACATAAACTGCTGGTGTTAGTTCCTCACGCAGTAGATGCTCTACTAAATCAAACAAAGACCCAATACCTTACGAGTGCGCGACTAACGGGATATGAGCTGACACTTTTGGCGCCACACATTACACTGAAAAGATGTGCTACTCTGAACCCCGCCACTTTATTGCCCTATCCGGTTGAGGAGGGTCAGGAAGAAAAACATCACGATTGTGTTTTCCTGACCGAGGAACAGACAAAGGGTCGTGTTGACTTACAGGATGTGCCACTTCCAGATGTGGATGGGGAACTGTGGGTTGATGGATCGTGTTTAAGGCTGCCAGATGGTACGACTTCCGCAGCTTATGCGATCACGACACTTAAGACAGTGGTAGAAACAGCTAGGATACCACAGAAATCGGCTCAGGCAGCAGAGCTGATAGCCTTAACAAGAGCCTGCGAATTGAATGCTGGCCTATGTGTGAACATATACACAGACAGCCGGTACGCCGTCGGAGTAGCACATGACTTCGGGCTACTCTGGAGAGAGCGTGGGTTTCTGACATCTCACGGAGAACACATTATGCACGGAGAGCTAGTGCGTGATCTCCTAAACGCGTTGCTTGGCCCAAAGAAAGTAGCGATAGTAAAATGCAGTGCTCACAAAAAGATCACGGATAAAGTGGGCCAAGGAAATGCCTTCGCAGACAGCATAGCGAGACAAACGGCTATGTCCCGGACTAGCTCCCCTATGTATGTGACACAATCGCAGGCTGAGCGATGGAGTAACGCTAGAGCAGAAATATTGGATATTCAAAAATCGACTACTGAATCAGAACTTGCGGCATGGGCAACAGATGGGGTACTAGATGATGAGGGTTGTTGGAGAAGCAAAGATATGGAGAAATGGAAATTGCCTGCGGCTTACTTGCAGGCGATGGTCCAGATGACACATGGATTGGCACATGTCGGAGCCCTTGCAATCACTCGACTACTAACACGAGTTTGGGAACATCCCGAGATTGCTAATACAGCCAAGAGAGTAGTGCAGACCTGCCTGGTATGTTTGCAACACAATCCTGGAAAGGGGACCCATACTCCGAAAGGAGGGTTCGTTCCACCATCTGCACCATTTGAGGTACTCCAAATGGATTACATTCAACTTGAGCGCTGCAACAACCTGAAGTACGTCCTAGTGGTGGTATGTGCCTTTAGCAAATGGGTTGAGGCCTTCCCCACGAAAGACAACACAGCCCTGACAACGGCTAAGGTGTTGCTTAAGGAATTCTTTCCTCGCTTTGGAGTTTGCAAATTTCTGTGGAGCGATAATGGGCCTCATTTTGTTGGGAAGATTGTGGAGTATGTACTGAAGGGGTTAGGGATTCAGCAGAAGTTCCACGCTGTGTTCCACCCTCAGTCGGCAGGTCTGGTTGAACGGTATAATGCTACGTTAAAGCTTAAATTGGCCAAGATTGTGGCATCCACGTCGTTGAAGTGGCCTGATGCTTTGCCGTTAGCACTGCTCTCTCTTAGATCAGTACCCCATTCACGAACTGGCCTTACACCATATGAGGTGGTGTTTGGGCGCCCTATGAATATCTGGGGGGTGCCCAAGCCGCGATTAATACATGATGTGCCTTGTGTTATGATGAACGACTATTTGGCACGATTAACAAATGATTTGCTTTCTATTCATCAACAGGTTCGAGAAGCGCTCCCTGACAACTCTACTGGAGAGGGCCATGATCTTCGCCCCGGCGACCATGTGATGATTCGGTCGTTTGAGAGAGCGAGCAGTTTGGAGCCAAGGTGGAAGGGCCCCGAACAGGTCCTCCTTGCGACCCGGACCGCTGTACGAGTGACCAACAGGAAGCGGTGGGTGCATTCGACACACTGCCGCCGTGTCTCTCCGGATCTGGTGACTCCTGCTGTGTTGACTGATTACAAAGAGATTCTGGAGAAAGAAAAGAGCCCAGCTGTGACATCGGCCGAAGTTGAGGGAGCCTTCCCGGACCACACTGTTGCCGGACGAGAGCACTACAACCTGCGTCCCCGATAAGAAGATTTTTGTTTTTATGACTGGTTGGTTACCGCTCCAGGTTTGTGAAACGGAAACCGGGAATTCCAAGGGGGGGGGATCAGTTCTGCCAGTGTAGCGACACCCGTCTTGGCCCGGAGAAGAAAACAACGGCTACCTCGGAGTTCAGCACCGTATTTTTCTTTTTTAGGTATACACACACGTGTATTTGAGACTTTGTGAACAATTTGAACTATTTGAGACTCTGTAAGAACTTTTTTTCGAACTATGGCATCACCAGCATCGCGAGATAAGCGAATCTTGGGTGCCATTCTCTTTGTTTTGACTATTGTGGTGATAGCTGTAATAGCCTGGGTAGTTGAACTTGTGGTACCTGCACGTGAACATTTGCTGCCGACTACCCCGGCTCCATCTGAACATTTTCACTTTACCTTACCCTACCATGAAGAACGACATCGGCAAACTTATTTGAACAACAGTTTTATTCAGATTCTACATCACACGCACAATATGACTAATACTTCAAATTGCTGGGTGTGTGGGATGTTACCGGGGCATCAGAAGAGAGGGGGCACCCCACTCATTCCACTCCCGTTCTCTCATAATGGATCCTGCAACGCCTGGTACACCCTCCTCTTTACTTTGAGATGGCCAACCAAAGGGGGGGTGCTTTTCCGTTTGAATAAAGTATGCTCCCATGACAAGGATGGGTTTCCGCGGGCTGAGGGTACTCGATTCGAATGGGAAGAGTACAGGCCCGACAACGTATCTGCCCCGCGTGTGTACAGCAATCAAAGAAATGTCAACGTATCCAGCTCACATGTTATCAATGTTATTGCTACTAAAGCCGACTTGTGTATTAGAAATAAAGGTTCGATTGCGGTAGGGAAAAGTGAATGCAACACTACACTCACTTTTGATAGCCCGAATGGCATTTCATTTATAGCATCTCGGAACACGTATTTTATCTGTGGAACGAAGGGTTATCATCAGCTTCCATTGGGATGGTTGGGCACGTGCTATGTATCGTTTGTACTGCCTCCTGTATTCATTGCCCCACCAATGTATCACAATAACTATATCTTGTACCACGACTTTGTTCTGAATAGAGTCAAGCGGACCGTTGTTCTGGATGACATAGACCAGACTGATACTGCCTTACAACAGTATGTGGATTTCAATTTGGGACTATTTTCCTTCGTGGGGGCCGCTTTGAACAGCCGGAAAATAAGACGATTGACACGTGTTGTCGAGGCTGTAGCGAATGACACTGCCATTGCTCTAGGAAATATCACTGAGGAACTTCAGATATCTAGGATAGTTACGCTCCAAAATAGGATGGTGTTGGACGTAGTTCTAGCTGATCGTGGGGGGGCATGCAGAATTATCGGAAGTAGCTGCTGTGTATACATACCTGACAATTCTCCATCTGTTTATGATGCCATATCAAAGCTCCATAAAATAGCAGCTGAGATACATCCGGACAATGGAACTTGGACACTTTCAGGATGGTTCTGGTCAATGCTTACTACATGGGGCTGGAAACTGTTAACGATTCTATGCATAATTGTGGGGGCACTGTTTTTTGTTTGCCTATGTATCCAATGTGGCCCTGCCTTATGTTCCATGTGCCTATCAGCTTGCATACCATCAAGACGAGCACTTGCCCATGACAAAATGATGCTTCATAAAGAAGTAACACAAATAATGTTAATAGACATCGAGGACGAACATCCTGACTATGTTCACTATGAGGTAGATTCAGCTAAACGCTAAAAGGGTCGTCTGTCGTAATTGGCATGGCCGCGTTAGCGATTAGCTGAAACTACACGTTTTCCTCCTTAACTTGGCCATATATGAAAAACGCCATTTTGAATGTTGCGGCGGCCATCTTAGACCATAAGCGGCCTCGTGGCCGGCGTGCCCTTTAGTCCTTTGTCCGTACCACTGACCACTTCAGTCTGCCCAGCAACAGGCTATTTTTAGTACTGGTCAGCTCGCACATGCGCAGTCCCTACTGACCAGTTACCCTTCAGGAATGTGCGCCAAACTGACCAGCGGAGTTGTGCCCCCAATGAGCTGGCTGTGTTCCAAAACATGACCATATATGTACATGAATGTGTCCTAACTTGTGCCGCCTATCTTTTATTGCCCCAAAACTGTATATAAATCGGGGTCACACCGGTGTTCGGTGTGATACCTCTTGCATTACCGAAGGGTGCTGTATGAGTGTACCACCACCCCATGGGGTCTTAATAAACTTGTTCTTTGACTTTTACAGTTTCCGTGCCAACAGTTCTTGAGTGTAAGTGGGTTACCTTTGGAGCATGTAGGCCTTGGGAACCCTGATTACTACATCTGGTTTCAGGGTGACAGGGGCTGGGGTGGCTCCAGGAGTCTGGTGAGTCAGCACTAGGCTGAATGGACCTATCTGCGTTTGGAGTGGTGGGAGGAGTAGCACCTGGACCTGAATATGGCTGTGCCTGCCTTCCACAATGCTGGCTCTGCCTCCTGTGGTGCGTCTGGTGAATCTGGCCCACACTGACAAAGCAAGAAGTTGTGCACTGGCAGAGTGCACATAGAACTGGTTTGGACTGGGTCCAGGACCCCTTACACATAAAGAACAAATACTTTTGGGGTATAAATATGAGATCTGAAACCCCTGAACCTTGGACTACTTCATGATCAAGAGGAACATGTTGCCAAAGAGGAAAGCTGAAGAGACTGAGGAGAAGTATTGCCCTTGCTTTGTGTCTGGGGTTGGCCTGCAGTTTGCTGTTTCTGCTGATGAGAGGGTCAAGGGGCTTTGCTGTGCGCTGTGTCCCCTGCTTGAAGAAGGATGTTGCTGTGTGCTGTGTCAATCTGAAGAAAAGTCTCCAAGGGCCTGAAAAGAGCTGACCCCCTGTTTCTGAAGTCTCAGGCACAAAAGGACTTCACCCCCAGCTTCCATGACTTCTTTGCTGGAAGTTCTGACCTGCCCTAAGGGGCCTGTAACTGTGTGTTAAAACACACAAGATGATGGAAGGAATGTTGCACAATGGCAAAACATTCACCCCCAGTCACAGATCTGGGTTTAATAAATCGTTATTTTGCTCACCAAGCCACCCCAGTTCAGACATGGCCATATGCAAATCAGTCTTGACCCTGTGCATCATGGGAACAGTCCAGCCCGAACTGCCAAGCCATGTCTTGCCTGGACCGGAATCAAGCATCCTAGGACTGGTTTCTGGCTATCAGCCGTCTTGAGCCAGGATAGCTTGACTTGAGTGGCTTAGTGAGCACGGGACTGTGTGTGAGGCCCTTCCTGCCAGGAGCTGGAAGCGAGACGCAATGAGGGAGAAGCGTGGCCCCGCCGTAGCAGCCACTGTCGCATCGTCAGGGAAGCGTGTCACCGCTGCCACGGTTCGCTGTCACATCACCGGAGAATCCTGTCGCTGGACAGTTGCATCGCTAAGAAAGCGTGTCGCGGCTACCGCTGATCGCCATCGCATCACGCGAGAAGCGTGTCGCAGGGCCTGTCGAGGCTCTAGAAGGCTACTGTTACCAGATGGTCTTTAATACTCTTACTTTTTTATAAAGTAAAGAGTGGGCGCTCAAAGTTAAGGTCACCTGAATTCAGTGTTGGCCAATGTTTCAAAATACACTTCCTTACTGCATTGGAAACGGGTGAGACTGTGGTGACGCAGACAGTTTTATTCCCATTGTTTCTTGTTTTGGGGCTCAGGAGTGTTTCCCTTGGGCAGTACCAGGCGCGTTTGAGTGCATTCTTGACCAGTTTGCGTGGGCAGCCTCTGCTGGTCAGTTTTTGGATAGTACTCTGGCCTCAATAAAGTAATCCTCTTTGTGATCACAATTGCGTCAGATACGTAGGAAGTGTGAATATGGAAGGGAATCCCGTAAGGCTCTGGGGTGGTGGCTGTCATAAGCTAGTAAGGTGTTTTTCTTCATAGGTTTACGATAGAGAGTTGTGTATAGTGTCTCATCATGTGCTATGATAGTCAAGTCAAGAAAGGCCACCTCCTGTTTGCTTCTAGGCAGGGTAAAGTTGAGACCATTGCTGTGAGTGTTCAGCCAGTCCTGGAACTCGAGAAGGGTCTTCTCAGTCCCTTTCCAAATAAGGAAGATATCATCAATGTATCTCTTCCATTCCAGTATGTTTGAAGAGAATGGGTTGAAGAAAGATAATATTCTCTGTTTTAAGCTAGTCCATATATAATATGGCAAAGTTTGGTGCAAAAACTGCGCCCATAGAAGCTCCCTTGACCTGTTGTTAAAAGTTGCCATTGAATAGGAAAATGTTGCGAGTGAGACAAATTTCAGTAAGTGGAGATTAAAAGAAGTCGGGACCGGATGGGGATGAGGTCTTGAATTGAGGATGATACCAATAATGTCAATACCCTCGTCTTGGGGGATGTTTGTGTAGAGTGACTCAACGCCAAGAGTACACAGAAAGCAGTGTTTCGGGTAAAAGGGGAGTCCCTCAATAAGGTTAACCATAGCCATGGTATCCTTAATGTATCACCGTGTGATGGGCACAAATGGCTCAAGAATGGAGCCACAACCAGATACAACAGGTGCGAGGTGACTTAGTGTTGAGATATATGAATTCATTTTTACTCAGGAATCCTCTGTAATGTCATGAATAAGTGTTTAAAGCTCCTTGATGGAATCAGAAGGAAGTGACAAGCAATGGTTTGAACTAGACAATTGCCTCTGGATTTCCTGTGTGTAGGTGTCAATATCCTGAATGACAATCCCACTTCCCTTGTCTGCTAGTTTGATAATTATATTTTCTGTTTTAGACCAGCTAGGGCATTTTTCTCAGCCAATGGGAGGTTGTATGGGATGTATCTGGGGCCCTGTTCTAATTCCTTGATGTCTTTAAGGACTAGCTTCTCAAATGTCTGGATCTCTACAGGTATGCTATTTTGCGGTGGGGAAAAGTAGAGGGTGGATGGAACGCAGTGTAAGCTGTGGGTGGTGTATATGGCTTGTGGAAGAAAAATGCTTGAAGGCATATCTTTCTAAAGAACCGTAGGAGTTCAATCAGTAGCTCAAGAAAGTTAGGTTTAATAGTGGGAGCAAAAGATAATTCCTTACTGATTAGGGCAATTTCTTTCTCTGATAGTTGATAATTTGAAAGATTAAAAATCGGAATAGAGTCAAACTCAGGCATGTTGTCAGTATTGGCAGTTGTAGTAGCTAACATGTCTGTGTAGTGTATAGATCTTCTTACCATTGGTCATTTCTCTGTTGTGTTTGTCTGTCTCCTGGTGCACTGAACCAGCGCGGGGCCGTGTCATCCCTCGGTTGGCTTGGCGTCCTTGATCTTTGTCTAAAAAATGAGTGTTGTTGCCCCTATTCCTGGATGTACTTGGGCCTTCAGTAGAATCTGAATTGTCAGATGATTCCGCAGAAATGTCAGAGAACCCTACAATGTATTTTTGATTGTGACTTTTGCTTATTCACATTTTTTCACTTTGAAAGTCACTTTCAAGTCACTTTACTGTGGTAAGGACATTGGCTGATTTCCCAGTACCCTGTCACGTCATGCTCACTCACCCTTTTCATGTAATGTTTCGCTTGAATTATTTGTGAATACAATGTTTGAATTGTCAATTGAGACACCAACAGGCCCAATCTTAATTGTGAAATTGTGGTATTATACTGACTTACCTTGTAAGGGACCACTGTCTCTTTTCACAAACTACCCTTGGTCCCTCCTGACTATAAGGGTTTCCTTGTTCCTTTTTCTGTACAAAACTTTTAAAGACATTCTACTGAGCATCTGTATGTTGGAGTTTTGTTGTTTTGGTCTTGTTTAGTTTAGATAAAGATATGTTATTTTTCTAAACTGGTGTGGTGTCCATTTGTGATGTTCTCACTGCGTTACTGTGAGTGTTGGTACAAATACTTTACACATTGCCTTTGGAATATGCCTGTCTGCTCGTGCCAAGATTCCAAGGGGTGAGCAGGGGTTATCTAAAGTGTGACTAGAAGCAAGGGTCCCTATTTGGACAAAGGTACCTACCTCTGCCAACTAGAGACCCCCAGTTCTAACAAAAAACATATAGCCAAAAATAAATTTTCTTTTAAAAGTAAAAAAATGAGCACTGTTACGCACCTAGGATGGGAGAAGGAAGACTACGGTCTTCATGGTTATCAAAAGCCAATAATGAGTACGCTACAATAGGTATGGAAAATACTATTCACAAATTCTGATTAACACTGGATGTTGGGGTTTTTTAACCACATTCAGATTGCAATTCAAACCAAGACTAAGGCAAATATTCATCGAAACATTCAGCGAAGGTCCAGGTGTATATTAGTGCACACAAGTGTCTATCAATTCGTAGCATAAATTAATGGGGTGATTCATAAAGAAATAATTTATATTCTAAACGAAGGATAAGAAAGTGGCTGAATGGCTGATAAATATACCATGAAAGAATCAGACTAGCTGTGAATGTTGGCATTAACACCCTCATTCATACAATGAAAATGTCAAATGATCACAATGTCACAAACATTCATACAATCGATGCGCAAGATTGGGTTCAGTAAAACAGTGAATGAATGTGGTGAATGGAATGGTGAGCCATCCATTCTTAATCAGATAGTCTATGAGATCCCACATTACATTTTAAGTGAATATCATAAGAATATAGTTAAGGTAGTGTCAAACTACTAACCTTGGATATTTAGAACTGTCAATGAAGGCCTTTTCGTCACTCTCTGCCTTCAGAAAGCTAATGAAGTTTCCATCAGATAGGGGTAAGAGCTGGAGACCCTGGAGGTCCTGGTATTGTTCGTCACTGATCACATACTCTAAAATCAATAGCTTCTGTCTGCTTGAGAGCCCATTCCAGGAGTTTTGTCGCAAGACCCCTCGGATGAATAAAGGGGTCGCCATTCTGAGCTTTTTGGAAGCCAACAAAAGTGTTCTCAAAATGTGTCCTGGGACTTTGACAAGAGGTTCTCCCACATGCAGAAGGAGTTCTTCCAAGGCTTGCTGTATGTCATCGTTCTGCATGTCAGGTAAGAAGATTGCTTCAGTTGCTTTCAAACACATGGAACTATCAGCAGCCGAATACAACACCTCCATCTGAAGCAGGTATTTGGCAATGTTTTCAGTCAGCCTTTGCCACCTCTCTTTGTGCATGGTCCGATTTGGGTCAGGCCAAATGCCATATGCCAACGAACTTGAGCCGTCCAAAGACCTTGCTAAAGACACAGCTGCCTGGACTGCCTGGCAATAGACGAGAGGTAAGATCTGCTCTACCAGCAGATAGTTCCACTGGGAAGAGTCATCATGTTGTTGATCTACCTCCACCCATTTTATGCTTCTTCTGTCATCAGTCAGGTCAAAGCTGGCATTGATTAAGATCGGGAGACCAGTCCTATTTTCTTCTCTGTCTGGGAGCGGCAAAAAGCAGCTGAGACGCCCACCACAGTAATTTCCACCCTCTTTAAGTAGGCAATATGCAAGGCCAATTGTGGGAATATTGTTTAATTTCTTTGCAAGGTCTTCCAAGACCTCAAAATTCCCATCTTTGATTGTACTAGCAATGACAAGCCAGTTACATACTTCATCAGGTCTACCAAAGCTATTCAGAGTAGAGGTCTTCACTGTCATTGAAGTGGTTAGCTTGGAGGAAGTGCAACTGATATTCTCTAGAGCTACATCACCCTGAACATCCATGCGGGTAGTCAGTATGTCTTTCACTGCTCCATCATGGCCAATAATTCTCAATGACACTTGAGTGACATTCCGAAGAAAGAGAAGGTTAATACTAGCATCCTTACTGAAGCACTCAAATAGCTCAGTAACCCTTTCTGTACTGTAAAGGTTGTCAGATATGTCAGAAGGATTTGACCGCAGTGGAAAACGGAAGAGCGTGCCCTTGAAGTAGCCAGTCTGCTTAATGTTGTCCCAATTACCATTGTCAATGGTGCTTAAAACATCCATGAACGGGAGAAATTGGTCTGAGAGTGATTCAACCTCCTTCCTGTCCTCCTTGTCCTGCAGGTTCCAAATGAAGCCTCCATCATCAAAGACTGTCCTTTGCGGATCTAGCATTCCAATGTGTCCACCACTGAACACCTCTGGAAGATCTGAGGATTCAATGCAAAGAGAGTGTGAGTGCAACAAACAAAAACCTTTACTGGGATATAAATACCTTTGATATCAACACAAAACTGGAATGTTAATAGTGCTCCATACATTTCATGTAATAGAGAACATTGATAGTACTGCCAAAGAGATAATGCCACTCTACAGCAAACTGTATAATCAATTCAATAACCTTATTCATAGGCCGATACCCATCCATAAAAGCAATATGTAAAAAGCATAAAATATGTGCATAAATATACAATAAAACGCAGGATAAAACAAAATTTACAATCAATAGACGATATAGCAAGATACCAGTGTGCAATAATTCAGAATTAAAAATAGATAAAAAGAATATTCACTTCCAATAGACTTATTTCCCCTGAGTTCATAGTATATCCAATAAAGAAAAACATGGAAGCAAAATCCCTATAGGATGGTAAACTATGGTTAGGTGAGACCAGGGTTGAGAGGGAGGACAAATACCTCATATTGAGTCTGCCATGCACTCCCCACCTACTCTAGCAAACATAAATAAGTCTTTATCTATTGTACTGATGTAGAAACACCGAACGTAGCATGTGAACAGGGTGCTTATCCTAGGATGATAATACATCTGCTCCCTGTATACCTTTACTATTGGAAAATTAGGGACATTTTCTTTCTCACATAAAACACAGTCCATAAAAAGGATGCAACACTACAGCAGACCTCCAAGGAAGGCAAATATTGTGTATATTGATATGCGGGTCGACAGTGGGTAAAGTGTAGGGGTCTTATAACAGGTTTAATTTATTGCTTCCTCTGGTCATTAAAAAAAGTACAAAAAAGCACCACACGCATAGTATTTTGTGCCATCGTGTCATCGTAGCGACACTCAGATGAAGTTATGTAGTGTAGTCCCAAAAGTACCCTGTAATGCAGGACCTTCGACGTTTACGTATAACATATACTATATGGGTGGCAAAATGATTCTGTACACCCCGCTACATATATTAGCCTATGGTATGCATTAGCTAGCTTGCAGTGCCACTAGACTCTCCTGCTATCAGAGAGATTAGTTTTGGCAACCTCAGAACACCAAAACCTCAAACTTGTGGAAACAATATATTACTTTTCACCCAGTCACTAGTGCAGTACATTGAATAAAAAGGAATAGTATTGTTCTACAATTTTTCAATAGTCATGAACACGTACATGAATAAGAAATGCATTTATAAAATAAAGTGCGTACTCCTAAGATGCCTGACTTGATGTACCTAAGTGTACCTAGCATGTGAGTAGCTGCTATAGAGCCTAAGAGCCTAAGAGCCAAGAATCTCACTAGGCTGTTAGTCGAACCCCATTACGTGAATAGTGAAAGTGTGGGACTTCGTCCTGGACTTGAGCTGGACACCCCACAAGGGATCGTCAGACCACTGTCAGCTGGAGCGATGGCATGCAGGAGCTGCATTGTCTCTGGTCAGTGTGTCAGCGTGTAGTCTTCGGTTCCTTCTGCTCTCTGATAGCAAGAGGTGCTGTATTTATACAGTCTATGTTCGTGTGTTCACCATTGTTCAGTATGAGGATGACGTTGGGGATTAAACCTTGTGCGTCGACGGGAGAGGTAAAGTGTAACCCTGGAGTGTGTACTCATCAGTTATTCATATGCGCTAAGGATGACGTCTTAGCAATATCGATCTGGCAGAACCCACCCTGTTCATGGAACTAGTTGAAAGGTTTAGTCAATAAAAGGCTGCAGACCTTATAAGGCGTGATGTCCGTATAAGGCATTCTGTCCTTATTTGGAGTTATGTCCTTATAAGGCTCGTTCATATGAAATAACGGTTTATAAAAAGCTGGAGAAATATCTAGTCCCGGTAATGGTCAGTGTGTTTACTGAGATCTTTGAATGCAGAAGGGAGATCCCCCCTTCATGGAATGATGTCATTGTCAGTCTGATCCTCAAAACAGATAAACCACCTAACTGTTGCAACTCCTACAGGCCCATCTCACTGTGTAACTCAGACTATAAGACTTTTGTGAAAATATTAGCAGGTAGGCTGAGTGGGGTGTTGGATGTACTGCTACATGAGGATCAGAAAGGCTTTGTGCGTGGTAGGGGAATTAAAGAATTAACGTATAACTTAATTGGAGCTAATGATATAGCAACCAAATTCAAAATGCCACTTGCAGTTATTAAAGTGGATGCAACTAAGGCTTTCGACAGTCAATTGGGTTTATCTGCACGAAAGTTTGCGGTTATATAACTTGGGGGAGAACTTCTGTAGGGCAATAGCACTCTTATATAAGAACCCCACAGCCAGGATTTTGGTAAATGGAAACATCTCAAATACTAATCTATAGGGGGACTAGGCAGGGGTGTCCGTTGTCCCCCCTACTTTTTAATTTGTAGATTGAACCCCTAGCTGAAAAGATAAGAAGACACAATAGCATTCATCCTTTTAGATTTCGGGGTATGGGAGGAAAAAGTAGGGCTATATGCTGATGATTTAGTGGTGTACACCTCCGATCTTAACACAGCATTACCAACAGTGTATGATTTGGCATCACGGTTTGGGCGGGTCTCAGGGAATGAGATTACCAAAAATAAAACTGAGATTAACTCACAACTGAGCTGTGTGAAGGAAGAAATTAGGTATTTAGGCATCAAAATTGTTCAGAAAATAGACCAAATCCCAGACACCAACTTCCAAAAAGTTAATAAGGCAATGGGGAAACTCTTACTTAGCTGGTCCCACCTTCCTCTAGCGATTTATGGTAGAGTCAATCTTGTAAAAATGGCAATCCTCCCCAACTTCATCATATTTTTAGATCTCGCCTATTACATCCCGAAGGAATGAAAGGCGAGATTATAGTAAGCGGTCCGAAAAGTCTATCTAGCTGCGGATGGCATACAGTTCATGTGAGCAAGGAGCGTGCACATCATCGCCAGCCACATCACACACCACCATTTGTCTGTGCCTCGGCATCAGACTTCAAAGGCTGCCGCTCCCCCGCATCAGTCATGAAATGAATGCAAACCCCCGCCACAGCATTGCCGAGAGCTTGTTTACGTTTGACACCTGCCACGATTGCATGCAGCCTTGACCCCAGATAAGAATGTCATAGATTGATCTACCACACACCTGGTCACTTATACCATTCTGGTTCTTGTTTTGTGGCATTACATTACAGATCACCACAATGTATGCATTTTGGGACCATTATAGAGGCTTTCGTTTTTACCAGTCACTACACAACCAGTGCTGTAATATTGTTCTGCTTACGGGCAGTGTTGGGCTCTTACCACAGCCTGGACCACACAGGAACAATCCACATTTCAGACAGGATAATGCTTTCCCTTTAGCTACATCGACGTACTCGATCCTATCTTTTTCTACATCTAAATAACCCCTCACGGACACACTGGTATACTTTGTACTGCCCGCTGTACTCGATCATTGTTTGTGTTGGGCGAATGCCACAATGGTAAGCAGCTTTAACCCCAGATAAGGTGTCATAGATTGATCCACCACTCTGCCCTCTTCTAAGCACTCTCGTAAGCCGCTAGTCTTTTGTCCGTCTTGGTCGGTACTTACTTTCACCCACCTCACTTTCCATTACTCACTCCAGGTTCTTTTGCACACCGACCTTTATTTAACGCTAAAGATATCCCCTTGCCGTTCATCCTCTACCGTAAAGGATCACGCCAGAGAAATTCCGATCAAGGTATTTACCAGCGCCTAACTTTCTATCCCGCTAATGCTGCCTATCTTAACTTTAGGCAGATATTTTGTTAATAATCGAGCGCTTATCTTAGGCGTTCTCACCCCAGGGCTCTTGCTATACTAAGAAATCGCGACCCCCCGCTTTTTTTGATAACGCGGGCTCACCGCATCCTCGCTGCTGCCATGGGCAGGACCCATGAGCACCCACCTTGTACTCTCGTAACGTGAGCCCTGTGGTACCCGATTATATGTGTAATTAATGAGCACATTCTATAGCATCTGGCTACGGTCAGAATTTCTAGCTCAGATCTCCAATAGCTGATAACGTTTTTTGCAATCAAACGCACCGTTACTAGCTCTCGCCCTGTGTCTCTTGACATACTCGGAATGCCCTACCCCCCCATTGGGGTTACACGGGCACCGCCACATCCCCACTTGTTTTATTTATTTATTTATTTTATAAACTTGTATGGCGCAACAGCTACCCAAAAAGGGTTTCCCGGCGCCTGATAACACAGCATCATAGATGGACGAGTATAGCTGGCGCATTCAGGTTACTGATCGAACAACCAGGTTTTTATCGCTTTACGGAAATTTGAGAGATTTCCCTCCTTTCTTATGTGAATTGGCAGGGAATTCCATATAGTGGGGCCCAGGTGGGAAAAGGATCTTCCTCCCATCCTGGAGAGCCTGACTCTTGGCACGCAGAACTTTTCAGCTGATAGGGACCGTAGGTTTTTTGTAGGAACATAGGGGAGTGCCTGAAGATATTCCGGGGCAGTACCTGATTTAATTTTAAACATGTAGTTCAAAGCCTTAAATCTGATACGACTTTCCACCTTCAACCAATGCAGTTCACGTAAGTAAGGAGACACACTAGAGTTTTTGGGGATGTGGCAGAGAAGTCGGGCAGCCGTGTTTTGAACTAGTTGTAGTCTTTTTATGACTGCTTTATTTGCCCCCAAATACAGGATGTTCCCGTAGTCAAGCCGGGATGTGATTAAGGCATTGACTACTGTTTTTTGCATGGGGACCGGCAGCATCCACAGAATCTTTTTGAGCCATTTGATAATGGTGAAGCAGAGACCCACTACCTTACTTACCTGTTGCTTCATAGACAAAGTATTGTCTAGAATCACTCCCAAGTTTCTTGCCTGGGTCACTGGCGTAGGAAGATCACCCATCTGTGTAGGCCAGTGTGTTAAATTCCAGAGCTCAGGCTGTTTGCCCAGAAGGAGGATCTCCGTCTTGTCTCCATTTAATTTTAAATGGTTAGTTGACATCCAGTTGAAGATGTTCAGAAGACCATTTTTGAGAGAAGACGACGATGAGGATTGGGGTTCCGATAGTGAAAAGACAATTTGTGAGTCGTCTGCGTATGTCATAAAAGTAAGTCCAGCTTTCTCCACTAAATCTGCCAGGGGTCTCAGATATAAATTGAAGAAAAGCGGACTAAGAATGGAGCCCTGTGGGACCCCATGAGGGAGTTGAAGTTTCCCGAGCTTGCGATGGTGGATGCAATTTGGTATGTACGTTGGCTCAGGAAAGATCTGATCCACTGCAGTGCCATTCCACCGATTCCATTCTTTTCCAGTGTGGTAAGTAGTCTCTCGTGCGACACAGTGTCAAAGGCTGCGCTTAAGTCTAGTAAAATAAGCGCAACCGTTTGACCGTCGTCGAGGAGTTTTTTGATAGATTCGGAAATTCCTAACAGAGCAGTTTCCGTGGAGAAACCTGCTCGAAAACTGGATTGGGTGGGGTGGAGGAGGGCATTGTCGTCAGAGAAACGGGTGAGGGCTGTGCGTACATGTCTTTCCAGACATTTGGAGAACTCAGGAAGGAGTGATATGGGTCTGTAATTGGCTGGCTGTTCCGGGTCAGCTGTAGGTTTTTTCAACAGAGGGGTCACTATAGCGTGTTTCCATAGGGGAGGAACTGTGGCTAGCTCTAAAGATGAATTTAAGGTATCTGCAATAATATTAAGTGCCGGGGTTTCAAGAAGTTTTAATATATTGACAGGGATGGGGTCACGTGGAGAACCAGATTTGATTGATTTCAGGAGGGAGGTGAGGGTATTGGTTGTAATGGGCGGCCAATTTTGTAAAGTTTGATTAGCACTGGGGCTGTATTCCCAATTATCCGTAGAGGTGATCTTGCAGTTGTTCTTATCAATCTCAATGATAAGTTTGTCAATTTTCTCTGAGAAAAATTGAGCTAAATCTTGACATTGCTTCTCATTAAGAGGGCGTGATGGGGCAGTAATCTGCCCACCTGCCAAATCTTTGACTGTGTTAAACAAAGTTTTGGCTTTGTTTGCTGCTCCTATTATGGTTTCAGCAACGTATGTAGCACGTGCTTTCCTACATGCAGTGTGGTAGAGGTTCCTCGCAGTCTTATACTTGTCTTTTTTGTCAGGGTCAAAATCCTTGCGCCACGCCCTTTCAAGCGCTTTACATTTAGCTTTTTCCCCTTTCAGTGAATTATTGAACCATGGGGCAGGGGGGCGATGTACTTTGCCCTTGTGCTTAGGAGTGGATATACAGGATTCTACTGCCTTGGTAAGCCATAATTGAGTAGCATTAGCAATGCTCTCCATAGTGGTGTTCTTTTTAGGCGGATTTGAGCCAAGTGCAGAGTTTAATTTAGAAATATCTAAGGATTTCCAATTTATTTTGGGCTGAGTCGGTACAATCTCATGATCAACAGAGGAAGTAGGTGGTAAGAGAGTGAACCTGATTAAAAAATGGTCGGACCAACCGACCGGAGTAGAGTCTATCCAGGTAAGTTGTGAGAAGTTTGTGAGGATTGGATCTAGTAAATGTCCTGCCTTGTGTGTGGGTCCTGAATTAAGGAGATGGATGTTTAGTGCGATAAGATCTTCTAACAGATTTGCGCTGGTTGTATTAGATTGATCCTCTAAGTGAATATTTAGATCTCCAATAATGGAGAAATTTTTGGTTTTATGGTTATGCCCCATGCACGCCCCACACGGACTCACGGCCTGGTTCTTTGGGTTCCACGGTATCCCACCCTATGTGAATTCCAGGGACCAGAGGCTTAAGGGAAAGTTATTCCCGGCGGTTCTCATCTCAGTCCTGGGGCTCATCCTACTCTCATGTGCAGCCCGGATTCGAGTGCTTCTTAGGTCTTATTATCCTTCCCAGACATTTTTGCCCCGGTTTTAGTGTTTACTTCTTTCATTTAACAGCCCATTGCACACAGCTCACATTTGTCAAACCCCATCAGTTGGCTCCATCACATGACTTCTGTGCAAACTCTGAAGATAACAATTGCTGGGACACCAACTACAGTGATCCCTCATCATCTACTCGACCGTTGTATGTTATATACCTACTACCATAATTTACGCGCACTTCTTCTTCTTGTTTTACCATTCATGAAGCACAGCGAGACCAGGGACACTTATAAAGCCGCTATGCACTATGGGCCCGATT
Organism: Lissotriton vulgaris; assembly: GCF_964263255.1. Taxonomy (NCBI): domain Eukaryota; kingdom Metazoa; phylum Chordata; class Amphibia; order Caudata; family Salamandridae; genus Lissotriton; species Lissotriton vulgaris. The sequence continues at coordinate 435,437,427 of NC_141695.1, forward strand.
CACAGAATGAGCTTAAGACTAAATCCTAAACTTACTACTATTTGGTATTCACAGAATGCACTTACTACTTTCGGGATTCACAGAGTGAACTTACTACTTTCGGGATTCACAGAATGAACTTACTACTTTCGGTATTCACAGAATAGATTTAAGACTACTAACTTTACGTCCGCACTCGGGCCGTAAATTCCGGCCCGGAGGCGGAGTTTCCGGCTTGGGGTGGAGCTTGCGGCCCGGAGGTGGAGCTTGCGGCTTGGAGGCAGAGCTTCCGGCTCGGAGGTGGGTATTTAGCCATGGCTGAAATCTCCACCTCTGGGCCGGAAGCTCCGCCTCCAAGCCGCAAGCTCCACCTCCAGCCCGGAAGCTCTGCCTCCGGGCCGTAAGCTCTGCCCCCAAGCCAGAAACTCCGCCTCCGGGCCGGAATTTACAGCCCGTCCAAAGTCTAGTAAGCTGTGATCCCAGGGGAAGTGGTATCACTTCCCTATCTATGTTGCGTGAGGCTCCCTTTACGCAGTGGACTTTCTCAGAGAGGTCTCTGAGACTCCAAGGCCTACATTCTGGATCCTTCCCCAAAAAGGGGAGAGGGAGTGCTTTGGCAAGGGGTGCCATACCGTACATCAGTTGTGAATGGCTCCCTGGGTGCAATGGACTCTATCAGCGGGTACGCTGAGACTCCAGAGTATCAACATTGGATCTTTCCCCAACAAGGGGAGAAGGAGTGCTTAGTCAAAGGGCACAATGGACAGGGGGCTAGACAGACTAGCAGGCAAGGTGAGAGATTCAGGGGAGAATGGATAGAAGCTAGGGAGGTAGACAAAGGGAGAAAGAGAACTAAATGGGAACAAATTTAATTAATGAGTTATTATAAAGCGCTGGCTAGACCCGATGGAATCAGAGCACTATACATGAGGGACAATAATGTTACAAATTACATCAGTTAAAAGTTACATAATTATCAATGAAAGCATTTAAAGAACATAGGGGACAAGGTGAACGGAGCAGTAAGGGTAAGGGCATAGAGTAAAGGCGTAGGAGGAAGACAGGACGTAGAGAAGAGAGGACAATCTGCCCAAGGTCTGGCTGGGTAGGTAATGGCAGGGAGGGGGAGTCCACAACCCATCTCCTCTTTAGCTATAAGGTAGCTCCACCGGGAAACAGCCAAATCGCTAAGTCTCCACAGTCTGGGGTAAGTTCCGCAGGTACCAAGTCCTGATGTGTACGAAGGTTAGGGGATAGGTTCAAGGTCTGGTCAGTGTCCAATTGTTGTCCCAGGGAAGTAAAACAACGTCAAGGGGACAAATATGGAAGCCATCTTGGGGTCAGTCAGGGGGATGTACTGTACACTGGTGGCCACCCTTAGGTTAGGCATCAGGGCGTTAAGGTCAATATCCAGGACAGCGGCCGCCAGAAAATCAAGCTCTAGAATTATATAGGTCAGGCATCAGGCCTAGGACAGGATTTCCCATCTGATGTGTGCTGATTTGTACAGTTTTTATTACATGTGTATTTAGTATATATGGCTATGCTAAATGTGTTCTGTGTTTTGTGTTTTTAGGTCTGGTCTCCGCTCGCGAAGCGAGAGCTTATGTAAGCACTTCAGAAATGCTCCGAAAAAGCGGATTACACACAGTGCATGTGCGATGGGCGCGTGCTCACCGTTTGGCAGCCTGCGGCCACTGACGCCAGGAAAGCGCTTTGATCTATATCACTCCCCTCTCCCACTCCCTCCTCCCACTTGCTCTTGCTGAGCCTCACAAAGTGATTGCATCTCAGCCACAGACTTCCTTGTGGCACGCCGATACTTTGTTACAATATTCCTTTGCATTAAGCCTTTCTGCCTGAGGCGGCTGGATTTTTGTCACCGTTCTTATCGTAAGTGGATCAAACAGCGCCACACGTAGAGGTTACAGCAGTTTTCGATAGAGAGGTTAATTTAATATTTGGAAATATGTTCCATGCACCACTGAAACAGTACTCATTCCAAATATGCAAATGTCCACACTTAATCGTTTGTATTGTCTACATAGAAGTTGCTAACAGGGTGGTTCATTCTTTTCTGCTTTTCCCTGTTTCCGCCACACACTCCACTCGTTTGTGTCTCCTTTCTGGCCTCTTTCCTACTTAACTTTTCGTCCTTTCTCCTTTAATCCCATGTCCACCTTCTCACAACCCCTTTGAGCACTGTTATCTTAACATTTGTGTTTCTCTCTGTCTTATGATGTCTGCCCTGCCACCATTTCCTTCGGACCTTCACACACCTTCACCCTCACACACCCTCACACCCTCTCACCCTCACACACCCTCACTCACCCTCACACCCTCACCCTCACCCACCCTCACACACCCTCTCACCCTCACACTCTCACCCTCATACCCTCACCCTCACACCCTCACCCTCACACACCCACACCCTCACCCCTCTCACCCTTGCACACCCTCACACCCTCACCCCTCACCCTCACAACCCCCTCACCCTCACTCACCCTCACACACCCTCACCCTCACACACCCTCTCACCCTCACCCTCCTCACCCTCACACCCCCTCACCCCCCTCACCCTCACAACCCTCTCACACTCACTCAGCCTCACACCCCCTCACCCCCACACCCTCACCCTCATACTTCCTCACTCTCACAACCCCACACCCTTACCCTTACACCCCCACACCCTCACACACCCTCACCCTCACACACCCACACCCCCTCACCTTCACACACCCTCACCCTCACACCCCTTCAGCCTCACCCTCACACACCCCCACTCACCCTCACACCCCCTCACCCTCACACCCCTTCACCCTTACACCCCCTCACCCTCACACACCCTCACACCCTCACACACCCTCACACCCTCTAACCCTCACACACCCTCACTCACTCACACACCCTCACCCTCACACACCCTCACCTTCACTCCCTCACCCTCACACACCTCCTCACACAGCCTCACACACCCTCATCCTCACACCCACACACCCTTACCCTCACCCTTACACACCCTCACACCACCTCACCCTCACACCCCCTTACCCTCACCCGTCACCCTCACCCACACACCCCCTCACCCTCACATGCCCTCACACCCTCACGCTCCCTCGCCCTCACAACCCCACATCCTCACCCTCACACCCCCACAGCTCACACACACTACCCCTCATACACCCTCATCCTCAAAACTCCCTCACCCTCACATCCCCCTCACCCTCACATCCCCACTCCCCCTCACACCCTCACCCTCACACCCCCTCACCCTCACACCCCTTCACCCTCACCCTCACACACCCCAACCCTCACACCCCCTCACCCTCACACACCCCCTCACCCTCACACACCTCTCACCCTCACACCCATGCACCCTCACAACCCCTCACCCTCACACTCCCTCACCCTCACACTCTCTCACCCTCACCCTCACACCCCCTCATCCTCACACCCTCACTTCACAACCCCTCACTCTCACAACCCTCTCACCCTCACACACCCTCCCCCTCACCCTCACACACCCTCACTCACCCTCACACACCCTCACTCACACTCACCTTCATTCACCCTCACACATCATCACCCTCACACCATCACACCCCTTCACCCTCACACCACCTCACCCTCACCCCCTCACCCTCACCCCTCACCCTCACACCCTCACTCACCCTCAACCCCTCACACCCCTCTTACTCTCACACACCCTCACCCTCACATCCTCACTCAGCCTCACACACCCTCACACACCCTCACCCGCATAGCATAACAAAACACAGCATAGCATAGCATAACAAAAAAAGCATAAGATAGCATAACAAAAAAAAGCATAAGATAGCAAAACATAGCATAGCATAACAAAACAAAGCATGGGATAGCAAAACAAAACATAGCATAGCATAACAAAACAAAATATAGCATAGCAAAACACAAAGCATAGCATAGCATAACAAAACACAACAAAACATAGCATAGCATAACAAAACATAGTATAACAAAACAAAGCATAGCATAACATAACAAAGCAAACCAAAGCAAAACAAAACATAGCATAGTATAACAAAACATAGCATAGCATAACAAAACACAACAAAACATAGCAGAACAAAACATAGCATAACATAACAAAACATAGCATGGCATAACAAAACAAAGCATAGCATAACAAAACATAGCAAAACACAAAAAACCATAGCATAACAAAACACACCAAAACATAGCAAACATAACGAAACATAGCATAGCATAACAAAACACAACAAAACATAGCATAGTATAAAAAAACACAATATAGCATAGCATAACAAAGCAAAGCTTAGCACAGCATAACAAAACATAGCATATTAAAGCATAGCATAGCATAACAAAACAACTCATAGCAAAACAAAGCATCGCACAATAAAACACAACAAAACATAGCATAGCATAACAAAACATAGCATAACAAAGCATAGCATAACACAACAAAACATAGCATAGTGTAACAAAACAAAGCACAGGATAGCAAAACTAAACATAGCATAGCATAACAAACAAAGCATAAGATAGCAAAAAAAACATAGCATAACAAAACATAGTATAACATAACAAAACATAGGATAACAAAACACAACAACACATAGCATAACAAAACATAGCAAAACACAACAAAACATATCATAGCTTAACAAAACACAACCCTTAGAGCATGAATGTGCATCATATGTGCACACATGCTTATTTCAGGGGTGCAACAGGGTGTACTATTGACACCCTGGCAACCTTGAAATTGCATTCTCAATTTGTGATTCTCTAATTGGGAATCGCAAATTGAGAATGTCTTCCCATTCATTCCTATGGGTCTACTAGCCAATGGGAATGAATGGGAAGGTATTCCTTATTTGCGAATCTCAATTTGCGATACGCAAATAAGGAATATGTAGGATTCGCAGAACATTTTGTAAATCCTACCTACATTGCGTTTAGCGATTCTCTAATTGCAATTCCCTAAAAATCGCAATTTGAGAATCGCAAAAAACATTTTACCTACATATGGCCCTAAGATTCTGCATGTATACGGAAAAACATCTGAGCAGTGTTTGGAGGGCTAATGGGTGAGTGCTATAAGAACAACATCATCCGCGTAGAGGAAGGCCGGTACAGGGCGGGTTCCTGCTTGGGGGAGATCTTTAGAAGATACTGCAAGTACCGCTCCCACACTGTTTATATATCGGGAAATATCATGAAGAAAGAATACTAGCCTTAACAAGCATTTGCAATGCAATCGGTCTTGCCTTTGGGAAGAAAAATTGCCTTTCAGCTCTGTTTTTCATATAAAATCAGGGCCTTAGGTGGTCATATCACTGAAAATATAAGGTTTGAATTTTTTGTTATTGTCTACGGGTGCTTGTGTGAGACAATTTCAATGGACTGGAATCTAGAGAATGCTGATGTTATTTTGGCATTTTATTGACCTTTGCTTGTCGTTCTCTATGAAGAAAGCTAAATAGAGGCAGTTGCCAGAAAAATTTATAAAAGGAAGCCCCTAAGCAGAAAGCAATTATGGTATTTTACTGACCTCTACTGGTGGTTTTCGATCAAGACAGTTAATAGAGATAGTTGAACAAACAGACAGCAATTCTGGTATTTTACTGACCTCTACCGGTCGTTTTCTATCAAGACAGGTAAATAGAGGCATTTAAACAGAAAAAAAGTCCCTAAGCGGAAGGAGACAAGTCCTAGAGCTGATCTCCAGAGCCCACAAAGTACATACACTATAAGTATATACTAAAGTATATACAAGAGGTTTTGAATGCTCAACCTAAAAAGGTTTACAGTGATGCCTTAGAATGTAAGTGCCAATGAGAGCAGAACCCCCAGATGTAGTATCACTGAAGACAATGATGACGGAGCGAGTCCCTGGAACTCTCTCTATTGGGGGTCATAGCACAACTAGATTGTACAGTATACAAAATCCACCTTGTTTCCGTTTCCTCCCCATCTTGTTCGCCAAGTGAACCCCACTCCTTTGCTAAAATGAATAGACAGGAGTGATGTTTACAACAGCATCCCTCAGATAAAAACACCATTCCAACTGTGCATGTTCCAACCCCAGTGTGAGTGTCAAGCAGCATCAAAGAACAGTCATTGCTGCCAAGGAGTGTTCAGGGCATCCTGGGTGTATGATGAGAGCAGCCAGGTAATTTATTTTATATGCATCAGTAATTAGAGGTGTCCTGCCTTGCTGTGATATCACACGCATTACAATTTGACTTTGAAGCTATATCACCAATGTGAAGATAAAGATCTGGGGCCACTGATGTACAGAATAAGATATATGAGGTTGATGCAGTGTAGATAGTTAGGGACAGATTTACTAACATTTTTCAGTGTGAATGTGCCACTTTTTTGGCTCAGTCATGACACAAAATGTTATTTGTGATTTACAAAGCCTCGCAAATCAGATTTGCGTGGCTTTGTATATGATTTTTCCCAAAAAGTCACACAAGGCATCACATAACACTAACTTGTGTTACTTTGCGCTATTGAGGTGTTCCATGTGTGATGCATGATGTAGATCTATATACTAGACTAAAGTAAGGGATGGTGTGCACAGAGTCCAGTGAATCCTCAAAAGCTTACAGAGGTCAAGTAGATAATACTAAAAGCTCTATTTGTGGTACTGTGGGTGAGAAGTTAGGCTTATCGGAGGGTAGTGTTAAGCATCAGTTGTACATACTCAGGCAAGAATTGATATTGTTGCAAGGATTTCTGCTCATACACAGAACTGTGCACAGGGGCCAAGGACATTAGTGAATTGTGGTGTACCAGAAACTCACCTCAGTACCTAGAAACCCCAACCAGCTAGCAATCAGTGTCACATTAGCTCTTCGTCCTATAGCAAATTAACCAATGGTTAGACAACTTAGAACATGCGACTTAGGACCATCTCAGGAATGGTGGGAAGCGAGAACACTCTTTTGTTATACTCTCATACCAGTCCACAACAGGAGTAAAAAAGAGACACAGCAAGGTTAAAATGTTTATTTTAACGACGTGATCTCAAACGCAGTATTTTAGTCAACATAAGCAGACATATGATTCAAAATAATATGGTCAGCATGGTTACAACTCCATAAAATACAAAAGGAGGAATCATATTACAATGATAGTGCAAACAGGTGATATAGTGCCTAGTTTAAACACCCTCTCTATATAGGAACCCATGTATTATAAGCTATAAAAGGTCTCTTGAGATTGTTTCGGAGGACCCCATTACCTTTCCGCTCAGTAAGTGTAAATTACATCTGGATCAGCAGGGCTCTCTGCATCCCTGGAATCTTCCAAGTGTGAAACTAATGGCAAGTGTGCTATGATAAAGGCGCCAAAATCTTGCTCGGCTCGCAGCTGCCAAAATGTTGTGTCCAGAATGTGTTACACGGACATGCCGATAAACAGGCTCATATTTTATGATAACCTTGACAGCTCAGCACTCACTGTACAGACTGCGGGCACGATGTATGTCTAGAGATGTCGAAAAACAAACCTTTTCTCATGTATAGACCTTCGTGAAAGCTAACTTTCAAAAACAGCTAAGCAGTGTTTGTGCAAAAAGCAGCAAAAGGTAAAACGGTGTTTAAACTTTCAATAAGCCTTGCTAACATAACTTGCACGCAAAAAGAGGCCTTAAACCATACTTCAATATAACACACTCAAAGACAAAATCCAGACCAATTGTTTTGTAGAAAAAAGTTATTATTCTGTTATTTTATTTCTAGTACCAAGAGGAATTCAGTTGCAGGTCAGTAATAGCTTCAACAGTAGTTAAACTTTTCAAGTACAGTAAGAATTGTTTTGCAATGCAGTAGAAAATACAGATATACTTTTTTATCCAATAGGATTTGTAAATGCAATGCAATTCTATGGGAGGAATGCAAAGTTATGCATTAACAGGTGAGAATTTGACTTACAATCCCAGTCTCCGGGGGTTTTGACCAAAACGGGTCAAGGTTCCGTTTCAGGTAGGTACTGCACCACGAGCATCACTGGGGGTGTAGGGGTCACTGGGCCCAATGTTTTTTTTTTTTTAAACCTTTATTGATACTTCAAGTAAATACAAGCACAGGCCTACAACCATCCCGGCCGGCCGCTAATCAAATCATAAATGCAGCAAATCAATATAAGGAGATACAGCAGCCAAGCTGGGGACGTAGAAGTGTCCAGGTTATAACTTGTATTTCAAGCAGAGCGGTCGAAAAACAGGATTTAAGAAGGTTCATTTTTCAATAAAGAGAAATTCAAAAATCAGTGCCGTACAGTCATACATGGTCCTACAATAGCAGGCCTGAAGCAAAGATCCGCGCGAAATACAAATACATTCGAAATACTGGGGTAAGGCATACGAGTCAGGATAAATGTATGAAAAACACGTTCCGTGGCAAAGCTGCATCCCACCCCTCAACACAAAACATACTGTAGGAGACACGAAAATTGACGACACCAAAAGGAAATAAATACAAAGGGCCATAGAAACAAGAAAGGACAAATCAACACACCCCAACCCCCTACCCCCACCCTGCACCCCTGCAGAAGGCTACGGCCTATCCCCCCCCCCCCCCAGCAGCATGCCTGTCGCCCTAAAGGAGAAACCCTATATATAGAAGAAGGGAAAGAGAAAGGAATAAAAGAAGAAAAATAGAAGAATATGGAGGAGGGCCATCAATCTGGCCACCCGGCCCCTCCCCCACCACCGCACAGAATAAACATCCTAAATCGGAATCAGTATAGTCATGGAAAACATTAATCACCAATAGCACCATCAATGACATCCCGACCGAGTGTCCCCCAAATCACCATCTGCCAACAATCAGTCCACTGAGTCCTAGGCAGTCTCACCCCTGGCCTTTTCGAGCAGTAATACCAACATATGTCCACCCATCAAGCAACGGACAAAGCAGCGTAGAGAGGTCTAATAATCCGGGCGGACCGGGCAGTATTGTTACTCCATGGGACTTCAGCCACCAGAACCCAGCCGAAAACGTAAAGCGGAAGCCCGCCTTTGGCAGTATCGAATCCGGAAACAGCCTCCAGCCCGAACATAGTCTCACCAGCCAAGGAAAGAAAGTCACACCATCCGTCAAGCACTGAAACCTCGCCGGGGCAGCACGAACCATAGATCTGTATTGTTTCTTCAGCCGCTGATGAGATATGTGCCCGACGAGTCGCCCACATGTACAACAATCTGGTCGACAGCGAGGTCACGGACCGGGTCTTCCAGCTTCTCTATGAACATAGGCAGAGCCGCAACACTCATCACTGACACGGAGACAGATTCATCGACTCATCGCGGAGATCGAACCATGTCCGCACGGGACGATGGGACAAAAATGGCGGCCATCCTTCTTCCCAGATCCCAGGCATTACAGATCAAGGTCGAATGCAGAGTTGTTAACGCAGCCAATATATCCTTGGACGTGGGTCCTTTCTCATGCCAACAGGCCCCAGGATTCTCCCGTACAGCGGCTTCTCAGTCCGGATGTGGCCTGCGTAGGGGGGTGCCCGCCGCCATCTTAGTTGATACGGCCTAGCCCTTTTCCACCGCACCAAGGGATTAAGCCCCACACCAAGGCGCAACAGGATCCAGCGCAGGGTCCCAAGGAGTCAAGGCAGGCGTCCCAGGGAGGGGTCACGAAAGGGCTAAACAAAATCTCCGCCGCTCCCTGGGAGCCGCCCGCCGATTTCAGGCAGGACCATTTGTTATGTCCGGACACAATTCTGGAAAGGGGGCCTCCAAATATCGGGCACTCCCCTCGATCCTGCTTCACCGCACACCCCACGAGGCACTCCGTCAGATGGACTGGGTCATCACCGTCGCCATCGGACCGCCGGTGCCCTCCGGCCGACTCCTCGTCTCCACCAGTGGCCGCTGTTGTCGCACTTGAGGCCGGCTGCCCTGCTCACTCGACACCCCGGTCCCAGCTCTACGAAGGCCGCAGAACAATCGGGGACATTACCACGGGATTGCCGCACACAGAAGCCTCAGGAGCAAACGGTTAGTGAAAGTTTTCCTTTGCCTACTTAGATATGCCGTTGCGGCTCAGGATAAGTGCCAGGATATATGTGCGGGGCGAAAAGGCTCACAGAGCCGAGCGGCTATGCGACCATCCCGATCGCCATCTTGGCTCCTCCCACTGGGCCCAATGTTAATCAATGGAGGCTGGGGCACCTCGAAGAAGCCCGACTTGCAGGTAAGTAACCACGGTTTGAGGGCACAGGCCCGGGGATTAACATTCTCGAGGGGGCACAAGCCCGCACCAAAGCTACACCACCAGCGACACAAGGGCGACCAGGTGCAGGGTGCAAAATCAGCGTCGGGCGCCCAAGGCGTTCGAATGAACGTTGTCGGTCGCTCACAGAGCGATCGGGAATGGGGGCCCGGGTTTGCTCGCCATCCATGTCCACCTGCGTTCTTGCAGATTTGCTGGCCTCGAAGTTAAGTTTGGGCTGATTGCCGTCAGCTTTGGCGACGGTTGTGATTCAGGGGAAGGCAAGCGGTGGGAGTGCCTACAGCGTATGGGAGAAGGACAGAATCCAGAGACGCCTAGGAGGGGGGCATGGATGGCCTCAGTGAGGAAAATATCGGCTGGGCCTGCAGGGAGTCAATGGGGGATGTCCTGACTGACTGAAGGAGCATGGAGGGCTGCAAAGAGCCGGCAGACCGCGAGAGAGAGCAGAGTCCCCAGTTGTGAAATGTTTGCGTAGGGCCAGGTGACGCAGGGAGGCTGGTCGGGAAATGTAAGCCCCAGGCCGTGAGAAGGTTGTCTTCCTCGGGAGTCAGGCACGGCCACGGCCGACTCTCAGCACATTGCAGGCAGGGAGGTCACATAGTGGCGGTGCAGCAGGGTTACTACAGGTGGACCCAGGAGGGCGAGGCGGCAGCAGCATGGATTACCAGGAGGGCGGGGGCACCACCGCAGGAGTCAGTAAAAGGAAGCGGTGCAGGCCGGGTGACCAACTCAGGCCATGGAGAAGCGAGCATTGGACGGCCCTTTAAGCGTGGTCTTCATGGCAGGCAAACTTACTGGGCAAGTGGATGCAGGGTTCCACAGCCGCTGGAGCAGGCAGACCAGGCGGCAAAGGTGTCCGGTAGGGAGAGGCGACGGCCTTCTCGTGTGCAGCAAGATGGTGTGGGCCTCGCCAGTCCAGGTCCGCCCTATCTGCTCACGGAGTTACGGGTCAGCAGCGCCGCAGCGGAAGATCTGTCCCGAGCCGGGCCTCTGGACCCGCATCGACCCCCACAGCGCTAGGCATTGATGGCAGCTGTCATCCCCGATTGTTCAGGCTGGAGTTAGGCTAAGGCAGAGCGTGGTCTCAGGTGTTCTCACCGGGCAAGTCGCTGCAGGATCTCGCGGCAGCAGGAGGGGGCTTCACGGGATAGCAGGCGGCGGAGAAATGCTGAAGCTCCCAGAGGTGCAACAGGCTTGTGCTGTCCTCGCCCGCCCCAGGCCACCGTATCAAAGCGTCAGGTGGCAATCCAGATGCAAACATCCCCCCTGCTCAGGAAGCACGCCGAGTCACCAGCCACCGCGAGTGGCGGTATAGAGGCAGGTCTATCGGGGGCCAAGTCTCCGGTGCGCAGCGACGATCTCTGAGCTAGGCGGCGATGGCGGCCGTCATCTTGGGTTATCCATCCCGGAGTCTGCAGAGGCATTTTTTGAGGTATGTGATTTAATTTCAGCAAATATCTCCACACAGGTGTAAGTAAGTAAATGTATTGTTTAGTTAATTAAAACCATAACAATTTTGAAACAAATAACGAAATACAAATGAAAACAATATTATGTCATAAAGATTAAAAGGAAGCATTAAACATACAATCGTTTTGTCTCTACATAGAGTTTCTAAAATGTCCGTATTTAATAAAAGGTCAGTGAAGTGAATTAGCCCTCATTTAGCCGTGCTTCTGACCCTTTTAGCAAAGATTTGTAAATGCTTTAAGAAATGTAATCAGTCTGCCATTCAATGGGGGGTCAGAGGGGTTTAGGCACGCCATTATTGCAGCTCTGCAGGGTCTAATGCCTCTTTCATTGAAGCTTGTTTTTAAAAAGATTACTCGTTCCTCCTTCAATTTCTTGCAGGTGCAAATTACGTGGATAAAATCTTCTTTGTAGAAATTGCACAGCCGACATGATTTAGGGCCTGTATGCAGCCAAGCAGGCTGATCAGCCAAGGATGGTAGGGTTCCGAAGCGTAATGCCATAAGTTGCTTTTTTACATTAATTGAAAATGTTTCGCTCAGGTATGCCGCCGGTGCAAGGGACTTATAGTGGTTTATCACCATCCAGGCATGCGACCTTGATCTGAAAATATTTTGTTCAACAGAGATGAATGGGTTTTTGAAACTTTATTTACAGCTTGTTTAAACGATTGGTACGGCAAGTTTTTGTTCCATAGTTCCGTTGTGCATGTAGTAGAGAGGGATTTGCAGAGGTATTGTTTGAAAGGAGAAGTTTTGTCCTATTTAGTTCACACCAAAGGGCTTCGTTGATTTTTGATGTAGGTGCATTTAATTTCAAGCGATATCAGGTTTTCACTGTCGTGTACATTCTGCCTATATCTTCGTTCATTAGGCCGAATTCAAGTCGAGTAAAAATAAGAGGATTTCTCCTTGACTAATTCAAGGCGAACCTGGGCTGGAGAGGCCGACCTTTGTGTCTGGAATACTTTTTTATAGATGGAGGCTATTAGTTGGTTTAAGAGCACTCCATCCTCACCATGGAAGGCAGTGCTGGCATATGCTAGAGTTGGCAGGATTTTTGCTTTCATTACGGCTAGCAAGGGTTTATAGGAAGGGCCCTTCAGTTTTTTGGCCAGTAAAATGAAGGCAAATGTTAGGGCACTTGTTCTCTGCGACATGTACTTTTTTTGCTCCGTGAGGTTTTTAGAGTTTGAGGTTCTGTGGTTTTCGACTTCATTACGTATTTAGCCGCCATTTTGTGTCCGTCGCCATTTTGTGTTGCCCTCACTCAGGCAGCACGGCGAACAGAGTGTTTTTGCTTGTCCAGCTGCTATGCATCTCTTCTGTTAAACAATAACCCCTTGTTCTTGTTTACGAAACCAATGTCAGGGTCTGGCCGAGTTTGTTAATCCGTGTCTAGACTGATTGATCCTTGTCCTAGTCGACTGTTTGGGTCCCACCATTCTTTTCCGACTTTATCTTATTTGACTGGCCTTCGCTATTCTCTTCTTGTATTCTCCTGTTACACAACTATCCTTTGAGGCATACGAACACGTCCTACCACCTGTAACTTGAATTGTGGGGACTAACACTGATTAACTTGGGGGGGAGGAGTGAACACGGGGTCTGAAAGAAGGGCGTATTCAAGATACTTGATAGCTTGTTTTCAAACTCTTCCTATTTGTCAGCCTTGTATGTATTGGGAGTAGACATTGTAAATATGTGTGCTATAAAAGATTGTGCGCCACGGAATTAAGTGGCAGTCTCCTAAGAATATACCATTGTACTTCTTGGATAACTGTGCTTAGCTGCAGCTAATAAACCCGATTTTCTATGCCTAACAGAGTGTCTCGTGTCTCTGTTGAACAAGGCAGGTGAACCCAGAGATTTTAGGCGTGCCCTGCGCCGCTCGGCCCATAAGGCCCAGTTCTCCAACTGGCGCCCAATGTGTGGGCGGCTTTAGCGGTAGCGGTTCAGCCCGAGGGTCGTGAGGAGCCTCGCAAGAAAATTCTGGAGGATTCGCGAACCACGTCAAGCGACCCCTGTATGTCGAAGTGGACCGAAGGTCTTTTTCAGCGCAGCAACTCCTTTCCGATGGCTGCTGACAACTGCTGCCCTGACTGCCGCCTTGCCTTGGCCCTCTGGTGATGATTGGTATCGCGAGATCGCGAGACGTTAGATGGACCTCTGTTGGCGTGAGAAAACACTTAGTTAAGTATTCGTGGGTAGCGCCCACCCTTTTGTATTGTTTTTGTTATTCGACTTTTGCACTAGTCGAAGCCAAGGGGTAGGTACGTTTGTGCTGTGATCATTGCCTTAACCCCCTTGAAGTTTGTGAATAGTCCAGTCCGTTACGAAATGCCTGGGCTTAGTAAGTTTAGGAAGTTTTGCTGTTTTGACTGTAATAGGGATTCCCGGCTGGAGGACTCTTGTCCAATTCCTCCGGTTGGAACTCCCACTTATGAGCCTTATTCGAAACATGGTATTGGCTCCATTATTTTTAATGAAACATGGCTCCGATATACAAAGAAAGATGGTGTTCTGCAGTGGACACAAAATGGTAGTTTTGAGCCTGACTTATTAGATAATCTAGAAGCAATTTTGTTTAAAAGAAAAGCCCGGCTGGCAATGTTTGACTCTTTCCGCCTATGGCATAAGGAAGCCAAACAGAAGGAAATTAAACAGGTAAAAAGAGTTAACAAAGCGCAAGATATGACGATTTTACAGGCTGCCCAACAGTTTAAGAATAATGAGACTGATCAGATGATTGAAGTCTCAGAAAGACAGCATTGTATGGCAATAGATAGATGTTATCCTGTGTTGCCTACTCCCCCACAGAGTAAGGATCTTGACGAAGATCCCTCAATGTCCCATTTGTTGAGATTGCCTCCGCCTTATGTACCAGGTGCTAATGCACCCCCACTGTTACCGCTTGTTCAGCAACCTGTTGTTCAACCAGTGGTTCTGGTTCTTCCACAATTTCCTCTTCCAGTAATTCCACCCCCACCTCCTTTGCCACCGACTTCTGGACCTCAGTCTCCTTTACCATCAGTTCCTCTTGTAACTGTTAGCTCTTCTCCTGCCGTGCTTAATACATTGTCTCCTGTTGTACTGACAGATTCTCCTACAGTTCGTAAACAATTAGTCAATACTGTTTCTGGTCTTTTCTCCCCTTTCTTTGGGTCTCTTAACTTGACTCCTGTCCTGTCCGAAAGACAATCCTGTAGTCAACTTCCAGGTTCTGACGAGCGAGTTAGGTTGGACTCTCTTGCTCACAATTGGATAATGAGTGGTCCACAGTATAGTGTGCGCGATATCCTGGATACTTTTCTTCAGAGGAATGCGCCCACACAGAGATATGTTTTTAATCTTATGTGTAATACTCTTCTTAAAGGATGGGAAGATATGGATTTGGATCTACCTCCTCAGGGTTTGTTTGACATACAGGCAAAATTTGATAAAGGACTTATTGTAGGTCCCGATGTTGAGGATGCCGTCAAGACTCTTGTAACTTTCAGGTCCTTATTTTCCTCTCAAGCTCTTCTTGAACCTGATCCTGCTGTTCGGCATAAAGTAAAACACTATCCTATGCGAGAAGTTCCCCCGATCTGGAGGGATGTGGTTCCACAGGCAGGCGCTATTGCAGCTGTTCCAGCTCATTTCCAACGTATATGGGTTCATGTCCCCTGGAAACAACCTGAGGTGTTGGCGCTTAAACAGTCTTTACCGGACCCTTGTAAAAATCCTGCTGGATATTATAAAGAGCTGTCCCAGACTGTTGATGCGTGCGTTATGAATTTGGCTGATATTGATATGTTGATGGGAAATGTAGTCCAACAAGCATTATGGGCTCTGATTCGTAGGGAAGACCATGACCAAGCTTTAGGTGGTAACTGGGCTGCTATAACTGCAGCGGATCTAGCACAAGTAGGAGGTGCTAAACCCGATGTTTTGATTACAGAATTACCTGGTAGGATCATCACTTTAATGAAAACGATGATGCCTGCCCTACGTGTTAACTGGGATAAGTTAGCTGCGTGTAAACAGAAGAAAGATGAGAGTGTCTCTGATTTCTTTACTCGTTTTGAGGAGACGTTCATCGACCATAGTGGTCAAGATATGAGTGCTGAGGGTGGACAGCGATTATTTGTGGATAAATTTGTATTTAATTTACTTCCAGAACTATCGCATAAATTGAAAGATTCCGAAAGTTCATGGGCCGTTTATTCATCTGCCCATATATTAGCTACTGCTCAGTACTACGAGAACAGGGATAAGGAAGAAAAGGATAAAATAGAGAAAAAGACTAAAGAAATAAGAACAAAGGTTCTTTTGCAACTGGCTTATCCACCTCGTTCTGCTCAGCGCCAATTGCAACAGCCTTCACAGTTTCAAAGATTGTTACAGAAACCTGAACCTTTTGTTCCGCGACCTTTGCTGGGTCCTAATCAATGTGCCTATTGTAAAGAAGAAGGTCATTTTAAGAGTAGTTGTCTGGTTTTATTGCAGCGTAGTGGTGGATCACCAGGGTCGAGAGGCCGTGGTAATTTTCAGTCAGCAACTAGGGGTAGAGGGCGAGGTGCGTTGTCTCAGGGACAGCGTTCTTTGCCCCCTCAGAATTCTATGAACTATTTTGATCAGCAGAATTCTCAGTCTGCACAATATTACAATGACGACTATTATGTTGAAAGTGAAAATCAGGATTTTTTTACTAGCTAGGACAGCCATGGGCAAAGTAAGGGAGTCGTATCAGTTCCAGTGGATCAGAATGGGCCTTATGTTAATGTTGTTGCATTGGGTGTTTCTGAACCATTTCTCTTGGATACTGGTGCAATGAGAAGTTCTATCATTCACTCTAAACTCCCTGGGGCACCTTTGTCTGGCTTAACAAATGTTTCTGTAGGATTCTCTGGCGCCCCAGTACGCAACTCGGTTTCTTGTCCTTTGCCTATCTCCATTGGTCCTTATGATTTGGAAGCCCTGCTCATTTTAACGACTGGTTGCAGTGAGAATTTGTTGGGTTTGGATTTGCTGAAACGTCTTCATGCAACATTGTATTGTTCCCCCTCTGGTGTACATCTTAGTTTGGGCGATAAACTGGTTTCGCCTATGTATTTGTCTAAGGATCAAATGCCACTTGAATTACGTTCACTTCCTGCTACGCTTTGGGCCACGGGTCCGTATGATGTTGGTTTGCTCAAAATTCCACCTTACGTGGTTGCTGTCAAGCCCGATGTTAAATTACCACCCATTCCTCAGTATAAGATTTCTAACGATGGTGAAAGAGCTCTGTTGGCTATCATCGATGATTTAGTTCAGAAGGGTGTGGTTGAAGAAACGAGAGGAAATGTTTGCAACAGTCCTGTTTTGCCGGTTCTGAAATGTACTGATCCTTCTATGGCTCCTGTATACCGTTTTGTGATTGATCTTCGGGAGGTCAACAAAATTGTTGTCCCCCAGTTTCCTGTTGTCCCGAATATTACTGCTTTGCTCACAATGATACCTGCTTCGGCTGTTTGGTTCTCAGTTATTGATCTCAAAAATGCTTTCTTCAGCATTCCTATTGCTGAGGAGAGTAGGGATCTCTTTGGCTTCTCTCTTGGAGGCCGAAGTTTTCGATTCAAACGTGCACCTCAAGGTTATTGTGAGAGTCCCTCCATTTATAGTTAGGCTTTGAAATCTCAGCTTGATGCTTTTTCCTCGCCTCCGGGTGCTACTCTTATTCAGTATGTGGATGATTTGTTAGTGGCTGCCAATTCAGAGGCTGCTTGTAAGGATGCGACTGTTTCATTGTTACGACATTTGTCTGATTTGCACCAGAAGGTGTCACCCTCTAAATTACAATATTGCTGCCAAGAGGTTACCTATTTAGGTCATCTCTTGTCGAAGGAGGGAAGGGGATTGACCCCAGAACGTATTCAACCAATTGCACGAATGTCTGCACCATCCACACAAAGGGAGGTGCGTGCCTTTCTGGGCATTACCTCTTATTGTAGACAGTGGATTCCGAATTTTTCTTTGTTGGCTAAACCTCTGTTGGCACTTACTTTGAAAGATACACCCCAACCTCTTCCTTGGACTGATGAATGTCAGAAGAGTTTTTCTGATTTATGTACTGCTTTGTGTTCTGCTCCTGTGTTAGGTACTCCGGATTACAGTAAGCCTTTCACACTCTATGTACATGAAAGAGAAGGTGTGCATTGTCAGTTTTAACGCAACAATTTGGAGACAAACAAAGGCCATGTGCCTATTTTTCGGCTACATTGGATCCAGTAGCCAAGGCCTTGCCTAGTTGTCTCAGAGCTACAGCAGCAGCAGCAATCTCTATTCGTCAATCTGCTGGATTGGTACTGGATGACACTCTTGTTGTTATGGTACCACATGCAGTGGATATTCTTTTGAACAGAACGAAAACGCAACATCTCACAAGTGCTCGCTTGTCTGGGTATGAGTTGACGCTTTTGGCTAGTCACATACATATCAAGCGATGTAGGGCCAGATGTAGGTAATTCTATTTTACCACTTCTTAAATACCGAATTTTACTGATTCGGTATTTAAGAAGTGGTAAAATAGAGGGGGGGGATGTAGGTAATACAGACTCTGTAAATACTGAATCGTTAAGATTCGGTATTTACCGATTCTGTAAATACCGATTCGGTAATGCCTATTGATTCCTATGGGCATTGAAGCCCATAGAAATCATATGGGCATTACCGAATCGGTATTTACCGAATCGGTAAATACCGATTCCAGCAAGGGTGCAGGGGGTGTCACTTTGACACCCTCTAGCACCCCAAATACGGGCATGTGTGCCATATGGCACACAGGCATGCCCTTAGGGCATGTCTGTCTGTCACATGGCTAGGTGTGCATGCACATATGTGCATGCACACCTGGATTCGGTATTTTACCACCCAATTGGATTGGGTGGTAAAATACTGAATCTGTAAGGCCTTTGGGACTCAGGAGAGTCCCACCTACATCTGGGATTTACCGAATCGGTAAAATTACTGATTCAGTATTTTACAGAATCAGTAAATTTACCGATTCGGTAAATTTACTGAATCTGTAAAATGATGCCCCTACATCCCAAAAACCCATTTACTGGTCGGTAACGGCCGAAATCGGACGTTACCGGCCGGTAAATGGCCACCTACATCTGGCCCGTAATGTTTTAAATCCAGAAACATTGTTACCCATTCCAGAAGAGAAAGATACCCAAGAACAGCCTGATTGTTTTCTTCGTACAGAGGAGGAAACTAAAGGCAGAATAGATTTAAAAGATACACCACTTGTGGATCAGGATGGGATCCTATGGGTGGATGGGTCTTGTTTCAAGCTTCATAATGGCGAGACGACTGCAGCCTATGCTGTTACCACTTTGCATACAGTAGTGGAGACAGCACGTATTACACAGAATTCAGCCCAAGCAGCTGAGCTGATTGCCCTGACGGGAGCGTGTGTGTTGGCTAAGGGAAAGAGATTGACTGTTTACACCGATAGCCAATACGCCTTTGGCGTGGCTCATAGCTTTGGTCGTTTGTGGAAGGAAAGAGGATACTTTACTTCCCATGGGACTAAAATACTTTGCCTTGCCTACTCAGATAGCCATTGTGAAGTGCAGTGCACATAAAAGGATCACTGATGATGTGGGTCGCAGGAATGCTTTTGCAGATGAGGTAGAGAAAGAAACAGCGAAAGATGTTAAGAGTCGCATGTATGTTGCAGGCCCTGCAAGATGGATCAGAGAAGGAGGTATGTGTGAGGACACAGTAGAAAGTGTGAGAATGATTCAAGAAGAAGCAACTGAGAAGGAATTGAGTAAGTGGAGAGAAAGTACGGGAATGATGGACGCAACAGGGTGTTGGACGGAGTGGTCAGAACACCAACGTTGGCTGTTACCAGACGCCTATGTATTGCCTGTAGTTACTATGGCGCATGGTCCAGCTCATATCAGTGCGAAAGGAAAATGCAAGCTTCTGGTTCCAGTATGGCAGAATGAAGGAATTCCTAAATGTGCGGAAAATGTGGTAAAACATTACATTGTTCGTTTGATGCATAATCCAGGAAAGGGAACCCCAACTCCGGCAGGTCATTTTGCTCCCCCTACCTACCCTTTTGAGGTATTACAAATTGATTACATTCATATGGAACTTTCCAATAACCTCAAGTATGTTCTGGTGGTGGTCTGTGCCTTTTCCAGATGGATAGAGGCCTACTCCGTAAAGGATAATACTGCTTTGTCCACTGCCAAAGTCCTCTTGAAGGAATTCTTCCCGAGGTTTGTTTTGCAGCGAATTGTCTGGAGTGACAATGGAAGCGAATTTGTAGGCCAAATTATGCAGAAGGTGTGTGCGGGTCTTGGTATTAGGCAGAAATTCCATGCGGCAAACCACCCTCAGTCAGCGGGTTTGGTAGAGTGCTATAATGGCACCCTCAAGCTCAAATTAGCTAAGATTCAGTTCAGCAGGGGTCTTGCTTGGCCCGATGCTTTACCTTTGGCACCTCTCTCTACGAGAACAACTGTACATTCCCGTTTAGGACTTAGTCCTTATGAGGTCGTTTTTGGGCGCCAGGCCAATGTATGGGGAGTCCCTCAACCTAAAAAGTATTCAGATATCCCATACCCAATGTTGATTGATTACTTGCATGACCTTACCACTAAATTACGTGTTATTCATCAACAGGTTCATAACGCTTTGCGTTCAGATCCAGGTCATTCCATCCAACCCGGAGATTTTGTCTGTCTGAAGAATTTTCAGAGGAAGAAGAACTTGGAACCTCGTTGGGGGCCGCCGCGACAGGTGCTTCTCGTGACAGGTACCGCAGTGAAGGTCGTCGGGAAGAAAAATTGGGTCCACGGCGTGCACTGTAAGAGGGCACCTTTGCCTTTGCCTTACGACCAGTGGGTCAGAGAAGGTGTAAGTGACAGTGAGAGTGAAAAAGTACCCCGATTTGTACCTTTCAGTAGTGCACACCTGGACTGGACAAGTTCTGAGAAAGAAGATGACGACGTGTTGCAAAAAGCTGTATCATCACATTTGCGATTGAATACAACGAACCCAGAGACTTTGTTTCGAGATCAAACGGTACCCGGCAAGATACGGTACAACCTAAGACCTAGGTTGACAAAAGACAATTGAACTTTTTCTTTTTTTCTGGTTATACCTTTTTTTGAAATACATTTCTTTTTCACTATCCATCAAGTTGCAGGGTCACGGTATAAGTCCTAGACTGTGACCTGAGTAGTGACATAGGTCTGCAGGACTTGCAGTGTCATAGGATGGCTAATAACCACAACTAAGTGATCCAGGAAGATTACTGTGAGCAACGCCTTAGAGAATAGATATTAAAGTGTAAGGGAATGATAAAAAGTTTGAAATGAAAAAGAGATATAATAAGTTATTGTTCAGTCGATGTGGCGTAACATTGTGTATTTTAGTATGTTTATGTATTTTATTGGCTTGTGTGGGTTGGGTTGTCCACACTATGCAGCAAGTACCCGTTCCCACTTCTGTTTCTTTGCCTTTTTCTACTACTACCTCCCCGCATCAGTTCCATACACTCCCAGATCATGAGCAAATTAGGAGAACAGAATACTTTAACAATTCATTCATCCAGTTGTTACATCAGCACCAACTGGTAGTCAACACT
Source organism: Lissotriton vulgaris (assembly GCF_964263255.1). NCBI lineage: Eukaryota > Metazoa > Chordata > Amphibia > Caudata > Salamandridae > Lissotriton > Lissotriton vulgaris. The sequence goes on from NC_141695.1 coordinate 435,458,777, forward strand.
ACTGACTGTTGGGTTTGTGGGCTCATGCCCATAACACAGAGAAAGGGATGCCATATTTAGTCCTTCCGTTTTCAGATGAAGGTTCCGCTTGGGCTTATTTAGCAATGTTTTCTAATGCATACCAGAATCAACTTAGATATCCTCCTGGTAGTCCATAAAATGGTGGAGTAGATTTTAGTCATAGTTCTTTGATAAAGGGAATAGTGACTATGGCTAAAATTGCTGAAATTGGTAAGATTCCCGTTGATGAGAAACAAGCATATGATGGTTGGAACATAACTCGTTACGTTACTAGCCTCACTGATAAGGCTAGACATAGAAGATCTTCGCCAATTTGGACCATACCTCGTTGAGGTAATGTATGTCTACAGATAAATGGTCAGAATATTGAGAATCAACAGGAAAAGAGTGTTTGTTCCCATACATACATCTATTCACCCCTGATTTCTTCACCGCTGGTACCATCTCAAGGTACATATTTTGTTTGTCATGATAGAGCCTATACATGGCTTCCCACCTACTTTTCAGGAACGTGTTATGTGGCTTTTCTTCTACCCCCGACGTACATTGCTACTTCAGGTCATCACAGAAAAAGATATGGCAGAGGGGTTATTGATTCCAGAGACACAACAGGACAAGAGGGAGGAGACTTTATCAAAGGGTTTCTTCCTTTCTGGGGCCCAATGGCCAATAACAGAAACATTAGACAGCTAGTTCGTGTTGTTGAGGCTACAATAAATGTGACTTCTGGAGCCTTGAGTAATCTGACAGTTGAACTTCAGGCGGATCGCCTTATGACTTTGCAAAACCGAATGGTTTTAGACATTGTCCTTGCAGATAGAGGAGGAGTCTGTAAATTAATTGGGTCTAATTGTTGCATTTACATTCCTGATAATGCCCCTACGGTATACCAAGCCATCTCTAAATTGCATATAATTTCCGAGTCTATTCACCAGGACACATGAGATTGGTCTATGATGGGATGGTTTTGGGGATTACTGTCCACATGGGGATGGAAGGTGTTAACTTTCCTTGGACTGATTTTGGCCATCATTTTCTCTTGTCTTTGTTTGCAGTGTAGCCCTGCCAATTGTGGTCTTTGTGCCACCTTGTGTGTCCCAAAGCCTGTGTCACGGAAAACAGAGAACATAGAATGATGTTGCAGCAACAGCTTGACGACCTCATGACCATTGACATTGACTCAGACTAACATGAGTCCTTTGTGCTTTGCCTGAGTAATGGCAAAAGGAGGGTCTGAGGTTCTGTGGTTTTCGACTTCATTACGTATTTAGCCGCCATTTTGTGTCCGTCGCCATTTTGTGTTGCCCTCACTCAGGCAGCACGGCGAACGGAGTGTTTTTGCTTGTCCAGCTGCTATGCGTCTCTTCTGTTAAACAATAACCCCTTGTCCTTGTTTACGAAACCAATGTCAGGGTCTGGCCGAGTTTGTTAATCCGTGTCTAGACTGATTGATCCTTGTCCTAGTCGACTGTTCGGGTCCCACCATTCTTTTCTGACTTTATCTTATTTGACTAGCCTTCGCTATTCTCTTCTTGTATTCTCCTGTTACACAACTATCCTTTGAGGCATACGAACACGTCCTACCACCTGTAAATTGAATTGTGGTCTCTAAAACTGATTAACTTGGGGGAAGGAGTGAACACGGGGTCTGAAAGAAGGGCGTATTCAAGATACTTGATAGCTTGTTTTCAAACTCTTCCTATTTGTCAGCCTTGTATGTATTGGGAGTAGACATTGTAAATATGTGTGCTATAAAAGATTGTGCGCCATGGAATTAAGTGGCAGTCTCCTAAGAATATACCATTGTACTTCTTGGATAACCGTGCTTAGCTGCAGCTAATAAACCCGATTTTCTACGCCTAACAGAGTGTCTCGTGTCTCTGTTGAACAAGGCAGGTGAACCCGGAGATTTTAGGCGAGCCCTGCGCCGCTCGGCCCATAAGGCCCGGTTCTCCAAGTTGTCAATATAGAGGCCTAGGTATTTGTATTTTTTAACCTCCTCTAGTTGGTTGCCATTAAGCCATATTGTCTGTTTTCTTCGCTTTTTGCTCCCAATCACCATAGTTTGGGTTTTCGATATATTTAGCTCTAGTTTGTTTTCAGAAATATAAGATGACATTTCGTTCAAGCATCTTTGGAGACCGATCTTTGTTTGGCTCATTAGCACCACGTCATCCGCGTATGAAAGATACTTAAAACATGGCTATTCGATAAATAATTAACCCCCTCCCCAAGCGCCTTGAGACCCTCTGGGTGAGTAGTGCGCTATATAAATGCTTGAACTTGAACTTGAACTCAATTCACCAAGCTTCGGTGGATGGGAATTAGTACAGTCCAGCCTTTGAGAGAGATCTGATAAAAACAAATTAAAAAGGTGAGGGGCCAAAACGCACCCTTGTTTTAAGCCTCTGGTGGTCGGCAGCTTCCTCGATAGTCTGGACCCATCACCTATCTTGATCCTTAACCAGGTGTTCGAATAGAATAGCATTATGCCTTTTAGGACCCTTTCAGGGATAGCCCAAGCTTGCAGCTTTTTCCACAGGAGGTGACAATCAACACTATCAAAGGCTGCTTTTAGGTCTATAAAGCAGAGGTAAAGATGTAGTTTCCTCTGCTTGCACTTGTTCGCAATGAGTGATAGACCTAAGATGCTCGTCGTCGTCCCTAGGCCTTGCCTGAAGCCCGAGGTTCAGATTGTCAGACCATGCCTTAAGATCTTCTAGCACCCGAGTGGCATAGTATTTGGCCTCTACGTCCAGCAGGGCTATCAACCTGTAATGTCACGGATTTGCTCTATCACCTCCTTTGAATATTGGGGTCAGAATCGAACCTTGCCAATTTGCTGGTATTGTATTTAGATTCTCTATTTCTTGGTATAATTTAACAGAAATTTTAGGTAGTCAGTGTGTCCCCCCCTCGCACCCTATCCATGTACCTATGCCCCATGTATGTCCATGTTATCATGTAATTCCCTTCCCGTGCCTGTCATAATAATGCCCCTGTATTCCCGTCTAACGTTAGCATGTCAGTTATTAGGCCTTCCATGAATGAAACGTTAATTCTGCACTGAGGCCTGCGTTGCCAATGCATTTACATGGCACACGTTTTAATATCGCGAAGCACACGTTTTTGTGGCCCAGCCGAGCCAGGCCCTGAATTTGGGCTCCGAGCCTCTTCTGTCTCTGAAACACTGCAGCTTAGGTATGCATCCCTGACCTCTACCTTACTCCCTGCCCAGCCGAGAGGTGCCCGGCCTGGCCTGCCTGCCAAGACGGTATTTTGCCTACAGTTATCTGCTCAGCCTCCGCAAAAACACATTCCAGTCTAGTGAAATAGGTAAACATATCTCCGCCTGCAGAGCATAGGACCCAGCCTTCCTGTCTCCATGCAAGTGATTTACTGAACCCGTTGCCATAGTAGGCCCATGGCCCCGCGCAATGCACGAAGAAATATATGCACACACTAGCATATAGTGATGAACGGCCTCTGTTCGAGAGACCTTTACTTCAGACAATACATCCTCCAAACACAAGATATCAGATTCGCCAAAGGTGCAGGTCGTTCTGAAATCCCAGACTCCTCTACTAGTGCTAAAGTCAACCCCCCAGCTCTCTCCAGTTACACGTCAATCTCACGTCATGATCAGTTGCGCGCACATGTAGGGTAAAGGTTTCTGCTGACCTTGCAGACTTTCTCTATGCATCCACCCACCTATGACACCTCTATGACTCATCAAGTGCACACCTACGTGTACGCCTCCTTACACGCCTTCTTTTACGCCCATATGTTCTTATCTCTCTCTCTCTTCACTTGTTCCGCCTACTGTATTCATTGCAATTGTATGGTTTTACTATATATAATGTGTGATGTTAATAAAACGTTAGATATCCCTTCCTGAACCTTAGTGGTGATGGAACCCGATTCTCAATGACTCGACTCATCTTAATTAAAGCCCTTATGACTCAGATACCACGGACTCTGCCTCTCATTTTTATGAGCTATTCTTATTGTTATTAATGTATGGAAAAATAGTCCCGGTAATTTTATTTACCACATAAATCTGGCGCCCGAATAGGGACGCGTCCCCTTCCCCACGCGCCAGCGATGTAAACGCAGCCCCCTGACCCCTTCTACAGCCGTGACGGACCCTTCTGTGCACATCCGCTGGTTTTTCCTGCTAACTCCCTCAGGCCCACGGAGGAGACGGAGACTGCGACCAGGCATCCACACGAGGCGGTGAGGATTGTGGACTGTTCCGACCAGAGCCCAAGCCGAGAGAGCAAGGTCCGAGGTATCCGGAGGCCCACCTGTTCCGAGGCGCATGCGTAGTAGCAAGAAGCCGTAGCAGTCCAGTCCAGTATCGAGTTTCCGAGGCCTTCAGTTTGCTTCCTGGTGAGTACCGTTGTTGGGAACGCATATAGACGGGTTCATTTACTTGAGCCCGGTCAAGACGGGTCTGGGTACACAGATCCGGTACAGACGTGTCCATTTAGGTGGATGCGGTATGACGTGTCTCTTTATGGGACCGGTATGACTGTACTGTTCTAGCAGTGCATCCAGTATTCTAGTGTTGTATTTCGAGATTTTCAGAATTGTGTTATTCTATGTACCAGGTAGTATCTGTAATGATTTAATGTCGTGGTATGAATGGTTGTTTGCAGTCTATTATTGTGCATAATGTGTTTTCGTTCAAGCTAGTTCAAACATGCCGCTGTTTTCGAAATTACGTCAGATAGGAACCAGGAAAGGGATACTCGAAGAGGCAGTCCCCGTCCCGCCTAGAGACACTCCTGGACATTTTATGTATCACAAACATGGCTTAGATGCCATACTGTACTTAGATTTATGGGTAGATTACACAAAAGATCTGGAGGAGAAATATAGATGGCCTGTCTCAGGGACATGGGATGCTGATTGCATCATGAGAGTAGAGGAAGCACTGTGGAAAAAGAAAGCCAGACAATCCCAGAAAGATGCCATAGAATTGTGGCGTAAAGAAGCGTATAGACGAACAGAGAAAGAGATCAAGAAAGCAGAGAGAAGTAGAGAAGCATCAGAAAAAGCCCAAGAAAAAGAACTACTAGAAGAAGGTGAACGAGTTAGAACAAAACAATTGGACAGACAAAGAAATACCCTTATTAAAGGCATGTATCCCCTTCTCGCCGAGGGCCTACCTAAAGTGACCCCGGAAGTACCCAGTAACTTACCGTCACCACTGATCCCGACTAAACTCCGTAGTCATAAACAGACCGCAGCGGACATTTTTCTTTCCTCCTATTTAGATGACGCTGCTCCAGGGTATGTAAATGTAAACGCACCTCCTACTAATCCTCCTCCCAACCCTATCGATAATACCAATCCCCCCACTGTTCCTCCTGCCACCGGTCCTACCAATCCTTTTCACACAGCACCTGTAGTACAAGATCAACCCGCATTACCAGCGACAACGCTGACAGCGACAGCGCTGCCAGTAAAAGCCGACTCAAGCCTAGGCGATTCCAGTTTAGGAGCAGCGGGAGGGGGCCCCTCCACCCCACCTCCATTAAAACGAGCATCACTACGAGATTTAGCACTACAGCACACGCCAAAAGCAGCTACATACGCATCCCTTAGACAGTACCTTACCGATTGTATATATGATCCAGTACCAGGGGAGGGTTCAATGCTCATATACTCAATACGATTAAGACGCGTTGCAGACTATTTGCTTATTCTACCAGACATGAAGGAACATTTAGACAAAATATACCACTTCATTAGAACGGGGGAGGGACCTGAAAGTATTCACGAGGCCATGGCAAATAGAAAAGTGGAGCTTCAACATATGCTCTTACAGTTCTTGATTAATTGTTTGATCAGGGAACGAGATCAGCCAAATAAAGAAGTAACTAAAGGTATGATAAAGTGGAGTGACAACATAGCTGCTGGTAAACATGAAAAACAGAGTTGTGTAGAAGCCATGTACAGAAAAATTCGTAAAGAAATTGTTGAGATACACAAGAAAGAACAGGCCGAGAAAGAAGCCGAGAAAGAGGATGACGAAGTCTCAGAGGACGATGATTTAGCAATTGAGGACCCGAGTAAAATACATTACGTAGGTAGGGCAAGACCTTTTGATAGACCGATACGACTAGAATACAAGAAACGTTCTCTTTCTCCCATACCAGAACAGTATTCCCTTGAACACATATTCCAAGCCACTGACCATGCATTGAAAAAACGAGTAGGGAGTAGCGAACTTAGTACTATGCATGAACAGGAACTAGCCTGGTCAGCGGTTCAATGGGCTAGCAATTCTAACATATATAAGGACGATATAGTAGCGCAAACATTTTTGAGTCTTCCTCCGGAAGAACAGCGTTTAGCTGGTATGTACATGATTCAACATCTCATCACATTGTACGAGAGTCAGCATTCTGATCCAGGTCCCCTGTATAAATTATTGGACGATTTACTCCTAGCAAGATGGAGAGGTCTAGGCACTGAATTAATTAATGTCATTCTAGATCAACGACATAAATACATGACATTCCTGACCCCACACTTGATTTCAGTTCCATCCCGAGAAAGAAAAACCTTTTACATAGATAGACAGAATCCCCTACGAGAGGTCCATCCCGTTAGAACTAACGCGGGTATACTTCAGCGAGTATACGTTTACACACCCTTGACGAAAATGGAATTATTGGAAATGAAAAAATTACTGCCCTGCCATGATAAAGACCCAGCAGGGTTCCACCGTGAATTAAAAGACATGCTCCGCATGGGAGAGTATACATATGCTGATACGATTAAAATGTTGAAAGTCCTGTTACCTGCAGGCATTTACGAAAAACTAAAAGAAAAAGAGTGGGAGGTGGGAGAGAAAAAGATTAACTGGACAGAATTAGAAGACGAAGATAATACACGAACACCAGGTACTGGTCTTGGAGATAAAGCTAAAGAATTGCCCGAGCTATTGATACAGGTTTTGCCGAGATTATTGACTACCAAAAAGGAAGATTGGGATGCTATTTCAGCCTGCAAACAGAAACAAGATGAAGACACTAGTGACTTCTATTCTAGATTTGAAAAATGTTTTATTATTAATAGCGGCCTGAAGACAAGTAGTGAATCGTACCCACATCTGTTTGTGACCAAATTAGTAGAGAATTCCTTATCCCAGATTAAAAATAGAGTACTAAAGGTTGAGAGTACCTGGCAAGCTAATAGCCCTTCCCAAATGTTACAAATGTTACAGTACCACCAGAACCGTATTAGAGAAGAACAGGAACACGAAAAGAGACGCATGAAAGACACGAAAATGAAAGTACTAGTTGTCCAATCAGTTCCAGCCGCCGATGGTCAGAGAAAGGGCGTGGCACCTGTCAAAGGGAACTGCAACTACTGCAAGCAGCCAGGTCACTATATAAATGAATGTGCTGTCCTGAAACACAATATAGCTACAGACAAGACGAAAGAAAGACCGCGTCCTCCTAGACAGGAACACATCCCGCAGAACACGCAACCTCCACAGAACGCACATCAGACAGTAGCTGTACCCCAACCCATAGCTGCCACACAACATGTCACGCAACAAATGTACCAGTACGCACAGTCGGATTACCCAGGTTATCAACAGTATTCATGAAACGGCCTAGAGAGGGAGGTCGGCTTGCCCCTTATCGAGGTTCCTGTAGATCAAGAGGGTCCCTATGTGCATAGTCATGTATTAGGGAAAGACAGAACATTTCTGATTTCCACAGGGGCGAGCAGAACTGCCATCAGTCATGACGAGGTCCCAGGGGCACCCCTCTCAGGCTCACGGAATATTTCCCTGGGATTTTCAGGAAAGCCTATTGTTAACGAAGTGTCAAAGCCAGTTTCCCTAGAAGTTGGTCCATTGTCCCGCACTACAGACTTGTTGCTTACGAAATCATGTCCAGAAAACTTGCTTGGTATAAAAACGTTGAAAGAACTAGGAGCAGTGATTTGTTGTTCTCCGGAAGGAGTGAGATTGTTTTTACGTGATTTTAAAGGTCATTATGTGTTGAGAGATTTTGATCCCAGACTTCAGTATGTACCACAGCATTTATGGGCGCAAGGTCCGACTGATGTAGGTTACATGCACATTACACCATACCGTGTCACACTTAAACAAGGAGTTGTACTGCCACGAATCCGGCAATACAAGTTACCACCTGAGGCTGTAGTTGCCTTACTGAAAATTGTTGACGAACTCATTGCACAAGGAGTGGTTGTAGAAACTGACTCCAATGTATGCAATTCTCCTATCATTCCGATTCTTAAACGAACTGACCCAAATGCACCACCGGTCTACAGACTAGTGATTGACCTCCGAGAATTGAACAAATGCATAATACCCCAGTACCCAGTGGTCCCAGACATTTCTTCCCTATTGACTGCAGTTGATTCCGAAGCAGCGTTCTTCACTGTCATAGATCTCAAGAACGCCTTCTTTAGTGTCCCAATCCATCCGGAAAGCCAGTACCTTTTCGGATTCTGTTTAAATGGCCGAAGCTTCAAATTTGCAAGGGCTCCTCAAGGGTTCACAGAAAGCCCTAGTATTTACAGTCAAGCACTAAAACGACAACTAGACAGTATTCACATGCCTACTGACACTGCACTGCTTCAATATGTTGATGATCTGTTGATCACAGCGCGGACAGAAGGAGACTGCGAACGTGCATCACTGACAGTCTTATACTTCTTGGCAGACAAGGGGCACAAAGTGTCCCCTTCAAAGCTACAATTCTGTGCCCAGCAAGTGGTATACCTTGGACACTTGCTGTCCAAGAGGGGTAGACAGTTGACACCTGACCGAATTCAGTTAATTGCACATCTTCCACAGCCCAAGACACAAAAGGAAGTACGGGCCTTCATTGGCCTCACTTCTTACTGCAGACAATGGATTCCCCAGTACGCATACCTAGCCAAACCACTTATACAGTTGACAACACAGGAGGCAGCGACTTCGACTGTCCTCCCTTGGACTCAGGAACATACACTTGCTTTTGATGAACTGAAGAAAGCTCTATGTCAAGCACCAGTTTTAGCGACACCATGTTACAGCAAACCTTTTACACTTTTTGTCACTGAACGCGATGGCACAGCATTATCTGTTCTTACACAAGATCAAGCAGGAAAACACAAGCCTTGTGCTTACTTTTCTAGTACATTGGATCCAGTGGCCCAGGCTCTGCCTGCGTGCCTAAAATCAGTTGCAGCGACAGCTCTAGCAATCAGACAAAGCGACTCCATAGTGTTAGGACATCCCCTGACAGTACAGGTTCCACACTCAGTGGAAGTTCTCTTAAACAGGACACAGACACAACACTTGACCATAGCAAGACTGACAGGATATGAACTGACACTGTTCCAGCCTCACATAGAGATCAGACGTTGCAATATCTTAAACCCTGCTACACTTTTACCCTCAATCACAGCAGACCCTACACCACATGACTGTGTGGAAGTCATTAACACAGTGACGAAGCCAAGACAAGACTTGACAGACATTGCATTGCCCGACCCAGACCTGACACTTTATGTGGATGGTTCATGTATGAGAACAAGCACAGGAGAGTTAGTGGCCGCATATGCAGTGACCACCGAAACTGAAGTCATAGAAACACAGCGAATTGACACCTTGTCTGCCCAAGCAGCAGAGCTCATTGCTCTAACCCAAGCCTGTATACGAGCCAAGAACCTGAAAGTAAACATATACACAGATTCACAGTACGCATTCGGAGTCGTTCACGACTTCGGTGTCCTCTGGCAAGAGAGAGGTTTTCTTACCTCCCATGGAGCCAAAATACAGCATGGTCCCCTCATTCAAGCTCTGTTAGATGCAATACACTTGCCTACAGCAATAGCCATCATGAAGTGCAAAGCACATACTAAAGTCACTGACACTATTTCCCAGGGTAACGACCTGGCAGATCGAACAGCCAAACTTACAGCACAGACTCATACAGACATTCCAACTGACACGACAAAGACTGAAGTACCATCACTGACGAATTACATGACAGTCAGGGATCCCTTACAAGATGTACTCGACATACAGACACATGCCACTCCAGACAAAATCAAGAAATGGACTGAACAAGGAGGGGTCCAAACCAATCAGGGATGGATGGCAAAGGGAAAAGCCACATGGTTTCTCCCCGATTCCATGGTCCAAGTTATCATAAATACAGCACATAGTCCAGCACACTTAGGAGAAAAAGCCATGTTAGACAGTATACAGAACATCTGGTTCAACAAGCATTTACGTGCAGCAGCGAAACAGAAAGTGCGTACCTGCATGATCTGTTGTCAGTTCAATCCAGGAAAAGGCATTCCCGTGGAACAAGGTGGATTTCATCCTCCTGATCACCCTTTTGAAGTCCTCCAGATGGATTATATTCAGATGGACAGATGTCGAGGATTCAAGTATGTCCTCGTAGTTGTATGTGCCCTATCCAGATGGACAGAAGCGTACCCAGTCCCAGATAACACAGCTGTGACAACTGCCAAGCAGTTGGTCGGTAAATTCTTCCCGCGATACGGCTTGCCCCGTGTCGTGTACTCAGATAATGGACAGCCATTCTCTTCTGAATTGATGAAACAAGTATCCCTCCTGTTAGGGTACCAGTGGAAATTCCATTGCGTACGACATCCAGAGGCAGCTGGCCTCGTCGAGAGACACAATCAGACTCTAAAAACACGACTAGCTAAGGTCTGTAAAGAAAAAGGCGTAGATTGGATGGTAGCCCTGCCGGTTGCCCTCTTTTACATGCGTATGGTAGCTCATTCCAGAACCGGACTATCTCCGTACGAGGTAGTGTTTGGTAGACCGCCGAATATGTGGGGTACGCCTATGCCGCGAAAAATCACTGACGTTGACATTAATATGCTGACAGATTACCTGGCTTCCTTGATGTCTGCACTACTTTCTTGTCGTTCACAGGTTGCCGCTGCCTTCCCCGACAACACCCAGGTGAAAAGCCACGAAATCGTTCCAGGGGATTTGGTCTGCATTCGCAACTTCGACCGCTCAAGCCCTCTGGAGCCCCGTTGGCGGGAGCCGAAGTTAGTCCTGTTGACGACGAGGATCGCCGTCAAGGTCGAGGGAAGGAAGGGCTGGATCCATGCCCATCACGTGAAGCGGTTTCATGGACTTGGCTCGGGAAAGGATTCCAAAGACTGTTTTACGAAGGTTTCTGAGAACTGTTCTGATATTGACACTAAACTCCCTTTTCTAGAAAAAACTCCGCAACAGGAGTACAGGTCTAAGTTACGGTCTAGTAAGTCAGACAGCGTTTAATTGTTTAAGTCCCCCTCGGGTGAAGCGGTTAGACAGGTTCCTGACATGTATAAGACTGTAGACCCAAATAGTGAGAGAGATAGACAGAGAAGAATGAAAGATAAATACAGCAAAAATCTACGCAGCAGATGCATAGTTACTTTGATCATTATGTTTTTTTTAAGTATTTCAATTATATGTATAAGCTTGACGGTACATGTTTTCTTTCCTCCGCTTGGTTCACATGTACATTCTTCTTTCAATGACACTGTAGAGCACTCATTCAGTGACCTGCCACCTCACGAACTATCCTATCGACTAGCACTGCGCAACAACACTTTTATCCGTATGTTACACCACTCTCACCAGACCAGCAATGCAACTGATTGCTGGGTATGTGGCCGACTCCCACCTTACCAGAAAATGAAGGGAGCTCTGCTCCTTTTTCCTTATCCGTTTTCGCACAATGGTTCGTGCGGAGCATGGTTTGCTTTAATGTCATCACTAGATAGTAAGTCCACAGTTTCTCAGGGCGATTGGATATGGGGAGACCTGAATACAGTTATGAATAAAGCATGTTTCCCAGACAAAGACGGTCTTCCCCAAAGGACAGGGACCGACCTAGAAAATGAAGTGTACGAATTAGGTAATTTTTCCCTTAACCTCATGATTCTGAACGTCCAGTCTGAGACCAATACAGATTTACCGTTTATAACCGTCTTACCAGTGAAAGGTGAATTATGCGTTAGGAAAAATGGTTCAGTGTATCTAGGACACAGTGATTGTAATACTGTGGTCGAATTCAGTGATAAAGGAAAGTCTACTTTCAAAGCTTCCCGCCATGCCCTTGGATTGGAGTGGAACGTGTTATATTGCGTTCCTACTGCCACCGGTTTTTCTAGCCCCATCTAATTATCATTGAGATTCCCGACTCATACATGTCAGACACAAGAGGGAGATCGAGTCCCCAATTGTCGACCAGACTGAGACAACATTGGAGCAATATACAGATTTCAATAAAGGATTCTTTTTCTTCATAGGTCCCATTCAAAATAGTAAATTAATTCGTAGATTAACCAGAACTTTGGAAGCAGTAGTGAACGAAACTACTTCTGCCCTAGGTAACTTAACCGAGGAGCAGTCTGCTATGAGACTTGTTGTTCTTCAGAACCGCCTTGTTCTTGACGTCATCCTGGCCGATAGGGGCGGAGCTTGTAGAGTGATCGGCTCCAGTTGTTGTGTTTTCATACCTAATAACGCACCATCAGTGTATGCAGCAATAACAAGACTCCATAAAATAGCTCACCAGATACACCAGAATCCTGGCACCTGGACTTGGTCCGGTTGGCTCTGGAGTGTGATATCAGCCTGGGGATGGAAAGTATTGTCATTCCTAGGAATAATACTGCTCATACTATTCAGTTGCTGTCTCTGTCTGCAATGTGGCCCAGCGATTTGCGGCTTGTGTGCCACTGCTTGCATTCCCCGTCCACGTTCACGTTCCCGTGCTCGAATGAAAAAAGATGAACAAATGATGTTATATGAACAAATAGATGGTCTCATGAAAATAGATATATCCTAAAGGGCGCAGTAGGGGACAAGGAGGGAATGAGGAAACAGAAATTTTAGGTAGTCAGTGTGTGTCCCCCTCGCACCCTATCCATGTACCTATGCCCCATGTATGTCCATGTTATCATGTAATTCCCTTCCCGTGCCTGTCATAATAATGCCCCTGTATTCCCGTCTAACGTTGGCATGTCAGTTATTAGGCCTTCCATGAATGAAACGTTAATTCTGCACTGAGGCCTGCGTTGCCAATGCATTTACATGGCACACGTTTTAATATCGCGAAGCACACGTTTTTGTGGCCCAGCCGAGCCAGGCCCTGAATTCGGGCTCCGAGCCTCTTCTGTCTCTGAAACACTGCAGCTTAGGTATGCATCCCTGACCTCTACCTTACTGCCTGCCCAGCCGAGAGGTGCCCGGCCTGGCCTGCCTGCCAAGACAGTATTTTGCCTACAGTTATCTGCTCAGCCTCCGCAAAAACACATTCCAGTCTAGTGAAATAGGTTAACATATCTCCGCCTGCAGAGCATAGGACCCAGCCTTCCTGTCTCCATGCAAGTGATTTACTGAACCCGTTGCCATAGTAGGCCCATGGCCCCGCGCAATGCACGAAGAAATATATGCACACACTAGCATATAGTGATGAACGGCCTCTGTTCGAGAGACCTTTACTTCAGACAATACATCCTCCAAACACAAGATATCAGATACGCCAAAGGTGCAGGTCGTTCTGACATCCCAGACTCCAGACTCCTCTACTAGTGCTAAAGTCAACCCCCCAGCTCTCTCCAGTTACACGTCAATCTCACGTCATGATCAGTTGCGCGCACATGTAGGGTAAAGGTTTCTGCTGACCCTGCAGACTTTCTCTAGGCATCCACCCACCTATGACACCTCTATGACTCATCAAGTGCACACCTACGTGTACGCCTCCTTACACGCCTTCTTTTACGCCCATATGTTCTTATCTCTCTCTCTCTTCACTTGTTCGGCCTACTGTATTCATTGCAATTGTATGGTTTTACTATATATAATGTGTGATGTTAAAAAAACGTTAGATATCCCTTCCTGAACCTTAGTGGTGATGGAACCCGATTCTCAATGACTCGAGTCATCTTAATTAAAGCCCTTATGACTCAGATACCACGGACTCTGCCTCTCATTTTTATGAGCTATTCTTATTGTTATTAATGTATGGAAAAATAGTCCCGGTAATTTTATTTGCCACACTAAGATGCTCGTCGTCGTCCCTAGGCCTTGCCTGAAGCACGAGGTTCAGATTGTCAGACCAAGATCTTCTAGCACCCGAGTGGCATAGTATTTGGCCTCTACGTCCAGCAGGGCTATCAAACTGTAATGAGCTGGATTTGCTCTATCAGCTCCTTTGAATATTGGGGTCAGAATCGAACCTTGCCAATTTGCTGGTATTGTATTTAGATTCTCTATTTCTTGGTATAATTTAGAAAGGTGATTGCCCCAAAAATAGATGTCGTGTTTAAAAATTGCTTGGGGGATTCCGTTGGGGCCTGGCGCTCCATCGTTTCTATGTGAGTAAAACACCTAGGACATCAGCATAATTAGATGACCAAATTAATTTAAGCCAGCAGGTGTGAAGAATAAACAAAAACTAAAATTGTATACAATGTATAAATTTAATACGTATTGATTAAAAATCATATAGACAGACAAACTATATGATAGGGCTAAAAATACAATTCATTAAAACCAAACAAGAATGTCATACTACACTACAATTCCTCAAAATCATACATATAGTAAAAAAAGAATACATTCATGTAATTAAATGACATAAAAAATACAATCATAAAACCATCGTTTCTGCCTTTCTTTATTATGCGACTGACTCCTTCACTTGAGGGGGGCGTGTAACTTATTGCAGGTGTCGGGGAGACATTTCCCTCCGTTGGGTTTGTAACAACGTCTAGCTGCTCCCTTTTTTGTGAGGTTGGGGCATCTTCTAGGCTGATAATTTCTATGGCCCCTTTAGGCTAGCCATTTCCCACAGCTAGATCATAAGTGTTTCCTTTAGTTGTTTCCTGATAGGATGTTTCCGAGAACCTCATGGATAAAAATTCCGCCCACTCAGATTCTTGTATGTTTGATGATAGGACTTTTCCTGGTCTATTCAGGTTGTTTATAATTATCCAAAACTGTTTTGAGTTGGATTTCTTTGAGCTGCAGAGGAGTTCAGCCCAAAATTTGTCATTGCTCTTTCTTTTCACATCCCAGAGATGTTTTTATAGGTTTTCCTGAGCTGCCTTACCCTGTCCCATGCAGCTGTATCAGGAGCTGTTCTTTTTAGCATCCTTATCGATTTTTTAAGTTTACAATTCTGCCGTTGATGTTTTTTCCCGGTCGTTTGCTTGGCTAAGATTATTTGTCTTTTTTTGTCCAGAGGACATTAACGTTGTTAAGTCCGCTGTGAAATTTTCCCACGCTTGTATTTTATTCATTCGCTTGTGATTAACTGTTTTTTTATTTTTAACTGTAGGGTTTCAATTGAATCGTTTGACCATTTTAGGTGTTTTAGGTCAACCGTGTGTGTATTTCCTTCTGCTGTTACATTTACCTGATGTTTACTAATTTTTAGCCGGAAGTGGATAAGCTGGTATGAGTGGTCGCTCCTGGTTGTGAACTCAATCGAGAAATGGGAGAGGCATGGTACCAGTGATACTGAGATTGCTGTGTAGTCCAGTCTTGATCTTGTCTTTCCCCCGTGGAATGTACACTTAGGGGGGAAGTCGTCGGGGGTTCTACCATTCATTACTCTTAGCCCGAGAAACTCTAGGGCATTTACCAACCCTTGGCCTGCCTGGTCCACTTTTGGTCTCATTGGCTGGTATTGGTGTGGAACGAACCAGAATATATCATCAGATGCTAGATATTCGTCCTCGTCCGGAGTATGAAATACATTTGAATTGAAGTCCCCTGTGAGTATCAAATCCCACAAGGGGAAAAAACTCCGGATATTTGAAATGATATCAATTAGTTGTTTATTGTGGGCTATTTTTTTCCTGGCCGTAGGGTGTACGTAGGTGTTCATCAAGGGGACGTTTTTTATTCTGCTAGCAGGCCCCAATGTCAGATTGATCAGTTGAATGTTTGGTCCTACTGAGGCCATTTGTTTGCATTCAATTTTTAACTCTGTGGAAATGTAGACTGCCAGGCCCCCTTTTGGGCGACAAAAGGTTTTAGTTTTAATAGCTGGAACTGTATAATGGATATAGTTTGCCAATGGCAGAGCTTCTAGTGCCCAAGTTTCCTGCAGAGCTATTTTTTCGTAGTTTTCCCATTTTTTTGGTTGAGTTCCATTCTCCAACCATTTTTTTGCCCCAGCGATGTTCCACAAGAGCATCTGTATGTTGCTCGGGTCTTGGGTTGCTAGGTCTTGGGTTGCTAGGTTGTTTTCCATTGGTCAGTGGCACGAGTTCGAATTTAGTACTCCTGGCAACCAACCCCAGTTGTCCTTGGCCCCATCCCTTCCATTTACCAGGACATTCTGTGGCTCCCTTTTCTGTATTGTAGAAAGGCTGCCACCAATTTCCCCTTTAAGGAATGTTTGGCTGTTCGACGCAATGTCTTTTCGCCGTTGACCATTTCCATTGCTGGGGTTGGGAATGTTGTTCAAGGGGCCAGGGTAGTGTGGTGACTCTGGTTTTAGCAATTGGATTCCCCAAACTTCAAATTGCGCTTTAGAGTCCATAATGTGCTGAGCGTCTTCTTCAGTCAGCCAGGTTGTTAGTGTTTGCTCCTTGCTTTTTTGATGTTCCAATTCTATGAATTCTACTGCCAGTAGGTTCGCTGAGGTCAGATATTTTAACGAAGCGATGTTTGCTGTTAGCTTCAATATGTTCCCCCTGTTCAATATATCATGGCGCCCTTTTGAATCATATTCTGGAATTAGCAGTAGTTGCCGTTCTGTTGGAGCATTAAAATGGCTTAGCTGTGGCATTAGGTCTTCAAGCTTGTTTCCAACTTTAATTTGCTTTTTGTTATCTATGATTTCAATTTTTATGTTGTCTTGTTGGGTCTTGACGTCCACCGCATGGTGTTCGGCCTGGGGAACGTCCACCCAGTGACCTGCGGTGTGGGTAGTTTCTACTTCCTGGACAGTATACCTTCGGGTTGTGTTGGCTTCCTGTTTCAATTGGGTATTCCTATGATTTTCCGACGTTCCATTGGTTCCACCGAAACTGCACATTTGGAGCTCAGATTTCTGGGCGTCTATCGTGCTGTCACCGCACTTTAGTTTCCCCGTATTTTAAATTTCTTGATTGACATGGACCTTTCTTGGTAGTCGCTGTCCTTCTGCATATTCTTTTTTAATGCCAAGATCCCTTTATATTTTAACCACTTCTGTGCGGCGCCGATTCCGCCCCTGTGCTGGACATTCCAGAACAGGGTGCGGTCGTGACGGAACCGTTCCGTCATCAGCACAGCTCAGCCGTGACTGATGACGGAACGGTTCCGTCACAAGCATCGAAGGGGTTAAAGTAACCTTGATTGTTTGCCACTTTGCTTCCTGGGCCTTTTTCCGCAGGGCTATTGTGAGCTGTTGAGTTAATGGTAATTATACCTGATTGCTCATGACTTCTCATGTCTTTTTTGGTAGTTTGTGTACATTGGCCACTTTTTTTCTGTGGGGTTTTAAGGCAAATAGTCTTCATTGTTTGTTGAATTCCGGCAGGGTTCCCTACTTGAATGGCCTTTTTAGTTGGCCCCTGTTTGTTATCACCTTTTCTTTCTGCTTGTTTATCCTAGGAGAGTGGGCAACAAGTCTAATTTATCGATTATTGGACTACATGCACACTGGGCGGAGTATTTTGCCTAAGGTTGTTCATCTTCTCCAATTTTGGGTTGATCCCTGCAATTTGTGTAGCTATGATGTTCATCAGATATATTTGGATGTCCATCTTGTCATTTTGCATATTAAACGCAGTTATTGTTGTCTGTAGTGTATTCAATAAAGATTTAGATGTCTCCGAGAAGCCACTTTGTTTACTGGCTGCCTCTCCTTGTTGGTACTGTGATTTTGATTCTTGAGTCTGTTTTGGGTCTTGATCTTGGTCAAGCTGATAGATGTTATCATCAATCTCCTTGTAGGGAGTGTTGTTAATATTTCTTGGAGTGGCTTTGGTTCCCTGGGGTGATTCCTGTATGGTCATATTATTTTGAGAATTAACATGGTGCTTTCTGCCCTTTTGGGCCTTCATTTCGGAAACAGTTATTTGTGCTGTATCTTTAGTAGTTATTGACATTCTATCAGTTGGCCAGATATTGTCTTTACCTTCGTGATCTTCTTGGTCCAGGTGGTGGACTTGGGCTGCTGTCTGAAGCCTTGTTAGTCTTGCGTTGTTTGTTGCTAGCTTCGGAGTGGAAGATATAAGATCCCCTTGTGCTGTTTTAAGGATTGTTGTTGGTGAATAGGATTTTCCCTGAAGCTTAATGCTCTTTGATCAAGATTTGTTGAACTTACTGTCCAGTTAAGTTGGTCCATTTGATTTGTTTGGTCAGGATTGTCTTTAATGATATTATATACAGTGCCCTCGTTTTTAATCACGACCGCTAGGGCGGTGTCAGAACTCATGTAAAAACAAGTAGGAGGACCCCACTCTACCTTGTAGAGGACGGTGGGGAGAATGTCTTAGGGAAAGAACAAACGTCCGGGTTCGTAGGACAGGATGGTGTCTTATTTTTGTGTAGAACCAAAGGGCATCACTTTTGCGGACTAGGGTGTTTTATACCCTGGGGAAGGCAAAATATATACACACTTTTTTAGAAAAGTTAAATATACTTAGAAAAAAATTTCTTTTAAATAAAGCAATTTTTGTTTAAAATATTTTTGGGAAAGTTGCACATACGTTGGTTTGGTAAGATGTACACGGAGAAGTAATAATATCATAGACTATTAATTCAGATATATGAAATCAATCTAATACATTTACTTGCTAAGTGCAGACACATTTGGCAAATTTTTGGATTAAAAGCATATCAACACAAACGTTTGGTAACAATATATACATTTTATTACACATTGCAAAATATAAAAACACATTAAAAACATTTATCAATAGGTATGATCATCACAATGTTATTCATAAAAAATCACAGAATCAAAAGGTCGACGCGGCGTTTCGGCTTTTTCTAGTATGCCTTCATCAGGACTGATTCTAGACAATTAAAATCATAAAACACAAAGTTACCAAACAAGTAAAAGCATATAATACATTTTTTGTGTGTGCACTCTTACATCTTAAACCCCTAATTTAGGGTAATATGTTTTTTCTCCTAATTTACACACATATATCTAGTACGTTCCATTGAGCATTGTCTCTTTTGTACAATTCCCCAGGTGTGCAGTTAACAGACTTTTTATACTCCTATCTCTTTTTGCCTTCCCCTTGGACATGTGTACCCTTATATTAGAAACCCCCAGTGATTCCACTACCAAAAAGAAGTACCTCCTATGAATCAGGTGCGTACCTTGTTGGTCCAAATGGAATTATTATCCACGTGGATGGAACTTTTTAGTTCTACCAGGAGTCCTTTTTGGGAATTTGGACCGTTGGTGCTTTGCTTAACGATTATTCGCAAGGTTGCTCTGTCTCTTAAATAAAGACATACAGATACCTAATGAGTACTGTATTTGACCATTTTTTAAAACATACTTGGACTATTTATAGTTTTAGTTTAATACATTTTTACATACCGAAGTCGTGGGTGAGTTAAATTTCCACTCCTTCAAATTTCGCTTGTATACAAAGTGGTAAGAGATTTAATTCCCTCTTTTATCTGCCTGTGGGTATAAAAGTACAGATGTATATCTCCCTTTTTAATAAAAATGTTTCTATTCCATTTCTTTTACGTAAGTGGACACATACCTTGATGGGGCTCTATCTTTGCCGTGTCTTTTACTGCCAGGAGGAGCCACCGTTCTATGTATTAGGCGCTGTTCTCCCTGTAGGGTTAGTATTGATATTAATGGATATTTTTCTTAAAATTCTACTTGCTCTCCCTTTCTATTATTATACATTTCCTTCTAATGGCACTCACCGTGGGAGCTGGAGTGTTGATTATGAACCAAAACCTCTTTCAATTAGGTAAAGGTAAACCACGCTGACATCTTCTTCTGTTATTAGTTGATATCTGTGGGGATTATTTGTCCAGCATTATAATCTTATTTCCAAAAAAATGTTCTATTCTTTATCTTAAAATCTAAATTTAAAAGGATTCTAAACATTTTTACTGCTCCTGTTTTTACTATAAGTTCAGGGAATTTTTACTCTGTGCATTTAGACCTTTCATGTCATATCCTATGACTTGGTCTATTTATAAAGTTTGATTGAGCATTTAGCCTCTCTAGTCGGAGTCCGAACACTATTTGTGCCTCTTACCGGTATAATAGCAGTCGGCCTCCCTGCTCCTTCCTTCCTGGCAGTTCGTCCTTGTGATCACCGCACAGCGTTCTGTTGAAATGAACGGACCGGGTAATGCGGTAGCTTAAATAGTAGTTCTCAACTGATTGGGCGCCCAATTCTTGTTATTATGATTGGTTGATTTCCATTGGTTGAACTTTTCTTTCTAAGTGGACGCGGTAGCTATGGCGACCGCAAACCTTTTCTGATTTGCCTGTTTCGGGAGCCTATTAGGTAAGGAAACGGGGACGCGTTACCATGGTAACGTTGTTACTCCGTTGTTCGGATTATCCCGCAATTTATTTAATATTCGGGCCATTTACATAAAGAACGTTTTTATAGAACTCAGGCATAGTGCCTCTTTATGTGTCATACCTGTGCTGGTGCAATCGAGCAACTCCTCCATGTCTGCCGGGGTCAGACCAGAATTTTCCTCATTCTGGATTGGTTTTCGTAGGAGCCACTTTCTAATGGTATGGTCTGAGTTTTGCCCCACTTCATTCTGTGCCTTATTTTTTTTCATTCCAGGGCAGAGAAAGTGTCTGGGGAGCTAGAGGCGTCATAAGGCCTGGAATCTCTGCTGTTGTAGAATAAATGGCTGCACCAGGATCTTTAAGCAATAGGAGTCTGTCGCCCAGCGCTAATTTTCCTTTGGCGCCTTCCTTTATGTTTCTAAACATTGTTGTTATTGGTGATATTAGAGGGCTTTTTTGCTTGCTGGTACGACCTTCTACTCCTAATATTGCACCTTGTGTTTTTTTTTTCTTGTTCTGGTTATCACTCTTAGTTTTCTGTATTGGGGTCTATCTGACTCTCCCCGATCTCATTTCCCTAGGTTGGCTGCCTTCGTGGGAACGGAGCCTAGTCCAAGAGTTTGGCACTAGCCTTCTTCCTTTTACCCTTCCTACGCTCTCCCTTTTGTTTGGAGTCAAGTCTGCGGATCGAATGCCCGCCTTTGAACACTTGCAGCCAGTCTGTGCCCACTATAGATAAGAACGACCCCCCTTCAGGGGTCCGGCGATAAGGGTGTTCGTGGTTACACAACCGTGGGCCTTTTTTCTTCTCTGCCGCTGCTCTTTTCCTCTTCTTCCTTTTTGCACACACAGTCAGTTCATCCCACGTGCCTCAGCAGGGATGCGCCCCAGTGAATTCCTGAGCCTCGGGGGTGTTTTTGCGCTCCACCAGAGGCTCACCTGGAGCCGAAAGACTCTCCCCCACACTGCCACACACACGATTCCAAAGCGGTCTCCACTCACCGTCGGCACCGTCGCAGCCCCAATCCCGTAGGGGGCCGAGGTAGATGAGGCGATGAGTCCTCCTGCGCAGGTACAACTGAAATCAATTCTCTTCAGGATTTTGGCAGGATCTGGAATAACAAGTTTCACCAGTTTTATCAGAAAACTGTTGTTTTCTGTAGTTTTCTGTGGCTCCTGCAGGCTACAGGAGAGGTGGAGCGAGATGGGACAAGTTAGTGGGTTTAAGAGCCTCCGGGGCTGAGCCTCTGAAGCAGGATGGGTTTTGAATGAGGAGACGGTAGTGGGGGCAGCTTTGGCTCCGCAACTACTAGCTGAGTGAGCAGTAGGTGGCACGCGGGGGGACTGTCGGCGAGCGGTGCTCACGGGGGGACCGCGGGCAGGTCGGACCTAGTCAGACTGCCTTTCGGTCAGCTCCCCGGGCTCTTACTTCACGGCCGCCTCTATCGGCAGCCGAGCTCGCATCTCTGCCCCCGCACCACGTACCGGTTTCCACAACCTTACCTCCTTTGCCAATCGGTCGGAGGTGCGATGGAGATGCAACCACTTCTCTCCAGCTAGGGATGGCGTAATCGCGGGGAGAAAACCCGGGCATCCTCCAGCGAAAGCCGCTGCCTTCACCTCCCCTTCGCTTTGCTGCTGCTGCCTTCGCTCCTCCTCCAACCCTCACAAACGGATGGAGCACTCGAGAGGAACTTCCGCCACACAGGTGAATGACATGTAGTTTTCCCTACCCCAGCAGTGATGTGTCTAGCGATTAGGGGCAGATGATGAGGAGGATGTTGAGCGGATTGTGCCTCATGTTAGTGCAGCGATCTTGCTTGGCACCCTCTAGCGCCCCCCCAGAGATCTGGTCTTTAATGAAGGGTGAAAGTCTTCCTAGGGTTCTTGGAAGGTGCTGGTCACTGGACATGCATGGTCTTCTTCACAGGCTCGAGAAGCAGGAGACAGGCCGATAGGGCTGGGGACAAAGCAGTAGGTGTTGTCTTGCTTTCATCTGCCTTCTTTTTAGGTTACAGGAATCTGAGCATCAGGGTTCGGGGTGCACCTAAATACTGAATTTAATGCGTTGCGGGGACTCCCTTTTGGGAGGGGGCATACCCCTAACCGGATTGGGTAGAATTCTTCCATTCAAAATGGAGATTTCCTAATGACGGGGTCACCTTGGTCCAGGGCATCTTAGGGCTGGTCCTGGTAAAGAGAGGACACGCCTCTCCTGACTACTAATTTTACTGGCAATCTTGCTGCCAAAAGTGGGGCATGGTCATTGGGGCAGGCATCTCCACTATCTGGAGAGGCCCTGGCTAGCATATTAAAGGGCAGAAAGCCGTTGAGGCTCACCGCCTTGAATACTGTTCTTGCTTGGGGGTAGCTGTGAAGCACCCCAAGCAGCCTTTGTCCCAGACCTATGAGAGCGCAAGGGCTCCCGCCTCAGGCGGTCAGAAACATGTCTGTATATGACAGGCTGGTGCAGACCAGTAAGCTAGACATGAGGGAGTTGGTCGCTTTTCAAGGGGCATCACTAAGATGCCCTCTGAGTACATTTTGTAATAAATCCAACACTGGCATCAGAGTCGGCTTAGTATGTTGAGGATTTTGATACATAACTCCTTAGCCTTTGGGACCTTATAAGTGTTTAGTTATCCAGCACAATAACCTTGGTGCAACAACATCAACTGTTGCATGGCTAAACACTCATAAGGTCCCAAAGGCGAGACCTATTGGGCATGCCAATGCTTGTTTCCTCATGTGAATGTGTGGGATTTAATTCATGAATCTTGTATCACCTCACCTGAAAGTATACAAAGGTGCAAAACTTCAGGTTTAACGCTGTTGTAAAGTGACTTTAGGATTGTATTCTCTTGATTTGTAGTTCGAAGAGTATCAGTTAGGGTCACTTTAAAGATGCATTATTGCAGAATCTCTTCACCTTGTAGGTAACTTTATTCTGTTCTACACCCGATGGGTTTGCTAGGCATCTAGTTCAGTGTGAATTGTAATTATGAAATGAGATTAGAGTAGGACATGTTCTTTGTTCTCCCTATGAATAGTATGTGACGTGTATACCCTTGATATAGTAATGCTGTTGGCTTGTTTTCTTAAGAGTTGCCCTTTACAAAAAACAAAATATATGAACCTGAAAAACTGGATAGTCTGCCTCCTATTTCCTCATACTCCTCGATGTTATGTTTGAAAGTCTATTTAAGAGTCTGTGTGTGCTTTTCAGTGAAGCTGCACTGTTACTATAAACTTGTATTTAAATTGCGTACTTTTTTCACTGTTCATTTAAATCCTTGTACACAGGCTCACAATGTCTTCTGCCTATAAGTGAAATAAACTAACGATCAGCTGGTGTTTGGAATTATTATCGCAGAAATGTGCTTAAATGGACAAAAACAGAGGGAGGAGCTTCACGCGCGTCCAAGATGGCCGCATGAGCTCAGGGCTTCCAGAGACCCCCGCCGCCACCTGGAATATCCTGACTACATTCCTCCGACACTGGGCTGCAAAGTTATAGGGTCGGCAAGTTTGGGGCCTACGACCGGAAGGTGACCGGGGTCCTGGGTGTGATCTGACCCCGGCCCGAGTTGAACAACAATGGATTTGGGCACCGGAAGTGGCCGGTCTGACCCCCATTTTGGCTGCCGGTCGCGGTGGCTTTGGTCCTTGGGACCCCCCCTCAACCCCCCACGTCCGGACGCCAGTCGACTGTGGACGAGTGCGATGGCCTTGGACGTGGAATTACCAGAATAGACTACGACAGTAACGAGTAGTGATCGGAGAGGCGAAGTCTCCTGGGAGCTGGCCGAGGTGCTGAGGGAGGATTGGAGCCTCGGAAAACAGGCGGTCCTGCTCCAGAAGTTGCGATGCCGGCCAGGCCTGAGGCTGAGAAGTCCCAGGTCAAATCTACCAGGGGAGCCCGTCAAGTGCAGTCCAATAAATTGGATCGCTATACGCTGCCTAAGGGCTCGCTTGTGGGGTCTGGTCGGACGCAAGATAGTTGGACGGATGATTCTGGTTCTACTCCTGAACTCTTACTACACAATGTGATGGCGGCCATTGATGGCGTTAAAACATCTGTAGGCCAAAAAATTGAGTTGTTGGACCATAAGTTGGATACGGTGACTATAGAGGTCAATCTGATCCGGGCCGACCTCACTAAAATGAGTGAGAAGGTGAAGTCCCTAGATATTCAGACGGCGAGCCAGACTGATGATGTGGCTGAACTACAGCAGGAGGTGCGGAGCTTGAAGGCCGCCTGAGAGGTTACGAGTCGCCAGTTGGATGAGTTCGAAGGGAGGGCTTGGAGGAACAATGTGCGTCTTACGGGGGTCCCGGAGAAAGCCAAGGGGTGGGCCACCAACCTGTTCGTCGAAGATATTATCTTGAATCATCTGCAACCTAAGGGCCTGAGTACCTTTTTTACAGTCGAAAGGGTGCACAGAGTACCAGGTGGGCAGCCGTGCCTGGGCGCCCCTCCTCGACCGATGATCGTAAGGGTCCTCAACTTTTGAGACAGGGATGCGATTCTGCCAGCCTCCAGGTCGGGGATGTCTTTGAAGTTTGAAAATTCGACCCTTAACTTCTATCCGGACTTCACCCAGAAAGTACAGAGACAGCGGCAAAGCTTTTTTGCTTGGGTATCGTTAGCGCTGCTCTGCTGACATTAATAGCGCTTGACCGTGCCTGCATTAACTTATTTAATTTCATTATTTCAAAGTGCCTGTATTGTTTGCCTGCACTGTTTCATCGACTTTGAGTGCCTGTGCTCGCTCGCATTGCCGATCGTTTTGTTTACTTGTTACTTGCTGCTGTGACCCATTGCTTGTGTGCTCCGCTCCTCAGGCGCCTCGCTGACCACCGCGTTACATTTAATCAATTTCCCCCAACACGGTCGGCGCTTCCGTTCCAGCCGCCATTATTGTTGTTGTGCCCGGAGCCAGCCCCCTCCACCACGCACCCGCCTCCCAGCTGCTCCTCCTTCCCAGTAAGAGGCAAGGCTTCCCCCTGCCCACCGAAGCGCTGTGACCGTCCTGACTTCGTCAGAAACGGTCGCTCCCTACTGCCCCTGCTCACTCCTACCTACTCTACCTTGGGTATCGTTAGCGCTGCTCTGCTGACATTAATAGCGCTTGACCGTGCCTGCATTAACTTATTTAATTTCATTATTTCAAAGTGCCTGTATTGTTTGCCTGCACTGTTTCATCGACTTTGAGTGCCTGTGCTCGCTCGCATTGCCGATCGTTTTGTTTACTTGTTACTTGCTGCTGTGACCCATTGCTTGTGTGCTCCGCTCCTCAGGCGCCTCGCTGACCCCCGCGTTACATTTAATCAATTTCCCCCAACCCGGTCGGCGCTTCCGTTCCAGCCGCCATTATTGTTGTTGTTGTGCCCGGAGCCCGCCCACTCCACCACGCACCTGCCTCCCAGCTGCTCCTCCCTCGCCCCTTCCCCCTCCCCACCCACTTATGACAGATGCTATTGTGCGCAGCATTCACGCGCAGCGGTCGCGCCCCATGCGCGCCAAAGGTAAGCCCGTCTACGCCCGTCCGCGCCTGGACCGCGCCCAGCGCCGGTCCCCCTGGTCCCCATGGCACCCAACCCACTAGAATCACATATGATGCCGCAACTCTCCTCGCCCTCAACCCCGGACGCACTCCACAATGCTACGAAGCCATCCCAGGACGTACCCACGGCCCATTCGCCTGCCTCTCCTGCAAGTTCAACTGCTTCCGGACCCTCACCAAACCCACTTCCTCCATACACAGCACCGACTCTAACCACCTGAAGTGCATCCTGCTTAACACCCGCTAGGTCCACAAACACGCAACTGAACTCTGGGACCTACTCGACACTGCGTCACCGGACATCGCCTTCCTTACAGAAACATGGATGAACACATCATCAGCACCCGACATCGCCATAGCCTTACCGGACGCTTACAAGATTATCCGAAAAGACCGCACCAATCAATCAGGAGGGGTCATCGCCATCATCCATAGGAACAACATCAAAATTACGACCAGCTCCGACGATTATCTTACAACCGCCGAACATCTCCACTTTCAGATCCACACCGACCCTAGGTCCACACTTTGAGGCACCCTCATTTACAGGCCTCCAGGTACCCGCACTCAATTCAGCGACGACTTCACGGACTTCATCAGCCCACACGCCCTCGCCTCAGAGAACTACATTCTATTAGGAGACCTCAACTTCCACCTTGAAAACAAACACGACAGCAACACCTCCACCATCCTGGAAAACCTGGCCAACCTCGGACTCAAACAACTTGTTGACACCCCCACCCATATAGCTGGACACACGCTCGACCCTATCTTCACCTCCAGCAAGCACATCTCCTTCGACCGCACCACAGCTCTCCACTGGACGGACCACAGCTGTGTTCACTTCAACTACAAAACCACCCTGACCCACAACCGCCCACATCCTATTCCTCGGAGAAACTGGAACAAAATCACCTCCGACCAACTCCTCACATCACTCAACCAAAACCCTCCCACCCTCTCACTGGACCCAAACCAAGCAGCCACCAATCTCAAGCAATGGATCACCCATAGTGCTGACGAATTAGCACCCCTGAAAAAGCACCAAATCAAATCAACCAACAAAAAGGCTCCCTGGTTCAATGATGACCTTAAAAATTCCAAGAAGCTATGCCGCACCCTGGAGAAAACATGGAGAAAAAACCCCACCACTAACAACATGGCCACCCTTAAGGCAGCCACCCGCAAACACCACCAACTGATTCGATCCGCCAAGAAATCAGCATTCAAGGAGCGTCTCGACAACAACACTCACAACAGCAAGGAACTTTTCAACATCGTCAAAGAATTCACCAACCCCACCGCAGCATCTAATGACATCACTCCCTCCCAAGACCTCTGCGATGAATTATCCGCCTTCTTCTACAACAAAATTGCCGACATCCACAACAGCTTCGAGAATACTCCCAGCGATCAACCCTCCTCACCCCCCTCAGATCCTACCCCGCCAACCAACAACCTTAACGCCTGGAACCCAATCACCACGGAAGACACCATCCGCCTAATGAACTCAATCCACTCTGGCTCGCCAACCGACCCCTGCCCCCACCACATCCTCAACAAATCTGGCTTCATCATCGCACCCCATCTCCGTGATGTCATCAACTGCTCGTTCAACTCTGCCACCTTCCCAGATAGCTGGAAACACGCCGAACTCAGCGCTCTTTTGAAGAAACCCACAGCAGACCCCTCTGAACTTAAAAACTACCGACCCATATCCCTCCTCCCATTCCCGGCCAAAGTCATTGAGAAAGCCGTCAACAGCCAGCTCGCCGCCTTCCTTGAATCCAACAACTCCCTCGACCCCTCCCAGTCCGGATTTCGAGCCAAACACAGCACCGAAACCGCCCTCATTGCAGCAACAGACGAAATCCGAACACTACTGGATAACGGGGAAACAGCGGCCTTCATTCTACTCGACCTCTCCGCCGCTTTCGACACAGTCTGCCACAGCACCCTCATACAACGCCTCAGCAACATCGGCATACAAGGAAAAGCCTTGGACTGGATCACCTTGTTCCTAACTGGGAGAACTCAGAGAGCCCGACTTCCCACATTCAACTCAGAGGCCACTGAAGTCATCTGTGGAGTTCCACAAGGATCATCTCTCAGTCCCACCCTCTTCAACGTTTACATGAGCCCACTCGCATCCATCGCGCCCCAACACAACCTCAACATCATCTCTTACGCTGACGACACCCAATTAATCCTTTCCCTCACCAAAGACCCCAACACCGCCAAATCCAATCTTCACGAAGGCATGAAAGAAGTAGCCGAATGGATGAAACACAGTCGCCTAAAACTCAACTCAGACAAAACGAAGGTGCTCATCCTGGGATCTTCCCCCTCTGCCTGGGACGACTCTTGGTGGCCCTCCGCTTTGGGCACGGCACCCACACCCACAGACCATGCACGTATCCTTGGCTTCATCCTAGACTCCTCTCTCTCGATGTCCAAACAAGTCAATGCAGTCTCTTCCTCCTGCTTCAACGTACTTCGCATTCTCAAAAAGATCTTCCGCTGGATCCCCCTCGAGACAAGAAAGACTGTCACCCACGCACTGGTCACTGGTCGACTGGATTATGGTAACACACTATACGCCGGAATCACAGCAAAATTACAGAAAAAACTCCAACGCATCCAAAACGCATCAGCGAGACTCATATTGGACATCCCTCGCCAAGACCACATCACCGGACACCTAAAAGACCTCCACTGGCTTCCCGTCAACAAAAGAATTACATTCCGTCTTCTCACCCACGCACACAAGGCCCTCTACAATCTTGGACCCGAATGCCTCAACACTCGATTGTCCTTCTACAAACTCACCCGCCAACTAAGATCGTCCAATCAAGCCCTCGCCGCAGTCCAGCGCATCCAAAAATCCACCATGGGAGGAAGATCCTTCTCCTTCCTGGCAGCCAAGACCTGGAACTCACTTCCCACTCGCCTCCGCCTTACCCAAAACCACATCTCATTCAGAAAAGAACTTAAAACTTGGCTATTCGATAAATAATGAACCCCTTCCCAAGCGCCTTGAGACCCTCTGGGTGAGTAGTGCGCTATACAAATGCCCGAACTTGAACTTGAAAGAGTACAAGTATGCTATGATGTTCCCTGCCAAGCTCCGAGTTGAGGCTCAGGGAGAGGGCTGGTTTTTTGACAATCCTGAGGTGGCGTCGGACTGGGTTGATGGTCTTCCGAAATGGACAGAGTCGCAGGGGCGCAGTGGCGAGGATAAAGAAGGAGCACAGGATCAGTGATTTCATCTGCGGCCATAGACTGTGGTGTGGGGAAGATTGTGGGGGCGGTGGCGGGACTTTGATTGTGTGCACGCTCTCCTGGGTTGGGATTTGAGTCAGATGTTTGTCCCGGAAGGGGGGTTGGGGGTGGGGGTGCTGTACCCCTCCTCACATCTATATTTAGAATGTTGATTAGTGTGATTATGGGTCGACAGACACACTGCGAGTTGGGGTTTGGCGAATGCTGAGTGCAGGGGTGCAGGGTGGGGGGTGGAGGGTGGGGAGTGTTGTTGTGTGAGTGTGGTTTCTTTTATTTTTTCTTCTCAGGTGCTGACATTGTAGCGAGACTTGTGTTGCATGGGTACGGAACCACGTAGTGTTAAGGGGACGGGGATGAAAGTTTTGAGTTGGAACGTCAATGGCCTGGGGGACAAGATCAAGAGAGGGATGGTGAGTCAGCTTATTAGGCGACATTCTCCGGATGTGGTGCTTCTACAAGAGACCCATTTCATTGGCAATAAATGTTTGCCACTCCACAAGGGTGGGTACAAGTTAGTGGCGCACGCTGGCTTCACTACTGGTTCCAGGGGTGTTGGGATTTTGGTCAAGAGCTCCTTCCTGTTGTCTGTGCAGGGCACTTGGATTGATCAGAGGGGTAGATATGTGGGGGGATCCGGGCAGGTTGGGGGTCGGACAGTTGTCTTATTGTCGGTGTACGTGCCGCCTGGCCTGCAGAATGAGACCTATCGTGATTTGGGCAACGTCTTCCTTTCTCTACCTCTTGGCGACTTAGTGATTGGCAGCGATTTCAATTCAGTTCTGGGTGGCGAAATGGATCGTAGTCCATCCCGTGTGCTTCGACAATCACAAAAATGGTTTAGAAAAAAAAAAGGACAAAAACTTTGAAAATTCTTGAAGATGTTTTTGTTGTTATCAATTCAGCCAGTGTTTCTTAACCTGGGCCCTGGAACACCACGGGGCCAAGGACGCCTACTTGGGGAGGGTCTGGGACTGCCGAGAAAATTAAATATTATTACCAGATTAATAAAGTGTGCATAAATATAAATAAACATTTTGAAACGCCATGTTAATTTAAAGGAATCTGCAACCCATGGTTCAAAATGAAGCGGTTATCCTCGGCTTAATTTGTGGAAGCAGTGCATGTAAAGTAAACAGCATTTGGTATGAACAATTTATGGCCTCGATTAAAGCACATTTATGTGTGAACAAAACGAAAGCAAGCATTTGGAGCTAAAGCGAAATGCTAACATTGCCTCTTCTTTTAGAAGTGAAAGCCCACATTTTGAATGCTTCCAACTTTTTAAATGATAGCTTTTTGTACATTTCGATTCTGTAGGGGTCCATAGAGCTAAAAGGTTAAGAACTGTGAAAAGAGTTAACACCCAGTTATTGATTTTACTTTCAGCGCGCGCGCCTAGAGCTGAAAGTTTAAAAAAAAGACGAGGAGAGGTTTATCCTCGGCTTAATTTGTGGAAGCAGCGCATGTATAGTAAACAGCATTTGGTATGAACAATTTATGGCCTTGATTTAAGCACATTTATGTGTGAACAAAACAAGAGCAAGCATTTGGAGCTAAAGTGAAATGCTAACAAAGCCTCTACTTTTTGAAGTAAAAGCCCACATTTTGAATGCCTCCAACGTATTAAATGTTCACTTTAAGTACATTTCAATTCTGTAGGGGTCCATAGAGCTAAACAGTTAGGAACTGTGAAAAGAGTGAACACCCAGTGATTGACTTTACTTTCAGCGCGCGCGCCTCGTGCATAAAGTTAAAAAAAGACGAGGAGAGGTGGAGGCAGAAGGGGGAGGGGAGAGAGGAGGAGACCTGTGACTGTTTCCCTTGCGGAGCAAGCAGGAACCATCTGTTAATTACAAACATATGGTTTCAAAGCTTGCTCCCGCAAGGGAATCGCCAAACGTGCACGCGTTGCCGTTGAAAGCAATGCAATGTTTGCACGTTTTTGCCTGAAAAACTGAATCGATTACTAAAGGTCTCCTAGGCAGCGCATGCGCGCTACGTAGGCGGAACCTAAAAAGCAAACAGTATTCTCAAATCAAACCTGTGTAGACCTGATGAATGAAGTGATGTACGATATATGGGCAGATTGTCATATGTAATTAGAAGTCATTTTTAGATGAGTGTAGAGACAACCGTAGACTCTGGCAAGAGCATTTACTATATAAGCAGAGAGAGGCCCACACACACATTAGCAGAGGATATAGCATGGCCACCAACCACTAGCATAGAGCGGTCCTGAAGTTAGACCTGCGGGAACTTGAGGCGTAAAGTACTACAAAGCTTACCAACTTCTTTTCATTATTGTTTTACTTAGCAGAATTATCCAAGTGTGCCGAATACCACAGCAGTAGAACTCAGTCAACCTAATAAAGTGACTGCTTGCTGACCAGGCTGGGCCGGTTTTCTCCGCAGACACTGAAGTAGGAATACTATGCTGTTATTATGAGTGACCCGGAAATGAGACAGATTTCCCCATCCCAGGAGTTACCCAATCGGGTAATGGTGACCCCAGATGTGAGGAGAATCCAGCACATAACAAATTCGACCTTGAAAGTTCATTTCAGGTTTAAGAAATGAGGAATTGCAGGGCTGAATAATCCCAAATCCAATTGCCCAGATAATCCCTCATTTTTCTCTGCAGTTTCAGGAGGAGATTTCAGCTGTTTTCAGCAGCCGAGATCTCCATTTAAAGTTAAAAAAATTTTTAAATTTTAATAGTACCAGAAACTACTGTTACTGGCTCCATAGGAGTGAGAGACCTAAAGCTTTTTTTTTTTTTAAATAAAGCAAAGAATAAGTGATAGTCAAGCGGCATTCACCATATGACGAGTTGAATAAGATTCAACCTTCACCCATTAGATGCTGCATCTAAGCTAACAATCACTTCATAAGCATACGTTTTTCTCTACACCCTCAAAAAGGCATAATAATTTACACCAATGAAAAGTAGCTTTAACATTTGATTTCCCACCATGTCCACAGTGTGTCTGCTTTTG
This sequence comes from Lissotriton vulgaris, assembly GCF_964263255.1. Taxonomy (NCBI): domain Eukaryota; kingdom Metazoa; phylum Chordata; class Amphibia; order Caudata; family Salamandridae; genus Lissotriton; species Lissotriton vulgaris. Next base: position 435,491,189 of record NC_141695.1, read on the forward strand.
AGTGGGAGAAGTGTGGCATGCGCTAGTGAGAGGGATAAAAGGTTAAATGCAAAATGTAGTTAATAGAGATATTTAAGTCTATATTGCAGCTTACATGAATAGATATATTTTGATAGATTTTTTTGATTTTTTTTTTAAAGAAGCTTTACCATGGTGTAAATATTTTGAAGGCATGTTTCTTAAAAAATCTAAAGTTACTGATGTGCGACATTAATTTTGTAATTTTATTTATTTATTTATTTATAACAACATTTGTAGAGCGCGAACGAAGGCCCTAGGGCATCTCGGCGCTAATAACTGCAATGTTTAACCCACAAGGGGTGCTGAAGTAAAGAGTAAAAAGATCATAAGTTAAAAAGCCAGGTTTCAAGATTTTTTCGGAAAGACCAGAGGGAGGTGCTGGCCTTGATTGAAAGAGGGAGTGTGTTCCACAGCTTCGGTGCAGCTACAAGAAATCGTCTGTCACCTAAATGGACCGTTTTGGTTCGGGGGACCACCAGATCAAAGGAGCTGGAGGAACGCAGTGTTCTGGAAGGGCAGTAGGGGGTTAAGTTCTGAGTGAAGAACACTGGTCCGGCATTATGTAAGGCCTTGTATATCAAACACAATGACTTGAACTTGATCCTCTTCTTCACTGGAAGCCAGTGAAATTGTCTTATGATGGGAGACACCGGTTGGTATTTAGAGGTTCGCCCTAGTAGCCTAGCGGCCGCGTTCTGGATGGCCTGCATTTTCGATAGCACTCTCTCCTGGGCACCTAGGAACAGAGCGTTGCAGTAATCTAGGGTGGAGAGAACCAGGGCGCTCACCAAAGTTTTGGCGTCATTTTCGGGCAAAAAGGGCAGAATTTTCTTAATAAGCCGTAGCTTGTAAAAGGCTGAGGAGGAGATCTGGTTGGCATGTGGTAGGAAGTTCAGACGGTTGTCGAACAGAACATCCAGGTTCCTCACCTTGTTGACTGGGTCTGGGGGCTGGCCCATGGGTGAGGGCCACCATAAGGGGGACCACTCCGGGGAAAGATTGCCAAAAATAACGACTTCTGATTTATCAGAGTTTAATTTCAGGCAATTGTGGGCCATCCAGCTCCCAATTGCCTGCATACCCTGATTGAACATGTTGGCTTTTTGAAGCCCGTCATTCTTGACAGAGAGGACCAATTGGGTGTCATCTGCGTAGGATGTAAGGCTCATCCTGTGTGCTCTGATGACATTGGCAAGGTCTGACACATAAATGTTGAAAAGTGTCGGACTAAGGGATGAGCCTTGGGGAACTCCACATGGCAGTTACAGGGGTGAGGATTCAAAAGGTCCCACAGTTACAACCTGGGTCCTGTTAGCCAGGAAGGAGGCAAGAAGATTTTTAGCGTTGCCTCGGATGCCTATACTCTCGACACGGTCGACCAAGGTGGTGTGGTCGACCGTGTCGAAGGCAGCCGATAGATCCAGTAGGATCAGGACAGCTGTGCCTCCCGCATCCCGAATGGATCTAATATCATCCGCCGCCTTGACCAAGGCGGTCTCAGTTCCATGGAATCGGCGGAAGCCGAACTGAGATTCGTCCAAACATTTGTTTTCCTCTATAAAGAGAGAAAGTTGTGCGTTCATGATTTTCTCCACTATTTTGGCTAGTAGTGGAAGACTAGCAATGGGTCGGTAACTTTTAAGTTCTTCTTTATCAAGGGTGGGTTTTTTGAGAAGCGGTTTTATGAGTGTTTTCTTAAGGGTATCCGGGTAAGTGCCTGTAGAAAACATGGAGTTGCAGATTTCAGTTATGGCTGGAAGAACTGCTTCCATGATAGGCCGCAGAACCTTCATGGGACAGGGGTCCAGGGCTGACCCCGATTTGATGGTGGATACGATATTTAATACCTGAGAGCAAGTCACTTCTCTGAACTGGTGAAAAGTAGGTCCGTCAAGGTGGGTGGGGGACCTATGAGAACGGGTTGAGGAATTGGCAAAGATCCGATAGATGTCGTCAACTTTGCTGAAAAAGAACTTGGACAAAGCATCGCAAAGAGCTTGGGACGGGGGAGGTGTGAGATCCACAGAAGAGCCTGCTAATTGTTTAGTGGTCTCATAAAGGCATTTGTTGGAGTTTTGAGCGGCTTCGATTTTGTTACAATAGTGCTTTTTCTTAGCGTCAAAAATGAGATTTTTGTATTTAGCTACCGACTCTTTATACAAGGATTTGGCTTCCTGATTATAATCTTTCCGCCAGTGTCTCTCTCTGTTTCGCCACTGTTGCTTTTGTGTGCGTGGTTCATCCGTATACCACGGGGCCGAAGGGGTAGATCTATTACGTGACCGTTGTTTAACTTGAACCAGGTCTTTGGCTGCGGAACTAACCCAGTTGTGATATTGGGAAGTAGCAGTATTGGGGTCTGGAGATAACGTGGGGAAGGTATCGTTGAGCGTGGTCTTCAGCCTGCATTCATCTATGTCATCCCATGCCAAATAGGGTTGGCGAGGGTTGGGGTTGGATTTGTTGACCTGGGAATCATGTATTTGTAGTGATGTCAGGATGAGGTGGTGGTCAGACCAAGTTAAGGGTAGTATTTGTGTGACTTGGAAGCCCGTGGCATTGGAAAAAATGCCATCTAACGTGTGACCTCCTTCGTGCGTGGGTGAATGAACCAGGGGAATAAGGCCGAAGGTAGCCAAGTCGGCTGATAGCGTGGCTGTATCGGGGTTGTCAGGAGCATCAAAGTGAAAGTTAAAATCACCTAGAATGGTGAAGGAATTATCAAGTGCAGACGTTTCCAAAAAGGACCTAAAAGCACCAATAAAGTCGTGTCTGGGCCCTGGAGGGCGATAAAGGAGGATCCCTTTAAAGGTGTATGATGGGGACAGTTTGATTGCAAATTCTATGGCTTCGCAGGAAGTCTGTGGAATAGTAGTGAACCTTACAGTGTAGGTGTCACGAGCAATGATGGCAATACCACCTCCTTTTTTCTTGGTTTACCTGTCTAATCTATGGGTGGTATATCCTGCCGGAACGGCTATGACTAGGTCCGGATCGGATGCTTGGCCCATCCATGTTTCTGTCATGAACAGAAGATCTATTTTATAATCATGGATCAACTCGTGAATGTCTTGGCTGTGTTTGCCAAGCGAGCGGACATTCGTGAGTGCTATAATGTGGGTTTTTGTGGAGTGGAGCTTACCACCCTGGGGTTTGCAGATAGGAGGTATCCTGGTGTGACAGCCAGGGCAATAAGTGACTGGGTTAGTGAACAGAGAGTTTGGATGGGATATGATGCATGTTTGACTGGTCGTGGGGCGGAGACGCTGGAGCTGGGCGGCCGAGTAATGAATACGTGGGGGCAAGGGGGACGAACCAGGGGGGGTGGCCCTAGGCCCGGGCCAGGCGCGGACGGGCGCAGACGGGCTTGCCTTTGGCGCGCCTTCGGCGAATATGAACATATGTTCTTTGGTTTTAATGATTATATAAAACTATCATCGTCTAAATAAACGAAGTTGCATTTAATGGGCAGTGAGTGACAGAAAGAAGAAACAACTCTCTTGTAGTACATTTATTTCCTCTCACTTGGGAGCAATTCATGAACGTGTGTCCACCTCAGACAGAGGAAGCAGTGGTTGCTGTTCCCCATTTTCACAGCTGTGCTGTCTGAAGCTCATGCACAAAATAAGAAATTTCAAGTAAAGAATGTGCACTTTAGGCAGTACAATAGTTCTAAAAAGACACATGGCTCAGCTCCCCACTCACACAATTGTTTAAGATACATCCTTACTTTCATTTTGAGGCCGGCCTCACTCATAGCAACTGTAAACCACTATTCACACTACACTACTATATTGCTGCTTACCCTTTCACAGTCTGAAGTTATTGAGGTCCTTTAAAGCTCAGTGGTAATACAGAACAAGCACTGGCAAAGTCAATCGGTCTGGACTTTAAATTAGCTACAGTACCTCAAATAATCACTAGATGTCTATCTCAAGTCAGAAGATCTAGCAAGAAGTCTTTAACAAGACTGCATCCCTTCAAAACTGTACTAGATGTCCTGCTCAAGCCATAAGCAACTGCTTAACAAGTCTGTCACAAACTGCAATAACATGTTGTTACTAAATGTCCCTCACAAGTAACATGCAACTGCTTCAAATATCACTCACAACGTTGAGGGGGTGTGGCTTCAACATGAATATGTACATATCCCTTTTTGCTACTCTAACTAATTGCGCTTGATTTCAAAAGGGTAAGTAGTATGCCAATGTTGGTATTTTCCTTCATACATACCGTTGGGAAACAGTGGCACTATATTTAGGTCCCTATGAAATGCCCACTGCCTTAGGCTACGGTCATTACTAGAGATTTCTCTTGAGTCAGATGTTAACTCTTCAAAATTATTTCCACCAGCTGCAGCTCCTCAAGACATTATTAGAGGTCACTCGAGTCAGATACAAAAGCATGGATAGTCTTTTATGAAGCTGCAGCTCGACAAGTTGTTACTAGGTGTCCCTCTCAAGTCAAATGCAAAAGCATTGATATTCTTTCATGAAGCTGCAGTACCACTTTTTGTTAATAAAGGTCCTGATCAAGTCAGATGCAGCTGCTTTAAATGACCTGCACCAAGCTGAGGGCTGTGGCTTTAGTATATGCATTTTCCTCAGGGCATTACTAGAGCTCACTCTTGAGTCAGTTGCAACAGTAATGAAATTCCTTCATGAAGCTACAGCTCCACTAGTCTTCACTAGGTGTCTGTCTCAAGTCAAATGCAAAGGTACAGATATTATCTAATGAAGGTGCAGCTCCACAAGTCGCAACTAGAGCTCCCTTTTGAGGCAAATGCAAAACCATTTTAACTCTTTCATGAAGCTCTAGTTCTAATAGTCATTAATTACTATGTGTCCCTTGCAATTCAAATGCAAAAACATTGAAATCTTACTTGAAACCACACTTCAACTAGCCGTTACTTGGTGTCCCTCTCAAGCCAGATGCAAAAGGCATTTACATTTTTTCGTAAAGCTGCAGTTCCGCTAGTCGTCACTAAGTGTCCCTCACAGGATATAAGCAAAAACATTGCAATTTTTTTTATGAAGTCACAGTTCCACTAGTCATTACTAAGTGTCCATATCAAGTCAGATTCAAAAGCACTGATATTCTGAGATGAAGCTGCAGTTCCATTTGTTGTAATAGAGGTCCATTCAAGTCAGATGCAACTGCTTGAAATGACCTGCAACAAGCTGAGGCGATGCAGCTATAATATATGAATTTGCATACACATTTATGCTATTGTAAGCACTTGTCCATATTTTTCTTAGGTTTAATTAATTGCCAAAGCTGTTTCATAACAATGAGTCAAGATGATATATTCTATATTTCTATTAAAGGAAGAGAAGGCACACTACTACTTATAGGAGCTTGTATTCACTGATAAGTACAATTGTGTTTAGAAAACTCATTTTGGCTGTTTATTTTTAGGTGGGTGTGAGGGCATGTATAAACTAGTGAGTTTTTGCTTGGAGAGGTGGTGCAGACCCACCGCTGGGAACATGTTTTGAGTTCTCTCTCAAGGCAGATACAATTGGTTGAAATGTCAGTCACAAACCTGAGGAAGGTGTAGCTTCAACCTAAAAATCTGCATATTATACTCTTGCTACTCTAAAGACTTGTACTAATTTTCTCTAGTACGAATAAGTATACCAAGGAAATCAACATTGTAATTTACAATAGGTTTCTTGAGAGTTATGTAAATAGTTGATCAAACTTTACTGTACATAGAGACTGACAGTCAGTAGGATGCCTAACTGTCTAACAAGGTCTATTATTAGGGTCCTGTTTTTTTTAGGTACATGTGAACATTTGCAAGGGCGAAATGCAGTCGCTAAAAGTGAAAGCAACCCAAGGCTGGACTATTGATCTACAAATTCAGCTGGGGTGGAATGGAGTATAATTTGAGTGACAGACGAACGAACCAATGGTGAGAGAGAGTTGGCTGGAATCCGTTATATATGTATTTTTGTATGTTTCTTTGGAAAAGATGAGGCTGGTAAGACGTCTTTAGGTTAGACCTATAAACGTCTTGTAAGATTTACTGGATATTTGTACTGGTCTGCGAGTCACAAGTTGGAGGGATGACGGCATTTAAGAAAAATGTTCTGACTACTACAGGTTTAATGAGAAATAGTTGAAAATGACCCACAAAGACAGTATTACCACTGCTTAATACCCATTTCATCAAAATGTTGCCACCACATTTACTAGGATAGCCTAAACAAGGCCTGTGTTTGATGGATTGTTCTTTGTTTTGTTACTCAAAGGTCAGCCCGTTATGCCAAACGTCTCAGAGGATTGCAGGCACAGTAGCTTCGTATTTGCTGCTCAAACTCAAAAGGTGATTTAGTCATTTTATCAGGAACGGAAACTACATTGATTTCACTCCAATTTCATGGAGAGAATCTCTGTTTTAGCATGAATTGCTCGGATATAGTCTCATGCAATACTTGGGTGAAGTTCGAGAGAAGAGGGAGGTGAGGATGTACTTAGAGAGGAGGTTATAGCAGATGTTCTTAGGACGGATGAGACATCCCAGAGCATTAAGACTCTTCAGGAAGATAGCACAGTCGGTGTATTTTTTCAGGGGCACAAAATAAAATCTGAGACAGGGAGATTAAGCCTGTAATTCTTATGAAACAGATAAAATGCATACTATTGAACTTATACCCTGACAGCTTTATGAAGCACTGACTCGTGTAAAGAAACCTCCCAGTTAGCCAACATGTCAAAGCATCTGAAAAGTAGGTAGGGCTTGTCACATATATGTTCAAGTTTCTGCTTTTTTGCTGCTAAGTAGGGGTCACTACCAGTTGCACCCGCCAAGCATGGCCAGAGCTTTTTATGCACTTTGGTGTATACATATGTGAAAACAAACCCACAAAAGAAGAAGTCACTACCAGTTGAAGCAGCACCCACCTAGGAACATCCTGACCTTTTTATACGCTTTGGGATATATGTGTGTCAATACACACATACACACAATTATCTTTTCTTAAACTTTACACACTGCTAAATGTCTTCTGAGTATCACAGAAAATACGAGGTAACCACCAAAACACGTTTTTTTGTTGTTTATGTTTCAGGATTATACTACAGGAATCTCAAGAGATTCTGGAAAATTCTCTAACCCACAACTATTTGTGGCATGCTTGATCATCAGAGATATTTCCAACCATGGTAAATAACATCATGGCGGACGAAACCATTACTGGGAGTTCTCAGATAAATATTTCTTGGATAGTCGCAGGGATCCAATACAACTTAAAAATATCTTGGGATATACCCGGAACTTATCCTGTAATCTTGGGTATCCCAGATATGAGTTAAACCTTAACAAATCCGGGTACAGGATAAGATGCAATGTCCACCCGTGGTGTTATGCCAACATGTTTCGGCCATTTGGAAAGCCCATAGAGGTCTACGGCCAATATCAGTACTACTATGATCCCTGCCTGGCTAATCACTCAAGCCTTGCAAATAATAAGACCTAATGTTCCTGAGATCACTATGGGCTTTCCGAATGGCTAAAACCTATTGTCTTAGGAACATGGGAGAATGGACACTGCATCTCACTCTATACCTGAATGTGTTAAGATTTTAATCATATCTGGGATACATATGATTAAAGGATGAGTTCTGGGTATATTCCAAGATATTTTTAAGTTGTATTTGGTTCCTCTGATTATCCAAGAAACATTTATGTAAGAACTCCCAGCAATGGCTGAGTCTGCCATGGTGGTATTAACCTGCCACCGTGTCACAAATCGCTGATGATGAAGCATGCCATTATAAATTGTGGGTGAGATGATTTTTCAAAATCTCTTGAGATTCCAATAGGATACTCTTGAAACACACACACAAGAAAGTTTCTTGGTGGTTACATGGCATTTTTATTGATAATATGTTGTGATGTGGAGGATATGTCTAGGCGTTTATCCCTCTTTCTCTTCAACTGTTAAATTACATGAGGTCGTCTTACCTGTGATGTGGTAGACCGAGTTGAACCCCAGTCCGAATCGCCCCACGGTATTGGGATCCTTCAGTTTGACACTGTTCCCTGTGCTCTGGATTCCTTCCCAGTCATCATCAGAGAAGGTGGCGTTGTTATATGCCAGCATAGCAGGACCTGATGATGGCAGAGAGAGAGATTAATCAATGGAGATAACAAAGGACGTGAAGGACACACTTTACAGGAATCTCAGTATCTGGAATGGTCAATAAATGTATTCCATTCACTTGACCCAGAAGAGGGAGCACGATCCAACTCAAACTAAAGAAGTAAAAATCCTCATTGCATCATTGAAGTCAAACATATCCTTCTCTCTATCAGTTAAAAGTAGCAAGGGAAAGTACTATGAACTGTCTAAGCTCAGAAAGGTGCATGAAGCACTACAGATGGACAGGATATTTACACAAAATTGGCTGGGATATTATAGAAAATCACTCTACACTAAAGAGTTAATATTTTTATCAGAGTAGATGCCTGGAAAAAGTACCAAAACGATTTCAAAGATAGCCTCGATTTGTAATTAGGCTCTGATGGGGCAGTGCCTATTCCATTTCTGTAGGCACCGCCCCATCAATTACACTTGGCACTTCATCTTATCTCCACCTAGTGACCTCTTTCCTGTCTTCATTCAATCACTAGTCTTGGGGCACGATTGGGAGTCTCTCCCGGTTCACCTAGAACTGTGAAGTGGTCTGTTATGAAATTCTTAGTGCAATAAAACATCTATTACTTAAATAAATTCAATAAAAAAGCAAGTTAAATTAACTTTAATCATTTTGAAGAGCCAACCATTTTCTGCTGACATTTAATCGGTGGCTATGTTGAGCATCATCAGGTTGTTAGTGATGGAAGACCTGGTCTACAGATCCAGGGAGCACATAGATAGGCTGCCTATGGAGCTTTCTCATGAAACAAGCAAGATCATGACAAAATGTTTGATAGAACTCTTTGCTCACTGCATTTGTAAGTTCCCATAAGCTGCAAGAAATTAACTTGTTTGGGAAGAAACCTATAGCCCTGCAGATTCACATAATAAATGCATTTTAAATCTGGGAGAGTTACTTTGTAGCTAAAATATTGCCTCAGGCTTAGGACTTCAGGTGTGCAAATCATTTTTACTAAATTCACATTAATCATAAATTTTCTCTATGTAGGTTTCCTCTTAGGATTTGAGGAAATATACTATTTCTGCTGAGTTTATGAAATACGAAAGCATTGATAACATAATTTATGAGTTTATTCTTAAACCTAAACTGGCAGATTTTTTAACAGGCAGAACATACTCCTTCGTTAGATTAATTACAAGCTGCATGCACATTTGCAGTTTTGTTCTCCTTCAGTTAGACCAAAATCCGCTGTTGAAAATCCCCTTCCCCGAAACATCCTACAGTGGTGTTTGGGAATTTTACACTTCATTTGAGAACGTATTCCAACTTATTTGCTTTTGTTTTAAATTCATGAATGGGTGGGCGCATCCACTGAAAGTCTTAGAGAAAACTTTGTCCTCCAACTTGGGTACAAATGTTCTTACCCAAACACTTGACTTACAACAATGAAAAAAACATTCTAATGGAGGAAATTCTACCAATGTATTTGCACTTTAAGCACATAAAATGTCACGGATGTGGCATTTACTAAGTGCACTTTATAAATTCAGGTGACCAAACCATGTTTTGAACATAGTCCTGCAACCCTAAGCAGGACAACTGGGGAAGTTACAGTGGGGGCCAACAGGGATGGAAAACTGCAACTCAAAGGTGTTACTCCATGAATTCTCATCAGGAAAATCGTTAACACTTCTAAACAGGTTCTGCTTTAGTTTGCATACCTTGGAACTTGTCTAAGTCTTCTGACCAGAGAGTTTCCTTTCCATAATCCCTCTCATCATGGACAAAAATGACTTCACTGGCACCAGCATCGTCTGCATTCTGGATCAACTCCTGGAAGCAGGTGTGAAGAAGAAAGAATGTTTTAATCCTTGACAAAGTGCTACTATACCATTCCACAACACATATCTTCTCTTAGCCACTTTCTTCACATTTACTCTTGGGCTAGATACAGTCCTATTGATGTACCACACAAGCTGAGCACTAATGAATAGGAACATATGCTGGGCAATGCAGGTCTAGCAGAAACAATGGTTTTTCAGAGTCTTTCTAAAAGAAAGAACATCCTGAATCTTCTTGAAAGCAGGAGTCAATTGTTTCTACTGTTCGGCTCCTAAAATGTGAGAAATTGACCCCCTTTTATTCTGGCTGTTTGCAGCAGCAGTTGTCCCAGAGAGCAAAGGGCAGCCAGGCTTATAGGATTGTATACATTTGGACCTACATGACCTCCCTGAGAGAAATGTAGGTACTTGAATTGAATTCTCTGCTCCACTGGTGGGCCGGAGCTTTTTACGTGCTTCTGACCATGTCCTACTATGGCAGGCAAGGGGAATTGCCAGTCTTAGGAAGCAAAGATTGTGGTAACTAAAGCTGCTACAAATTGCATAACGTATAGGCACAAAATGGAGGTCCCCCTTATTTGCATTAATACCTGCCCTCAGGATACTCTTCCGACAACAGATTCTTGGTGGTTCAGAAATACACTATTTCCTCTTTGGAGATGTCCAGGACAGGTCCAGTCACCTTTTATCAGGTCACTACACAGAAGGATGGCAGACAGGCAGCCTTGGAAGAAGCCCACCAAAATTTCCTCTGACTTTGGTATAAAGAATGAGGAAGGAAAAGATTTTCACAATGCAGTGTCTCCCAGAAATAGAATATCCTGGTGCTAAACTACTCCCCCGATCCATGTGGAGCAGCAAAGACAGGTTCGATAAACCATGTTTCCTGTAAAACGCAGAGGGATCGGGGATGGAATGTAAATACAGGACAGCAGGAGCGTTCCTCTGTTGGCCAAAAATGATTATGAATCATTAGGCGATTGGAGGTAGAGCAGTGAAGAGCCATTGAGGGAACACATTTAGAACAAGTATTGTTAAAATTAATAGTTTTGGTGTTGGCCACCAGCCTTCTGGCAGTTCTTGTATTGTTTTGTCATGGTTTGTGCAAAAAGTTATTGTCTGGTAATATGCCGAGCCCTCGTCAATCTGAAATAACACAATCATTTGCTACAGCCAAAAACTTTTTTTTGCTCTAAAAAACCCCCACACACATTACCATACTGCTCCCTAGAACTGAAGTGAGCTACTTCGGGTTTGGATGTGTTCCTTGTGAAAGGAAGGCATGCTCTAACTCTTAGTGAAATATGCCAATGGCTGAAGTGGATTGATGCATTGCTTGAAGGATACCAATAACAGACTAATATATGAAGTTGGTCTGAAACCCCTTTAATTAACTAAGGGCAAGATGTACGATGCTTTTTTCATGTGGTAAACGGGCCTATTCACAGAATCAGGGCATTTGCGACCGGAAAAAAGCATTTTTCAATATACCAAATTTTATTTTGCGATTTGATAACCTATGACCGAATCGTTAATAGGTTTGCGATTCAGCATTAGGAAGGGGCATGTTTAGAGCACCCCTTCCTAATAGGGACTCACAGTGGTATATGTGAATGTTTTGCCACTGTAAAGTGGTCACAAAACCTTCACATACTTCAAGTAGGTGTAACTCATTCAAAAACAGAAAGGAGTTCCCAAGGAACCACTTCCCCTTTGTGAATGGTTGAGGGAACGTTTTTTAAAAGCTGGCAGTGGTCCCACGGTCAACGGCCTACTCTTAAAAAATAAAACTGAAACGTTTCATTTTTCTTTTTGTAACACATCCCATTTTCCTTTAAGGAAAACGGGCTGCATTTTAAAAGAAGCATTTGCAATGCAATAGGTTTCGCATTTACGCGAGTTTCGGCTATTGGCATTATAAATGACAATGCCTTTTATTTATGTTTTAAAAACCAAAACATAAATAAAAGGCACTGTCATTTGCAATGGCAATAGCTCAAACTCACAGAAATGCGAGACCTATTGCATGGCAAATGCTTGTTTGAGACAGTGATGTGGCATATTCAATGATCTAGTCTAAACTTCAAGCTACATTTCTAAATTTGAATCTGTTTTAGATTCTTTAAGAGCATTACAATTTCTAGTTTTAATGTAAAATGCTTTGTCACTCAGACCTACAGTGTTCTATCTTTGTTTCCAATATTCCAAAAAGAGCTAAATCTGCAGTCGTAGAAGGACTATGAGGGTCACATGTGGTTCTATTGGAAGCAACAGGAAGAAAGAAAAAATGACAACGACGGACTGTTTAGAGGCATCAAAAGGCGCATGAAGTGATTTGCTTTCATTAATGATATACTATAATAAATGTTGATGTTTGAATAAAATAAAGAATGCATCAGCATCGCTCAGTAACATTGTGTACCACACAAAGGGGACCATATGGCAAGTGGTAAAACCAGCGGTAAGGCGTATTATGAAGTATCTGAGTAAAGAACAGGCCGCATGACTGACTATTTACAAAGCTACAAGTGGTTCCGTTGCGTAAGCACCACGAGGTACTAGTTTAGAACCAAAATATTTCTTCAGAATCACTATTGAATTATACCAAACAATCCTGAATGTACCACAACTACAACAATTTAATAAAAATATATAAATGTATTACTTATTTTGTTTTGATTTTTCTGTTTTTCAGACACATTTTGCAAACGCTTTGCACAAAAAATATATACAGGCTGTCTAAAAAAGGCACATCAAAGCCAATTCTTCTCCTATATTGTTATTTACTTCTAACACATCTCTTCAATTGTTTTCTTTTGGCTGAACATTATTGAACATTCCAGGATATGCCAATCCTGTTTTAGGATTCTACTTAGTCAAATAAAATAGAATTCCAAAGTGATGTTTTCTTTATTTCTTTATGTTCAATAAGAAAATAAATATTTTGAATTTAAACAACATGAACTCTCGGTGTCCTGATGTTCTTGTTTCAGCTGTTCCTAGTTCAGAATGTTTGTAAATGTTCTATGTTTACACCCCGAGGATGAGCCTGGATCACTCTGGTTTCACCTACTTCAGTGCTTTCGGCCAGTGATACTATGTCCCTGATAGTTTCACATATGTGGTCTCTCGTGTTCAAGATAGAAGGAGGTCAGGTCATAGGTGAGGTAATCCATGTCAGGTCATCGATGATGTAATCCAGGAAAGATCATAGTTGAGGTAATCCAGGAAAGGTCATAGGTGAGGAACTCCAGGTAAGGTCATAGGTGAGGTAATCCAGGTAAAGTCATCGATGATGTAATCAAGGTAAGGTCATTGATGATGTAATCCAGGAAAGATCATTTATGATGTAATACAGGAAAGGTCATCAATGAGGGAATCCAGGTGTGGGCATTGATTATGTAATCCAGGTAAGGGTAATCAGTGAAGTAATCCAGGAAAGGTCATCAATGAGGTGATCCAGCAAAGTTCATCGATGATGTAATCTAAGTAAATTCATGGGTGAGGTAATGCAGGAAAGGTGATCAATGATGGAATCCAGAAAAGGTCACTAATGAGAGAATCCAGGTAAGGTAATCAATGATGTAATCCAGGTAAGGACATCAATGAGGTAATCCAGGTAAGGTCATCAATGAGGTTATCCAGGAAAGAACATCATGGTAATAAGCATTTGTTAACTTTTGTTATGTTGACACAGAAAGTGTTGAGGGTCCTATTTTACGTGTTGCAACATCTTTGGGAGGGCGGAGCAATAGAAATGCTAAGCACCATTGGCAGAGTAAACAGAACAAGGTGGCTAGACAGGAAAAATTCATATCATCAATAACAGCAACGCAGTCAATATGTACTACGTAACCGCGGGATATATATACCAAAACAAATTTATTTTCTTTTTATCTAGTTTATCAGAATTTCAGAAACACAAGGACAAACCAAAGACTGTCACGACAGTGAATTCAAGGGTACAATATCTACAAATATACAATTTTACAAATATACAATACTTACAAAGTGAATGAAGCAAAACAAATAAGAACAAATAGGAATGACACACCAATAAACAATGAAGTAATTCAGTGTTCAAAAATCAATTGCATTTATATACAATGAAAAAATTCGTGCAAAAGCAGGGGTACAACCAGTCCATGGGACTATGAAACCAAGCGACAGGCGGGGGCAGATGGATTAGGACGCCTGCCTGCCTGACAGAACCCGTGGTTCAATGTTTATATTGGGTTGCACAGCTAGGATGCCAAGTAGTGGACAAAATCTTTTCCTAGATGCACCCTTTTGAGTAACCACAGGGTGGAGGTGTCGACACGTTTCGAACCAGAGTGTTAAAGGTTCTCTTCAGGACGGGGACTGGGAACAGTGAGTCTGCACGGGGCAAGGAGTTTGCCGTGGTGTCGGTAATTCGCAAAAGGGGTGATTGTTTCTGTGGTTGACCAAGTGTTAATCTCGTAGAGATGCTGCCCACCGCGCGGTACACGATCAAATTAGGGAACGGCTCACATTTTAACTGTGTTGTCTTTAGAAAGCTTAATAAGCGGCTTTGGCAGATTAGGGCGTCTGGTCACAGAGGCCAATTTGGAGCCGGCGGGCGGTTTCACAGTGAGCCGGGACTTGTTATTAGAGGATTCAATCTCTCGCTTCCGAGGGAACACATAGTCTATCAGTTAAGCACCATTGGCAGCATGGTTCATCGCATCAGAGAAGTGTTCAGGGGATCCTGGGAAAGGTAGTTTGTTAAATAAGGGCTGTCAAATGATTGGATGATTAAGAGGATGGAGAGAAGGTTCACAAAATAAAAAGGAAACGTCGTGAAGAGGTGGTTTACTATTTAGTAGAAAGGAAGAAAGGAACACACTGTGAAGATTTGGATATGTAAGTACTAGATATCTTTTGACTGAGGGGGTGTAGAATAATACAGTAAGAAGGGAATAATCTAGAATCACTGAATAAACTGTTTTGGTGTGTGGGAGAAGTCTGCTGAAGTACATTTTTTGATGGAGTGCTGTAAAAAATAGAGGGAAAACGTGTTATAGGAACTTAATATAATTTAGGCAACGATAAGCTTTGAAGTGAACTGATGCAGTAGGCCATATGATGTAACATTGTTTTTTTAAACATTTGCAGTGAAATCCCTGATGAAGGGCAGATAAATTGCCCGAAATGCATTGGATTAAGGATATTAAAATGTACCCGTCGTGTTACAGGAAGAAAAGGCCGGTTTTGGCAAACTGCAATATTTGAAAAATTGGGAACACATTAAACTGTCGCACATGTGATTGTCATCTAAGAACTGTATTGTCTAAAGGATTGGATTTTGGCAATAAAAAAGAAAAAGTAAAGTGAAAAACGAAGGAACCTTTTTTTGAGGTACATAACTGTGCCTCCGAAAAGGAGCGCAGAGACGCTCCATTCTTGTTTGAATTGTCATGGAAAGTGGTTGCAGGGCAATAACCACTATTTCTGGGCTGCACGCAAAAGGATCACAATTTGATGAAACTTTAACCCTCTGGATAAATTTGGTGTGCATTTCGTCATTCGTGTACGTAATCCAGGAAAGTTCATTGATGATGTGGTCCAGGTGAGGTCATCAATGAGGAAATCTTGGTGAGAGGATACGTGGTGTGGCAGGGAGACTCCCTCCTACAAATGAGTGCGCTGTTTTTCAATGAAACACAGCGGTTTCTTCTCCACTTTTTTCAAAATATCATATTCGAATTATTCCATATATAATCGATCAATAATCCATGCTAGATCTGTATTTGATTTGTAGTTTTATTTCACAATTTCATGTAAGATAATTTGCCAATCATCAAAACATCTTATGTTCCCAATGCATTTCGGGTCTCATACATTGGACCCTTCATCAGGGGGCTAAGGAATGAAAGGAAACAGGACCAATTAATTCACTGTCCAATGTATACATAATCAATATAACGATATATGTACTAACTTTGATTCTCAAACCTGGAATCTATGTCTGACTTCTCAATATTAATACATGAAAGCAATACAGTTGCACTTTTCTGAATTCGGACTAGTAGGTATATCGCTATGGTATAAAAACACATGAGCTGGTAGTACACGATCTCTTAACTGTGCTAGACATCAAAAACATCCGCTCGTTTTTCAGTTCAACTTACATTCGACCGTCCGGTCTGTAGCGCAGAGTATACTGGCGTCTCGGCGTTCACAATTTTGCGCACCAAAAGTCAAGAGATGACTATCGAGTAAAGTTTCACGCACGTGATCGGAAGGTCTTCCAATCACGGCAGAGTATTACTCCGGTCATGTGACAGGGTCCGTGTTGGCTTCACGGAAGTGAAAATAGGTGTAACAACAAGTTGCTTATGCGTATTGCGGTAGGTATGCAATCTATACTAATAGTTACAAAATGCTTTACCATGACAATATGAATATTCAAAAGAAATAAACACTGATAAACAAAATATAATGAATAATGAAGTTCAAATAACACTTCAAGGTTCACGGATATAGTTCAAACCCATAGTTGCCAATTTTACAAAAAACACGAATGTTCAATTCTATCATTGAGCCCAATGGGGTGGGCCGTATTAAGTTTTTTGATCCAGTGGTATTCGCATCTAAGTCTTTGCTTAGAAGGATCCAGGTTGCTGCGTGGAAAGATTCTCTCTAAGACCATATATCTGAGTTGGGAAATTTGATGTCGTGCTTCAAGCCAGTGGCATGCAATGGTAGATTTAGAGTTCATGAGTCTAATATTGCTCTTATGTTCAGTTATGCGTGTTTTTACTTTTCTTTCCGTCTGTCCTACATAGGTTTTGCCACACGGGCATTTGATGGCATACACGCAGTTCATCGTATCACATGTACTATTGTGTTTCAATTCAATTAGATGCCCTTTAGTGGGGTGAGTAAATTGGTTTCCGGTAATCACATTTCCACAATGGATGCAGTTTTGGCATTTTTGCATGCCTTTAAAGGTCATGGTAGTTTTCTTGGGGGTATTCAACGACCTTCCGATCACGTGCGTGAAACTTTACTCGATAGTCATCTCTTGACTTTTGGTGCGCAAAATTGTGAACGCCGAGACGCCAGTATACTCTGCGCTACAGATCGGACGGTCGAATGTAAGTTGAACTGAAAAACGAGCGGATGTTTTTGATGTCTAGCACAGTTAAGAGATCGTGTACTACCAGCTCATGTGTTTTTATACCATAGCGATATACCTACTAGTCCGAATTTAGAAAAGTGCAACTGTATTGCTTTCATGTATTAATATTGAGAAGTCAGACATAGATTCCAGGTTTGAGAATCAAAGTTAGTACATATATCGTTATATTGATTATGTATACATTGGACAGTGAATTAATTGGTCCTGTTTCCTTTCATTCCTTAGCCCCCTGATGAAGGGTCCAATGTATGAGACCCGAAATGCATTGGGAACATAAGATGTTTTGATGATTGGCAAATTATCTTACATGAAATTGTGAAATAAAACTACAAATCAAATACAGATCTAGCATGGATTATTGATCGATTATATATGGAATAATTCGAATATGATATTTTGAAAAAAGTGGAGAAGAAACCGTTGTGTTTCATTGAAAAACAGCGCACTCATTTGTAGGAGGGAGTCTCCCTGCCACACCACGTATCCTGTTATTGCAAGACAAGGGCTAGGACGCCTTGTGACATGAGTTGCGCTAACTAAGAACTACTACAATACATGTTCATAAAACTTTACCACTACAGAGTGCACCAGGATAACAAGCTTCCAGAAATCTTGGTGAGGTCATCGATGATGTAATCCAGGGAAATAGAAAACAGAGGACTTGTTTCCAGATGGGGACTTTATTTTGACAACCTATTGTCTTTTAGGAGTTGTAGTCTTGGATTCTTTGCACTGAACCAACTGTACTAACACAGCTGATCTCAATGATGTGAAAAAGAAAATAAGTCCTAGAGGCTGAAATATGGGATCCTAACATGATAGAGCTAAGTGGCATCTCTACATGCACACCATCCCTTAATGTTATGTTATAGTTATTTCTATAGTCACACTTATCTCCCGAAGTGTATCCAGGCGCTGGAGCAAGTGCGTAGGCCATCTGTTTGGGGTCAATAGAAGAGCCATGTCTTGAGCCTCTTGCAGGTCTCAAGAAGAAAGGACGCGGCCCTAAGATGAAGAGGGAGGCTG
Source organism: Lissotriton vulgaris (assembly GCF_964263255.1). NCBI lineage: Eukaryota > Metazoa > Chordata > Amphibia > Caudata > Salamandridae > Lissotriton > Lissotriton vulgaris. Next base: position 435,509,351 of record NC_141695.1, read on the forward strand.
TTGCATGTTTTGGGTGCAAGGTATGAGAAGGCAAGCCCTCCTGTTCTGCTTCTATGGATGCGGGGTGTGTTAGAGAGAGAGAGAGTGTAGGTATCTGATGGGTTGGTTGAAGAGGAGGTGGCAGCTGAGGTATGCTGGTCCTATGTTGTGCAGGGCCTCGTAGGCATCCGTTAGGAGCCTAAATTGGCAGCATTTGTGTTTTTGCAGCCAGTGGAGTTCTCTGAGGTGTGGTGTGAAGTGGGTACGACATGGGAGACCCAGGACAAGTCTAGCTGTGGATGGTCTCAAGTCGGTGGAGGAGGTGGGCTGGTATTCCTGCATAGAGAGTGCTGCTGTAGTATAGACTGCTAGTGACGAGGGCTTGAGTAAAAATACGCCTAGTGTTCATGGGGATCCATTTGAAGATTTTTTTCCAAGGTGCTTTCTGGTGCTGGGCACATGCAGATCTCAGAGCCAGGCAGTGGCGATTGTAGCAAAGCAGCCAGAACGAGCTGACCACTGCATCCTAGAGTGTTCACTTTGGGCCATCTATAGTCCAACAATAAATGCTTCTTGACGCAATAACACAGCTATCCCGTATAAATCTCCTGGATCGCAAGCGCCAAGATGGAAGGACAACAATGCACAAATGTTGACGGCTTGGTTTTTAAAAGAGAACTTGCAGCCTTTAGGACTTTGAGCCGCTCCAAAAGTCACGCGATAAAGAAAACTGGCAGTAACTCACTGCCCTCTATACCACAGGGGGTCTGGGAGAAGGGTCTAGGCGCTCATAGCGGCAGAACAAAGGCCTGATTTCCTGGAGTGGGTCAGTTTGATTGAGTAGGTTAGTTTAGGAAAAGCCATGTCTTTAACAGCTTTCTGAACCCAAGTAATGTTGGACAGCGCTTGATGTTTATTGGAAGAGAATTCCATAGTTTTGCTGTCTCAAGAAAAAAGCTTCTTCCGCCCCAGTTAGCTTTCCTGTACTTTGGAGTCTGAAGAAGTTTGTTCTGTGCTGAGCGAAGATGTCTTGAGGGGTGGTACCAGGTAAGATGTTGTTTCAGAAAGGCTGGGCCCAGACCATGTAATGCCTTATATGCCAGGCAGAGAGACCTACAGCCATATTCATCAACATGAATTGCGCTCGCAAATGGCCAGATTCTGAGAATCTGGCCGTTTGCGAGTGCGATTTTTGAATTTGGGATTCATCATCCCAAATACAAAAATCGCTATTACCGAAATCGCATATTTGCGAGGAATTGGATTTAAGGAATCTCTAATAGAGATTCCTTAAATCCAATTCATCAACCATTTGGAAATTGCGAATTCGCAATATTTGGTCGCAATTTACCACCAAGTCTGACTTGGTGGTAAATTGCGAAAAAAGAGTAAAAAGCACTTTAGTGCATTTTTCTCTTTTGCATGTTACACACACCCATGTCCTCTGGACATGTGTGTGCGCAACACCTGTTCAAATGTGCATTTGAGGGGTGCTACAGGGTGTCCTTTGGACACCCCTGGCACCCTTCAAATCGCAATCTTATTTGCGATTAGCAAATTGCTAATCGCAAATAAGGAATACTCCCCATTCATTCCTATGGGCCTTTTGGCCCATAGGAATGAATGGGGAGTTTTTCCTTATTTGCGATTAGCAATTTGCTAATCGCAAATAAGGAATCAGTAGGAATCGCAATAAATTTTGCTAATCCTACATGAATCCCGTTTTGCGAGTCCTTAATAGCGAATCGCTATAATTCGCTATTAGGGCCTCGCAAAACGGGAGATTGATGAATCAGGCTGCTAAAGTCTATTCTTTTTTTTTCATGGGGAGCCAATGGAGTTTTTTTAGGCCTTCTGAGATGGACTGAAATTTAGCGATGTTCAGTATTACTCTGTCAGCTGCATTTTGAGCCCGTTGGAGCTTGACCAGATGTTGTTTTTGGATGCCTAAGTATAGGGCATTTCCGTAGTCTAGTTTAGCCAGCGCTAAAACTGTGACTAACGTTTTCACTGCCTCTGGAGGAATTAAGGTGCTTATTTTACGTATGGATTTCAACGTCAGGAATGTCATTGATAAGACTTTGTTGACCTGATGTTGAAAGGACAATTTGTCATCAAAGATGACGCCCAGGTTCCTCACTTTTTGAATTGGGGTGGGGAGCGCACCCATGTTGTGTGGCCACCAGTTCTGAGCCCAAAAGGAAGTGTCTAATCCAAATAGCAGAACCTCAGTTTTAGAGCTGTTTAGCTTCAGACAATTCGACCCCATCCATAGGTTTATGTGATGCATACATTGTCTAAAGTTATCTGCTGTGTCTTTAGGGCTGCTTGAGATTGATACCACAATTTGGGTATTATCGGCATAAGATATTAGTTTAAACCCATGTTTCCTGATGATGTAGGCTAGATGCGTTACGTGGAGATTAAACAACGTAGGGCTCAGTGCGGAGCCCTGCGGCACTCCACAAGGTAGCGTAAATTCTTCTGAGCGAGAGGTGCCGACCTGGACATATTGGTTTCTGTTGTTCAGATAGGATTTGATCAATTTTAAGGCAGAGTTCTTGACTCCTGCATCTTCGGTCCGTTTGATTAGTATAGCATGGTTCACGGTGTCAAAAGCCGCCGACAAATCCAATAGGATTAGGGCGGCTCTGGCTCCCGTGTCTAGAATTGCCCGGATTTCTTCAGTTGCCGTGACCAGAGCAGTTTCTGTGCTGTGCCCCGGTCGGAATCCACACTGGGAGGAGTCCAGTATGTCTGCCGAGGAGATGAAAGCTGTTAATTGAGAGTTGAGCACTTTTTCCAGTACTTTAGCTGGAAAAGGGATTATAGCTATAGGCCTTTAGCTACTGGGTTCATTAGGATCTGCGCTGGCCTTTTTTAGTAGAGGCAGGATTGACACTGTTTTCCATGCATCAGGAAAGATGCCAGAGGTTATTACTTCTTTGTAAAGTGGGCTAAGTTGTTCGCTAAAAGTCTCTGGTGCCATGTGAAAAATCATGGGTGGACATGGGTCCGATGGTGCTCCAGATTTAATGGATTTGATGGTTTGAGTAGTTAGTTCAGTGCTTGGTGGATTGAAGGAGTCCAGGATGAAGTTGGGGGGGGGGGGGGAGTTTTTGGAGCGGAGATGGTTGTCATGTCATCATTTCCGTCTGAGAGAGACTGAAAGATGGTGAGCACCTTGTCCTTGAAATATCCTGCAAGTTGATTGCAGAAAGACTCACTAGTGTCTGTTTCTGGTGGTTCTGGGAGTTTGATGAGTTCCTTTAACCCCTTCCATGCTGATGACGACCCCCAGTCGTCATGCATCAAGGTGCTCGTGTGCTGAAGACAGCTGGCGGCCGTCATGAACCCGCTTATTCTTTAGAAGTGCCGCACAGGCGCAAAATCGCGGCCGCGCCCAAGGGGTTACCGTTGAGAATAGTTCTTTACTAGAATTGCCTGCTTGTTGTATTTTTTCTGAGTAGTATTAACTTTTTTTGTCCATTATCCTTTTTTTATAAGTGTTCAGTGATTGGGCATATATTTCTCTGTCAGCAATAGGATAGTTGCCTCTCCATCGCCGCTCGGCTTTTCCACAAATCTGCTTCGGTTTGCGCAAGGTCTCGCAGAACCAGGGTTCTGATTTCTTTGTGCGCTTACTAGTGACACTCCTTTCCGGTGCCAGCAGGTCTATTGTGGACTTAACCCAGTTGTAAAAACTGTTTGCTGCTAGGTTTGACTCTGCTTTAAGGTCAGGATAAGAGGATGCTAAGATGTGTTGCAACTGATGGGGAACAATGTTCTTTAAATTGCGTTTTGTTAGTGTTTTGTGAGGGATGTGAGGGTTTGGCGTGTGGTGTATGGTGGTTACTGTGAAAAGGATGGCTCTGTGATCTGACCATGGCAATGGCAGCACTTCTGTTATTTTGAGGTGAGGGTTAGATGTAAATATCCCATCCAAAGTGTGGCCAGCGTCATGTGTCGGGTGCCTGATTTTTTTCTCTAACGCTGCGCTGGCCATTGCCTCTGTTAGTGATAGTGTATTGTGGTCTGCTAGATTTTCAAATTGATAATTAAAATCACCTAGTATGCAGTAATCCTCAGAGTCAGTGCTAGCTTCTAATATTGGGCTTAAAATGTCTTCAAATTTTCATTTGTTAGTCGTGCATGGGGGTCTATATAGTAATGTTCCGTGGAAGGTGTAATTGTCACTTAGAATGATGCGAAAGGAAAGCAGCTCACAATCTGAGCTGCTGCCTGCTGGGGAGCCTTTAGCATCCAAAGAGTTGTTCACTATAATTGCTAATCCGCCCCTCCTTATGGATGGTCTGTTGTTTTTTATGATTGAGAAACCTTGGGATATAGCTAGGGCCAGATCAGCATCTGATGTGCTGTTTGCCCAAGTTTCTGTAACAAAAGCCATGTCCACTTCGTGGGCAGACAGTAGTTCCGCAAATTCGACATTATGGTTTATCAAAGAATGGGTATTGATAAGTAGTCCTATAAACGTTTTGGGAGCAGATTTATGTTCACGAGGGACAAGTTCCGTTTTTGAGCAGGCCCTCGTCTTTGTAAACCAAAACTTAATGTTGCAATGTGGGCATGACTTAGGCTCTACTAGAGGGTCAATCCTATGACATGGTGCTGTAAGATTAAATTTGTTGCGACTTCGTTGAGAGGCATTAGTATTTGTCCGTTTCATCTCCCCTTCCGAGGTGTCGTGGCCAGGGGTTCTGGCCCTGGGCCCGGTCCAGGAGCAGACGGGCTTGCCTTTGGCGCGCCTTCGGCACGCCGGCGGCGCGCCTGCTGCGCGCGTCCGCTGCTACATCCTGCTTTTATGTAAATGCAGCAGAGAGATGGCGCACAGGCAAGAGTCTGCCTCCTCTGACCCGGAAGTCAGCTAGAGTAGTTCAGGTTCAAACTGCCCTCCACAACAAACGGCACACACCACGGTGGAACAGGGCTTAGAACTGGCACAGGAAGGTAAGAGAATAAATTGGCAGCGCTACTTAAGAACAAGTTTCGTTTTTTTTAAAAACAAGTTTTAAAAAATTACAATATAGCAAACGATGTTCCTCAGTGTATCAGTTGCTGGCAAGCCTAATCGTTGCTCAGCACTTAGATGCGGATGAGGCGGTCCGGTGTGTTGCTCATTATTTTTTGATATGTTGAAGAGACTGCCTTAATGGGCATAGGGTCAAGGAACAGCCGGCCCTCCATAGGGGAGTGGTCCGGTAATTGTTCACCCTCAGGTAGGTGGTAGTGGGGTGCATGCTTTGCTTTAATTGCAGGTATCGGAATGCCTCCCTATAGTCTAGGTCATACTATGTCTGCAACTCACTAAAGGTTAATAGTGAACCCCCTCTCCAGAAGTTCCCCCGCTTATCTATGCCTATTAAATGCCAGCATGTGTGGCTGTGCAGCTTCTTCACCTCTCCCAGACTATCACTGTCCCATAATGGGGTCTCTGCTGTAAGCTTATTATCCCTTCCCAGGTGTCGGTTGGCTGCTTTCAATGCCTGTAGTACTGTTTGGGTATGAAATTAGAGCGTTCCTTTCTTTGCCCCCCCTTACCCCTGACCCCTGGCCCAGTGGTCTACCCTAAGGCCAGATTGTCTCTCCCACCAAACACCCAGTCATTTACCACTATTAGTTGGGCCGCCCAGAAGTAGGCTCAGAGGTCCGATACCACTATGCCTCCGTCATAGTATCCCAGCTGTAATTTTACTAGGAATACTCGTGCCTCTCCCCCATCCCATAGTAGCACCCTCAGTGTGCTGTTGACTTTGCTGAAGTATATGTCCAGGACCTTATATGGGGTGTTTTGGAGCACGTAGATCATGAGTGAGGGATCATCCTTTTGAAAAGTACAACTTTTCCCATTAGGGAAATGGGTGGCATGCTCCAGTGGGCCGCGTCTGCTTGAAAGCGCTCTATTTGGGGGAGCAAGTTGTACTGGAAAAAGTCTCTCACTTTTACATATGTAAACACCCAGATATTGGAATCCCTCCCCCATTACCCGGATCAGACATCGGATGGGCAGGTCCAGGTCTCCCATTGAGAGCGGGAAAACTAGGGACTGGTCCCATTTGATTTGATAGCCCCAGTAGCTCACAGAGAGGTTAAAGATGTGGATGGTTCTCGGTATCGAGGAGCAGACCTTGCCACATAGAGCAGGATGTCATATGCATACAGGGATATTCATTCCTTCCATTCTTCTCCTCCAACAACGCACCTGATCAAGAGGTCCCCTCGTATCCAGTTGCCAGGGGCGCCAGGGCGAAGATCATAAGCAACATGGGGTACGCCTGGTGCATGCCCTTGCTCAGCATGAACATCCAGGAGTTTTTGCCATTCACCCATACCCTGGCCAGCTGCTCAGTGTAGAGTAGGTGAACATAGGAGCAAAGCTTAAGGCCAAAACACAATCTGGGCAGAACTGCGAGGAAAAATTCCAATTCGACACTGTTAAATGCCATTCTTGCATCCAATGAGAGGACAACAGCATTCTCCACTCCTGATTTCACCATCAGGTACATTACTCCATAGAGAAGTCTCAAGTTGAGACGGGTATTAAGCGGTTTGCCAGGACCTTAGCCAACACCTTGGGCTTCATTTTGAGCAGCGATATGTGGAGGTAGGAACTGCAGTCCGTCACCGGTTTACATATCTTTGGGATTACTACTATTGTGGCTACTCTTTAATCTTCTGGGAGAGTCCCTGAGTCTCTACTAGCCAGGAACATATTGAGGAGATGAGGAGGGATCTTGTGGGACACACGTATAAACAGCTCCAGGGGGAGGCTGTTCGGCCCCGACACCTTCCCTGACTGCAGCTCCCAAAGTACCCCTTCTATTTCCGCTACCGTCAGGTCGACCTCCAGAGTCTCCCTATCCTCCCTTGAGAGTGTGTCCAGTGCCATTGTTTACATGAGTCTGCACAGTCTGACCGGGATCTACTGGATTTTGAGCTGTACGTGATAAGCTACGATTGTCTCTGCCATTTCCCCACCTCTAGTATGCATTCCCTGTGCAGGGTCGTGGATCTCGGTCACCCAGTTTCTGACCCTATCTCGTTTATCTAGTCAGGCAATAAGTTTGCTGGCTTTGTCTCCCACATCGTAGAGTCTCCTTTGCACCACCAGGGCGTGGGCCCTTTCTGCGTTTTCAGCTATATCTTTAGTTCTTGTTGCCTGAGGCGTAGTTGACCTCTCAAGTCTACCTTCTGAGCTCCTCCCTTTAATATCTCGGTCTCCAATTCTTTGATACTTCATTCCAGGTTTTGGTTTCGCCACTTTTCTTCCTTTTTTTACCCCGATTAGAGCCTGAACCCATTCCTGTATTGCCACCTTATGTGCCTCCCACAGGGTGTTGTGCAAATCTACCGAACCTTCAATCTGTTGGAAGTATCTCTCTGTGCTTTCCATTAGCTGATCTTTTAGTTGTCTATCTTTCAAGTGCCACAGTGCTATTCAGGGTGGTAGGACGTTATCTACCGCTTGACCTACGAACCAGGTTAACACCGGGGAATGGTCTGAAATACCCTGCGCTAGGTGCTGAGTGTCCCAGAAGCGACCTATCCCATCGCGGAGGGTGAACAGGCAGTCTAGTCTTGAGAGGCTGCCATGCCATGCTGCTAGGTGTGTGTATTGCCGTTCCCTCTTGTTTTGGGACCTCCATAAGTCAGTCCATCCCACTGCCTCCGTGAAGTTGCTAAGGGGGGGCGTGGGGGGTTCCACTCCTGATCTCCCCTCTTTCAGGCCATATATCTAGCATTGTGGACATGACATTAGTCATGTCTCCTCCTAGGATCAGGAGTCCATTTGGCAGGTCTAGTAGGGTCGCTCTAAGGGAGGTGAGGGTGCCTCTCTGTATTGCTGGTGGGGCATAGGCTGAACCCGGATTTTGGACTTGCCCCACCCACTTTCCCGTTTGAAGCACAAATCTACCTTGGGGGACTCTCCAGGTTCGCTCTGGGGTATATGCCGTTGCCAACCAGAGTAGGATACCCGGGCCCCATGACTCAGAGGAGTAGCCCTCATGTGCAATGAGTGTGTACCCCCACCTACCCAGGGCCTTGCATGTCTGTCTCCTTAGGTGGGTTTCCTGCAGGAAAACTAGGTTGGGCTTTTGGAATTTTATATATTCCAGTACTAGTGTACGCTTAATCTCTGCCTCCAGTCCTTTTACATTCCTGTACATAATTTTATGTGCAGACTGGTTGGGTGCCCATGCCATGTATCACTACAATAATTGTAATAATTTTAGGTCAGGATCACTGGTTCTGTTGTAGACTCGAGGCTCCTCCCCATCTCTTGAGATATCTTTTGATTTGTTAAATTCTTCACAACTGCTACTAAAACTATGTGTAACTGAACTGTTCCCCAAGTCCCCCCTCCCTGCTACCCTGCCCTGTGGGATTTGAACTGCCCACCACCCCAATTTGCAAAGCAGCTGTCCCCCTCAAGTGTAACATAGCCATATTAGGGGGTTGCCTGCTCCACCCTGTCTACAATGTGAGTTCTTGCAACCCTGCTGACCCTCTGTGGGCAACAGGAGCGCCAAGTCTATTTCCAAGTGCTCAGGCGGGGACACACCATCCCCCCCCCCCCGGTCCATCTCGCCTGGAAGAGCAAAGAAGTCCCCAAGAGCTGGGCTTGACCTCATTTCGTCCCACCCCACCTACTTGCAGTTTCTTCTTGTGTCCAAGTTTTAAGGTTTTCCTGGGTTTACATCATCGTCCTGTCGGTTTTCTTCTTCACTCTGAGAACCCCCATCATGGCTGTTGCAGGGGTGGGCCCTTCACAGGGCCCTCCGGAATCCACCCTACTGCATTTGCCGCCCATCCAGCCAGTCCCAGACTTCTGCTGGTGAGTGGAAAACCAGGATTTCCCCTCTGCGAGGATTTGCAGCTTGGCAGGGAACAGTATCATATACTTCAGTTCATTATCTCTGAGGGCCCTTTTGATCTCCTCGAAACTCTTTCCTTGCTTCTGAATTTCGAGAGTTAAGTCAGGGAAGAAGCGTATTGTAGTATTTTAGGTCTCAGAATTGCGTCTCTGTGGTTGAAAATTCCAGCTATTATAGTGTACGGCTGGGCACCAGGTCTTGGCTGTGGGATTGGTGCTCTATGCTCCCTTTCGACCAAGAAGAACTTTGATAGGCATTTGGGAGGGAGATGTGTCATGGTCAAGTCTTCGACAAACAGGTCAAAACTTTGAGCCTCCACTCCCTCCGGTACCCCTACTATTTGTATATTACTGCGCCTGGAGCGTCCTTCCTGGTCCTAGACTCTCACCACTAGCATCTCTTGCTGTTTCGTTAGTCTACACACTTGTTCCTCCAAAGATTTAGAGGATGTCTGAAGGTCGTGAATATGTTTCTGCGCTGTTTTCACCTTATCAGACATCTTTTGGAAGTCCACCCATAGAAGACCCACATCTATAGTGACCAAGTCTAGTTTTGGTTCGAGAGAGGCCTTAAGGTCTTTTATTGCTGCCATTATGGCCCCAGGTGAAGGCCCTGGAGGGGGGGCGGTATCTCTGAGCTGGCCCCCACCTCTAGGTTTTGCCTGGTGACTGCATATTTGTCCATCTTGTTTGTTTGTGATTATCCATTGGGCTACACCATCTCACTGGAGTGCGAGTTTAGTTGTTGCCGCAGCCTCCGTGTCCCCTTGGTCAGGTGGTGGTTGAAGTTGGTCCAGCTCCAATGACGCCCCTGAGGTTTTCACTGCTCTACTCTGGGTTTCTTAAGCATGGGGAGATTTTCGTATGCTTCGGACCCCAGGAGATCACACTTCTTTCGCCTCCGGAGTCCTTCTGACCGTTCCCCCCACCGGAGTCTGGGTTGCCTTCGCTGCTCACTTAAATGGGGCACCCACGGCCGGCCATTCAGCTCTGGCTGACCAGATGCCCCCACAGTCCAGGCTCAATCGCAGTTTCTTACTTGGTTACGTTGGGGATTTTCCTTGTTACTGGGGCCTCCTGCGTCGTCAGGGCCAATTGGTTCCTGGTGCCCTGTTCAGTTCTTGTAGCCTCAGGTGTGGCCCTCTCCGCTCCCTCGTTTCAGGCAAACCCAAGCTGGCTCTGCATACTTCCCCCATCCCGGCTGCATGCCCTTCTGCAGCCTGAGGGGTACATTCCTTACGGCCTCTGGGCCTACGAGGTTCTCCGACCAGGGCGTCTGCCCAGCCGCACTCCAAATCGGTGCTGGTGCTAGTCGAACCCAGGACCCCATGCCTATTGTGGTCCTGAACTCCTCCTCTGGGTCTACCCATTGTGTTCTCTGGTTGCCGTTCATGGCCTCATCCGATTTGTCTCACCTCCGGTTGGCGGTCCACATTCTGCTGCTCTTCCTGGCTGCTACAGTCCGGCCTGCCCCTTCTGCACTTCCGTCCCAAGCCGGCGACGCCCCTCGTGTATTCCCCCCAGTTATAGCACGGCATGGACGTCACTGTCCATGCCGTGCTGGAACTTTTTATCTGTTCCCATTGCAGTTTTTAGGGCACCGCCATGGGAAAGACCAAAGGACCACAGACTGTATTACGAATTGTGCTATTACAACTCGTAATAACGCAGGCGGTCATAGTGCGGGTTTGGCACAGTGGAGCCGGCGCCGCTGCGCCAAACTCCTTATTAGGCCCTTAGTTTTTTTCCTCACCAACCCAATTGGCTTAAGAAAAGATGCTAACAAGAGACAACACACATTTCCTTTTGCTTTCTTTTCAAACCCCCCTTCAGAAGTTCAAGGTGCCCTACACAATTTGAACATTTGGAGGTTATTTTGATTATATTATCATGCGAACACTTTCAGGTCTTTATACAGACTCCTTGTACGAAACACCAGTTTCAGCCTTGAAAACCAGACCTTCACACCTTCTGCAAGCACTATTTAGTGAATGTTACATCCAGATTGTATGAGAATTTGACCAAGCTATGTTTCTGGTTTCTGGTTAGGATTCTAGACTTTCCTTGACATTTGTCACCCCTTTCTACATTTTTGAAGGCTCTGAAATGTTTCCACAAGTCTGGAGAATAGGATGCTGGTATGCATGAGATGATACAAGTCATGCAATCTAATGATTCTTGTATCCCTAGTCCTAGGTCCCCCTTTAACCTAGATGACCCATGAACCATTTGAGGTCTTCGTAGATTTGTTGTGGTATAGCTGGACATGGGCCAGAGGATGAGTTCTGGGATAAAAGGCAGTAAGGCCATAATTTATCCTTTATATTTTGGGCCTTCATTCCGAAATCCTTTTACAGTGAGCAGTAATGCTTAGTGGTTAACTCCATAATGACATAGGAAATTACACAAGTCTGGGTGATGATATGCTCCAGATCTAAAGGTCACTCGACGGAGAATAAAACACTTATGAGTATGATAGTAGTAGTACCTTATTGCTGCTCTTGAGTACGTACAAAATGGAGAACTAGACCTATAAAAAACAAATCAACACTTAACCCTTATTTGCCTCATGATTATCACAAGAGTCCCTCTGTGGTTTTAGAAGAAAGTAATTACTTTAAATTAACTGGTAAATCCATGTTTATTAAGTGTCATAATTAGGAATAAAAGGCAAATTACCTTTAAAATCTGTCCTCCATCGGGGTATTTTCGCAGTATGTTCTTTAGATATGTCAAGAATGGGGGAGACTTCTGAGCGAACCTATTTCTGAAAAGGGGAGAAAAACCACGCCCTATTAATAAGAGGTTTTGTGATAACATTATATTTCTATCCATATTTCACAAAGTCACATTATAATCCTTCTATGCCTTTCAAAATCGAAATGACATCACTGCACAGTGCATTATTAAACTTATGCAATAGCTGGTCAGAGATTGTTCGTGTGCAATCTCTGACCAGCTGTTGCATGTGGGTGTGCAGGGAAAGCTTTTCAATTGGGGGAGAAATTGCGAAACCCCCAGCAAAGATGATTTGCGACTGTTCAAGGACCCAATCTTACCAGTGTCAGGAAACCAACCCATCTCACAAACTCCGTGATTCCGACAGCACTATTAGTGGGCTGCTTTTCAATTTCTTCGCATAAGTGAGCAGTGTCACCAAGCTGCTGGTTTGGAAAGGTCAGGTAGAACCATGGACTCAATTCGCCAAGATTTAAAGGATATCATCTAGTAACTCTGGAGATCCATAAATTATATCCTTGGCACAGGATTTCTTGACGTTACAAAGCGGCTCAATGTTTGGCAGCATGATAAGCACACATCTTCTTTGCAGAAATGACGTGAATCAGTTGTAAATAAAAGAAACACTAGTCCACTGCAGAAACTTTCAATTCAATTCAATTTTTGGCACTTGTGGAGCGCACAGCTGCCTCTGAAGAGGCGTCCCGGCGCTAGCTGAGAGCCCTGAAGAGAGGCTGCCGGTCTAAGTACCCATTAGACAGGTGTCAACAAGTAGGTTTTAGAGGCTATGCCTGAAAACAGATTCAGAGGGACTGAAAACATATAATTATAGAAAAAACACTTGGGCTTGACAGACCTGTGAATTTCCTTCTTCCCCTTTCACAGCTTCCATCCCCTATCAAGCGTGTGGACACAAGGTTACTCAATGTGCACCATCTCATTACATCCACACCCTGTTTCAGGCCTGGTTCAGGATACCTTTATTCGTCTTATATCACAAACAGAGTATTGTTAAACCTCTTCTTAATCTATTTCAGATCTCTCGTAGGGCACACCTTGCTGCTCCTTCCTATCCCTTTTGTTTCTTTAACCCGCATCCCTTTTCTAATAGCGCTTCATTAGTTCAGGACATGTTCCTTTCAGTACATTAGTGACACAAAAGTCCCATGCGACTGCAGGAGTGGGAAATGTGGGTGACATGGTCAGTCATTGGATATCCAAGTTTTTATCTTCACCCTAATGAGTGGAACAGGGGAGATTGTGCTTCTCAAACTTTCATCTTTTCATGATAATCTTGCCATCGGCCTAATCTCACTGGACTTGTTCCAGTGGCCTCAGTGAGAATACTTTTGCATCTTCGGAGAAGTAGATCAGCGCTGTTTTAAATTCATGCTTTTATTAAAAGCAGAATTCTGCATCATCTTTATTGCCGCCATCTTGTTTCTGCAGTCAATGACTGTGTCTTGCAAGCTTTATTATGGAAGCATTTAATTGGTCTCCCAAACAATTATCTTGCTCGACTTCAGTGAGTCCAGAATGATGCTGGCAGAATACTTCTCATAGCAGAACCTCCTCTGTCTCCTCCACTGTGGTCACTTGACTTCTTGTCAATCAAGTACAATGGTGGGCACTCTGCAGCTTTCACAGAAACAGTTTTCCCACGGGCCTAGCCTTCCAAAAGGGAGACATTTGGCCACAACAGTCCACTTGATCCTTCCACTTTAGCAACAGACTTGGCTAAAGGGATTCCAGAGGTTATTAAAACGTGCTCATTCTTTCTAATTGCAGGCCCCAATTTTGTGCAACTATGTGGCAGATTCGCTGAGACAGAAAAATACCCACAGATATTTCTGGAAGGAATCAAAACCTGGTTATTCTACAATAATCTAATTTTGTGTCATCCTTGTATCTGTTCAGCAAGCGCCAAATACTTATTTTCACTATATTTGCATTTACAAATCCATTAACATTAGATAGTAAATTTATTGTCCGTTTTAATCCAGCTCTGGGAGCTTCAAAATTACAAACAGGTTTAAACTTCACCTCAGCCTTCAGTGTAGAGTGATCGCAGACTTGCGGAACCTCCTGACTCAGTCGGATGTCTTAGCAGAGCCACAAAGGTCCTCATATTCAGGATCTGCAAATACTTAACCATGGGGTTAAGGTTGATGCCACATGTAGTCAACTGACACAGTCAACTGACCTTGTTAAGCTTTTGCACGTAACTGCGTTTGGTTTGCGATAGGCATCATGTCAGCCCCAGAGGTGGACTGCCTCTGTACCAACATTACATGCCAGAGAATAAAGTTAATGTCAAATGTCAGGCCACTAGGGAAGGCATTTTGAATTTTGTGGGTCCCCTGCCCCTTCCTGGCCATTCAATAGACACTCTTCAAAAGAAGTAATTTGGCACCATCTGATAAGAGTCAACCCATGTTTTAGGCATACTAGTTTGCTTACTAACTTCCAGATTGACTGGTGTACCTCCCAATTGGACTGTATTTCTGTGATCAGACACTTTCTACCAAGCCCTTAACTATGTGGTGATTATTTTTATGTAAGTGCTGTATGCTTTATAAACAGTTTAACTTTATAATATCACACGTTATGGGCTCCCAACAGAAGTCCACAGATAACTAGTCTGATGAATAGCGGTTTTGAGTAGCAGGGCGGGACGCTCAAAATATCAGAGCACTAACAGCAGAAAAAACAGAGAGGCCTGAAAGAGCCAAATATATAACTATCATATACATTACAAATCAAAGGAAAATGAAAAGATGGACTTAGAGAGAGGGACACAGCAAAGTCTTCCATGCCACCTCCTTCTCCTCTGCAAACACGAGAAGAGTGGCCAGTGACCATCAAGAAGAAAGGGATGCAATGGTCCCACAGCTGTTCCATAAGATGGTGTGGGTGGCCTAGGAGGGGAGTCATAACAAAACATCTGTACTGTTAGCATCCCCTCCTTGATCGCCATCCTTGCCACTGTCCTTAGAACGTAGGATTTGCCTGGTTCATACAACATTTACCTATCCTACCCCCAAAGAAACTAACACTTACATATAGACCATATCTCAAGCTCATCCCCTCCTTTATGTTACCAATAGGAATCACTAGTGTAACTTCTGCTGTTTTCCCCATCTCTGAAAAGGTACAATAGCTGGTCTACATAGGATTGTTTGCTTCTGTATCCCACTCTGTCTACCTGTGCAGTTGTTTCTTTACCCTACTTGGTCTACTCCTGCAACTTTGCTCCAGACAGCATGGGAGTGAGGGGTATAGGGGGAGGTCTGTTTCTTATTCTATCGTGCCCCTGCAAGCAGAGGCGCACTTCTTGGTCATTGTTAAACCTGGCTTCCTTGGTGTGGTTTCCCCTGACTTTTTGGAGAAAGCACAAAAGGTCCCTTCGGGTAACCACAAAGGTGGTCTTACATATATAAAGATGCCCGTAACTCTAAGGTGAGACCTTCCCATTGCTCGAGGCCGACCCAGGACATTATTTGGCACTGACTTTGTATGCATTGTGGCTAAGTTGTTTTGAGGGTCTGAGGTACACATTTCCATCGTATCTATACTGTGTTTCTGGGAGGGTACTGTATATTGGTGTACTATGCCTAGTAAAAAGCTATCCCCGGCAAAAAATACCATGGGCAACTATTTAGTACAGGTAGTTGCTAAAATTAATAGTGAGAGGAGATCCTCACTCGGGTTGGGTGTATCTCCTAAATCACCTACATCTATTTTTCCGGCACCTGACCCATCTCAATCCCCTGACCCAGTTAATAGTAATTGTCCTGTTGTAATACCTGATTTTGATGACAATGCTATCTTGGACCAGACTAACTGTGCACTGAAAATTAGTGTTAGTGAAGATGAGGCTGAACTACATCCACATGAGGAAAAAGCCCCTACCCCAGTGCCTGCACCGCGCACTACTAGAGGAGTAAGAAAGGGTCAGCCAAAGCGTGGAGGGCTTCGTTCAAGTCGAAAGAAGCCTGGCTCTCCACCTAGTAATACTGTGGTGGAGGAAGAAGGGTCAATTGACAAAGTCTGTATGTCTCTAACCAATGAGCAATTTAAGAAGTTGCCGGCCATGATAGATACCAAGATTCAGGGAATCGTAAAGCCATTGGTAGGTAGGATAGATAAGCTCACTAACTAGGTTAAACGATTAGGGGGCCTTTTGAGTAAAACTTTGGAGGAAGTAGAAAAATTGCCTGCAGAAGTCGTTAACAAGGTTGAGTTAAAGAATGGAACATCTAGATATGAGGGTGGTGGAGGAGCATTCCCCTTGTCTAATCATCCTGTAGCTCCACAGGTAGTTGTAGTGGATGGCGAGCAAGGGGTAGTTGTTCCTCCTGTTGTACTTCCAGCTCCGGAACCTGTGAAAGGCTCGGTTGAGCTTATAGTTGAGGCTTCTCCCCTAGTCCTTGTTTTAGCTAATGTTCCAACACTGGCTCCAGGACAGGATGAAACTACTTCATCACTGTTGTCCAAAGCCTTACACTGGCTAACCAATAATATGGTGATAACCCCCTGGGGTAAGCAACAACTGGCAGAGGAACTAGTTATGGCCAGGAGGGTGGAGTGGATTGGAAGCAGTCCAAAAAGATTTAGGGGCGATTGTGTTGTTTTGAATTTTACAGATCCTGAGGTACTAACCAACATCCTGCCCAATCTTTTACCGCCACAGCGAAGATCCACTGACATCATCCCACTTACCTTAGACTTTTTTTACTACCGGAAAGGGGGGGGGGGTCCCAATCGGGGTACATTAAGAACAAAATGGAATGTGGTTTCAGCCAAGGGGAGGAGTGTTGCTAAACCCACTGAGTGGGGATTAAATCTTGAGAATAGGTTCTCAGCTCTCTCCAATTTGAATGATTGTGATTGACTCCCAGGGGGTAAAAGTCTATTACCATCAGTTATAAAAGACCAGAGACTATGCTCCCTGCCTGTCCATAATGGTAATGAGGTTGTCCAATCGGATGCTACAAGCATAGTAGCGCAGACAAGTTCAGTAGTATCAGTAGCAGGAGTGCCCTCTTCTTTGAATGTAACTCCTGAAATGAAACTTGATTGTCCAACTGGGGTGGGGAACCTACTCTCTTGGAATTTGGCTGGGCTATGTTCCCAATTAGATTGTGGGGACTGGCTTGGCTTTGTTAACTCATATGATGTATGTATGTTTCAAGAGACTTGGGCATGTGAACCTGTATTTGTGCTAGTTTATTTAAATTTCTCAGTGCCAGCAATAAAGGGCCCGAAAGGGAGACCAATGGGGGGTCTTACAATTTGGGTTCGTCAGAACCTTAAACTTACCATAAAAAATGTAGAGACTAGCCATAATGACATCCAGTTGATTAGGGTAACTAGTGATGTATCAGGGTCACTTGATATATACAACATATATGCTAGGAGTGTAAAGGGTGGTAGATCTTTTAATTGCATTGGGTAATCTTCTTGATAAATTTTCCCCAGATAATAATGTAGTAATAGCAGGCGATTTCAATCGGACTTTTGAGCCCCTGGCCCCTGGTCATGTGCGAGGCCTCCATTGGAGCAGAAGAGGACTCCCATTGGGGTATTCCTGCGTTGGATCTAAAGCTAGTTACACGTTGGACTGAGGACATTATAGATCTGAATGCAATGTGCCTAGAAAAAGGTCTGAGAGCTTTGAACGGACGTACAGCTATGGACAGAAAAGGCTCCATGACCTTTGATAATTGAAGACACAAAAGCAGGATAGATTATGTTATTTGCAGCTTACCGCTGTGGTCATCTGTCTGTGATATGGGGGTCGCCGTGAGATCCGAGAGCGATCACAACCCCTTATGTGTGGAGCACAAATGGTGGCCCGCTGGGACAAATTCTACTTGCCTGAATGCTCTTGTTCCACCGTTGGTCATTCCAGAAAATAACATGCGTAGGCTTAAATGGGCTAGCGTAGTGACCAATCAACAGGCTATTGATAATATCAATTATGAAACTGACAAAGCTATAGTTGCTTTGGAAACAATCAGTGTTTCTCCCTCTGGCCTGGCGGAAGTGGTTAACATCCATGATACCCTTTTCGCCAAGATTAAAAAACATTTTCTGAAACCCTTTAGGCGAAATGGGGCTAGAGCTAGTAAAGATGCAAAATGGTATAATGCCGAATGTAGGGCTGCACGTCTGGCTCTGGGTCAGGCAATCAAAAAGAGGGTGGCTGAATCTACCCGCCTAGCCAGAAAGAGTTATAAAGCCTGCATAGTGAAAGCCAAAAGAGCCTGGGATGAGTTACATTGGTGTAAATTGAAAAAAGCTAGCGACAGAAAGGATTCAAGAGCGTTTTGGAATATTGTTAAATGGGGTAGCGAGAGAGTAGAGGAACCCCCTAATAACAACGTACCTCAGGAGGCTTGGGTAGAATTTTTTAGCTCACAGTATGCTCTTAATACTCAGATTACATGTGAGGAGAGTATTATTATGTCCTTTTCTCACGGTAATCTTTTTAATGACAAAGAGATTATGACTGCTATAAATGCTGTGAATAGAGGACGTGCTCCTGGTTCAGATGGCGTCCCTGCAGATATCTTTTTAAATGATAAAGAGCGGTGGTGTAAATATATCCATTTACTTATCAATTTCATTGCCAAGGGTGCTGAGGTCCCGGCCTCTTGGAGAGGAGCAGTGATCATCCCTGTGTTTAAAAAGGGAGACCGTGCACAGCCGGGTAATTATAGGCCAATAAGCCTTATTGACACTGTACAAAAAATAGTCAAGTCAGGTCAAGTCAAAGGATTTATATAGCGCACTACATACCCGGAGGGTTTCAAGGCGCTTAGGAAGGGGAGGAGAATTACTTGTCAAATATCCACGTTTTAAGTTGCTTTCTGAATGCTAGGTGGTTCTGGGTAAGGCGAAGGTAAGCGGGGAGAGAGTTCCATGTTTTAGCAGCCAGGTATGAAAAGGATCTGCCTCCCATGGTGGTCTTGTTGATGCGAGGTACAGTGGCGAGGGCTTGGCTGGAAGAACGTAGTTGGCGGGAGGGGGTGTAGAAGGACAGTGGCCGTGTGGTTGTAAACAGGCTCCTAGATTGGGCAGAGGACAATAATATCCTATCACCCTACCAAGCAGGATTTCGAAGGGCAACAAGCACGGTGGACCAAGTATTCCGCTTCCAATTGCTTCAATGGAAGACTGTGGTACTGGGAGGAGGCAGCCTATATGCGGCATTTGTCGATCTGAGGGCTGCCTTCGACCTGGTGCCACGGGCTAAATTGTGGCAAGTTTTACAGAGTCTGGGGGTCCCTGAGGAATTATTGACCTTGGTAATGCGATTGCATGAGCTTACCTTTGCTAAAATACAGTGGTGAGGCCATGATATGGTCACAGATGAATTTCCAGTAGAAAGAGGGGTTCGACAAGGGTGTTCAATGGCCGCAACCTTGTTCACTTTGTACATAAATGGTGTTGTCCCCCGCATGGTAACAGCTTCAGTCGATGCTCCATCTCTTTCAGGGCTAAAAATCCCTATACTAATGTTTGCGGACGATACGCTTATTCTGTCTAAAACCCCTAGTGGTTTGCAGCGTGCTCTGTCCATTTTTGAGAATTTCTGTGGGGAACATGAGTTGGAGGTGAACGCCACTAAAACTAAACTCATGACTTTCAAACCACACCGTAGCTTTAAGTCTAAAATTGTTATGAGTGGGCGGCCTCTTGAGGTGGTAAAATCTCATTGCAGATAATAACAGGTGGAGCCAGCATATAAATATTGCTACCCTGCGACATAAGCAATTATCGGGTGCCATCAATTCAGAACATAGGAAGTCTTTGACCAAACCTGTCAAGCCAGCTTTGCTGGTTTATGAAGCAAAAGCTATAGGGTCCGCACTTTATGGTGCGGAGATGTGGGGCTTTGAAAATTTGAACTCTCCACAAGGGTCAGAGAACAAATTTTTAAGACTACTCACTGGCACCCCGAAAAGTACTCCACTCCTGCCTCTAAGATATGAGCTTGGTAGGAAACAAATCAAGGACCTAGCCAGACTACGACCAATCTTATATTGGCAAAGACTCTGGACTACTCCCGAGCTTGCGCATTATGCCGAAGGTTTTATTGATGTCATAAAGGCGGACTGTTTTCATAAAATTAGTTGGCTCAATTCACTGAAGGCAATATTGTTCGAGCTTGTGTTAAGTCCTATATGGCTTGATCCAGCAGGTGCATCATTCACCACCAAGTCTGCCCTAAAAAATATATTCTGGGAACACGTTGCTAGCAAGAGTTTGTGTAATTCTAGTAATGGGTCCATGTCCGCGGGCTTCCTTGAGGTAAAACTGTACCCGGCTCTGGAGACGTACTGGGATATTATCTCAAAGCCGGGTGACAGGAAGCTCCTATTCCAACTGAGAGCTGGAGCCCTCCCTATAAGATCATTGACAGCCAAATGGGGCTCAGGGGGGTGTGACATTTGCCCAGCCTGTGGAACGGGGAAGGAAACTCTGGGTCATTTTTTGTTCTCTTGTAAAGCATATTGTGCCCCAAGGCGCGCCTGGTTAGCACCTATGTGCAGGAACCTTGGTACCACTTGTAGTTCTGTTGCTCTGCGCATTATATGTTCAAGCCCACTTACATGGATATTAATAGCCACAGCTAAATATATTGGCTGGGCATGGGCGATCAGACAGAAACTGCTAGTTAATTAACTATTCTCTGTCTGTAAAATCTGTCTCTATGAATTTATTTCTATAGCTTTTTAGATTAATAATGGACTTGGTAGCTACACAGAGACTGCTAGTTAATTGACTATTCTCTGTATGTAAAACTTGTTCCCATGAAATTGACACTATCGCTTTTTAAATTATAAATGTTTTTATAATAATGTATTAATCAAATCTCTTTTTAATTTTTTTAATTACTTAGCAAATACTGTGAGACTCCTCTTTTAATTAATTGTATCTTATGGATTCAACAGTGCTTTGTGAATGTGTCTGATTGTAAATTTAATCCTATTTTAATATTGCCAATATTTTGTGTATGTTTTGCTTTTATGAGTAATCACTCGGATAAAGCACTTTTTGAATTGAATATAAAAAACAACACTTAAAGGTATGATAGGTAAATCCTGTCAGGTGAATGAGATAAACAT
This sequence comes from Lissotriton vulgaris, assembly GCF_964263255.1. Classification (NCBI taxonomy): domain Eukaryota; kingdom Metazoa; phylum Chordata; class Amphibia; order Caudata; family Salamandridae; genus Lissotriton; species Lissotriton vulgaris. Next base: position 435,530,099 of record NC_141695.1, read on the forward strand.
CACTAGAAGGAGGAAGACTGGGAATTTGAGTAATGCGGGTATTATCTGGAAGTCATGGGGCATGTGGGTCTGTCGTACTGCACTCAGATGGATCAAACCTAGGCGAGGCCTTTCATGTGCAAGAGACAAGGCAGCGCTGAGCTGATGAAACACAGGTGGGGAATTCTGCTACAACTAGCTGCCATAGATCTGTTCTTGTAACCTGCCACAATAATCTTAGCTGGATTCAAACACGCACTGCCACATGATTACTACCCCTACGCCAGTGTAGCTCCTTCCTTTGTGCCTTTTACCTTTCACCATCTGCTCCCTCACCAACGGTTCAATGACTGTCTGATACCGCTGCATCCGAGCCTGGATGCAGCTTTTGCATCATTTGTTCTAGGCAGGAGCAAAATGAAGACTCCTGCATCCCTGGACTACCACCACGGTTCATGCCCCTATCCAACCCAAGGACAATGAATATTGAGATCAGGGAAGCTCAGTGGGCCCTCACTTTCTGCTGGTTTGCCCCATCATTTTGCTTCGTGTCACAAGCTTGAGGTTTGTTGTACAGACCAGTGGTGTAAGCATTAGGACGTCTCCCTTTGGACGCACTTTTAATAAAAATAACCGAGATTGGCCGCTGGAGATACCTAGTTCTGCTTTCTGTGGCAAGGGGGCTTCAGGGGGCAGCCGGCCATAGAGAGGTCAGTTCCCCAGGGAGTTTGGGAGAGTGGTGCAGTCCATGACTGCGCTCTTGTAGTGTGTTTACTTTTGTAGCCCAGTATAGCCCAATAGCTTTATAGGGGGCTTCTTTTGGGCACACTGCCACCATTTTAGGTACAAGTGAATTGGTGCTTGTGTCTAGGCCAGTGGGACTGCTTAAAGAGAGCCCGAAAGGGTTGCAAGTACGCTGGGCAGCGGAGTGCCCTTGGGGGTTGGGGCGCCACTCAGGGGTGTGGACAGATAGGCCAGGACTAGCAGTAGTCAGGGGCAGTAGTTGGGGTGGCAGGGCATAGTTGAGACAGGATGGGGGGGGGGGCGCAGCCAGGGGCCCACATCCCTTTAGTTGCAGCAATGTTAGAATGGAGCAGGGAGGAGGATGAAGGGAAATTTGAGGAGCAGGTGGAGGTGGAGGGGGTAATAAGTGGGGGATCGGGTAAGTGGGGTGGAGCGTAGGTGGGAGTGAGGTGGTACAGTGACGTGAAGGAGGGTAGCTGGTCGAGGGCATCTGGAGTAGCAAGGGACCAGGGTAAGGGAGCCAGCCAGCCAGTCCTGTTGTCTTTCTTTCTGGTGTCTGGACTCAGAAGAGCTGGGAGCGGCTCATTTACCCTGAGAAGAGATGGCAGGGCCCAGTGCGGTTCACCGGACGTCTGCTGGGGTCCCCATCGCAGCTGGGAGAAGCAGGTCCGGAGCGACCTAGCCTGCCCTACCAGCTAGAAGGTCACATGCAGCATCCGGCTTTTACGGCGCATTGGACAGATGGGTGGCATTGGCAGAGTGGTATAGGGGGGGGGTTATTACCGCCCCCTGGACGCCACGCATTGGCCCACTACTAAGGCAGGAGCTTCGGTCCCACATTGGAGCGTAAGTGAAGGCTCAGTTGTGTCCATATGAAGCACTCTCTGCTTGAGTTGCTACTGGATTATGATGAGGATAGCCTTGAGGAAGGCGAGATGCGAAAGGAGCCCATAGAGGCATGGTTTAGACCCCACAAGTGTCCTGCTAATGTGTTACTTTCTAGTGTGATGCAGGGAAGAGAGGTCCGGCTGAGGACAAGATGGCCATTGGTGAGACGGCATGCAGCTCTATTCAGGCAATGACCATCGAGCCAAGCAAGGGCCAGGACGCCGGCGTATGTACGGTGATGGTGTACATGAGTGTGGACATATGGGGGGGAGGAAGACGGAGCCTGGGGAGTGGCTCCATAAGGGTGGTACGTGGCTGACGTGGGAATGGATACGGACAAAATTATGGACAGTGCAAAGACCTCCCATGAAAAGGCAACAGAAGGTAGTAGGGATAGCAGTGTTACAGGGAAAAATAGTAAGGAGGTGACAAAAGTGGGGCAGATAGCGAAACACTGAAGATCAAAAAACTGCCCTACATGGGGGTGACAAAGCCCTTGGGGCACACTTAATGTTGGCTACTAAAGAAAGAATTTGCAAAGGAGAATACATTGAGATGTTCAAACTCTTACATCGGGAGCTAGGTTCCGAGGAGGGGTCAAAGGAAGAGGAATATGAGCTGGCCAAGCAGCCAAGGGTCCCCCTGACAATAGAGAACTGGACAGCTGTGTTCCTTATTTACATGTATATTGTGAGAAGTTCCCAGACCGCTGTGTGACATTGTTTAGGTATATGGATGTTATACGCAAAGTGCAACTCAGGGTGGGGGGGGTACGCATGGGACCAGTTCGACAAGGAATTCTGGGCATGCTTGGCTTGGGACCCAGATGCAAATTTAGGGGAGCTGGACACAGAATTATGGCAACATATACTGGGGGCCAACAAGCTGGGGAAGACTATTTTCACAACCAGTGAGTTGACTATAGTGTATCTGCCTTTTCAAGGGCACGCCGCCAAGCAAGGGATGGGAACTACAGCCAAATGACAACACGCGACAGGGGGAACTTGTTAGGCTTTTGACAAAGGGATGTTTATACAGGAGTACTGCAGGTTTCTGCATGAGTGCTCCAAATGCTTAGGTAGGTATGCCCTCATTCATTGATTTGGGGCAGCAGGAAGGTACCAGGAACATAGTGCAGGACAGTGGCAGCCCTATACAGGCGGTTCAGGAACACAACAATAGCAATAGTCCAATGGGAACAGATGGGTTAAGGTGGACAGTTTGGAGTACTGGCTGGGGTTTTTTCGATTGGCCGAAGGATGCATGGGTTTTGTGGGAGGGGTTCAAAAGGGGTTTTCGTTGAGTTTTGAAGACCACCGAGTTCGGAAACAGCAGAAAATATGCATTAAGTGAGGGAACACAAACAGGGAGTACAGAACAAAATGTACAGAGGGGTTTGAGGGCAGAATGTTGGGCCCATTTGAAGATTGCCGATGGAGGCATTGATTGTGTCACCAATTGGGGTGGTGCATAAGAAGGAAATAGGGCAGTTTTGTTTAATTCAGCATCTATCTTGGCCAGAAGGCAGGTCTGTAAATTACTTCATTTTGGAGGAAATGTCCAGGGTATCATATTCCTCAGTAACGTGGCCATGTCTCTGGTGGTGACGGCGGGCGCAGGTTCCTAATTGGCAAAGTGCGATGTGAAGTCAACTTTTAAGCTCTTCCTGGTACCTCAGGATGCTTTTCAATGGTTGGGTATGCTCTTTGAAGGCTTTTGGTACGTGGACAAGGCACTGCCGATGGGATGCTCGATATAATGTGAACTGTTAGAATGCTTGAGTTCATTTTTGCAGCGGTTTTTCGCATGTTGTATGGGACATAAGCTGTTGACGCGTTACATTGTTGATTCTTTTTTCATAGGGGAGCCCAGCTCGGCGGTCTGGCAAGTTTTCAAGAGCTGATGAATAAACTGAGGGTTTCTGCAACACAAGAAAAATGGTAGCCAGAGTCCAATATTGTCCTTTGTGGGGATCGAATCACAAAGAACGCAAGCAACACTCTTCCAGGCAAAAAGGAAGTGATGCAGACATTGTTGACTAGCTTGTTAGCTAGAGAAAAGGAGAAGTGAGGGAGGTTCAAATGTAGCTGGGGCACCTAAATTTTGCATGCAGGGTGCGGAGAAGTTTGAAGAATATTTTGTAGGATGCTGGGTTTGGCTCTTTAGGGTCTCCCATGTCCCAACGTGTGCATCTCAGTGGGGTTCTGGAAGAACGCAGAATGTGCAAGGTTTTCTTGAATTCCCTCAACAGGATGAGTTTGCCCAAGCAAGAATATTCGGATTGGGTGCCCTGATTTTCTCAAATGCGGCGCGGTGGAGTTGTTTTTGGTTTGCACTGGCAAGGGAGATGGTGCATGGAGGAATGAGTGGTGCAGTTGAAGACAGTGGGGATGTAGCATTGAGTTCTTGAAGCTCTTTCCGCTAGTGGTGGCAGTCAAATTGTGGGAAGCGGAGTTGGCACACCAGAGGGTGCTGTTGAGGGTGGACAACATGTTTGTGGTTCAGGTTGTGAATAGATAGTCTGCACGAGATGCACAGGTTTTGAAACTGCGGCAGTTGTTTGTGCTGGGATTTATTCAGTATGATATCTTGTTCAGGGCATGACATGTCCTGGGTGTGGACAATGACACTGCGGATGCTTTGTCTCGTTCACAGTGGGATAGATTTTGTGAGTTGGCCAAAGAAGCAGATAGGTACAAGACGCACATGCCGGAAGAGTTTTGGTTTACAGGTAACGAAGGAGGGTTCATCCAACTTGTGGTAGAGTCTTTGGCTGAGTCAAGGCAAAGAGCATGTGGGCAAGCCAGGATGGAATTCCTGGTGTAGGGTGTACAGAACGGTGAGGTGGTGGAGGACATGCTTTAGTTCATACTGGACTTGATGGACAGGGACACGTCGCATGTGACAATTGCAGGAAAACTTGTGGGTATTGCTTTTATGGGTAAACTATTGTGGGGGGTATGCCTTGCCAGCCAGCGAATTGGGACAGAGAATGTTCGAAGGTTGGGAAAGGGAGCATGGGTGTGCTGGGAGACTTAGAAGGCTGGTGTTATGGCAGCTGTTTTGTCAGGTTAAGTGCACTTACCCAGGGTGTGTTGGAAGAGGCAGAAGTCAGTTTATTTACCTCACTGATGTCGTGGATGTTCTTTGTTGCATTTTACATGTCCGAATTTCTGGGTTGCAAGGGCCAAGGCAGATTGCTGTGGGAGGAGGTCACCAGGAGGGCCGTTCAGTTGGAGACACGGCTGCATTTTTCAAAGACTTATCAGAGAAGAATAGGGAAGACAGGTTTTCCAAGTTTTGAGAGAGCCCAACCAATGTCCAGTGTCTTGAGGGTGAGGGGGGCAGTGCTCTGTGGGGGTGGGGGGACATTGTGTAAAGGTCACAGTCTGGGGTGCAGCTATGGCATTCCTACTCCTTTTGGTCTTATGTAAGTCGCTTCACGCGGCGGGCCCCCCTGGCTGAGTATGGCACACATCCATTTCAAATTGCAGCTGCGACCGAGGCTAGTAATAGAGGCTAGGCGAAAGAGGACATAATGTGCTTGGGGTGCAAGTCATGGGAATGTTTTCTGAGATATGTGCACTTGACTGAAGGAGGAGGGAAGCCCTGAAGGGCTTCTTGTATGAATACTGATACTGTTTCAGGTTCGGAGGCTGGCCCGGCAGCAGAGGACGTGGCCACTTGGGTGCTGGGCCACTTGTTCATCAAGTGACCGAGCAGCAAGTGGCGCAGAGGGTTTACCTTACGAATTTGGGCCTTGACTGGTGTTTGTTTACAATTACGTGCCAGGGTGAAGCGGGCATGAGTTGAAGGGAATTGATGCAGTGTTTGAATGGCATTCTGTCTGAGATAAGATGCCTGGATGTTTTGGTTGTGCATCTTGGGGAAAATGATATTGTGCTTGAGAAGGGTGTGATGTTATTCAGGCGATTTCATCCATCCACTTTAATTGCTTAGAGGTTAATTAAATGCAGTCATAGGCTATAGGAGAAAGTTAAAGTTGAAATGCACCATAATTTGAAGGAGAAAGCTGCGGGGTGGGCTGTGTGGGTGGAACAGTAGGGGTGGGGGTGGGAGATTGGGTACTTCATGTGATGTATAGTGAGCTTTTAGTATTTTAAGGCTGATTGCCCAGGTAAAGTTTGTGATGTGCACCTGGCCCCTCCCTCCCAAGAGACTTGTGCTGACTTTCTCTATAACACTGCAATGATGGCACACTCCAGGGACTGATGCCAGGCATAAACAGAAGTGAGTGAGCTCCTCTGGCTCAGCGGCTGTGGCAGAGGTCCAGAAAGAAGCACACGGTCACAGTGTGTAATCAAGAGGGAAACTCCAGAAGAAGTCCGCCGAGCACTGTGGAGTCACGAGGCTTCAGAACTGTTTACCTTGCTAGGGTGAGACTCTAAAACAACAGCCTTCCTGGAAATGTCAAAAAAGCTACATCAACAAATAAAAGAACCGAGGCAGTGTTTAATTAAAGCTTTAGGTAGAGGTGAGCAAACCAGAGAATGCATGGGACGGGCTGACCCAGGGTTCAGGCTCGGATCTAAAAGCTTAGAATACAAGCCCAGCTGGGGGAAACAGCGTGTGAGGACTCTCTCACTTTCTTGCCTTCTTCCTCCTTCATCTGCCTTTCTTTCTCCCTCTTTCCATCTCCTTCTCCCACCATTTCCTTCTGTCTTACTCTCTTCTCCCTCTTTCTGGCTCCACAGTCTCTCTTTTTCCGTTCCACTGCTTCCATGTTTCTTCGCTTCGGGCCTTGCTTTCCTGTGCCCCACTACCACCATCTTAAGGCATTTCTATCTCCGTTTCTCCACCCTGCCCTCCCCAGTTCAAAGGGATGGTTCCAGCTAGCACAGATGCTAAAGTCTTCCTATTTCTGCCTCCACAGTATCCCTCTTGTGCACCACCACATAATTCTTCAAGCTCCTTTACAGGCTGCCGCAGAGCAGAGCCTACCCAGAGCCTTAGTGCTGGCCAGCCCAGTCTCTCCTCTGTTGCACCCCAGGAGGCCTGGAGAATGATGTGGCAGTGCACAAGAGGGACACTGAAGAGGCAGACGCTATGGCTTCTCTGCTCGCTTCTGACTCCAAAGGACCTGGAGCAGACTTGGATCTGAATATATTTGGTTTGAGCCAGTCTCCAGGTTTCAGTGGACCGGTCTAAATTTTAATATAAGCAGCCTTGTCAGAGTGGCCGGTCCTGCCGACGTACCTCTATGATACTCTGAGTCGAGCTCACCTCAGGCCCTCAGCCGCTGTCACCTTAGTAGATTTCCCACAGCAGTATCATTATTGCCCCCAAATCAAAAAAGATCGCAACTCGATTGTTTCTCGAAGCAGGAAAATGCATCGTGGCCATTGGCAAATCATCTTTCAGCCTAAATCTTTCAATTTTACATTTTGCTTGCTGCACAGTCATAAAATATGTTTAATATCTGGTTTCCTCTTTCAATTTGCTTTGGAGATATTCAGAGGACAAATCAATTGTATTGAACCTCTGTGCCTTTTCCATTGTCGCTCAGCAGGATACTAATGCTGGGCAAAGGAAGCCTATCGCCACAGATTGCCACGCTCACGTCTTTCATATCTACACATAGGAGTACATGCATCAAAGGTTTTTGCTAGCGCAAACGGTGCAATTCGCAAAAATCGGCTGTTTGCGATCGCAAAATGGCCTTTAGGATGCATCAAAGCGCTGGGGACGTGCAATTTAGGTAATCACAATTTTTTGCAATTGCATTTAAGGAATCGCAATTTGAGATTCCTTAAATGCAATGCAAGAACCACTTTTAAATAGTGATTTGGCTATTTGGGGCCGCAGACTACCGAGCAATTAAACTGGTCGGTAATTTGCAAAAACTTTGAAAAATGCACTGAAGTGTATTGTTCAAAGTTTCATGTTGTACACACACATGCACTTGGGGAATGTGTGTGCGCAACATGGAGGCACATCACAATTTCAGGGGTGCAACTGGGTGTCCTTTTGACACCCTTGAAATTGCATGCGCAATTTGTGAGTACCTATTGCGAACTGTGCATGCAATTTCCCATTCATTCCTATGGGCCTATTGGCCCATAGGAATGAATGGAGAGCCATTCCTTAATTGCGAGTCGCAATTAAGGAATGTTAAGGAAGCGCAATTATTATAGCCATTCCTACATGGATAGGCTTTTGCGAGTCCTTAATTGTGATTCCTAAATAATCGCAATTAAGGACTCGTAAAATCCCACCTTGATGCATGTACCTGATAGTCCCTACAAGTTTGTGCTATTACAATTGGGCTTGCCCATTTCAATGCTTTCACCAGTTCAATCACTCCAAGCTTTAATAATTTATCTAGTTCATCCTTCAGCTGATGATGCGAAGTGATGGGTATCTTTCGTACAGTACTTTGAGTACCAACGGTTCTCACCATTGCACAAAGCAATCTTGTGTTTTAACCTCTTCAATTTTTTCCATGGACTTCTTTGAACACTTCTGGATATCACTGCTCTGTTTATGCAGTGACACCATCTATGATCCGCTCCACTGGCTTCATGCTGTCCATTCTCAATACAATGCCCCATTTTGGATCATGACAACTCCTCAGCAACGTACTTTCCTTCTTAGCAACATATATCTTTCTTACAGCCGCCACATTTTTAATCTTAAGGGTCTTACTGGATATACCCTGTTTGCTTTGGAAACATATCCATTACTCCCAAGACATATATATAACAAACTCAAATCTTTCACACACTCATAAAAATACATCTGGAGACAGGATAATATATGGTGATTTTGATTCAGCCGTTGTCTGCACAGAAGTCCCATCAATATCCAACTAACAGAAGAGAGGAGGACCCTCAGACTCTAAACTCAACACCCCTTTGGACGCAGCCTTCAACTCAGAAGCAAACTGTAGCTGAGCATCAATCGGTCTCCATGTGCATTCGAGTTAAACAGCACAGATACGTAGGCCCATTTGTCTTGAAAATGTCCCACAGTACAGCCATTTTTAAAAAGATCAGTCATTTTGCTCTAGGACAGCAGTACCTCAACACATCAGCACTGCAATCAAATCAACTGCAGCAGCGGTGTAGCCGCAAACAGACCGGCTGTACGCACTTTTAAAGAAAGTCATACTGCAACCGTAGGCATTTCACTTTGGTTTACATCTAGCTATATCATATATCTAGAACACACTGCCCCTATAGGATTTAATGCATGCTGCTTTGTTTGAATCTCCATCTCCGTCTCCCAACAGGATGCATGTAACTGGCATGATGACAGCTGGCATAAACAAGAAGGTTGATGGAATGATGTCTCCTGAGCTACAGCATGCACATTATGCATCTCACTACCATATCATTACTGCCCCCTCCCTTCTCCATCACAGTGACCCTTGTAGCAGCTTCGTGAACGTTTACTCACCTTTTCCGTGGTCTTTGAGACATGATGAAGATTTCAGAGCTGGAAAGAAAAAGCAAACTGTTAAAAAACAGACATTTGACATGGATCCTCAACCGGATACTGCCTTGTGCTCACCGGAAATACAAGTGAGGTGGGACTTCCCCCTCGGCTCACCAGCACTTCATGGGGGATTTTTAACTGATGCTCAACTGCCATAATTTGTGTTACCAGCCCCTTAGCGCCTCTTCTCAGCCAGGGTCAGTACAGCGCATCAACTGACAGTACCTCACCCGACAGAACCTCACAACGCAGCATCTCAATCAGACTAAAAACATGTGACCTCAGCCATATCTACACTATGCGTCACCTTAGGCAACTACTGCATCTCTGACCTTTAAAATGGACCACATACTCGACCACCTAAAGGTTTATTTAATGCACTAAATGTTTTGTCTTCACACCTAAAGATTGAGAAATAAAGGTTATCATACAGGAATGGGTTCTTATTTAGAAATGAGCTCCGTACACAAAACAATGAAAGAGTCTTGACATCTGCAATCAAAGATTTTCTTTACGCCCATTGACATCAATTGGACACATATATGACTGCCCATGCCTACTGACCATCTAGAGGCAAGATGACATGACTTCTACGGCCACAGTCCAATCAATCATCAGAAGGAAGTCTGGAATGCGAACGATTTTGCTCCAGACCTATCAAGTATTCATTGTGTCACAGCACTACCTACAATCAAAGGAGAGCCTGACATGCGACCAACATCTCTAGACCTAGCAAGAAGTGATCTTGAAATGTGACACACTCTTCCCCACCTCACTGACTATTCACAGGTTAACCTAAGAAATAACTGGCTTCGAAACTGCCAGCCCGAATATTAGGATTTAGATATTATAAGAATACTATAGCAAAAAATGTCAGCATCAACATATTTGTAAGGTAAGGATCAAAATTGAGTATAGGTTTACCATATTTAACATATGAAATGACAATATGTATATGTTCAAAGTACATAGATATTAAATTAACAACAGTACATCTAGACTTTCTCCATAATATTTTGGTTGTCAATATTTTTTCGACAATATATTTGCAGCACGATATTTCTTTCCTCAATATTCTGACATAAGGACAATGAATTGGGGGCGGGGTTCTGGGTTATTCAGAATAGCTGCCTGGCCATTCCTGAAACAGAATGGATCAATTACAGATACCAATTCCAATTGGTTGATGGCAGCCAAGCAGAATTAATGAAAGATCTGCTGATTCAAGAATGTTCACTTGCTACCTTCAATCATTCAGAATGGACAGTTCCTGAAATACATGCTGAGGAAAGGTAACGCGACGCGGTTCCCATCAGTTCCTGTCCTCTTCAACCTCTATCACTGGCTGCACTTGCAGACAGAACCTACGGCTTGTGCTGCACTTCTTCATCGCAGGGAGTCATAGGAGTGTTTTGAGCTCACCATCAAAATCGCACAAAGTTCTAGTCCAAGGATGTGTTTGGGAATAAGAGCAACACAACTGTTTTTTTCCTTTCTGCGTGTCACTAGGCACGCCTAACTACTGCTTTCCACATTCCTATGGTAAAGGATGCCTTTTGCTGGTTTTCCTGGGAGTTTTCATATTGTTAACCCAATAGCTGTGAAATGCAGGCATTTACATTGGAAATGTTACCTCTGCCCTCTCACTCACTGGGCTGTTTAACCTATGACTTTTTACAAGGAAAGAAAGCCAGGAACCACATTTTATTTTGCATTTCACAACACTGCACTTTGGTGCCTGGGCATATGATACCATCATCTGTTTGTTCTTCCCAACCATTGTGGGCTGGTAGTTTTGCTCTTAACAGTTTCACCATGGACTCAAAACTCGAGCATTCAATGTGCTTTGGGCTAACATGCCAGAGCTTGTCAGCTATGTTTTAAACTTTTACCAAGTCGCCTACTCCATTAAACAAGCATTGGAAATGCAATAGGTCTCACATTATAAATGTTGGAGTTATTGGTATTGTAAATGACATATGTTATTTATTTGTTGGTTTTTAAAATTGCTAAATTGATGGCTTTGTCATTTACAATGCCAATAGTTATAACTTTTGCGAATGTGACACCTATAGCATTTGGAATGCAACATATTTTGTATTTACGTGACTTAGATGGCAGCTCTTGTCGTTAGGCCACATCTCTAGAGAGCAGGAGAGTGCAGCAGGGGAGAGAAGCACAGCAATGCAATAGGTCTTGCATTAGGAAAGTTTGAGCTATTGGTATTGTAAAGGACACATTTTTTATTTATGTGCTTGTTTTGAAAATAGCGAATTAATAGCTTTGTTATTTACAATGCCAATAGTTTTATCTTTTGCAAATGTGACACCTATTGTAACACAATATGTGTTGTGAGGGTGAGTGAGGGTGAGGGTGAGGGGTTGAGGGTGAGGTGTTGAGGGTGAGTGAGGGTGAGGTGTTGAGGGTGAGTGAGGGTGAGGTGTTGAGGGTGAGTGAGGCTGAGTGAGGGTGAGGGGTTGAGGGGGAGGGGTTGAGGGGGAGGGGTCCAGGGTGAGGGGTTGAGGGTGAGGGAGGGTGAGGGGTTGAGGGTGAGGGAGGGTGAGGGGTTGAGGGTGAGGGAGGGTGAGGTGTTGAGGGTGAGTGAGGGTGAGGGTGAGTGAGGGTGAGGGGTTGAGAGTGAGTGAGGGTGAGTGAGGGTGAGGTGTTGAGGGTGAGTGAGGGTGAGGGTGAGGCTGAGGGGTTGAGGGTGAGTGAGAGTGAGGGTGAGTGAGGGGTTGAGGGTGAGGGGTTGAGGGTGAGTGAGGGTGAGGGGTTGAGGGTGAGTGAGGGTGAGGTGTTGAGGGTGAGAGAGGGTGAGGTGTTGAGGGTGAGAGAGGGTGAGTGAGGGTGAGTGAGGGTGAGTGAGGGTGAGTGAGGGTGAGTGAGGGTGAGGGGTTGAGGGTGAGGGGTTGAGGGTGAGGGGTTGAGGGTGAGTGAGGGTGAGGGATTGAGGGTGAGGGATTGAGGGTGAGGGGTTGAGGGTGGGTGAGGGTGAGTGAGGGTGAGTGAGGGTGAGGTGTTGAGGGTGAGTGAGGGTGAGGGGTTGAGGGTGAGTGAGGATGAGGGGTTGAGGGTGGGTGAGGGTGAGTGAGGGTGAGGGTGAGGGTGAGTGAGGGTGAGGGTGAGGGTGAGTGAGGGTGAGGGTGAGTGAGGGTGAGGGTGAGTGAGGGTGAGGGTGAATGTGAGTGAGGGTGAGTGAGGGTGAGGGTGAGTGAGGGTGAGTGAGGGTGAGGGTGAATGTGAGTGAGGGTGAGTGAGGGTGAGGATGAGGGGTTGAGGGTGAGTGAGGGTGAGGGGTTGAGGGTGAGTGAGGGTGAGGGGTTGAGGGTGAGTGAGGGTGAGGGTGAGTGAGAATGAGGGGTTGAGGGTGGGTGAGGGTGAGTGAGGTTGAGGGTGAGTGAGGTTGAGGGTGAGGGTGAGTGTGAGTGAGGGTGAGTGAGGGTGAGGATGAGGGGTTGAGGGTGAGTGAGGGTGAGGGTGAGGGGTTGAGGGTGAGTGAGGGTGAGGGGTTGAGGGTGAGTGAGGGTGAGGGGTTGAGGGTGAGTGAGGGTGAGGCTGAGTTAGGGTGAGGGGTTGAGGGTGGGTGAGGGTGAGTGAGGGTGAGGGTGAGGTGTTGAGGGTGAGTGAGGATGAGTTAGAGTGAGGGTGAGTGAGGGGTTGAGGGTGAGGTGTTGAGGGTGAGTGAGGGTGAGGCATTGAGGGTGAGTGAGGGTGAGGTGTTGAGGGTGAGTGAGGGTGAGTGAGGGTGAGGGTGAGTGAGGGTGAGTGAGTGTGAGTGAGGGCGAGTGAGGGTGAGTGAGGGTGAGTGATGGTGTGGGTGAGGGGTTGAGGGTGAGTGAGGGTGAGGGGGTTGAGGGTGAGTGAGGGTGAGGGGTTGAGGGTGAGTGAGGGTGAGGGTGACTGAGGGTGAGGGATTGAGGGTGAGGGATTGAGGGTGAGGGATTGAGGGTGAGTGAGGGTGAGGGTGGGTGAGGGGTTGAGGGTGAGTGAGGGTGAGGGGTTGAGGGTGAGTGAGGGTGAGGGTGAGTGAGGATGAGGGGTTGAGGGTGGGTGAGGGTGAGTGAGGTTGAGGGTGAGTGAGGGTGAGTGAGGGTGAGTGAGGGTGAGGGTGAGTGAGGGTGAGGGTGAGTGAGGGTGTGTGAGGGCGAGTGAGGGTGAGTGAGGGTGAGTGAGGGTGAGTGATGGTGTGGGTGAGGGGTTGAGGGTGAGTGAGGGTGTGGGGTTGAGGGTGAGTGAGGGTGAGGTATTGAGGGTAAGGGGTTGAGGTTGGGTGAGGGTGAGTGAGGGTGAGGTATTGATGGTGAGGGGTTGAGGTTGAGTGAGGGTGAGGGTGAGGGATTGAGGGTGAGTGAGGGTGAGGGGTTGAGGGTGGGTGAGGGTGAGTGAGGATGAGGGGTTGAGGGTGGGTGAGGGTGAGTGAGGTTGAGGGTGAGTGAGGGTGAGTGAGGGTGAGGGTGAGTGAGGGTGAGGGTGAGTGAGGGTGAGTGAGGGTGAGGGTGAGTGAGGGTGAGTGAGGGTGAGGGTGAGGGGTTGAGGGTGAGTGAGGGTGAGTGAGGGTGAGGGGTTGAGGGTGAGTGAGGGTGAGGGTGAGTTAGGGTGAGGGGTTGAGGGTGGGTGAGGGTGAGTGAGGGTGAGGGGTTGAGGGTGAGTGAGGATGAGTGAGAGTGAGGGTGAGTGAGGGGTTGAGGGTGAGTGAGGGTGAGGGTGAGGGGTTGAGGGTGAGTGAGGGTGAGGGTGAGTGAGGGTGAGTGAGGGTGAGTGAGGGTGAGTGGTTGAGGGTGAGTGAGGGTGAGGGTGAGTGAGGGTGAGTGAGGGTGAGGGTGAGTGAGGGTGAGGGTGAGGTGTTGAGGGTGAGTGAGGGTGAGTGAGGGTGAGGGGTTGAGGGTGAGTGAGGGTGAGGTGTTGAGGGTGAGTGAGGGTGAGTGGTTGAGGGTGAGTGAGGGTGAGAGGTTGAGGGTGAGTGAGGGTGAGGGGTTGAGGGTGATAGAGGATGAGTGAGAGTGAGGGTGAGTGAGGGGTTGAGGGTGAGGGGTTGAGGGTGAGTGAGGGTGAGGGGTTGAGGGTGAGTGAGGGTGAGGTGTTGAGGGTGAGTGAGGGTGAGGGTGAGGGTGGGTGAGCGTGAGGGTGAGCGTGAGGGTGAGTGAGGTGTTGAGGGTGAGGGGTTGAGGGTGAGTGAGGGTGAGGGGTTGAGGGTGAGTGAGGGTGAGGGGTTGAGGGTGAGTGAGGGTGAGGGGTTGAGGGTGAGTGAGGGTGAGGTGTTGAGGGTGAGTGAGGGTGAGGGTGGGTGAGCGTGACGGAGGGGTTGAGGGTGAGGTGTTGAGGGTGAGTGAGGGTGTGGGTGAGGGGTTGAGGGTGAGTGAGGGTGAGGGGTTGAGGGTGAGTGAGGGTGTGACCATATCCATTCCAGACCCTGATAATTAATTGGCGACAAAAGTTATTATTTGACGTGGCATATCTTAATTGCTAGGTTTTTTAATTACTAGTTGATGTTTAATTTTTGTAATCATTTTTTTAAGTATGCACCTCTTAAAAAATAAATAAAAATATTGCTTGTTATGTATTTCCATTTGTAGACCTAGAATAGTTATGGTGCATTGTATGTAGCTTTAAAAAATAATAAAAATGTAGACTGCTCAATGTATTTCCGTGAATAGATGCAGGTTGCCTCTTTCTGTCAAATAATATCCCTTGTTCAACTTACTATAGTGGCGCGGCATACTATGAAGCAGAGGAGGACTGACTGTCAGAGCCTTGCTCTTTCCTCTCTTGCCAACAGGGCTACTCCAGAATAAGACCACGAAAACCATAATTTGTGAAACATGGCCATTTGACTCGCAGCCCGGTCAGTGGAGGGGCTCCGCTTTCTGATCCGTAGAGGCTGATGCGCAGTCACTTTCTTGAAGAGGAAATGGGGAATAAAAACTTTACTTTTGCAGTGATGTCGATGAACCTGGCTTGATGTCACACTGCTGCATTGTGCTGATTTTCTAAGTAAAAACATGCATAGTGAGGAGCACTAATACGGGTTTGAGATGGTGGAAGAGCTGCTTATCTCTTATGGAGATAGATTATCTGGGGGGAGGAAGGGCTCCTAATGGGAAGTGTAGACGGGGAGAAATTGAGAAAAAAGCTGAGCAGGGAGGGTGTTATTGCGGCTATCTGTTTGCCCGAGGGGAGGAGAAATGCAGGCCTGAGGCAGAGCACACGCTGAGAAGCTTGTGGGAGGGGGGCTGGGCTGCCTTTGATCTGGTAATGCGAGGCAGGCAGGCAGGCGGCTGGTGACATTGTGCACGCGCTTTTTAGGGCTTGCGCTTGCGCAATGACCTAAAAAGCACATGCACTTGAAGAAATCGCCAGTGGAATCGCCAGTGGTGGTTCAAAACTGGATAAGCCGTAATAGAGCTTCGCCAGCGATGCGCAGAAGCGCATCAGCAGGCGAGCCCTAAAAAAATGGTTTGTTTAACGAGTACATCCAAAAGTAAACACTGCGCACATATTTTGTGAGGGTTCCCTCTTGCATTCACATCATGCATTGTATTGGCAATGTGAATAATGTTTTCTTATGTGTAGCAGAAGGTTTTACACCCAACACAATAAAGGTACAACATGTCTAGCAGCAGCACGACCTTCCATAATAGAAGTACTAAGTTAGGGAGAGGAGGCATTAGCAGAAGGCACAGAATGCGAGTCTCTCATAATATGGGACAGGTACAACATAGATAGCTAACACACTTATTATAGACGGAATAGAATATAGAGAAATTACGCTACAACAGACACCAGTACAAAATGACATAAAATGATATGTGGTAATAAAGCAGTGCAGGCCTAAATGTCATGCTGATGTGGGGAGATGAGGAGTTCACTTGAAAATAGAGTGCATGACCTCCAGGGTCTTAGTCCAAGGAAAACGTGTGTTTGAAAGCTTGAAGGAAAGTATGGTTTTAGCACACAGGGACATATTCTTGTTCTCAGACGATTAAAACACAATTAAACAATAGGAGCAGGAGACTGAATTAGCCAAGAGCACACAGAATCTGATAAGAGGTTTCGGGAGCAGAATGTTAAAAACACACATGCAAATGCCCATGCATTCAAGAGTAAAGAATGGTTAGTTTGTTAAGCATTGTTGGAATTACAATAAAGAATGTGTAGAGAATTAGATTAAAGTTTAGGGACACAGGTGATGGTTATTCTGTAACATACGTGTAACTATTAAGTAACTAATTGTTTAATCTTTTGTAACAAACATTGTATGACTAAGTATTAAAGTGTCTGCCTGTGAAGCAGCCGATTGAGGCCAGCTGTTTGACTGTATGAATATAGCTACACTCCCTGTCGCAATAGTATAAAGCTCTGCTTGCCTTGCCAAAGAGAAGTATTGTCTTTTTTCTTTATTTCAGTCTCCCTGCAACACACTAAAGAGGGAGTGAGAGAAGTTAGAGTGTTTTACGATTTCCAGAAGCACACCAGAAGTACAAAACTTATGAATTAACATATATTCATGTACTGGTATAGAATAATGTTATGTTATGTTATGTTAAAATGTTATTAAGCGCAAAAGAGCTGCCCCAGCAACGAGGCGTCCCGGCGCTGAACCATAACAGATACCTGAGGGGAGGGAAGGGAGGGAGAGGAACTGCAGGAAGATTATGTCAGGGAAAACAGAAATGTTTAAATTGCCTTACGAAAGGCCATCAGGTTTGTCATGGAGCGAATGTGGGGTGGCAGGGAATTCCAAAGCTTCGCCCCCAACACCTTGAAAGAACGGCCACCCATTCTGCTAAGCCTTGTTCGAGGGACAACCACAAGGGGTTGTCCTAAGGAGCGTAGGGCGCGCTGGGGGGTGTAAGGTACCAGGAGTGGGCGTAGGAGTCCAGGGCAGTCAGATCTAAGAATTTTAAAGGCAGTGGTGAGAGCCTTGAATCGAACTCGGGCTTCAATACGCAGCCAGTGTAGCTTCTGGATGGTGTTTCTGGCAGAGCATCTGCGAGGAAGGCCTACCACAGTAATGAACGCTGCAGGCTTCATAAGTGGGTTCCATACGTTGCACTGGGAAGTATTCAAGAGTACTACTGTTCATCATCCTCATCATCTTTATTCGGTAAATATTGGCCATGAAAGCATAAAATCACATACAGAGATTTCACACTTCAATAAAATCGTAATAAAATATCACATTTGAGCTGAAATATTTGCCCCCCTAAAAAATAAGTTACGTTAATACAAATGGCCCTGCAAAGTTGATCCTACCCAAATTTCACATTGCCTATAGGAGTAGTTTAATGACAACCAAATCTATACTGAGCAATCAACGTGAACCTGCATCAAAGTCAAAAACAGGGATCACAGTTCATATTGGTTCCTTAATCTCAGCACTTGATTGCTAAAAGTTAAATCTGCAAAGCATATCAGAGTAGGATCAAGATGCTGTAAATGGTGTAAACCTTCATGAGGAGTATTAAAAGATCCTCTGCTGATAATAGGGAAAAAGAACTGTTTTCTAAAAGAGATATACAAGGTGCAAATTAGCATAGTGCTTAGTTGACTGAGGTGACTTCCTATAGCATTGGCAACACGGTAACGACACGAACCAGGTGTCAGCAATATGGAAGGCCACTAGGTAATGAATTGTATTCACTCTTAACCATGTAAGATCAAATCTACGTTCTGACGCCTTTATCCATGCTAAGTATTGCTCTATGTCTTGGGTGGTTTAAAGTGGGATGTATGATTTAATGGTTATCATATTGAGTGCTTTCATGATCTTAGTATCCTCTTTATTTATTGACCTGGACCTTACAGTGTGCAGTAATATTACCTGGAATTTCAAAAAGACTCCTCAAACCTGGCTCTGGAAAGCTATTTTTAACATATTTAAGCCATGTCACTGCTGTCCAAATGCATTGCCATGAACAGTCCTCTACTATTCTGCGTGAAAAAGCCCTTTCAGGACTAGACCAAATTTTAATCCATAGTAAAATAGGAACCAGGCCTACCCTATCTTTCGGGAAGCTGAAACCCAATTCATTGTGTATTATAAGGTTTGGGGTAGATTTAGGAGTTCCTAATAGCCTATTTAAAAATGTAAGTACTCCTGTTCAGTGGAAGTCGTCTCTTAAATTATAGGTTCTCCAGTTTGAGTGAGAGTATGTCCCTTATGTCAATATTTATGTTTTATTTATGCCTTAGTTAAACTTTCAGACTTATAGTAAAAGTATGTGTAGGCAAGTGAAAATGTTGTTTACTGGTGTTCCCAGCGTGCCACAAGAGCGGCGCTAACGGTACCACATGGTCCGCAAGGGCACGGTAATTTTGTTTTACCTGGTTTCCTGTTCTGTGCGTGTGCTGAGCCTGAGCCCAATTTTCTATTCTCCTTAAATCTTTACAATCCCCCCCCATCCTACTCATCCACCCCTCATTTACCTTTATTTTATTAGTGTGTGTCTTTGTGTATTTTATGTTTTAGTCTTTTTTAATTTGTTTGCAACTTTTTTGTGCTTTGGTTTGGTTTTACCTATACTTCTTTTATTTATCTTCTTGTAAATCCTTTCTTTTCCTATTTCTTTTATTTTTCCCACCCAGCGCCATGGCAAAGCATGGTGAGGCAGGGAGAGCGGTGCCAGTGCGGCTGCTACCCGACTACCTTGCGTTCGCCAGCGCCACCAAGGGGTGAAGCACCCCACCGTTTTTTTCTGAGGGAGAGGTGGCCGCACTTCTTTTTTTTTTACGTGCAACTCCACCTCCCCACAATGCTGGCGACAGGCGGCAGGCCTGCGAACGGGTACACCCTCCAGGAGCGTCAACTGCTGTGGGGGAGGGTGCCCCATGTATCTGGCAAAACACTCGGGCTCAGAACACCCAACAGCAGTTGTCTCACTGCTGCGCCAATATCCTTGGCAGGGAGCAGGAAATGCTGGGTGTTGAGTTTGCGGGGCTCTGTGAGTAATTATTTGTTTGTTGTGTTCTACAATAATTTAATAGTATGCCACTCCAACTCAGAGGTGCGTTAAGTTTGTTATGAATATTATGTGATCCTGCTTGCCAGGTGCTCAGCACTACCTAATCATACTCATCGGCACTCACTTGGGCTGATTATTTAAGAAGCCTTGCAGACCCGCTGCCCTGTCACTAAGATAGTGGTAATAGCAATAATACTAGTGAGTTAGCATTCTTTGTGCCTGTCTTTATGTAACTCATACAGTCCCAAGCAATCTCCAAGTGAAATGTAGTGTGCATCTATGAACTGAAAACAGTTGGACCATTAAAGGGGGTTGAGACGGAGATGAGAAGCAAAGATTATTTGTTGAAATGCCTTAGTAGTTCCAAATGTAGGTTAGGGTTAGGAAATTTGGAATAGGGCCTAGGTTTACAAAATTATGAATAGGTCAACTCAGTACCAGCACTATAAGCAATCTGATTTAGAAAATGACAATGTTACTGTGTTTACCTTTGGCTGTAAAAATATTTTTGGGTAGATTAACTGTACCACTCATTTGTATCTGGATCAGTGAGCCAGGGGTACCACCACCAGCACTGCGGCTGATGGAGCTGCTGGCCCCAGAAAGTCCTCCTGTTAATATTATCATTTCCATACTTTTCACCTCTCCTCATTTTGAAAAAATATTTTCTTTTTTGTAACTATGCTTGTCCCCTTTCTTATTCTACTCTTCTTTAAATTTAAGGTTTCCTACATTCTTGTAATCCCTGCATTATCCTTGTTTTTTTCTATATTTCATGTTTCTATAATTGACTTCCTCCTGTATGTAACCTCTCTTCTTATTTATCTTGGGGACTGGTACTGTAAGTCTAAGAACAGATAGAAGGACAGGTACTCTCCTGTAAAGATTGCATGCCGACGTAAGCTAATCTACGTATGTTTGTTGAAAGAAATTTCTTTTTCTTTCTCATGTTTAAACAGTAGAACGAGAGAGTACCATAGTCATGGTAGACACCCCCTCCCGCCCCCCTGGTGTTGTTTAAATTTTTTTTTATTTAACAGAGCATAAGGGGTATCGCAACTGTAATAAATAACAGGGAATTAAAAAGCGCCATTTGAACAATACATACAAATCATGAATAAAATAAATACAGTACAAGTGCAGACAGACATATTGCAACAATAATCTGGCAGCATACCCTTTTTTAAGAGTGCAGAAGGTAATATCCCAACTCTTTACAGATATGCAATTCTAACGTGCTGAAGTACACTGGAAAACCCAGAACAAACTATCCTTTACCAAGCGAAATAACTATACTCGATATACCAAATTACGATAGCTTAAAATTTAGTTAATCCAGGATGAAGAAGAGGCTCCTATTCCGTCGTAGTTTCAAGATTCACTAGGTATTTCCAAACTGCTGTGAACTTTTTTTGTAGCACCCACCAGCCTCACATATGTTTCTTCGAAATTTATGGTTCCTTTCATTTTATTTAGCCACCTCGAATATGAAGGTGCTTCTGCCGAACTCCAATTCTTAAGAATTGGGAATCAAACAATAACGGAAGCAATAGCTAGAAAGGTCTCCTCCACTTTTGTCATTGTCAAATTTACCCTAGATGTAGTAATGCCTAAGATTGCTACATCTACCTCTGGATCTAACCTCTTCTGGAACACCAGGCTTATGACCGAAAAAATCTTGCCCCAAAATAGCCCTAGCCTTGGACACATAAAAAATATATGTAGCCATGCCCTTTCCCCTTCTGCCTGACAGTGGAAGCATCTATTCTCTACTTTTTTAAATTTTTTACTGAGTGCTTTAGGTGTATAGTATGCCATCCATTAGACAAAAAGGTCAATTTTTTAAAAATGTGCAGCTCTTAAAGCCTTACTTCCTAACTGAGATGGGTCCTGCCACTCCCGACTTGAAAAGGTACATTGAGTTATGCATGTTTTGCCTTTTTGAGCTGATTCGCTGCTAACCCATCTCCCCGTAGAGGTGCATTTCTCTGAATCGAGGCACTATCAACTGCCTGCTGGAGTTCGGCTATTTTGATACGTTGTGTTTTGGACTGAGCAGCCAAAAAGGCGATCATTTGCCAACGCACAGCCCCCTTGAACCCCCCATACTGAAATGGTTCCGCTGTCCCTTCTATGATCTTGAAATAATCATGAATCCACTCTCTTAAGCCTGCTACCCATTGATGGTCTAGGAGAAGGAGACGATCCATCTGCCACCTGGTTCTCGTCCTCTTACCCTCTTTGATTTCTAGATCTAACTTAATAAAGGAGTGGTCTGAAAATGGATAAGCCCCACTTTCTGCATCTATGTAATTCAGAGACTGAGATTTTAGGGAAAAATCAATACAAGATGCTGTCTAAAATTGACAGGAGTAGCATGTAAAATCACACGCTACCTGATTGGCTTTGCGCTATTGATCATTTAGCTGGTAATTTTGTATTATAGCATCTAGGACTTTTTTCTGTCTTTAGCTTTAATTGCTTCTTATTTTTGTTGGAAGTATCTTTTCTCAGGTCTTGGATATAGTTAAAGTCGCCTCCAAAAATGATCTGTCCAGGAACTCCCCTGAGCAGATCATTGGCCTTCATCAAGCTGAGGGGTCATCCGTGATTGGGCCATAATAATTAACAAACTTCAATGCAGTCCCATTTAATTTAGCCATGACCCATAACCATCTTCCCTGCGGATCTCTCCGAACTTGGACGAACTCCCATGCCAAACTTCTACAGAAATAAATAGCTATTCCTCTCATTGCCAGCCCGGCTGGCGCAAAAAAGTCATTTGAAAACAGTCTAGGGAGAAAGAGCTTAGGTGGATTTGTTTGAAGGGGAGTCTCTTGGAGAAAGAGAACTTAGGGCGTAAAGGAGGCCAGCTATCTTATAAGCCCTCAATATTTTTGTTTGTTTGGCATACCATTAACATTTATCGACATAATACGACATTTACTAACCATTTCTATAATTAATACAGTGTCAATGATCATTCGAGTTCAAAACCCTTTTTCTTCTTCCTTATCCCCGTTGCTGCTGTTCTTTTTACTGCCATACACCCCGCTACCTCCCCTATACCATACAACCCCCCCCTCCCCCAAGAAATGAGTGAATCCCTGCATGCCACATCTCACCCACTACTTTGCTCTGGGGTGCCCTGGTGCTGCACCCTGGGAGACCTTCCGCCCCCCCTCCTACCGATGTCCCTGGAGACCCTTAATGTCAAACTATATATATTTTCATTTTGAGGAAGAAATCTCTTTCAACAAATCCTTGGCTTTCTCTATAGTGGAAAACATATGGAATTTCCCTCTCACGAGGACTCGTAGCTTGGATTGCTGGGCTATTGAAGCCTGCGTCCCTTGAGCTTTAAAAAGAGATAATATTTTCACAAACAATGCAGCAACCACCGACATATCAGCAAATTAACATATCTAGAGACCTCATTGATTGGAAATTACCTCTGCTGAATTGCCTTAGCCAGATTCTTCTCTTTAATGCGATAGTCAGCTAAGTTAATCAAAATAGAATGTGGGATCTTTGAATGTCGAGTGTGGTTCTGAAGTTCCTCGAGTTTATTCTCTAGGACAATTTTATCTTTTGCTGCCTCATTTACTTTCAGGAGCTTAGTGGTCATTTGATCCTCCAGGATAGCAATCCTTGATTCAGCTTCTTGAATTCTCGTTGGGAAACAAGCCACCGCCTCCTCGATTTTCCCACGATGCAGGTAGAGGGAGAGTATCCCATTCTCTTGGGATTTCTTCGTATCTCTTATCTCCTCCAAGATAATGTCAAGCATGGTCTTTATGTCCATCTGTTTAATGTTAGATCCTTCTATCAACGATTCGGACTCGCCCTATTGTGATTTACCATCTTGCTCCTGGTTCCCGGCTAACTGGCCTGAGAATTCCGAACAACCTTTGCTAGGTGTCTGGGGCTGTATCTGGAACTGTAAATGAGCCTCCGGCTGCTGCTGAACTATGATGTCTTCTGGAGGTGACTGGCCAAGCGCCAGAGCCTGCATCTGTGGTGTTGATGGTATAGTCGGACTTCGCAGAGGTTGACCAGACATTTGTGATGCCAGAATGACTATAGAAGGCGCCTGGGCCCATGATAACGAAAATAAAGTCTGCAAGGAACTAGTTGGCACATCCTCTGGGACCCCCTCTATAGGTTGCTGCAGTTTTGCCATAGATTTTGGCTGGAGCCGGCTGAGATGCTTTTGTTTTAGAGAATAACGGAAAGTCTTTGGAGTTTTTCATCTCTCCTTGCTTGCCCCTGCTGTAGACTCGGTTACCTGTTCCTTCCTCACCCTGATTGAGTCGTCCAGCTTACCGCCTATTTGCTTCTGTGCACCGGGATCTTCCCCCTACTGGTGAAACTCAGGAGGCCTCTTCTTCAGAGCTCTCGAAACTTGAATTTAGGCCAGGTCGATTTAGGGTATGTTCAGCTCTGGCCGCAGATTATACCGCTTTTGCTTGAGCTAAGTGAGTTTTAGCTTTAAGCCCTGCGGCAGAGTCAACTTTTGCGGTGGCGTTCAACTGTTTCAAATATTTTCCCATCTTATCCTAGGTCTAGTCTGAGAGGTATTCAAAGTCCCGATTAGCGTACACCCTCCACCCTTTGTACCTTGACCTAAATGAGGAGAGCTGCCAGCTCTGAAACCATTCGACCAAAGAGATGGGGAAGGAGGGAGCTAACTCTTGCAGCTGACGATACAAAACAACCCCTTGCCTATTCTAACAGCTGAAACCAGGATTGCCTGGTTGGCTCACCATTACAGACCAGCTTGTCCTTGCTGCACATTGACCGTAGTTTCCTCAGGGCTCAGGCTCCGAGATTTCCCCAGTCACGAATCACCATGAAGGCCGTGAAAGGCTCGACTTCACGCCACTTCACCTCACACTAGTCTCCACCAGTGGGGATCAAAAACATGCGGACATGTACGCTGCGGTCTCCACCGTTGCACTGTAGGCTTTTCCTGTAGGGATCCCGTTACCTCAATTCAACAACATCAGCTGCCGAAAACGCCTGCTGGACAGACTTTCGTTCCAGGTCGCTGAAGCTCCAGTTCGGGAGTCTGCGGGCTCCATTGCAGGGGGAGTAACAGCGGTTCCCTGTGGCTACATGGAGGCGGGGTTCTCCACAGCCATCTGTCAATGTTGTTTTGTATGTATCATCATTTATTTATACAGTATTACACCAGCAGTTTTTTTAGGACAGTGCAGCATAGCCGGAAAGTAGCATGAGGACGGTCCTATTGCATTTGCCAACCAATATGTCCTTCATTTACCAATTGTTCCACCCCTTCATTGAGCTTCAATGACTCAGAGTCATCATAGCACTGTCCCTCCATTACGAAATGTTTTTGGTTGGCCTGCCTACCTGGCTTTTCTAATACTGTCAACCAACAAAATGCCCAAAGTAATATTTTTGATAGAGGATACTGCTAAACGAACTGTAGTGATGTATTGCAGTTGTATTTTGTTAAAAAAATAAAATAAGGGAAGGTGTATCTAGCATCTAAAATGTGTAATGTTTTTTCTAGCTGCACAGATCAACAGTATGCAGTTTTTGCTATTTTGTAAAGAAGCAAAAGCACCCTCAAAACTAGAGGGCATGTGGATATGAAGTCATACTTTCAGTGCATCTTTACATTAGTTTACTGTCACAGTTAATCAAGCAACATTCCATGTACACCCAGTTACTGACGATCAACAAGTACATGACTGTGCTAATTACATATCAGATGAATAAAGTAAAGCAGGAGAGAACCCCATCCCAAGGAACATGTTGTTCTTTGTTGATGGCTCTTATTTCATAGATCAGGAAACGGGTTAGAGCAGCAGTTGTAAGAGATGAGCATTACAAATCATTAGCCAGATACCACTACCTTCTTATTTTTCAGCACAAGCCGCTGAATTCGTGGCCATCATCGAAGCACCACAGTGAGCTGAGGGGCGAGAGGTCATCTATTCAGATTCAACATATGTTACCACCACTGGACATTTGAGCATTCACAGATAGGAAAGTAGGGAATTTCTTAAATCAGATGGGTCCCCTGTGATGCATATAGATGTATTGGCACAAATTAAACAAGCTTTGACACTTCCATTTAAAGTTGCAGCGATAAAATGTGCAGTACACACTAGTCAGCAAGCTCTTATCTCTAGGGGTAATGTTTTGGGAGATGGGGCAGCAAAAGAAGCAACTAAAGCTATCCTAAATTATAAACAATGTGATGAACACACATTAGGTATGATGAAAAGCAGGCAATAGGATGCTTCAGAATTACCGCACCCATATACTGAGATAGCAAAATTACATTTGCATGAATTGCAAGAACAAGCATGACCTCACGAAAGGGAGCTGTGGGAACAACGTCACCACCAGATTTCGTTTATAGGCAAGAGAGTACAGGCAATGCCCCAAGCCCTGTTGAGCGCGGCTCTAGAGAAACTAACCCTCCCAGCACACACCGCAAAAGAGTATCTTATTGCTGCACTACAGGCAGATTGTTATATTCCACAATTATCTGAAATTATCATTATGTACATTGCAGAATGCGCAGTATATCAACAGTACAGCCCCAAACCATGCTTTAAGGAGATCACCTCAACAATACCATGCCCAATAGGTACATTTAAAAATGTACACTTAGATTTTGCCAATTGAAAACATTAGCATATACAGATATCTTATAGTAGTTGTTTGACCATTCTCGAAATTGATTGAGGCAGGACCCTCTGCACATAATGATGCTAAATTAGCAACTAATTTTCTGATAAGTGAGGTGATCAAGGTGCCATCTGCTACTGTAACAGGCCACATTTTGTCAATGCAGTATTTCAAAACATTTGAACCACCCTAGGGATAAAACAAACTGTCATCTGTTTATCATCCCTAAGGTAATGGCATAGTGGAACATCTAAATGGCCTCCTCAACAATAAAATAAGCAATGTATGTGCTACTCTGCAAAAGAAATGGCTGTACAGCCTACCACTGGCTTTGTACTCTCTCAGAAATCAGCCAGGAAGCGGTCATCATTTAACCCCACTTTAAACAGTGACAGGACGTCCCATGTCCACCCCTTTAACGATCGCACGGCAAAAGACAGATGCCCATAAACCAGCTGAGGTTTAAGGGGATGAAAGAAGTTGCTATTTGTCTGAGTTAATGAAGTCTGTCAAGTTCTTCTCTAAACAGGTATTTCGAAAGGAGAAGACCACCTCAGACCAGCAGACCAGCCTGATACCTGTTGGCCAGAAAGTTTATGTGCGGAATTTCATCCACAAATGAAAGGATCCCAGATTTGACTGTCCCTTCTCAGTGACAATGAGTACACCCACTGCAGTCAAAATGGATGGCAAGAAATCATGAATCCATGTGACAGACGTGTGACTGGACCCTGCCTTGCCCCAGACACTTCTACCGACAGAGGCTGAGCAAGTGAAGGGAAGAGAGGCACAGGAGTAACGATGTCTCCCTTCAAAGCACCAGTGGAGTATTTTGTTAACTCTACTAGTGGACAGTTATACATGCTGTTTTGTTTTTCTTTTTATGTCTTCTTATGTTGGCAGCTACATTACAATGGTATTTTACCTAATGTACGGGGCTTACAATATCATGTGTTTGTAGAGAGCTGTACAAGAGCAGAAAAATATATCCCATATTATTCATGCTGGCTTATTAGATAATATTTGGTATCAGCATATGATGGAGATAGTCACGCAGACTTTAATACCTCTTGCTTTGTTTGCTCTTTGATTTCACAAGCCACCAATTCAGTCCAACTCGTCCAAAGAGGTACCACCAATTATTACCATGTGTTTGTTACATCTTTTCCTCTGGAGAATACAAGCGCAGATGCAGCCACTGCAGGTCAAACAGGGAGCATTCCTAATAAACACTACGGGATATGAGGAAGAGTTAGCAGATGTAATGAACATCCTAATAGACTGCAACAGAGCTAGTAGTGAAGTTAGATTCAATGGCCAAGACAGCGTTTATGAGGTATAAGAGTGAAACATGTAGAGCTAAAATATTATAGCAGGGATTTGGGGGTATCCCAACCTACACTTTTCTGCAGGAATTACCTCGGCCCGATTTTCAGGAAAGGCATATTCTGAGTAAATAGATCAGTATATGTTCATAGTCATTGCCACAATGGCGCTACTTTTGGGTGCAGGGTCCTTTCTCTGTGGCATGGAAACCAGGCTGATAATAGCATATGACGGAAGAAGTGCCAGGCAGTGTGGGATAAGAACATATCTAGACTAACTTGGGCAGAGACACAACTCTTCAAGCAGGTAGAAAACTCATTTTTTTCTTTTTATTTCAGGGGAAATGGTATGGTCCCGGTGGGAGACAACATCAATTGCAATGTTACAATAATTAATGCCGACATGCAATGGGACACATCTAGTCTAATGGATTATTACTAGAACTGTGGAGAGTTGCTGTTTTAGCGACTTCCTTCATGTTGGAAAGGCCTCTGTACTTTGGTGACCGTGCACACAGCCTCCCTGGTGATTCCAGGAGTTGACATCTCTCAACTGCATGATCATCCAATGAGCCATCTAACAACTTTGCTGCACCATCATCGGAGGAAGAGAGCTGCAGAATATTTCAGTACTACAGCCTGGGAAGGCATCCCGCAAAAACACAGGCTGTTTAATGATGCACAGATCTTTTTTGGAAGCAGCTTCCTGTTAGTTCAAGCAAAAGCAACTGCACATTGGCTCCAGATAACCCACTGGGAAATAATTAAAGCCATCAACGCCATTGAAGATGGCTTTACACGTTCAAGAAAGAATTGCAAGCTATGAGAGTAATGATTATGCAGCATAGATATGTGTTAGTCTTAATGACGGTGATGGAAGGGGGGAAGAATGTGCCAAGATTCAAACTGCTTGCTGCATGTTCCAGCCAATGACTCAGATAAGAGAACACTAACAGAGGCCATACAAACTTGTTATACCTTGCAAATGAAGATGGTGCATGAGTGGGGTGCCCCTGAAAAATGTTTTTAGGGTGGTTCACTTGGGTACAATCCTGGATGTCAGGACTATTTGAGGCCTTGGTGCCTGTTCTCCGAATAAATGCTGTTGATGTTCTTTGTCCTCAAGATAGTGATAGGATGTTGCAAAAGGGTTAGTCAAAGGTTGGGAGAGATATTCACTAATAGACTGGTCAATAAAATGAAAGAGGTTGAGGAGAATGTACACACATTAATGACTCAAAGCAAAAAGGAAAGTGAAGGAATAGTTGAAAATTCAACTGAAGGCTGGAATTTTATAATAAATGTAGCAAATAAAGAGGCCCACTCATGTCGATACAAGCATGGAGAATGAAACCACCTGCCCAGGAGAGTGGCATTGACACCCTTAGCTGCAGGCCGGCATTGCATTCCCTGAAACCTGCCCAGAGGCTGCAGCTCCCAGAACACTGATCTGCCCCGGACCAATGCAACTGAAGATGGCCGCCGGAGGGGATAATGTCTGAGAGGGGTTCTCAGGCATAGTATCACCTTGCAGTGCATATCCCTGATTTAGCCGGACTTAACCCAGCTCGGACAGCTTCTGAACACGCTGTAATCTCCCTGCTGTTTCCAGGTACGTCTGCTGACAGACACCCATCCTGATTCGAGGAGACGACCCTGTGGCCACTGTCTGTGTTTCCACATGTGCCGTGGTCGGCGCCTGTTCCCCTGAGGCAGCTCCCAGACCAGAAACCCCATTTCTAACATACATATCCCCCTGCCACTGGGAACCACCACCAACAGCAATGAGCAGGGACTATAAGGACACAAGTGTGATACAGGGTCCAAAAGGGACCCACTGCACCACAGCACACCAACCGTCTGATATACAAGAGTATAATCTCAATCACCTGAGAGGGAAAATGGTAGTTCATCTTCAAGCTTTCAAACCTTTTGCCAAATTGCAACTGTGCTTGCACACACTGTATCCGGAACTTAAAAAAGTCTCTGTATATGAGATTTAAACTAGACATTTTGCCAGTCGAAACGTTTTACTAGCACCTGGAAAAACAGCACCAGTAGCTGAGCCACCTACAGTTGCGAGTTTGGGGGGACGGAATCTGTCATGCATTTTATGCTGCCTTGCTCTTTTACTCAGAAAGCTAGTAGATCTTATCTCTGCCCCTTTATCATCGCTCTCGGCATCAAGACGTTGTAAGGACACTTTGGTTTATGCATGCGCACTGATTCTTATATATAAGTAGCCATGAGGGCCACTAGATGGCTATCACCTACAATAGTGAGGATTTCGACATATGATAGAGTTACTGATTTTCCAAGTTCTATAATGCAGTTGTCATTATTTTGATGTTTACATTTTGATGCACTGATTTCAGTGGGAGGTATATTCTTAATGTGTATGCAACCCATATTTTTACTACTTGGTTTTGGACATTGCAACCAATTGAATTTGCACCTTACCAGTACCGAATTCCTCTTGTTCTTGCTCGATGTAGTGCTGAATATACATTTGTTTTTAGTTTAGAATTTTATTAAGATAATAAGCAAAATAAAACATTAGTACAAAGTCATGTAACAAGAAAGACAAAAGATAAAATATATATGTGACAATAAGGCAAAAAAAACCTTGAAAGGAAAAACCTGTACAAAGAGTAAACGCATTTTAACGTTTTTAAGTTAAGAGAGAAGAATGAAAAGAAGAGAAAGGAAAAAGAGGGGGGAAAAGGGGGAAGGAACAAAGCAGAGGTTTACGACAATAAGAAGGATAGAAAGAAACAAACAGCAATAAGAATATAAGGAAATAAAAGTTGGTATCATATATACAAGCAAAATCAAGTAGCAAACCTATAAAGAAAAGATGTTAGTGGTAACCACAACAAATCTTTCTTGATCAACAGTGAAGTGGAAGTGGCATAGGCACGATCAAGTCTGTGATGGTGACAAAGCAAGTTCCACCAAGCTTCCAACTAAATTTTTGAGGTGTCCTTCCAATTAGAGGTGATACTCTGAAAGGAAATGGCTAAAAACAAATCAATAAATTTACCCACATTTCTCTGGGCGTCCTATATAGGCGAAGATCTATCCAAAAAATATGTATGATATCAAAAGACACATTAGTTGATAACATTTCTTTCAATTTCAGCCATGTAGGAGACCAGAAAGATTTAACCAAAGGGCAGTGAAAAAACATGTGAAAAAGGTCATTGTTCTCGTGGTGACAAGACCAGCATTTTGGGGAATCTAATAATTAGGAATCTGTGGAAGTCAGTAGGAGTGAAAAAAGTCTATTATAAAAATATTATAAAGTCTGCGTTGTACTGGCTGAGCGTTGGGAGGTGTGGATTTTTTACCAAATTGAGTCCCATGTTTGAAATGAAAAATCTTGTGCCAGGTCCTTTTCCCATAAAAGTTCAAGGTTAGATTTAGTTCTGGCAGTCACCGGACAGGATAGTATCTTGTATGTAGCAGCAGCTTTAAATTTAGTAGAAAAGTCCAAAGGGGGAGAGAGAGTCTGGTCAGATGTACCCATGGCGCTTCCCTGGAAAAAAAGACAAGTCAGAGAATCCTTAAGTAGTGGGAAATGAGGGGCGTGTGTGGAAGAAATAACATAAGCGCTTTGAATCTCCAAAAAGTCCATAAAGAACCCATCTTCCAACAGATGTTCAAGTGTAATGATGCCTCTGTTGTTCATCTTTAAATGTTGATTGTACCAGATCGGAAGGCTTGTAAGTCAGGCAGACGTCACTCAAGGCAGGAAGTTGTTATGCACTTACAATGTAAAACTAGCATTTTATTATACGGCTGATCTTATAGACTCAAGCACTTTAATATTAGTTGCCTGTATTTTTAAACATGCGTGAACTTATACGGTTAGGAAATCATTACACACTTGAAATGTGAAACTAGCACTTTATTATAAGGCTGAATGTATAGATTCAAGCACTTTATTAGCTAGCTGTATTTTTTTAAACATATGCAGAATTATATGGGGGAGGGTGTGCTCTTCAATTTTTGTGTACATGGAAATAAGTATTGTTAGATGCTGTTTTTGTTTAATTTTAATCTCTGTGAAGTATATTGTATGGCCTGTTCTTCCACACTAAAACAATAAAGATGATGATGATGGATATGGCGGGAGTGGGAAAAACGAGTCATGACATACTACACAATCCCCCGCTCACACTCGTCAGTTCATCAGTACATCAAACAATAGCAGAGCAGGAGTAAGGGGAAGAACGATGGAGAAATGAAGAATTGGGACGAAAACACATGTGCCTTTTCAGCCAACAATCACCCGCATGGAATAGTAGAACCCCACAACCGCCACCTGCTCGAGGCCTGTGATTAAAATAATAAATAGAAAGCCCATAGATAGGGCACAGCATGAATATCTGTTGAAGAAAGAAAAAATAGGAAGTTGGGGTTGGAATAATTTCTGGGTTGATATATCTGGAGTAGAGAGGCATAGCCTCCCTGAGGTGAGGACCATAGAGTTTTGTTTTTTTACTTATAGGTAGGTAGCAGTGTGCATATCTCACTTTGCTAGGACCTGGGCGTGGCATTGGTTGCATATCGTTAGCCTACTGATGGGTACGGTGGGTGTCAGTTCTCCTGGACCTCATGCCAGCTCCCCCTGCGACAGCTCCCCTGTCCAGCTTGCCCTTAGTCTACTACCCTCTGCTGCCTTCTGCTGGTGCCTCCTCTGCTTGTTTTCTGCTCACTTCTGACCTCAATTTTGCCTCGTTCTGCTTGCTTCTGACCTCTATTTTGGCTCCTTCTTCTCGTTTCTGTCCTCTATTTTGCCTCTTTTTGCTTGTTTGACCTCTATTTTGCCTCTATCTGCTCATTTCAGACCGTTGCCTCTTTCTGCTGGTTTCTGACCTCTTCCAACCGTTTCCCTCCTCCCACTACCTCATCCTCCCCCAGGACACCAATAACTCAAGACCTGGCTCTTTGACGAAGATGCAGCGTCCACAGCGCCCAGATACCCCTTTGACTAACTGTAGTGCGCTATAAAAATACTAATTGATCCTGTCTGCTGAGATATATTTCTCTAGAAAGAGCCACATTTTACATGTATCTTGCCTAATGTAATGTATGGATTCATTACTGGCCCATCATAAAGGTGGAAAACACAGGTTGTTGCTTTCTTGTTATTATAACCATACTCTGCCTACGGCAGAGGTTGAAGTGGGCAAAGGAACAATGTTCCCATGCTTCATTAATTTAATTAGCACATGTTAGAAATGGGGGTCTCTAGTTGGCAGAGGTAGGTACCTTTGTCCAAATTGGGACCCTTGCTTCTAGTCAGGATAAG
The DNA here is from genome assembly GCF_964263255.1 of Lissotriton vulgaris. Taxonomy (NCBI): domain Eukaryota; kingdom Metazoa; phylum Chordata; class Amphibia; order Caudata; family Salamandridae; genus Lissotriton; species Lissotriton vulgaris. Next base: position 435,562,441 of record NC_141695.1, read on the forward strand.
GGGGATACACACTTTAGATAACCCCTGCTCACCCACGTGGTAGCTTGGCAAGAGCAGACAGGCTTATCCCAAAGGCTATGTGTAATGTATTTCTACCAACACTCACAGTACCACAGTGATAACACCACAAATGGACACCACACTGGTTTAGAAAACTAAAGTATCTGTATCTAAACTTAACAAGGCCAAAACGTCAAACATCCAACATACAATTATTAAGAAAACTTACTTTCAAAAGGTTTTAGCAATTGAGTCCATAGAAAACTATAGATGTTTGATTTCTTGCAAAGTACCTGTTGTTGTGACAAAATTCACCAAGCCAAACAGCTGCAGCGATGAGAAGCGTCGAAAAACAAAGAGATGCATCGTTCCCGAGACCTTCGTGGATGCGATGCAACAGTGCCCCTGTACACTGCAGAGTGATGCGTCGGGTCCGGTCTGGAGAGGGAAGTGATGCGTCAATTCTGAGAGGACTCCGATCCGCGGGTGATGCTTCAGGGAAAACGTGCCACACAGGGAGAATGTGTGGAAATCCAGGATACAGCGGCGAACGATGCGGCGAGCGGCACTGCGTCGACCGTTTCAGCCGCGATCCCTCGATACTTCGATTCTTCTCGCGGCGACAAGCGCAGCATTGGTTTTGGCAGTGGTGCAGCAATGCGGGGAGATTCTTTTCACACCACGCCGTTGCGTTGGAAAAACGGTCACATGGAGAGCGATGTGTCGATTTCCTTGTTGTTGCGTTGCTTTTCCAGCTCCCAATAGCAGAAACAACCTACAGAGGTCCAAGACAGGCACCTCTTGCCAGGTCATAACTCCCCAGATAAACACAAGGGAATCCCTATTCACAGCAAAGAAGCTTAGGGGAGCTGGGGGTGCCGTCTTTGTGTTCCTGAGATTTCAAAACAGGAGGCAAGCTCTACTCAAGCCCTTGGAGACTTTCCTCAAGTAGGGGACACATCACACAGCAAAGTCCTTCTTCTTTCCTTGGCAGAAAACAGCAACTGCAGGCCAACCCCAGACACATAGCAAGGGTAGTACTTCACCTCAATTTCTCTAGCTCTTCTTCTTGGCAAAGGTTCCTCTTGATTTCAGAAGTAATCTAAAGTTCAGTAGTTTTAGGTCCAATATTATACCCCAAAATGTTTTTTGTTCTCTTTGTGCAAGGGTCTCTGAGCCCAGTCCAAACCAGTTCTGTCCTCTCTTATGCAGTTGCCCGGCAGGAGGTGGAGACAGCATTATGTAAAGCGACAGGCCCTATTCAGGTGCAAGAGAAATCTCCACCCACCACTCACATGCAGACCAGGCCTATCCAGGTGCTAGTGAGAACTCCTTCCCCCCACTCTGAATGCAGCCCAGGTCTATTCATCCCAGCCCTGACAAATTCAGGAAAGGCAGGACACACATCAAGGCCACCCCCCCCCCCCCCCTGTCACTCCAAAACCAGACAGTCAATACACAAACAGGCAGAGGCACACAGAATGGTTAAAAAAGAAAATGCCTTTCTAAAAGTGCCGTTTTCAAACACACAATTTAAACACCATCTTTAGTAAAAGATGTGTTATTAAATTCTGAGTTCAGAGAGCCTAAACTTTATTTTTCCATCTTATCCGTACAGGAAGATATGCTAGTAAAATGTTACAAAGCATTCCCCATTCTGTCAATAGTTAAAAACGAAATTGGCAGTATTTCACTATGAGGACACGTTACACACATCAGTAAATGTCCTACCTTTCACAAACACTGCACCCTGCCCAGAGGGTTACATTGGGCCTACCATAGGGGTGTCCTATATGTAAGAAAAGGGAAGTTTAGGGCCTGACTTGCCAAGTCGCCATGGCAGTTAACACTGCGCACAGACACTGTAGTGACAGGTTTGAGTTACCGTTTCAGAACTTCTCATGTGGATGGCACAATCAGTGCCGCATGCCCAATAGTGGTATTTGATTTACCAGCCCCAGCACACCTAGTGAGCTTTACTAAGGACTGACCAGTAAATCAAATATGCCAATCAGGGAGAACCAATCATAATAACAATTTACACAGGGTTCATCTGCACTTTAGCACTGATTAGCAGGGGTAAAGTGCCCAGAGTCGTAAAACCAACAAACACAAGTCAGGAAAAAATAGGAGGAAGAAGCAAAAAGTTTGGGGATAGGCCTGCAAAAAGGGCCAAGTCCAACAGCACAGTTTCCAATCAATATTTTTTTTTAAATGACTTCCTAAACAGTTAAGTTGCTGCATGTTAAAAGAGATGAAGCGACTACTCTACCATGATGTGAGAAAAAGAAGAGGCAGCTAAAGAAATAGAAAAAAGCTTTCGCTCCAGGGTGCGGGCTACTTGAAAGAAATGTAAATGTGTACAATTGGTAAATCAGCAAGGCTTAATTCTGCTAGAAACCCAGAACATGCTTTAATTGACAGGATCTACAACTTATCCTTTTAAACCTATAAAAAGATTTACACTAGATACAGTTCGTGTCTTACAAAAACATCTTTTGGAAGCATTATACATTTAAATAATTTTGCAACAGTCCATTTCTACTGTGTGCAATGTATTTTTTTAGGTCAAGGCTAGGCAGAAACCATGTGCTGTCTGCAAGCCATGCTGTTCTCTCTTCTTTCGGCTTTAAGCACACCCATCCATTTCCATTTTGTTTTTGTTGTGCATTGCTTGTAATGATCCCACCTTTGGGTGCTTAGTTCCCTCCCATCTGAATTCACTCATTGTTCCTTTTGGTTGGCCATCCAACTTGTTCACAGTTCCTCCTAGTCGGTCATCCCAATAGTAGCACATGGGGATGTTTTATTTTATCGGATTCCTGCCATTTTTCGTCATGTATTTACATTCTATTTTTAAGTCAGTTTTACCAACACTGAGCCCTTCTCCCCAGGTCAGAAGTCAGCAGCTCTGGAGATTAGGCCTCAGCCCGTCCCCTTCTGGACATAGGGGTCAATCAGTGTGTTTGGCTGCAACTTTACATTTTTTTCTCATTTGTTATTTACTGCTGTGAACAGGACACGGTAAGTTCCTGTGGTTGCAAAGCCTACTGAGACTTAGATAGAGTCTGCAAAGTTGTGTATATTTTTTTTTATTTCCATGAGAATTTCGTGAATTTACATGAAATTGTAGTTGTAGAGAAAAATGTGGTTTCATAGTATCTTGTATGACATTTGCCAAAGAGCATGCACGTTGTGTACATCGGTCTTGCGGAGAACCGGAGACTGGTTTGAGCATTTCACAGCAGGTTCTGAACATATATTGCAGTCTTAGGATATACCTTTTACCCAAATTCCATGGCCTCAGAAATTGCTGTAAATTAACAGTGGGCTCTGGATACCGAAAGTGCCCTACAGTAGTTCTCTGTGCCTACTAATCATGGCTCCAAAATGCTCTATGCAAAGTTTTAAGTATGCACAGAAGGGCATATTGGCAGGGTGTGCGTCTTGGCTACAAAGTGCATTCACTCGGCCCAGAGCCTGCTACACTCAACCTTCGGCCATGCTAAGAAGGGTGTAGACATAGGTGTAGCGAGTTACCCGGGCTCTTGCAAACAATGTTGCTGTGTACCCATGCATGCCCCCACCCCTCGGGGCGGGCTCGCCCCGAGGGTATAAATAAAGGGGCCGGAGACCGCTCGGGGTCTTCCGGCCGAGAGTGAAAGTGGGACTCCCTGTGTGTTAATTATCGCGTAGCTGCAGCTAATATGACCTGGGCCCGGCCGCGCAGCATTGACGACGAGGCCGGTTGCACCACACGCATGCCTGCCTACCTCGAGTACTGCTCGTCGAGGAGCACGCGGTGCCCACCCGCGTCTTGCCTTGCTCCTGCTGGTGCCACGTCATAGCAGTGAAAAGAGAGCGGAGCCCACCCGCTGTGCTCCTAGCGGTTTGGTGTCCACGACCGCTGTGAGCCTGCAGTCATCTGAGGCTGCTGAGCGCTGCAAGTTCGAGCCCGCCCACGCGCCTCCCTGTCCATCGGGAGCGCGCTCAGCCGGCGGAGCTCACTGGCGCGGCGCCCTTCAAAGGGGGGGTAAGTGTTATACTACCCTGCCCACATGCCGCTCCTTACACGTGGTGGTCCCCGCGCCTGTCCCTCCTCTGTGCAGGCCCTGGCCTTCCTCACTTTGGCTTCTAGGCAGCAAGGCCCCAAGCCTGGGGCTGCCCCTTCCGCCGCCTGCACCCAGGAACTGCTCTGTTTGCCCTAACACGCTCCCACTCTGCAGGATCCTTGCAGAGGAGGCCCCGGACAGTTTAAAGTGTGGGGTGGTGAAGCAGGAGTGTCCCCCCTGGCTCTCCACCAAGCACTGGTAGCTGCAAGAGAGACTCTCTGAAAACAAAACAAAAAAGGAAGGAGAGAGGGCACGGGATCAACAGACTCTGCTTGTGTGATCACCTCACCCGATCCTGCTCCAAGACCCCACAGAAGGGCGCAAGTGAGCCGATCATGCCCCACCCACACTCGTGAGCAGCCACATTAGGGTGAAAGTACCAAATGTAAATGTATAGGCATAACCCTTCCTGGCTTCCCTGAGAGATGGTCCCTTAATGGGTATCTCCAGGGTGAGACCAGGCATCCCCGGCGGTCTGGTGGGGCCGTTAGTGAAGATGAGGCAAGCTAATGCCCAGAGTTGCCGAGTGTGATCGCTGATCAGAGTGGGCACCGAGGCGAGAGAATTATCGAGTCCGCTGACCCTGGTCCAGAAACCTGCCGCGCCGGGAATCGAACCCTGGTCCCGGGCCGTCCTCTGCTCTCAGGTCTGCCGCCTCTAACCAGTGAGCCACACTACTTCACTGGACACCTACTGGGACACACACCCTAAGCTGCATGCCTGCAAGCAAGCCGCGCCCCTGCGCTCACACTCCACTGCCCAGCCGCGATGAGCAATCCGGCGGCGACAGGTGCTGCCGCGCTGCAAGATGGAGGGCGCAATCAGGCCACTGGCATCAACCCGCCACCACCAGTGCACACGCACACGGCAGGTTGCACCGCTACCATTTAGTGAAGCTTCAGACCCCGCCACTGCCATGCCAAGGTGGAAGGCGTGGGTTGGACGACTCGACCACTACTTCAAGGGGACAAGGGAGACGGACGGCACCATAAACTGTCACTCCTCATCTACTATGGAGGCGCAGAAATCTATGATTTGTTTGAAACGCTCCCCAACACCGGAGAAGACGACTACGAGGCGGCGGTCGCCGCACTCAACAGACACTTTGACCCGCAGCTTAACCACGACTTCGAGAAGTTCAAGTTTAAGAGGGCGTGGCAGACTGATGCCGAATCTGTCGACATGTTCTATGCGCAGCTACGCCAGCTGGCGTGCAAGTGCCCCTTCACAGACCAGCGAGAAGAAATCCGGGACCAGATTATCGTGGGATGCCGCTCAAGACTCCTGAGGAAGCTCATCCTTTGGCAACACAGAATCTCGCTGGACGAGATCCTGGTGCTAGCCCGCTCCCACAAACTGTCAGACGCCAGGGCAGAAGAGATGGAGACCGCCCTACATACACCGGTCGCCCCGTTGCAGGCGTCCAGGCACCCGCCGGTCAAGGAGAAGAAGGTCGACGCAATCCAACGACACCCCATAACGCCTCGCCAGGCGCTCAGACCCCCACCAAGTGGACCGTGTGGATACTGTTGCGAGGATCGCCCAACGACAGCTGTCTGCGGGGCAAAAGGAAAACGTGCTCTCGCTGTGGAAAGCTAAACCATTATGCCAAAGTGTGCCGCGGTGGGCTGTTTCGATCAACGGCGCCAAGATCCAGAAGCATGTCTCAGCGTATCTGCTAACTCTCCCTTGCTGACCCACAGCCAGTACCAGACGACCAACCACAAGAAAGACGCCCCGTGTATGAGGACGACAACGAAGAAGTATTCGTGGTGTCATACGTCAGCCGGACATGGACTCAGCGGAGGCATCCTCCCATGTGCTCAGTCTCCATTGAAGGCACTGATGTGCAAGCCTTCATTGACACAGGGGCATCCGCCAACGTGATAGACTCCGACCGGTATGAGCGACTGTCAGCGAAACCTCCTCTTGCGCCATCCACAGCACGGATGTACACTTAAGGAGGAACAGACCCACTCCCGCTCCGTGGCGTCATTCAGACCACCGTTGCAACTGGAAGCTACTCCACCGAGGCGAGGTTCCACATCACGGAGGGCAAGAAAGGGACTTTGCTCAGCTGCCACACGGCCGAAGACCTCCAGCTTTTCTTCACTAACCAAGTTCATGAATCCCATGCGGAGGCTATGTTGAAGGATTTTCCAACTCTCTTGGAAGGACTAGGGAAGCTCAAGGGCAAGAGGTTCAAGCTCCACATTGACCCCTCAGGCACCGTCGAGTAGTGGTTGAAGCTTTTATTCGATATGCAAGATATCTTGTAAGCGTACACAGAATACAGCAATTTACAAAACTAGAAAAAGCATTTTTTTAAACCGTAATATTGAATGCACATTTAAGAGAGATAAAAGGACATATAATGCCAGAATAAATTAGCTAAAAATGAATTAAACCGCTATTGACAATCTCTTGCATCGGATCAACCAAAATTGCTTTAAAAATTTGGCTACACCACAAACAATGGGGAGGGAAGTGTCCGTCATTAGGATGCGAAGGGCTACTAGATAGCTACGCGTGCCCATATTGCGACAAAGGGGTTTAAGCCAAAAACTCCTGGGTTTGGCATAGTCCGGACATTCGAACAGGATATGCGGAATGGTCTCTATCCTAGTGGAACAACATGCACAAAAAGGGGACGTGTGAGCACCTGATTTCCAGTTTGACACCAGGGCCCCAACTGGAAGGGAGCCCATTCTGAATTTAAAATACAGTGCTTGATCAGCTGGAAGGGTAATTAGGTCCAGGTAAGGCTCGTAAACTACTGCATCTTTTACTGTTAAAAAGGCAACTGTAGATTTACAATGACCAGAGTTTATAACTAACTGATCCGCAACCCAGTTCCAGTATATTCTTTTCAGCACCTCTTTTCGTGGAGCCGATCTTGATAACCAACAGTCCCCCAGTCCAAGTTCCTCCAAAAGTTTTTTGGTGTCTCTCAACCACTTAATCTTTGCCCAGCCGCCCAGGCTCATTATCTCAGCCAACCCTTCAGCATACGATTTTAGCTCTTCACCCCTCCAGATACGTGTCCATAAGAGGAGTGGGCGAAGCCGGGCTTGATCTTTAATATTCTTACATCCTGTGTCCAACAGCACAGGAACTGTTGGAGTGCTCAGAGGGATGGCGATTAAGGATTTCCACGAGCCAGGTACTTTTAAACTTCACTCACCTAGATCTAAACCTCACCGTACACTCACATTTTCAATACCCCATCCACACCACACATAGTCATCTTAAGTGCTCCCGCGTATCCGTAGGTCGCAGCACGCCGTATCCCGTAGAGGGATACGATGACCCCGATGATGAAGCATGACACCAAGAGGCCTGTTGGTGTGTGAGGGGACCAAAAACAACAAGGGTGTTCCCCAATTTTGGAGGATACACCTTATACCCAAGGAGTGGATTCCTTTTGTTTATTTACAGTATATTTTATATTCAGCTACCTGTAGGTGAAAGGCGTGCCACAAAACAGTTAATACGTTTTTTTGACATACGTCCCCGACTGACTCCGCCTCCCACACTCTCAGAGTCTGACATCCCCCCCCCCCCCCCCCCGACTGCACTCGGGGTCGCAGTTCCAGTACTTTCCGTAATGCGCTTCAACAACTGGTACGTGATTGCATTTAACAAAAGATACAACACGCGTCTACGCATCTTTGAAATGATGGGTGTCAGAACAACCGCCACGCTCCATCCCTCACTCATGAGTGACAGCCTCGGCCCCGTTCACACACCTTCGGCATCCCTTGTAGATTAAGGTTTGCTTTAGGCTTGAAGCAAGCTTTAGCATCGTTGGCCGCGCCAAGTCCTCACCGGCCCACCCCAAGTCCCATCCACAAAGTTTCACAGAAGCCTCGGTTCACACGTGCCGACCACTTTGCTGTTACTTGGGGTCGATGTATGCCCCGCCCCTCCCGCTGACGGCCTCCCACTGCTCCCGGTCAGCCCTCTGCTTTCGGATCCAAGACGCTACTTGGGAGCACCGGAAATGGACGACTATCAAGGGGGCGCTACATTTAAAAGCTACAATTAAACTCTATGAAGCGCCTCAGCCCCTTTCACCAGTGAGCACGCACGGGGCCCCTCCGCCCACTCGCCTGCGCCCAAGATCAGCTCCAAGGCATGTCCCATTCCTTCCCTCTATTGGCAGTCACTCGTCTTCCGTTCCCTATTTCTGGGAGCAGCTATCCTGCTGTTTGGGAATTATACCCAGAAGCCTAGCTGTTTTTACGCTCTGCCCTCAACGGCCAGTCCGGGCCTGTTTCGAGCGCCGATAAAGCCACATTTTTCTTTGTAAAGCGCACAATCCCCCGCAAGGGTCTCTAGGCGCTAGGGGTATCGGGAAGATTAAGCAAGCTATTGCCCAGAGTCACATGGTGCTGGGCTAATCTGCCACCGGCACCAGGGGATCGAACCGTGATCCCCAGATTCCGGAGTCAGTCGCCCTAGCCGAGGCGATACCTCTTGTTCATGGCCCCAGACGCAGTCGCCCTAGGCGAGGCGATACCTCTTGTCCATGGCCCCCGACACCCACCGGCTCACAGAAGTGTTACAGCAGACCTACCCAGTGCTTCAGGTTCAGTCTTACCTTCGTGGATCTCAGGAATGTATCAAAGCAGCCGGGAGGGCTGGGGCGGCGACCGTAACATGGCGGGATGAGACCTCTGCAATACAGATGGGTTGATTCGGAATCCACTCCAGGGCATCAGAAACCTATGAGACAGGTGGAGTCCATGGTCAAACTGGCGAGCCGCTGAAAGCCCGGGAGGACTGGGGCAGGGTCCGAGGGTCCACCAAGGAAGAAATAAGTATATAATATTTATTTAGAATTAAAAACAAAGTATTAAGTTAAGGAACGTACGGAATTAGAAAGGGGTAGGAGGGACATCGCCCGCAAGCGGGTGTTTATACCCGCTGCTGGTAACACAGTAGCTCAGCCTACCCTCTGGCTGCAGGGATTGGCCGCCCTTCATTTTATAGTGCAATCCGAGGAGGAAATCGAAAGTACAGCCAGTTCAGTTTCGTTTCACAACTTCGTCGTCAGTCCCAGGTATTAGCACAGGTTGTGTTTCTTAATGACAAGACCAGAGAAAGTGGTACACACCTGCCAACTTGTGATATTTTTTTCCGACGAGGGGGCGTGGTCATGAAAGTGGCGGAGCTTAACTCCGAGCACTGTCAGAGACAACCCTCCTAAAACAGAAAATCAAAGCTTTTGTACCTGCCTCCATGTCCTGGAGAGGTTTCACAACCCCTAATGGAGGTTGGCTGAGCTAAACCTTCAAACATTTAGCTGGAAATCCCTGCTCTCTGCAGGGATTTCCAGCTAATTGTGTGCCCACAGTGTGATATCGGCTACTCAGCATGTGACCTTGTGAAAGGAGCAAGTATGGTGTGACACACAGTGGTGCTATGTGAGTTGATAGGTCTTCAGGGATGATCCACAGGAGCGGCGGGGCCTGGTGCCCTGACATATATAATAATCTTTATTTAGATATAAAACAAATATCTTTAAAAAGGAAATTTCCGATTTATATTGTTTACAAATATTAAAAACAATACAGACAGTCAAACACACAGCAGAAATATAAATAGTCATCTTCCTCGGTCTCATAGTTACAAATATTATTAAAACTGCTCCCCTAGTCTGTGCCCTGACATGATGGTGATAGAAGGCGATTGTGCTCTTTCTTTTGGAGGGGTGCATTATAATCACGAGTAGTGCGCACCTACACATAAATAATCCTTTGTCGTGTTAACATTTGGTTATTAGAATATAATGTAATAACATGTGAAGTGATAGAGATATTTTCGTATAGCGCAGAGAAAATAACATTGTAATCGCGTTCTACACGGTGAAGCCTTAATGTTTTGATTTTACAAGTGACTAATGAGAAATTAATTATTTGTTATATAATGCATTGGTTTAAACGTGCACAGTAATAGTGCTCAAGCATACGAGTGTTTAGTGAAGTTTCATGTTGTTTCTTAAGTTAGCTGAATTTGTAGGCTTCGTGTATTTTTCTCTAGCTCTCTAGACAAGTTTGCTAGTATAATTCATGTGTATGCAGAGTCTGTTCTTTCTCATGTTTCTGTTGCAGGTGGAGAAATTCATGTTTACTAGTTAGAATAATGCGTTACTTTTAGGGGCTAGGCTTAGGGAGGAGAAGATACATTTGAGCAAGCGGTACTGATAACGTGGGACGGTGTTCATTCTCACTGGAGAAGGCCTGGGAATCAAGGTCATCGAGCCAGAGCCTGGGAGCATCACGACCGCATGGAAAGCTACCTACGAGGAGGTGCCCAGCTGAATCGGGCGGTCGTGCAATGTAACGATGGGTGTTTCCTATGATTTTTGTGTTGGGGTTAGGGACAGAGTACAGGGAGACTTCGGCCAGGACTGCAGAGAGGAAAGAGCATCTTAGAGCGAGCTCTGTAGCCTCATGCTACTTGACCCATTCAACATGAGCGCACTTATTAGGAAGCCGTCACAGGCTGACACGCTTTCCTGAATTTGCCTGGGGAATGCTAAGTAGGGATGTCATGTTAGTGGTAGTGTAGGGACAGACTAATGCTTTTTACTTACGAACCTCCAATGAAGAGAACTATTGATGTTGGCTCAGTAATCTTTTGCGTAATGTTATTGGAATTGGTCATTTTGTGCGTGTTGCATTGTTTACATTTCGCCAGTAGGTTTGCCTTTGTATTAGTCCCCATGCATTTTGACACCCTCTTCTTGAGGTGTTTGAATGTTCAACTTTTTTTGGCTTTGTAATTAACCCACTAAACTTTGATTCAGAGTCTGTGTTCCTTTAGTAACATGGGCAACAGGAATGGCGATGTATAATTGGCAACTGACTTTTCTCCCCTTTACACTTTTAACCGCATCGATGCTGCGGCGATTTTTGCGCTGTGCGGCTGTTTGCCCTTTTCCACGATACATGACGAGCTCAGCTCGTCATCAGCACACGCCACCCGTGGGTGATGACGAGCTGAGCTCGTCATCAGCATCGAAAGGGTTAAGCAGGCACCAACGAGCCATCAACCAAGGGTTCCTAAGTCTCTAGAACGTGGAACCTAGATCCTTCAATGGCTGCACAAAAAGGCAGCAAAAAAGATAGCATTGGACTCTCACAATGAAACGATACACGCTATTCACAACTCTGTTACTTCTTATTCTGGCCGAATTCTCCATGTGTGGTGTGCCGACCGGCACAGGTTTGATTGCTCAGCCTCCCCCTCTTCTGTTTTCAGAGCTTTATTACGTTTTATTTACGCCATTCAGGTCTCGCCTATGAGCTGGACCTCGCGCCAAGTCTTCTGAAACCTATAGTGAAACCTATAGTGGGTGTACAGCTCTTTCATTAGTTGGATATATTGTCACTCTTATTTCCTTGCTTCTTATTTGATAGTTATCATTCCTCTTGTTTGTTAAGCCTCTAGCGGTTATCCTCTTTACCAGGCTGGCTTTTATCTGTCTACTGCTCACTTTAAGGGAACTATTTTTTTCTCTCTCTTTAAAGCGTTCCATACCTGCTGAGTTTTCAGTTAGGTAAAGCAGGATATTTCTTCGTTTTCAATGTGTTTAGGTTTGACATTTTAGTGCCTTATTTATGTGTGACTCTTCAAGTGACATTTTATTGTCAGTGGAACAAAGCAGTTACATCTGCCTCATGAGCTTGACGTCAGGGTCCCCGACTGACTCCGCCTCCCACACTCTCAGAGTCTGACCCCCCCCCCCCCTCCCCCCCCCCCAACTGCACTCGGGGTCACAGTTCCAGTACTTTCCGTAATGCGCTTCAACAACTGGTACGTGATTGCGTTTAACAAAAGATACAACACGCGTCTACGCATCTTTGAAATGATGGGTGTCAGAACAACCGCCACGCTCCATCCCTCACTCATGAGTGACAGCCTCGGCCCCGTTCACACACCTTCGGCATCCCTTGTAGATTAAGGTTTGCTTTAGGCTTGAAGCAAGCTTTAGCATCGTTGGCCGCGCCAAGTCCCCACCGGCCCGCGCCAAGTCCCCACCGGCCCACCCCAAGTCCCCACCGGCCCACCCCAAGTCCCATCCACAAAGTTTCACAGAAGCCTCGGTTCACACGTGCCGACCACTTTGCCGTTACTTGGGGTCGATGTATGTCCCGCCCCGCCCCTCCCGCTGACGGCCTCCCACTGCTCCCGGTCAGCCCTCTGCCTTCGGATCCAAGACGCTACTTGGGAGCACCGGAAATGGACGACTATCAAGGGGGCGCTACATTTAAAAGCTACAATTAAACTCTATGAAGCGCCTCAGCCCCTTTCACCAGTGAGCACGCACGGGGCCCCACACGCCTGCGCCCAAGATCAGCTCCAAGGCATGTCCCCTTCCTTCCCTCTATTGGCAGTCACTCGTCTTCCGTTCCCTATTTCTGGGAGCAGCTAACCTGCTGTTTGGGAATTATACCCAGAAGCCTAGCTGTTTTTACGCTCTGGGGCCAAAACTCTTAATTTCGAGCGCCGATAAAGCCACATTTTATTTTTGTAAAGCGCACAATCACCCGCAAGGGTCTCTAGGCGCCGGGGGATATCGGAAGAATAAGCAAGTTATTGCCCAGAGTCACATGGTGCTGGGCTAATCTGCCGCCGGCACCAGGGGATCGAACCGTGATCCCCAGATTCCGGAGTCAGTCGCTCTAGCCGAGGCGATACCTCTTGTTCATGGCCCCAGACGCAGTCGCCCTAGGCGAGGCGATACCTCTTGTCCATGGCCCCCGACACCCACCGGCTCACAGAAGTGTTACAGCAGACCTACCCAGTGCTTCAGGTTCAGTCTTACCTTCGTGGATCTCAGGAATGTATCAAAGCAGCCGGGAGGGCTGGGGCGGCGACCGTAACATGGCGGGATGAGACCTCTGCAATACAGATGGTTTGATTCGGAATCCGCTCCAGGGCATCAGAAACCTATGAGATAGGTGGAGTCCAAGGTCAAACTGGCGAGCCGCTGAAAGCCCGGGAGGACTGGGGCAGGGTCCGAGGGTCCACCAAGGAAGAAATAAGTATATAATATTTAGAATAAAAAACAAAGTATTAAGTTAAGGAACCTACGGAATTAGAAAGGGGTAGGAGGGACATCGCCCGCAGGCGGGTGTTTATACCCGCTGCTGGTAACACAGTAGCTCAGCCTACCCTCTGGCTGCAGGGATTGGCCGCCCTTCATTTTATAGTGCAGTCAGGGGAGGAAATCGAACGTACAGCCAGTTCAGTTTCGTTTCACAACTTCGTCGTCAGTCCCAGGTATTAGCACAGGTTGTGTTTCTTAATGACAAGACCAGAGAAAGTGGTACACACCTGCCAACTTGTGATATTTTTTTCCGACGAGGGGGCGTGGTCATGAAAGTGGCGGAGCTTAACTCCGAGCACTGTCAGAGACAACCCTCCTAAAACAGAAAATCAAAGCTTTTGTACCTGCCTCCATGTCCTGGAGAGGTTTCACAACCCCTAATGGAGGTTGGCTGAGCTAAACCTTCAAACATTTAGCTGGAAATCCCTGCTCTCTGCAGGGATTTCCAGCTAATTGTGTGCCCACAGTGTGATATCGGCTACTCAGCATGTGACCTTGTGAAAGGAGCAAGTATGGTGTGACACACAGTGGTGCTATGTGAGTTGATAGGTCTTCAGGGATGATCCACAGGAGCGGCGGGGCCTGGTGCCCTGACATATATAATAATCTTTATTTAGATATAAAACAAATATCTTTAAAAAGGAAATTTCCGATTTATATTGTTTACAAATATTAAAAACAATACAGACAGTCAAACACACAGCAGAAATATAAATAGTCATCTTCCTCGGTCTCATAGTTACAAATATTATTAAAACTGCTCCCCTAGTCTGTGCCCTGACATGATGGTGATAGAAGGCGATTGTGCTCTTTCTTTTGGAGGGGTGCATTATAATCACGAGTAGTGCGCACCTACACATAAATAATCCTTTGTCGTGTTAACATTTGGTTATTAGAATATAATGTAATAACATGTGAAGTGATAGAGATATTTTCGTATAGCGCAGAGAAAATAACATTGTAATCGCGTTCTACACGGTGAAGCCTTAATGTTTTGATTTTACAAGTGACTAATGAGAAATTAATTATTTGTTATATAATGCATTGGTTTAAACGTGCACAGTAATAGTGCTCAAGCATACGAGTGTTTAGTGAAGTTTCATGTTGTTTCTTAAGTTAGCTGAATTTGTAGGCTTCGTGTATTTTTCTCTAGCTCTCTAGACAAGTTTGCTAGTATAATTCATGTGTATGCAGAGTCTGTTCTTTCTCATGTTTCTGTTGCAGGTGGAGAAATTCATGTTTACTAGTTAGAATAATGCGTTACTTTTAGGGGCTAGGCTTAGGGAGGAGAAGATACATTTGAGCAAGCGGTACTGATAACGTGGGACAGTGTTCATTCTCACTGGAGAAGGCCTGGGAATCAAGGTCATCGAGCCAGACCCTGGGAGCATCACGACCGCATGGAAAGCTACCTACGAGGAGGTGCCCAGCTGAATGGGGCGGTCGTGCAATGTAACGATGGGTGTTTCCTATGATTTTTGTGTTGGGGTTAGGGACAGAGTACACGGAGACTTCGGCCAGGACTGCAGAGAGGAAAGAGCATCTTAGAGCGAGCTCTGTAGCCTCATGCTACTTGACCCATTCAACATGAGCGCACTTATTAGGAAGCCGTCACAGGCTGACACGCTTTCCTGAATTTGCCTGGGGAATGCTAAGTAGGGATGTCATGTTAGTGGTAGTGTAGGGACAGACTAATGCTTTTTACTTACGAACCTCCAATGAAGAGAACTATTGATGTTGGCTCAGTAATCTTTTGCGTAATGTTATTGGAATTGGTCATTTTGTGCGTGTTGCATTGTTTACATTTCGCCAGTAGGTTTGGCTTTGTATTAGTCCCCATGCATTTTGACACCCTCTTCTTGAGGTGTTTGAATGTTCAACTTTTTTTGGCTTTGTAATTAACCCACTAAACTTTGATTCAGAGTCTGTGTTCCTTTAGTAACATGGGCAACAGGAATGGCGATGTATAATTGGCAACTGACTTTTCTCCCCTTTACACTTTTAACCGCATCGATGCTGCGGCGATTTTTGCGCTGTGCGGCTGTTTGCCCTTTTCCACGATACATGACGAGCTCAGCTCGTCATCAGCACACGCCACCCGTGGGTGATGACGAGCTGAGCTCGTCATCAGCATCGAAAGGGTTAAGCAGGCACCAACGAGCCATCAACCAAGGGTTCCTAAGTCTCTAGAACGTGGAACCTAGATCCTTCAATGGCTGCACAAAAAGGCAGCAAAAAAGATAGCATTGGACTCTCACAATGAAACGACACACGCTATTCACAACTCTGTTACTTCTTATTCTGGCCGAATTCTCCATGTGTGGTGTGCCGACCGGCACAGGTTTGATTGCTCAGCCTCCCCCTCTTCTGTTTTCAGAGCTTTATTACGTTTTATTTACGCCATTCAGGTCTCGCCTATGAGCTGGACCTCGCGCCAAGTCTTCTGAAACCTATAGTGAAACCTATAGTGGGTGTACAGCTCTTTCATTAGTTGGATATATTGTCACTCTTATTTCCTTGCTTCTTATTTGATAGTTATCATTCCTCTTGTTTGTTAAGCCTCTAGCGGTTATCCTCTTTACCAGGCTGGCTTTTATCTGTCTACTGCTCACTTTAAGGGAACTATTTTCTTCTCTCTCTTTAAAGCGTTCCATACCTGCTGAGTTTTCAGTTAGGTAAAGCAGGATATTTCTTCGTTTTCAATGTGTTTAGGTTTGACATTTTAGTGCCTTATTTATGTGTGACTCTTCAAGTGACATTTTATTGTCAGTGGAACAAAGCAGTTACATCTGCCTCATGAGCTTGACGTCAGGGTCCCCGACTGACTCCGCCTCCCACACTCTCAGAGTCTGACCCCCCCCCCCCCCCCCCCCCCAACTGCACTCGGGGTCACAGTTCCAGTACTTTCCGTAATGCGCTTCAACAACTGGTACGTGATTGCGTTTAACAAAAGATACAACACGCGTCTACGCATCTTTGAAATGATGGGTGTCAGAACAACCGCCACGCTCCATCCCTCACGAGTGACAGCCTCGGCCCCGTTCACACACCTTCGGCATCCCTTGTAGATTAAGGTTTGCTTTAGGCTTGAAGCAAGCTTTAGCATCGTTGGCCGCGCCAAGTCCCCACCGGCCCACCCCAAGTCCCCACCGGCCCACCCCAAGTCCCATCCACAAAGTTTCACAGAAGCCTCGGTTCACACGTGCCGACCACTTTGCCGTTACTTGGGGTCGATGTATGTCCCGCCCCGCCCCTCCCGCTGACGGCCTCCCACTGCTCCCGGTCAGCCCTCTGCTTTCGGATCCAAGACGCTACTTGGGAGCACCGGAAATGGACGACTATCAAGGGGGCGCTACATTTAAAAGCTACAATTAAACTCTATGAAGCGCCTCAGCCCCTTTCACCAGTGAGCACGCACGGGGCCCCACACGCCTGCGCCCAAGATCAGCTCCAAGGCATGTCCCCTTCCTTCCCTCTATTGGCAGTCACTCGTCTTCCGTTCCCTATTTCTGGGAGCAGCTAACCTGCTGTTTGGGAATTATACCCAGAAGCCTAGCTGTTTTTACGCTCTGGGGCCAAAACTCTTAATTTCGAGCGCCGATAAAGCCACATTTTATTTTTGTAAAGCGCACAATCACCCGCAAGGGTCTCTAGGCGCCGGGGGATATCGGAAGAATAAGCAAGCTATTGCCCAGAGTCACATGGTGCTGGGCTAATCTGCCGCCGGCACCAGGGGATCGAACCGTGATCCCCAGATTCCGGAGTCAGTCGCTCTAGCCGAGGCGATACCTCTTGTTCATGGCCCCAGACGCAGTCGCCCTAGGCGAGGCGATACCTCTTGTCCATGGCCCCCCGACACCCACCGGTTCACAGAAGTGTTACAGCAGACCTACCCAGTGCATCAGGTTCAGTCTTACCTTCGTGTATCTCAGGAATGTATCAAAGCAGCTGGGAGGGCTGGGGCGGCGACCGTAACATGGCGGGATGAGACCTCTGCAATACAGATGGGTTGATTCGGAATCCGCTCCAGGGCATCAGAAACCTATGAGACAGGTGGAGTCCAAGGTCAAACTGGCGAGCCGCTGAAAGCCCGGGAGGATTGGGGCAGGGTCCGAGGGTCCACCAGGAAGAAATAAGTATATAATATTTAGAATTAAAAACAAAGTATTAAGTTAAGGAACCTACGGAATTAGAAAGGGGTAGGAGGAACATCGCCCGCAGGCGGGTGTTTATACCCGTTGCTGGTAACACAGTAGCTCAGCCTACCCTCTGGCTGCAGGGATTGGCCGCCCTTCATTTTATAGTGCAATCCGAGGAGGAAATCGAACGTACAGCCAGTTCAGTTTCGTTTCACAACTTCGTCGTCAGTCCCAGGTATTAGCACAGGTTGTGTTTCTTAATGACAAGACCAGAGAAAGTGGTACACACCTGCCAACTTGTGATATTTTTTTCCGACGAGGGGGCGTGGTCATGAAAGTGGCGGAGCTTAACTCCGAGCACTGTCAGAGACAACCCTCCTAAAACAGAAAATCAAAGCTTTTGTGCCTGCCTCCATGTCCTGGAGAGGTTTCACAACCCCTAATGGAGGTTGGCTGAGCTAAACCTTCAAACATTTAGCTGGAAATCCCTGCTCTCTGCAGGGATTTCCAGCTAATTGTGTGCCCACAGTGTGATATCGGCTACTCACCATGTGACCTTGTGAAAGGAGCAAGTATGGTGTGACACACAGTGGTGCTATGTGAGTTGATAGGTCTTCAGGGATGATCCACAGGAGCGGCGGGGCCTGGTGCCCTGACATATATAATAATCTTTATTTAGATATAAAACAAATATCTTTAAAAAGGAAATTTCCGATTTATATTGTTTACAAATATTAAAAACAATACAGACAGTCAAACACACAGCAGAAATATAAATAGTCATCTTCCTCGGTCTCATAGTTACAAATATTATTAAAACTGCTCCCCTAGTCTGTGCCCTGACATGATGGTGATAGAAGGCGATTGTGCTCTTTCTTTTGGAGGGGTGCATTATAATCACGAGTAGTGCGCACCTACACATAAATAATCCTTTGTCGTGTTAACATTTGGTTATTAGAATATAATGTAATAACATGTGAAGTGATAGAGATATTTTCGTATAGTGCAGAGAAAATAACATTGTAATCGCGTTCTACATGGTGAAGCCTTAATGTTTTGATTTTACAAGTGACTAATGAGAAATTAATTATTTATTATATAATGCATTGGTTTAAACGTGCACAGTAATAGTGCTCATGCATACGAGTGTTTAGTGAAGTTTCATGTTGTTTCTTAAATTAGCCGAATTTGTAGGCTTCGTGTATTTTTCTCTAGCTCTCTAGACAAGTTTGCTAGTATAATTCATGTGTATGCAGAGTCTGCTCTTTCTCATGTTTCTGTTGCAGGTGGAGAAATTCATGTTTACTAGTTAGAATAATGCGTTACTTTTAGGGGCTAGGCTTAGGGAGGAGAAGATACATTTGAGCAAGCGGTACTGATAACGTGGGACGGTGTTCATTCTCACTGGAGAAGGCCTAGGAATCAAGGTCATCGAGCCAGAGCCTGGGAGCATCACGACCGCATGGAAAGCTACCTACGAGGAGGTGCCCAGCTGAATGGGGCGGTCGTGCAATGTAACGATGGGTGTTTCCTATGATTTTTGTGTTGGTGTTAGGGACAGAGTACAGGGAGACTTCGGCCAGGACTGCAGAGAGGAAAGAGCATCTTAGAGCGAGCTCTGTAGCCTCATGCTACTTGACCCATTCAACATGAGCGCACTTATTAGGAAGCCGTCACAGGCTGACACGCTTTCCTGAATTTGCCTGGGGAATGCTAAGTAGGGATGTCATGTTAGTGGTAGTGTAGGGACAGACTAATGCTTTTTACTTACGAACCTCCAATGAAGAGAACTATTGATGTTGGCTCAGTAATCTTTTGCGTAATGTTATTGGAATTGGTCATTTTGTGCGTGTTGTATTGTTTACATTTCGCCAGTAGGTTTGGCTTTGTATTAGTCCCCATGCATTTTGACACCCTCTTCTTGAGGTGTTTGTATGTTCAACTTTTTTTGGCTTTGTAATTAACCCACTAAACTTTGATTCAGAGTCTGTGTTCCTTTAGTAACATGGGTAACAGGAATGGCGATGTATAATTGGCAACTGACTTTTCTCCCCTTTACACTTTTAAGCAGGCACCAACGAGCCATCAACCAAGGGTTCCTAAGTCTCTAGAACGTGGAACCTAGATCCTTCAATGGCTGCACAAAAAGGCAGCAAAAAAGATAGCATTGGACTCTCACAATGAAACGATACACGCTATTCACAACTCTGTTACTTCTTATTCTGGCCGAATTCTCCATGTGTGGTGTCCCGACCGGCACAGGTTTGATTGCTCAGCCTCCCCCTCTTCTGTTTTCGGAGCTTTATTACGTTTTATTTACGCCATTCAGGTCTCGCCTATGAGCTGGACCTCGCGCCAAGTCTTCTGAAACCTATAGTGAAACCTATAGTGGGTGTACAGCTCTTTCATTAGTTGGATATATTGTCACTCTTATTTCCTTGCTTCTTATTTGATAGTTATCATTCCTCTTGTTTGTTAAGCCTCTGGCGGGTATCCTTTTTACCAGGCTGGCTTTTATCTGTCTACTGCTCACTTTAAGGGAACTATTTTTTTCTCTCTCTTTAAAGCGTTCCATACCTGCTGAGTTTTCAGTTAGGTAAAGCAGGATATTTCTTCGTTTTCAATGTGTTTAGGTTTGACATTTTAGTGCCTTATTTATGTGTGACTCTTCAAGTGACATTTTATTGTCAGTGGAACAAAGCAGTTACATCTATATAAAGAGATTACTTTTAGAAATCA